>NC_085047.1:7923301-8576723 GCF_963662255.1 Cinclus cinclus | reverse complement strand
AGATAACATTCCACCTGATGATATTTTTATCAATCTACCTTAACATTTTTCTGTGCAATCTGGTGCCTAGTTATTATAAATCTCTTAATAAATGTTTATATAAGTAGGAATTAAAACAAAACAACCTGAAGAGCATCTCTATAAAACTGCTGCCATCCATTTTGCTTCATATAGAGTTATGTACTCACTGTATTTGCTAGAATTTTTTTTTCTTGGCTGGACTTTGCCTTTCCTATGCACTCTTAAATCTATACAGTTGAAAAATAACAGAAAATTAGAAAATAATTTCTATGAAAAATCTCACTGTGCTTTCTTGTGTTATAGTGCTCTTAAGAAGGGTCATTTTCAACAGATTTTCTGGGGAGTTAAATACTGCAGTGTGTTCAACCTTGTCTTTGAAACATGTTTCTTGTAACCTTTTAAATCAGTGGAAACATATTTTTTTCAGCTAAATCCACTGAAATTTATGACAGGAAGCTAAACAGAAAATGGCAGAACTGTCTCATACAAACTAGCCGTAGCACAATTGTACTCTAAAAAAAGGTCTTAAATTTCATATTAACTCCATAGAAACTATCATGGAATTAATGCAACATTAGTTCTGGAAAACGCTATTGCTGGTCACTGTTAATTATTTCTGAAACACCTTAAACTGTTTTTTCTAAGTTCTCAGAGTTTCCAATCCTTTTCCGTGTGGTATAATAATTTATGTATTCCAAATGTTATCTAGACTGGAAGTAGAGATATCAGGTATGGTATGGTTTACTTTGAGTAACATTCACTGTCTAAATGTAAATCTGGGATGTTTTACAATAAATTAGTTTTTGTAAAAAGTATTTTTACTTGCAGGTTATTAAGTCTGAGACACATTAAAGATGCATGCTTTAAACTTTGTTATATAAAATTTTATCCGTGTCTCTCTAGGTGAGTTTTGAGATGTTGTACAGGGAAAAAGAGAAGATATAAGGCTGTTAGACTGTTTTGGCCCCTGAAGTGAAAATAAAAGTGGCAAAAAGGGGAATATTGAATCTGAAACTTGCATGCAGCAGGACAATGGGACTTCTTTAGGAGGGAATCAGGGAAGTAATGTTCCTAAAAAAGTTCCTCTGTGCATGAATAAGGAGGTATCAAAAATTAATAATGAGTGAGGAGAAAAAGGAGGGGAAGCAAGGTTATTAAAAGACTAATCATAAATTAGCAGTGAAGATTGATAATGATGAGCCACAACAGGAGAGAGGAGATAATTCAAAGTATGATGGTAAAGGAGGAAAGAAAGAAAAGGCCAAGTTTCCCTACTCTCCCACACTGCATCTCCCATAAGCCTTGTTCTCTTTTCTGTTCCTTGCAGGTGAGTTGGGATGTGCAGCCTTTATTTGTCCTGGTCTGGAGGCTCCAGACAGATGCCCCTTCTGTCCCTTTCCTTCTTTGCCCTGTGGTTGCTGAAGTCTAGCACTGTGAGGCATAATATACACTAAAGAGGCAAAAATTTGTGGGTTTTTTGGATTGGCTCATTTTGTATTCTTAGTCCCTTATCTTATTATAAAAGGTCATTATATGAGATAATTTAATTATAAGATAATCTAATTATAAGGGATGGTATGAAGCTAAGTATGTGTTCTTGCATGGTGGTCATGGAGCAATGACATGGGAGATTATCATGGGAGATTATCAAACTTGATGTAGTCAGCCCCTGGACATTTTGAAAGTGGCAGATAAGAGCAAAACAGGGACTAATCCAAGTGGTGGTGTAGACACATATAGGAGCAATCCATGTTCCCTCTCTAGTCCAGCATAATGTCTAGCTCCAAATATTTACCTGTGCTTTCCTTCATGCTTGTGAATTTTTGGTGCTCACAGGTGAGGGTTTGGAGCAGGTGTCTTCTCAAAAAGATGAAAATAATGATAAATGTTTGAAATCTGAAAAAAGAGTGTAAAACATTGACTTCAAAGACTTCACACTGTATTATTGAAATTACTGCTAAGGTTTATTCAGTTCTCACTCATTTTATTTGTCTTGTGTTGAGTAGTGATGATTGCACGACACTGATGCATGAAATAATCTTCTAATAGATTTTTAATTGAACTGAGGAAAATACTTGTGGGGTCAAAGTTTTAATGAATGAGCAGGTTAAACGTCCCTTGAAAGGTACCATATGTTTTTTTAAAATCTGAAAATTAGTTGCAAAGTCACAGTTAATTTAATTATATGGCCTCTCTGTCTTGGGATAGTAAAGTAGACTGAGAATTATAATAGAGAAAGAGAATTGAGAGATCTTTCAAAAAAGAAGTGTTTGGATAACTGCTTTTAATTTGTTCTACTCATATTTATGAGGATGTTATTTTAAAGATAATGTATTTAGGTCATTATACAGTAGCGATTGGTGTTGTCATCTTCTCTGTTGCACCTCCTTGCAGTGCCAGTATCACTCCTTTTGCAGACACATTTTGCTCACAGTAAAACAAAGATACTGTTGTAAACACGTGGGAAGCAAATATTTCAGGCCACTTACAGAATTTCTTAGTTTTAAGTACACTGACCAACCTTTTAGACTTTTACAGAGCACCCTTGTAAGGAAACCTCTCCTACAGCTGTCATTAAAATGGTTTAAATTAAAAAAAGCTTATGTGTACTAAACCCCAGAATTTTACAGTCTTTCTTGACCAGAAATGTGGTGTTGTAGTCCTTCTGGATCTCTATTTGATGAATGCTCATAATTTTTGAAGTTTTCAGATGTCTCTTCTTTCTAAGGCAATGGTATTTAGCAGCTGTGATCAGTGCTAACACACACACACACACACACACACACACACACACACACACACGTATATATTTTTTTAAATGTAAATTCTTGACCCGCATAGGTTTTCTTCTTATCAGGCGAATGATAAATAAAGTCAAGTTTTTGGTTCATTAATCTGAATGCCTATGAAGATCACAGACCAAAGTTTATCTTGTGGTTAGAAAACAAGATAGAACTTGTGTAAGGAATTAAATGAGATTATTCACAGGAGCAGTTCTCTACAACAGTGAATATTCTGCTTTTAATGAAGCAGAGAAATCAGGAGTCTATTCAGCAGCTAAGTCAGTCACTGGTAAGGAGTAAGGTTTGTTCCGATTGAATTTTTTTCAGATGCCATGTAAATAATTCCTTTAAATGTACATATCTTTTTAGTCTGGTCAAGTAACTTTCTTGAAGGTGTACACTCAAGACATTAAGATGTGAAATCACCTTTGATGCTTTTCTGAAATTGGCTAATTTATTTATGGTGTCAAGAGAAAAGTAGCCTCAAATTTTATTAATAGCATTTAACGAACAATATAATAATAGGGAATTAATTGGTTAGATTTATTAAATAAGAAATCTGTTTTTAAAATCTTTCATAAAATTATCTTATCTGAAAATGTCAAGTAAAATTTCACTGATCAGAAAGATATAAATTATTTTTTTTACTAACAGCTTGATGAAGTGTGTATCTTTCAAATAGATTGATCAGAATCTTTAAGATTCCATTCTGACTTCTTATACCAAAGTGAAACAATAGGAAAAGGCTAGAAGTTGTCATGCTTCAACACTTCCTTACTAGAAAGAAACCCTGATTTGAAATAGTGAATATCCACAGGAACCTGAAATAGATAACCCGAGTCATTAAGCTTCATTGTTAAACGACTTAACTATTTTCTTTTCCTTATCTCCTCTATTTTCAGGGGCAGAGGTGTTTCTATAGGCCTGTGATATTGTCTTGTGCTAGACAATTTCCTCCTCAAACCTATCGGCCTTTCTTTTTCAAATGAGCAATATTGAATACTTTAGTTCACAAGTGTTCATAGTAGGGTAATATAGTGAATCTTATTGGTTATATTTGTGGTGAAATATTTCCTATTTCTTGTCAATTATTAAATTATGCAGCATAGGACTCTTATGATATAAAGGGAACTACATATGGAAACAAATTTTGCTGATATAATGATCACATTATTGATTATTAAAAGTGTATTTTGTGGGAGATAAAGGAATTGGAGTATTTCTCTGTGCAAAAATGCTTTTCTTAGATAGGAAATGCTTCTTTTTTGCCTCCAAAAATTTCACACTGAAGAAAAGATTTGCAGACAGATTGATCAGCATAGGAAAACAGTTTGGTTTTTACTTATGTGCCCTAGGATATAAGTAATTCTCAACTACCATTTGCCCGAATCTTGGTTCCTTGAAATCTATACCCAAAAGACCATTAATGTTAGCACATGAAAAAGTGAGGCTAAAAATTTAAAAACCATTTTGCATGGAGCTGGTTGGATGGAAACCTATGGAAGACACTTTAAAATGCATTAGCTTAAAAATGAGAATTTTGACATGATTTATTGTCTGCAGATTTAGGGAGAAAGGAATAGTAGTAGGCTTGTGTCTAGTGCCCTGAAGCAGATGGGTATCCAGGCCAGTTATGCCATCTGAGTGGAAGGCCCAGGTCTCCTCTGGCCTGTAAAGGCAGGAGAATATAAAAATCTGACCTCATTTCCTGAGCTTTGACCTTAGTCTTGTGTTGGGCAACTGGGCTTCAAAGCTGCAGTGCTTGGTCGCACTCAGAGCGTCCACAACCTCTGATGTACATTTGCTCTGCAAACATCTTCAACTTCTAAGTTGTTTTTCTTTTTTAACCATAAGACTGGAATAAAGGTAGTTTGTAGAAAGTGGTTCTTCAATTCTGCCCACCTTATAATGTTGTGAATAATAACTGTGACCTTTCTTGCATTAAATGCTACCTTTGGTTTGATGTATGCCATTTGCAGTAGCTAGAAAGCAGAAAATAGATTTAAATTGACCAAAAATAGCCAATTGAGATTTTTACCTGTGAAATAGTGTTTGTTTTCTGTTTGGGATTTTTTTTCTTTTTAACAGCTGTAATCTGAGAGAACTCTAGGCATATGTTTCTACCCGTGAGGGGGCCCTTACATACAAAAATAATGGAAGAATATTTAAATCTGGATTAGAAGTAGGTAAAATGTAAGGAAGACATGAAAGAGTCAGCAGAGGAGAAGTGGAAAAAAGTTACTTTTATATTGGAATACCATGTTTTGCTAATATCAGTTTTTGATCTTGATTTTGTTGCTATGAGAAACAAGTGTTTGGGCTGCTTATGATCTAATAATTTTAGTAAAATCTAATGTAACTAATCTTTAAATCCTGGCTTTAAAATTTAAAAAAATGAATGAACAGCCAAAATGTAATACTTAAACGTTATTGAAAAAAAGAGTTTTAATTCTGTTAATTTTGTTTTTAATTGCATCTGAGTGTATCTGTTGTTAGACATAAGGAAGATCACCCTTTATGATGTGTTATTGCAGTTGTACCATGTTTATACTCTTGGTTTTTGCTTTGCTTGTATTAGACTTTGTAATTCTTCAGGTTATAGATCTCTGCTACTAAATCTGATGGATTCTGATAGGTTTTGTGTGTCTAAGGATTTTACGTAACACCAAGTGCCTATTGCCGGTCATAACTACTTGGAATAATATATCTGGTAAAAAAATCCCCAAACCATACTGTAGCAATTTAAAATAGACAATTGATATTTTAAATAATTGTTGAAGAAGGTGTTCTGGTTTAATTATCAGGGTTGGAACAGTTTGGTTGAAACCAATAACAAGGAAAGATGAGGGAAATTTATTCTAGTGGAATTTTCTTAACTGGATAATAAAATAAAACAAGCTAAGAGAGAGAAAAAAGGGGCAAGTTTTTATTCCTTGATAAAGGTGCACAGTCCTGACTGAAGGGCAAATAGTGGTGAGAAAAGCTAACTTAGCACAAAAGCCAGGTTCTGATTTCTGGACTTTTGCCTGTACAGAAGGTAAGGCTACTGGTCTCTAACCAGTCGCATGTACGAAGGCAGCTTGGCAGTGAGTGACTGATGGGGACAGTGCTGCTGTCATCTGCACTGTTACCCTCTCCAAACTACAGGGAGGCTTCCTTGCACTGCTCATGCAGCTCTGTTTACCATCTTTAACTCTTCTGGTATTCCAACAAGAATTTATTCAGAAGCACCTGCGTTTTTAGCATCTCATCCTGAAAATATGAACATGAATAAATATTTGCATGAGGCCTGTCCCATTGGAATGCTGTGCTTAAAGTGAATTACATGCCTAGAGCTGTTCTTGTGAACAAGGATTTGTGAGTAGAAAGGATGTGGTATTTTCCAGAGGGATATTCCACACCCTGTGACATCATGCTCGTTATATAAAGCAGGGGGGAGAAGGAGGAAGGGAAGGATGTTGGGAGTGATGTTGTTTGTACTCCCAAGTCACAGTTGTGTGATGGAGCCCTTCTTTCCTGTGGATGTCTGAACACCTGCCTGCCCATGGGAAGTGGTGAATGAATTCCTTGTTTCACTTTGCTTGCATGCCTGGCTTTTGTTTGACTTGTTAACCTGTTTTTATCTCAGCCTGAGTATGTTCTTAGTTTTATTCTTCCAAGTCTTTCCCCCATCCCAACATGGAGGGAGTGACCAAGTAGCTGGGTGATGCAGGGTTGCTGGCTGGTATCAAACCAAAACACTTAAAGAAGAAAAACAAAATAACTCCCAAAACTATGTTTTATGGAGAGGGTTCAGTTTTATGAATTTATTTTAAAAAGCAAATGAAAACCAAGAAGTGACATTTCATAGGTCGACTGCATGGCTGGAACATGCTAAAGCCACTATATGGATGCTTGCTACCAGACCTAACAGGGGAGCTAATCAGAGGAGCAGCTTACCCTTTTTGTATACAAACTGTTACTGGACTTACTCAGCTGGCACATTTCATAAATATTTGCTGATAGCTTTAGGCAAGTGCTAAAGTAAGCATCTCTTTGAAGCATTTTAAGTGGATGTTCTGGTGGCTGTGCATCTCAAATCCTGTAATAAAACCAAAATGTATTGCATAGAAAATTGGTGTGTTCATAATTTTTCTACTTCCCTTCCCTTTTATGTATTTTTGCTTTTGCAGCTCCAGGTTCACAAGGAGCACATCAAAAGTTGCCTCTTTTTGTGCTCTTCAGTTTGTATGTATCTCGTTTGGGTTCTTCATCTCATTTCTTGTTCAATATTTTTGCAAAACTTCCTTGCCTCGATAGTACTTCTATTTACTTAATTTTCTTTCCTGCCTTATGGCTGTGTTCGAGTATTGTTTCAAACTTCAGACATGAATCTAATTTTATTCTTTCTCAATTACTACTTCTCTCCCCCCAAATTTCCTGTATTTACCAGATCCATGGATTTTTTTTCTGAGTTAGCTTCCATGTTTCGCATCAGCTACCAATCTTATTTTTCTCCTGATAGCTCCCACCCAAATCCTTTTTTTTTTTTTTTTTTTTTTTTTTTTTGTTTACAACAACCACTTCAGTCTCTTTACCACCCAAAGGGCTGTGGGACATTTTGCAAAATTCAGCTTTTCCAAATGATGCTGTTATTCTCCCTTACGTTAGGGTATTATTTTCTCAAATGCCTTGGAGATGCAAATAATTCAAGAAAATCCCCAGTAAGCACACTTTTGTTTCCTTTTTAACCCATTTATGGTATTTCTGTGAGGTAAAGTAATATTGCTTGTGAAGAAAGTAACAGCTTGACAAGTTTGAAGCAACTGATGTAAATGTATAGCTTGTTTCTGCTATTCTGTTTCATATCATGGTGTGTCAGCATACAAAGGGTATTTTATTTTTTTTCCCCTTTTGCTAAGTGTGAAGGATTGCCAGTAGTAGCTCCATATTTGCTGGCATTAGGAGGACAGGCTCAGCAGTTCTGGTAGGCTGAGGCAGCTTTCCTATGCATTTCCAATTAATCCCATCACGTTGTCTCTCTGTGGCAGGATGTTGCATCAAGTGCACTGTAGGATTGTGGTGCTTTCTCTTCTACAGATGGGAAAGAGAATGTTTGTGTCTGTACTTCAGACCCAGAGCTAGACAGAGCTTACCTGCAGTCTTATATCCACGCGTATATTGTGAACAATTTTGAGTGTACAACACAATCTAGCAGGTGCTCTTTCCCAGCTGAAGATCCCGTGACTTATTTCGAAAATGAAAAAAAACCCTGTGTGCACGCTGGCAACACAGTGAGATCCTAAGAGTTAAAGCAGATGAAATGACTACTTCTAAAGTTACCATAGCAGACTGCATTCTGTTTTGCTCGACACATTTATTATTGATATGCTTGTTGTGCAGATGTTATTCATACAAATAACCATTCACACAAATGAATTGCACTGAGGTATCAGAATTGCTGGTACCTGCCCTACTTTGATGATGAATAAATGAAAGCACTGATTCCTGTTACTGCTAAAGAAGGGCTAAATGATGTACTCACACATATAGTCTCTTATAGTTTCTGTAAATTATTAACTATCACAATATGCTTTTTTTTTTTTGATAGCTTATTAACACTCCTAAACTATCAAAGTCAACAATGAATGATATTTTATTGCAACAGGTTTTATTTCTTAGAGAGTGATTTCAAATGCAGGCATTTTGAATCTCAAATGAATAGCTGCACATCTTTGGGATCTGTTAATGCACACCAGCTCAGAGCCAAGTAGCCACTAGCTGTTCAGATGGAGTGTGACATTTCTGAGTTCTCTGGTGTTCTCCTGCAATCATATTTGCAGAAGTAAAAGCAGTTAGCAGAGCAAACATTTTTTCTTAATGATTTTTTCATCTGTACTGAAACCTTTAAATTAAAAGGCATAAATATGTTTTCCTAGTTTCACATGATGTTTAGATACATATATTATGCCTGTATAATGATCCAAAATAAAGGGGAGTTTGTGTATTTATATGTTGTATATGTTCTCCCATATAAGACTCAGCCCCTTTCTTAACATTTGCTGGCCTGTGATTTAGTTGAAAAACCTGTTTCCTCCCCAAATCTGCAAATTTGCATAGAAGATGTAATTGTCTTCTGGGGGAGGGGGGGAAAGAAGCTACTTGATATTTAACATATTGAAGTTCTGACAGATTTTTAAAACATTATTGTAAATTAAAAATGCTGCTATCAGACATAGTTGAAAATAACTTAAACCTTACTCTGCTATTAAAATATATGTTCCTACTGTCCATGATTAGAAAGCAATTATTTCTGTGAATTACTGCACATTCATTACTGATATGTGATCCTGAGGTCTCATTTTGCAGTGAAGGTGTATAGTAGGTGACTAAGCTTTAGAGGTGAGAGCAGGATATTCCATTCAATAGGTAAACTCGAGGCTTCAGTACAGTGATAAGATAAATATTCTTGCTGGTAACAGCAGGAAATGCTTTTTGATGTGTTCTCTGGCAGTTTGTTACAAATGGGCCTATCGTGAATGCTGATGGAATTGAAAACTAACTGGAGGAGTCAGCCTTGAGATCATATCCCTTTACAATCCTGCCTTGGCAATAGAAGTATAGCTTTGGAAGTATAAATAAGGAAATAAGTCAGACAATCTAAACTTATATTACCAGGGCACACAATGAATAATTTTCAAAAAAAATGTTATTAAGATCTCTCAGGAAGAAATACTTATCTTTAAGGCAAAGATCATTGAGTTTTTTGGATAGTGAAATTGCAATCTATCCAGAAACTAATTTTACAAAAGATGTGTTGTTTTCAAAGAGGACAAGACCCATTTCTCTGAAAAATCTAAAGATTTATTAAAACTATTATTGTTTCATTAGTATTGTTCTTGGGGTAGAACATTTAAAATAAACAGATGTGCAATTTTTTTTTCATGTCAGCTTTGTGAAATGAGTTCAAAGACTTTGGTTTTCTGTATTATAATATTAGACTTGTGTCTTCATCTACTTTCTGGGCATTTCACAGCTTGCATTGGGTATCTTCTTATGCCAAGCTCAATCCAAGTACATTTCCCAGTATATGTAATATATTGGGAAATATATTATTCATCCCCTCCCATAGACCAAGGAATTTTCCCTGGCACCATGTTATATGTGCTTATGCCAAAAGGAAGCCAAACATTTTTTTCTAAAATATGCTGTAGTAGATTAATGAAAAGTTAGGTGTCTTGTTGTAGCTGAAATTATTCTTCAACCTCCAAAACATCTTGGCCTTTTAAGCTTTTTAAGGGGATTTATAAGAAAGATGGGGATGGGTGTTTAAGTAGGGACTGTAACAGGACAAATTGTCATGTTTTCAGACTAATAGGGTTGACTTACGCTAGCTATAAGGAAGAAACTTTTTTTATGCTGAGGGTGAGGAAACTGGCACAGGTTGCCCAAGGAGGTGGTAGATGCCCTGGTCCTTGAAAAATTCAAGATCAGGCTAGACACAGCTCTGAGGAAATGTCCCTGCTCATTGCAGGGTGTTGGATGTGGTGACCTTTGAAGATCCTTTCCAACCCGAAATATTCTGTGTTTCCATCCAAATGCAAATGCAGGCTTGAATGAGAGCAATATACTTTACATCCCATACAAAATACATTATTTTTATTTATGTGTTTCCTGGCTACATAACCATACAAATGGAATGGCTTGGAATAATTTATTTGAAGGATAACATACACACTATTACTAATTTATAAATGATCACATTGTACAAATAACAAAAACTAAGCCACTTGCAGTGAAAATTGAACTTGGAAATAAAATAGATGGACTTTCGTCCTCGGGGAGAAGTTTGGGTCCCATGAACACTCTACTGCTTGAGAATAATTTACTAGAGATAGACATTATCCTTGGCAGGGAAGCATCACAAGATCGCAGTTTTTGGGTTTTATAAAATTGCATATTGCAGGGAGGGACAAGTAGATACTGGTTCTTGAAATAATCATTGCTTTGAAATAGAAATGTTTTAAAGAAGATTGAAAGGCTACTCCTTGTTGCCAAATGTGTGGCATCCTGAAGCACAAGTCCTAGTGACCTATACAGCAAGAGCAGGAAGCCTTGGGTTTAATGTTCACTTGAGAAAAGGTATTATCATACAAAGAACATGGTTCTGGATTTGAAATTTACAGGTGTTAAAGACCAATTGCTTTCATCAGCTAGAGGAGTAATTTTGAATAATTTATTTTTGTTTTCCCATGGTTATGTGGATCACATTTTAATTATTCTGGCTGGAAGTAGGGTGGTTATTAGACAACAGTGTTCTACTTCACCACAACTTTTTTTGGTTGGTATTTTGGCTCTGAAATAATTCAGGCTATTAAATAAATGTGGCCTACAACATCTATTCTGAAAAAAAGTATTGACATGTGGAAACCAGTGACAATAAAATATAAAAGATTTAGCAGGTTTTTTTTACTTCAGGAAGGGTTTCGGAACAGGTTACTCAATTTTTTCATTGAACGAGTAGAATTGGCTGGAGGAGGAGAGAATGAGCAAATAAAAGTTTAGAGGCTAATCTAATAACAAACTCGTGTGTCAGCAGTTCTGAATGGTGACAGTTTTACACAGCTAGATATTTTAATGTAGCACTATTAATATAGCTAATATTCTCCTGACTATGGAGAAGTTAGAGGAAAAAGCTTTCCTCTATCAATTTGTCACTTTGTACTTTGCCAGCAGGAATCTACTTAATTATATCTTAATTTGTAGCTTTAATGAATGCCATGAAGTTGCCTTTTTTTTTAAAGAAGTTACTCAGTATAGTCTAAAAAAACTGAGTTACAATATGCATGATACTAAATTTATTTTTTTTTAAAAACATAATATTGAAAAATAATGTATGATTTTAAATCTATGCTTTGCACAGCTGCTCTAAAGAAACTCTAAGAAATTTTTGGTCTAAAGATTGGGTGTCATGTACAGATTAAACTTTGGCCGCATGTCAACTGAGAAAAAAATTCAGACCATCAAGAAGTCAGACAGAATAAACCCCAAATTGTTACATTAAAATAAACAAAATAAAACTAATATATTTTTATACCACTAATCATTTTAGTTATATATGTGTTCAGTTGCACATCCTCATAAAAACAGTTTTATAATATTGTTTTGTAACTATGTACCTTCTACAGTTTTACAAGATCTAAGTTGCTATATGAATTAATTGGGGGTTTTATAACTATTGGTTCAGGAAATGTTTCTCTATTCTTTTCTTACACTCTTTTTAGGGGAGTGGAATGCAACAAACTCGAGGTAAGTTAATGCCACTGAAATCAGTCCATGTTAACAAGCTTCTCAGTATAAGAAAAGTAGGAATCATAACTAGAGCGATTTGTTGTTTTCATCTACCAACATACACTAAAGAAAAAGGCATCGAGGCACCAGAATTTATTTGCAGGGAAACGAAAATTATTCTTCAGATCGATGTTTGCTATTTCTTGTTACTCTCTGTGATGAAAAAACATATGGTTCCTTGCTCTACAAAATCTGTAATATTCATTCATAGTATAAATGGCTCCCAAATGAATATTTAAGCCAAACAATGTTTCTTTGTCACCAGGGAGTGTCAAGCAAGGTCTTGGGATTTGCATAATAATTGGTTTGAAACAAGTGATATTCCATACAGAACTGTGTATACAGAGAGTCATGAATATGGTAGCCACAGTTTGTGAGATCAGTATCAGAGCCATAATGAAAACTGAATATTTTTCAGTCTTTGGAGGTTTTCAAACATCCATAAAGCTAATGAGCTAATTTAGATAAGCATTAAACATGAATTTAATCACATTACTGGTAATTATTAGCAGACACACAATATGAAGGCCTTACAATTTCCTTCAAAAGTTGTAATTAACCATAAAAAAATAAATTGTTTGACCTAATGCACTGCATATAAATGACTCAACTAAAGACTTTTAGATTTAACAGAACGCTTAGCTTAGAGTCATTTTTCCTTATGTATTTTTTAGCTGAAAGTTAAAGTGTGGTTTTTTGCCACACATTGACTTAAGAGCAAAATCTCATATATCTGAAAATGTTACTCACTGAAGTCCAAATCCATTTCCTAAACAAACACAGCATAACTTCATCTGATCCATGACCTCCTTCCTATGCTGGTCATGAGTTAGCACGTAAGAACCTGCTGCCAGTAATCTCCCCAACTCCTGGGAAATAATTAAAGTTAAGCATGTGAACAAAAGTCTTGAGTTTTAGAATAAAAACTGTGCTTGAATAAGATTAGGAGTTTTGTTTGGCAAACATGGACAGGAACACCTGACCCAAAAGTCTTTGGGGAGACAAAAAAAAAATTTCCTCCCTGGCTGCCTACAGCTACATTCCCAAAGCATTTCAGTAATAGAAAGCAATGGCTGGAGCATAAAAAGAAGTATATAATTTTTTTTTAAAGCATTTTGAAATAAATTTTCCTGCCCTAGGAAAAAAAAAAAATGGTTTGCCTGTGTTTAAGTAAACATAGCTCTTTCCCAAAGACTTAAAGCTGGAGTGTATGGAGTCTGGTCCCTGAAGTTATGGTTCTGGAAAGAAATGCTTAATAATCTAATTTCAAAGAATGGAAGAGAACTGTTTTTTGAAAGCTGGCAAATGACTGTGACTCCTCAATTTCTCTCAGGCAGAAGGAGAGGGCTTTTTCATTTAACAGAGTAGTGAACTCGTCTACTTTTTCATTTTTCAATGGACCATTGCTCAATTACACTTCTTCCATGCCTTTACTCATGTTACTCAGAAGTTACACTTTTTCAGCAATATTGAAAAATGGAGATTTATATGAAAAGAGATAAAAGGCCTTTTTTCCAATGGATTATCACTGATATAAAATTATTATCTTTTTAGAGGCTTGTAGAAATCCATATTTTTCACTGTGAAATTGGCAGAGAAACCATTTTCTGTATAATAAATCTTCAGTAAAGAATATTCAGCCACCTCTCTGCCTAGTTATGCTAGCTATGTTCTCTTTGCCTGTGATTAAGCTGAGGCCTTTTTTGGCCTCTTGCAGCTCAGCTCTCAACCTAGGCTGGAATGTGCTTTTGCACACAACACTGTGGGTAAAGGGCAATCAAACCAACATTTCCAGTCTGAGAGATGAATAACAAAACGGGCCATGCTTAAATCTCATGTGGACTTTTTATGCAAACTCCCTTCCAGCCCCCAAGCCCCACAATATTTGGCAGAGGAACAAGCAGAGTTCCTCAGATGGAAGAGTATTTAATGAGCTGTAGGGATGTAGACAGCAGCAATCACCAGGTGTAGGGCGCTTCTTCCATGTCAAATTCTCTTGTTCCTTACAGATGTTTCTCCTTCCTGTCCTTCACCCAGCTCTTCCTCACTTTACTTGAGAACATTCTTCTCTCCTTCTACCTCTCCCTTCCCCTGATGTAATCACTGTATCTTCTTTGGTTCTTTTTTGAGCTAGGTAATCCTTGTGAAGTAGAGCATTCCTGAAAAATTGTGGAGCCCTGATGACTCCTGCAATTTCATTCCTCCATTTATTTATGTTATACATCTTTCTCCTATGCTATGTTTATGTAAGCAGTTAGAACAGAGGAACACACTATCTGTCGAGCAATTAGAATTTACTATAATAAACACAGCTATGAATCACAACTTTCATTATTTTCTGCTCTAATAAACTGTGGATGTAATCCAGGACAATGACAAGGAAATTATTATTAATAACAAATATTTAGTATTTACTAATTAATTAAAGCTGCTCATTAATTTATTTGAAGGATAAATATTAAAGAAACAGGCCATTAATGTAATTTACTGTAAATGAAAACCAAAATATCTTCTCTTGGAATTAAAATTTGCATGAAATTTTGCATTAAGGACCTAGTGGGTGGAAAGCTACAGCTGTTTAATGAGTAAGCTTCCTAATTTAATTCTCAGTCAGAGCACTCAGAAGTTGTATGATGTGTATGTGAAATTACATTAAACAAATAAAAAAAGATATTTTCTTTTACACAGTGATTACATGGAAAGAATATTTCTTGCCACACTTTTGTGCTTTGTGTACAGCAAATGGAACTGCAGCCTTATCTCCATGTCTCACCTTGATGTCTCTTGGTTCTGTTGTGCTTAGCTAATATAACACAAAAATGGAAAATATCATACTCTTGCAAAGAAAGAAAGAAAATTGGACTGAGAAAGGGATTTTAACTTTTTTTGGTGTTTCCTCAGGTACAGCTTAAGTGAATCCCATGCCTATGGAACTGATTTCTGCAGCCTATCTATGGGAATTACTTCATAAAACTACTCCTGTCTTCTTTTGCTGTTGTCTTTCCCAGTCTGGTTTTATAATACTCCAATTGCACCTGTTGTTTCACTATGTCCAATCTGAGTATGAGAAATTTCTAGCTGCTAAGGACCCGTGTTTAATTAACATATGATGCTGTCTTACTTCTTTCGGAGTCTTCATCAAGATCCTAAAACATGTCATGTCCTGTGTTGACATACAAAATTTTCCCTAATTTTGATGTACACTGGGAAAGCATGAAATGGAATGAGAGCATGCAGTGATAACTTGAGAAAGAGGCTTTCAGAAAAACTACCTTTAATAAGCACTCTGGAGTTTTCCTTATTTATAACAGGGGTTGTCTCTCATGGTGCTGAAGGGGATGCTTGTTGGTGCTGAGGATGTTGTGGAACTGCACAGCCACTTCTCAGGGTTGTGGTGGAAAATGTACTTTAGACAGAGCAGTTCTTCCTCAGACAATTGGGCTTCTCTGCCTGATTAATATCTGAAATCCTTGTCTGGACTTTTGTATCATGAAAACAAATTTGCTTGAGGTGTGTTGAATATACCGATGCACTAAATCTGTATCTTTAATAAAAGGGTTTTAATTTAAGGAACATCCCTTTAGGATATTAATTTATAAAAATATTATTAATATTAATGTGATATTAATATAGAGTAATGTTAATACTGGTTAAAAATAAAATAGGAACATAACTTCAGGTATATTGTACCGAAGAAAACTCTTTTTGAAACCAAAATGATCAAAGCATAACCGCGATGGGTGTCAGCAGAACAAAAACCAAAATCTGTTTGTTCTTTTTAAGTTATTCCATGCCTATGATGTCGCATTTCCAATTTTCCAGAGCCAAGAGTCTGACTTCTGTAAAATGCAATTTGAAGCTTATTTGTGTTTGGTTTATCCAAAATCAAAATTATCTTTTCAAGTTGTAAAATTTAGGTATAGATTCATTCAAATAGTACAATTACAATATGCTTTTAGAATATGAGTTTTTTAAGTCCTTCAAGGTGGGACTAGGACATTCTCTTAGATTAGGACAGAGGAACCAGTGCACTTCTGACAGCATTTGAGATTTTTTGGGGTAGAAATTACTTATTAAATTTTATGACTTGTAATTATGATTTTTTAAGCTTAGTTTTTTATAAACTAGGGACAGCTATGTTCATCATTAATCTGTGACGGAGCAACATTAATTTATATCTCATGATAGTTCAAAAAGTTAAGGTAACATTTATTATTTTTTTCCCCCATAAGAAAGGTACTTTAAAAATTATACTAATTCTTTTAGTCTCAGTGAATGAGAATGGATTATAACAGATAGAAGAAATATTCCTATATCATGCTTGCCATCTCCCTTGTCTTTATCTTTGCATTTTCAAATAAAGGGAGAAAAAAAAATGAAAGGAAAAACTGAAACCAGAGTAATTTTGACTTATGTAGCTCCTTCAGTCAGTCATTTCTTTTTTAAAAAAACCCACTGAATGAGTAAAAAATGATGTGCCTGCATGCCTGTGGAAGCAGAGGGCTCCAGTGGGATCTTGTTCATTCTGTGAGATTTTGTGACCTCTGGATGAGCAGAACGCTGCACATGAATATGTACCAGCCAGGCAGATGTTACACTTACTGACCTTCACTCACTGAAACTGATAATCAGTTTGGCTGTCATTCATTGTCCTTTTGAGGCTTTCTGGCAGCAAATGAATGCCAAGGAGACATATTTGATCCTGTAGGTCCTGCCAGAAATTAGGTTTGGACTTGGATATTTTGAAATGAATCTGAGTCGAGTTTGACAACAAAGGGAAGGCTGCTGCAGTAACATGTGCAGGTGATGCACTTCTCAATCTGTTTGTATTCTCCAGACAGGGAGAGATCAAGATGCCTTTCTGAAAGAAAGATGCCTTTCTTTCAGCTGTGGATATCAAGGCCAAATATGCAGTAATGTCAAAACATATAATTTATTTATTTATGCAAACAAACTGCCACTGAAGTTGCACCTATGTAACCTAATGAATGAGGCATCAGTGTTTGAGTTAATAACAGGCAAAGAATTAATTACCAGCAGCAGAAGTCTTCAGTTTTGTAATTTGGAAATTAGAATGGGGTGAGGACACATATTAAATATTGAGATAGATTTTTTTTCTATATACAGCTAATAGTGTCTTACATACTGTAGTCATCCACTGGATAAGCAGTGTTTGATTAAAAAGCAAATTTTCTACATTTTTAATCAGTCTTGGTTTCGGTGTTCTGTTGGGTTTTTTTGTTTGTTTTGTTTGGTTTTTTTCCACCCCCCCTACTATTTAATTAATGATTTTCAGAGATTCTGCAGAAGATGATGAAGATGAGTGATACTTCACCTGCATGTGCTGGATAGAAATTATGTGGCCACAGAATCATAATAGTGTTTAAGAATCAGAACATATGAGGATTTGAAAGGGTGCAGAAGCTGCAGAGGGATGCAGGCCTGTGATTCACAACCATCCAGAAACTCAGAAGAGGTAAGTATGCTCAGTGTGCTTTTCAAGTGGAGTTAAAAAAAATCATGAGGGGGGAAAAAAAATAATAAAGAAATTAAATTAGCAGTAATCAACAAAGATTGTTTTTACATACTGGAATTTAGACTGCAGGGCTGTAATTGCAGCTTTCAGTTGAGAAGCATCCAGAGCAGCTCATCAGGAACATCAGCTTGGTCCTTCTTCAGTCTGCAGTTTTTGTCTGCTGAACTATTCTGCCATAGCTGTACTTGTCCAGGGGGCTGCAGTGAACAGGAAAGAAACCCTGGACAAACACCCCCCTCCACCTGCCTCTATTTGCTCAAAGGAGAGGAATGAGGAACTGATATTCTGTCAGGAATAATAGGGTGATCTTAGCCTGCAATGATTAAAACCTTGATTATGTTAGACTTCATTTGCCTTTCCATTAGCAGTCATGTTCCACTGAAACCCAGGTATGAGGCAAAGTTGCACAATCCTATTTCTAAAATCCTTCCGTGAGCTCCTGAGTTACAGAAACCCTTTATGGCTTTGCTGCCAAGTTGACCTCTCAGTGTTCCAGGGCTTTTTGGGGTGGTGTTGGCCTCCCTCTGTGGGGTTTACACCCCGGAGCTGAGCCAGAGCTGGCAGTGACCTGGCTGTTCATAGCACAGCTCAGTTTTCATGGAAGAGCTTTTTGAGCACTCTCCAGCCATGTAAGTTCTGTGCCATTCACTAACACAGGCACTGTGTTATACAAAGCTCTTATTCCAGAGCTTTTAGCCTCTGTTTCCGTGTCACTGCTGAGTGCAGATGTGATCCATGCTAGCTAAAAAAGTGTTCAGGAAGATGAAAGGAAATGGCTCTTAGACAAGAGTGAAATAGTACCTCGCTTCTATCCATAAATGCATTTTTGAGTTTGAGAATTTATATGATAATTAAAAATAAACCCAAAGAACAAACCTCACTGAAGTTTTTAAGATTTGCAAAGATGTGTTGTTAATAATAAATGTATTTTCACTGTAAATACGTTATCTATATTTCCACATGAATGTAATCAAGCCGATGTTCTTTTTAACCTAGCAATCCCATTTAAGAAGTTCCATTTCCCCTTTGGCTTTTCTGCTTTTCCAGTTGTGACTTCCATCTGGAAAAATGCGCTGTCTTAATGGTGACTAAAATCTGGTCAGCAGCACAAAACCACCCCAGAGTGATATGCAACCACTGAATCCTTTGAATCCTGTTCTGTCTGAGACTTTAATCCTGGCTTCAGAATGAACACTTTTTTAGATATGGAAGACAATTCAATCTCTGAAAAATAGTTATCCCAGGGATTTCTGCAACACAGTTTCTCAGTTCCAAAGAAAAAAAAAAAAACAGGAAAACATTTCTGACTCTGTGCAGATTAAATTTTGGAAGCAGGTAGGATGATAAGAGGAGGGTCTAAATTTGCAGTTTAGAGAATTCAAGAAAAATATGCCAATGTTTATTTTCTAAGTTATTTGGCTCAGGAAAGTAAAAAATCCCTGTGTATGTTTATTGTCACCCTGAAAAAGATAATATGTGAGAGAGTTGGTCACAAATCTGTGCGGAAGTTTGCTTTGTTTGGTTTATTTTGTCTGGAGAAAGCATTAGTTGGCATGTACTTTACCAGAAAACTGTTATTGTTGGACTTACACATGCAAGTAAATAAGGTATAAAGTGGCATAATGGTATCTCTTCAGGCAATTCCTGTTTATTTGTTGAACCAACCAGCATTAGTTGCTGTGAATGGGTCTCATTGTGCTGGTGTCAATGAGGTTGTGCTTAGTCCTGGTTGTGGCTGAGAAGAAGGCTAAGTAATAGGACTTGAGACGCTTTCGAAATTACCAAGGCACCGTTACTGAGTATTTGTTTTACTCTCGAGAAAGTGGCTTTGTGTCCAAGCAGTGATCCTCAAAACTGAATGTACAGTGCTGTTTCTGTATAAGGTGGTCTGAGTCTGGGAGATCTGTACCTAATTGTGTGGTGCTGCATGATGTGTTATTTTCAAATTCATGGCTTTGAGTCTTCATTGGACCCATGTTTTTAATACACCCAGGTCTCCTCCAATGTGAGTAACTCATTTATTTGTGTTCCCCCGTTGCAGAGATCCCAAATACCTTTAGGACTGCCAGGAGTGATATGAATATAGTGAAGGAGAGGAAGCCTCAGATCTTCTGCTGAGGAATTATGATTAAAGAGATGGTATTATTATTTCAATTATTTATTAGATGGACACAGAAATCACTGTCCAATAAAAACGTGGCACTAATGCAGTGGTGCCTTATAAGCCCTTGCGAGAAGAAAAGCTGTTTTCTTGCTGGGGCTTAGGAAGTGATGGGGAAGGAGGAATTGGTTCACTCAAGGTGCTGGAGACTATGCCTCAGAAGTCAAGTCATTCATCCTGCCTAGGCAAAAGGTGACCCTGGCCTTGGGACTCATCATTTGTTTGGTTTTCCTGTGGCCTGGCTCTTCCCCTAGGGTAGATCAGGGCACGGGGAGGAGTTCAGACTGCAGTTTTTGTGACTGGTGCTGTTCAGACAATGTAATAACTGCATTGCAGTCAAAAGGGATGGGATGGGAGGGAACTATACTCTGGGGTGCCTCTTCCTCTCTCTGCTGGACTGGAGACTATCACTGGCATGTACATTTTCCCTTGTTATCACTGGTTATACTTAAGTTTATTATAATCCACTGAAATAAGTTCTTGGGTTTTTCATTACCAATCATGGATGACAGGAAGCAAAGCACTCTAAGAGGGAATCTGGAAAGGGTATCACTTTCAAAAGACAAAGAGGAAGGCTACAGAAGGAAATGTAAGCAGGACTGATTTACAAAATACCTCTGCTGGTGATACTAAAGAAAAATATCAATACACCTGGAATGGTAATTTGGTTCATTAGTACAGGAACCAATGCTTTTTGTTTCAGCACAAATCACATTCTGGACACAGCAGAAACTTATGGGAAGGTGGAAAAGCTCCTACTTCTTGGCATCTTTCTTTGGGATTTAGTAGAAAACAATGTTGAGGACAATATAGGAGTGCAGCCACAACAACAGTCCAGTATCACAAACAACCTAGAAAAAGGCTAATTTCAGTACCTACATGCTGAAAAAACAGCATTGTTTAAATAGAAGATTGCAGCCATGTGAACTTAGAGACCAATTCTTTTTTGCCAGCTATGTTAGTCTGAAGCGCCCTGCTGAACTATTCCTACTCTCATTTCAATCCAGAAAATTCAGAGGTGGTTCATGTTAGATTATGGGGAACCTTCATGGTCATCATTTTGGTGTTGCTGCTCTTCTGCTCACTGTACTTCAGTGCTTTGATCAAGGGACTGGTTTTCCTTATAGTGACAGATGGTTGCTGTTTGACAGGCAGACCAAGTAAATAGGCATGAAAATAAAATAATCCTTTGTTTTGGTGAGTCAGGCCAATGTCATGTGGGTAGACACGGCTCTGTAATCCCTCTAACTGTGTTAGGATGGGGAAAGGGTATTGTGCATAATGGCACATAGGAATCTTGCAGCTTTCTCTCCTGGATTGTCTTGAGGATTTGATCAACAAATCTGGGCTTACAAAGACATTTCACTGTTACCTTTTCAATTAAGGTGGTAAGCATTGCCATCATAGAGCACTGTGAAATTTTGAGGGGTTAGTCTGGAAAAATCCCATCTGGCAAAGGTGTACCTGATCCTGCATATCAATAGGAGTTTTGAGCAGAGATCGATAGTGCAATGAAATGCTACATAATTACTGTGTATCTATGCCTGTATCTACTTGCCTGCATTCACAATGCAAAAGGAAATAAAACACTCAGAAAAAAAGACACCAAACAAAACAAGACTTCAGGTCACCAGAGACACAGCTCCTAATATAACATTAAACTAGTTACCCAGGCAGTGTAAATTATTTTATGAAATATTTCTATATTACGAAAAGAGAAATCTAATAAATCAATACCGATTTTGAAATTGATTAAATACTTTGGGTTAAGGACTGTTGCACAGCGTTTGTGGCAACTCTTTATGTGACATCTGGTCGGTGAATTCTCCTGGGGTAATTTTGTGGGATTGGAAACCGGCTTTTCCATAAAGAAATTGTTACTGACCTATTGATGTGATGTGACACTGCTTCCTTCTTTGGCAGCTTGCGCAGTAGCAGAGAGAGCTGGTCCCACCAGCCCTTACACTGATCTGTTGCCAGGCAAACAAGAAAAAGAATCAGATAGGGAACAGGCTGACTGCCCTCTCTCTCCCCTCGAAATAGCACAAAAAAAGAGAGAAATTCATGATGTTGTCATCTTTTCCTCATTGTTTATTAATTGAAGTGAGGATAAAGCTGTACTTTTTGTCATTACCTTTAGTTTTATTTAAAATAAGGAAGCTATCAATGAAATGGATTTTGCTCTATTGATACATTACCTAAAGACCAACTCTCCATATTAAGTATTTTAAATAAATGATTTGGTTATTGTAAATAGTTAAAAGGAAGCTCCATTACTGGAGACCTTTTTATATAGTTTTTTCCCGTGTCCTGAACAGTTTGGCTGGATCAGTTTTAACTGGTCAATTAAGATAAATGGTGGTTTGTTAAGCACTTGTATTGAAAAGGAAAAGCAAGCATGTTATTCCTAAGGACATAGAGGAATAAAAAGGTGTTTATTTTTCCTTTATTATTTCATCCATTTTTGAACCGAATTTTTTTTTCAGGCCATAGCTTCAGATTAGGACCTTTGAGAGCAGTCATGCTACAAAGTCTGCATCTCCCATCAGACCAAAATTAATAGACTAAAACACACTTTGGGGCTCTCTTCAGATGCTCATCTTCTGCTCATGGAAAACTTGATGGTGGGGCAGGTATCCAAGAATTTTCAAAATTTTGGTCATATAGGAGGAATCCTAGACCAGCCTGGAGTTCTGGCCACCAGTTTTGGAAGAGATTTTTAGGTTTGCTTTGGTAGCTTGGGTTTGTCAATCTCTGTTTCCAAGGAAAATCTTGTGATTTCTCCAGCTACTGAAAACAATTGGCTTGTTTGTAAGGAAATAATTTTAAACCATTCAATTTCTTAAAATACATATTTGTACATATTGTGATTTTAAAATAAAATTTGCTTTGTTCTATAGGCATAAAATTGCAAGAGATTATACCACAAGCAAGAAAAAAAG
The DNA here is from genome assembly GCF_963662255.1 of Cinclus cinclus. Classification (NCBI taxonomy): domain Eukaryota; kingdom Metazoa; phylum Chordata; class Aves; order Passeriformes; family Cinclidae; genus Cinclus; species Cinclus cinclus. The sequence goes on along the minus strand of NC_085047.1, from coordinate 8,553,950 downwards.
TAGGTGAAACTTTGAAACCAATGTCTTCAGATATTTTCCTAGAATTCCTACTATTCCTAAAGTACTAATTTACAGTCTGTGTAAATCAACACTGTAAATTTGTATCAATAATTTACCCTCAGCTGGGTAATTCTCAGTAATATGATATGACTATCAGTGGAAACAAACACAAATATTGACATAAAAATGATGTTTTCATAAATGAAATTACTTGGTGGTTCTTACTGATGCTTTCCCAGATGGAGATAAATTAAGATCAGAAAAGACTGTATCTCAAAAGAAAAAAAAATGGACAGAAGAGAATACAGAAAAATTCATTCAGAAATAACCAACAATTGTATTGCAAAAACAATCAAAAGTACATGTGGAATGCATGTACTGAGTTTTAAGAATAAGTTTCTGGATATTTGAAGTGGATGCCAATGATTTACTTTTTTTTTTTTTTTTTATACTGAGCACTAAAAAACCCTGAAGATGTTTTTCTGTGTAGCATTTGAATATCTGAAATAATGATTGCTTGTGACTAAATCAATCTGCGCTGGAAACATGTTTCTTTTTATTGTACCTGTGTTGGATTCTGCTGTTGCCATGAAGTTCTGTTTCTTCTCCCAGAATCTGCAAGAGGCTGATATTTATTTCTTCCAGCTCTTTGTCATGAACCAAAAATGGATGGGAAAATAACTGAAAATGTTAATGATTTGATCATGGAGTAGTTCTACAGTATATGACATAGAGGCTTTTTGGTGAGCACGCACAGATACACAGTGATTCACGTAGGCTCAGCCTTAATTTCTGAGTTAGTCCAAAGATTTGATTGTTTGCCACAGCCTTGTGGTCTTTCTATCATGTAGCTATAATGACAGCTCCCCAGTCTGCCTCCTGAAGAATCCTACCAGTTCTCTGTACTGCAAATCCCACTTAGATCTGTAAGAGAAACTGGCTGATAGACATATTTGTTCAATGTATCCCATGGTATATTTCCTTTTTATTTGTTTCCAGCTCCAGAACTACTGCAATTAATTTTCTTTCCCTCAGTTTCCATAAAATTTATGTCTTCTTTGGAAAAGGAAAAACAAACTCATATTATTAAAACATTCTTATTATTGAAGTTCACATATTATGACTAAGTTGTTAAACTTCGGTTACTACTAGCAAGAGTAACATTATCCATCTACCTTTCCTCTGCATTGAATTAATGACCAGGTTTTTTATTCATCTTAGCTGTTTTTTTCATTTTTTTCCATGTGCCTATCACTTCAGGAAAATTAATGAGTCAACATTGTACCAGTTCTAGAGAACTGATAAATGAGAAAAATCAGTCAGCTTGTTCAGCTTGTGTCTTTGCATTAAATCAATCTTGAAATAATTTATCCTTCCCACGAGCCTTGCAGATACACAGATCTCATTTATGCAGCTTCTTTGCAACTTTCTTCACAGCTTTCATTTGATTTGCTTATCCATGTGCTTCTGCTACTGATGTTGGATACTGGGCTTAATAGGATGAATGGCAAGTCTTCGTGGTGTTTCAAATACTCTGAGTAAATCAGATCATTAAAATACAGCTTAACTTAATGGATCACCCTGGAGTACAAAATAAATCCTTCTCTATATTAAAATTAACTGAATTGTGGTTTTTTAGCATCTTCCACAGACTGGAAAATAACTATTAAAGTGTATGAGGAAAAACAGTGTGCAACACTGTTTGTCTTATAATTCCCTAAAGCTCAGGTTTTACTCCTCTGTCCACATCTTCCTTTGGGATTTCATTTGAGGGGAGGGGGTCATTTCTTTGTATTTTGTTTGCACAGTGACTTGACACATGGTTGGGTGCTCTTTGTTGCACAAATAGGCTCAGTTTTAAATCAGAAACATAATTTTCAAATGCTTTATTATGCAATGTTCCAGTGTAATCAGGTTTGTATATGCCAGGACCTTGGTCATGGATCTAAATGTTTTAAAGAATGAAATAGAAATTTCTGTGCTTTCTAAGGCACAATTTAATACTATTGCTTTGTCTAGCAGGTGAAATTATCTCAAAGTTCATTTGTGCCTGGACATCAAGCCTCTCTCAGCACTGCAGAGCTGCTCTGGCCCCAGAGTTCAGCACTCCCTACGCCTCGTGGGATGCTCTCAGTTTAGACACAAAACCTGCTTGCTGATGAGGCTGGTGACATCCCTTGTCAGCCAGAGAGGGCTTAAGTATCACCTGTCCAGAGCAAAGGCAGTGCACAGCTTCCTAATTTCTGATGGAAAAAGTGTCTGAAGTCTCACTTTGACCACCAAGGCTAAGTTTGGATGTGGATGCAAGAGCTCATAAGGGTATGTTCTTAGGTCCCAATTCTCACTCTCTGGCCCAGGATCTAATCTTCCATTCAGTCTGTGCACGTTTTATTGGCTTGTGTCTTTATTTTATTTTGTAGTAATTGGTGTGTATGTAGAGTGACTGGTGCCAAACTGGCTCTCTGCCTGGCAGGGCACTGGGATGCAGCAGGGCCGTGTCTCCAATCCTGGGAATGAAGGCGTGTCCCCAGGCTAACTTAAATGTCAAGGACTTGTTCTGAGGAGGACTGAGTGGATGGCCAGAGGTAAGAATGTGGTCTGCTAATGCTTCAACACATCAGAGATATGGTAGCTTTAGGAAAAAGTGCCATCATGGATAATTAAGACGCGGTTAAATGTGCATTTCAAGCAGAAAATTAGAGTCCTTCAAAAGACCCTAAAGATGCTGTATAAATTAACACCTGTAGCATGTATTCTAAACCATTTTTTCCCCCTGTCCCACTGCTCTTTGCCATTTGATGCAGTTCCTGTTCAACCTTGCTTTTTTTGCTGTGTTTGTCTTATCTCTGGTCAAGGGTTTAATCCCCTAATATCAAACTGAGGTGATATCAGCACTCAAATGCTGCTGTGATGTGCAGGCACTTTATCAATGTGAGAAGTGCTCGCTCTCTGACCCTGGGACCGAGCTCTGGAGCTGCACTCCAGGGCTGTACACGTGCCACTGACACGCAGGTCACACTCAGCACCAGGCACCACTCCTGAGATTTCTAGCACAGCAAATAGAGGTGTCCACGTGAAACAAAGAACAAGGGCTGGAGCTGCTGCTTCGCAGGTTCGAGCATTAGTGCTTCTGCTTGAAGTAAAATCATATGCTTTGTATACATTAAATGATTGGGTCAACTGAAGAGTGATTTTAACACAGTAAGAAAGGCTAGTTTAAAAAAATATAAATCGAAGGATAGACAGAAAAGATAAATGCTCAGAGTTTTATTAAGCCTCAAACAAGTGTAAACACAAGCATGAAGAATTAAGAGAAAACATTAGGAAAAGCCCAGAGAGATCCAAAGTCTGTACTTTGCCTACTACCATAGCTTCCTCCAGGTCTGCCAGCTTGATTCTAAACCAACATCGGGCCTCAAAAGGATTTATAAATCTAGGATGTGGAGTATTGCTCTCTCCAAGCTGAAGAAAATATAAAATCAGAATAAAATTCACAGGCTTAAATAATAAATTTGTTAGTAGTGAGACGGGGAAAAAAACAACAAAACAAAACAAACCTGAAGAAATACTCTAAGCAAGTATTTGATTTCTTTTAAAAAATTATTTCTCACAAAATGCAATACAATGTTTTGTAAGTACAGAAATGCTGACTGGAAGGTGTTCACCAGGTTCCCTTTAGAAGGAGTGTTTCCAGAAAGAATTTCATGGTGCAATCCAATTAGCCTTCCTGTAGCTGCAAAACTCCTTGCAAAACCAACTCCCTAAGTTCATGTGCATTGAACAGTTCAAGTGAAAATCTGTCAGTGGAACTGAATTAAAACCATAGAGCCAAGGTCTCTCCTGGTATAAATCATGTACATTGCTATAATAAAACAACATACAACAGAAGCAATTCTTCACACCACTGAGTTTTTGGCATGGGAGTTGGTCCCAGAATCCAAATCTTACAGTTCCAGCTTCCATATTTCATAATGTGTCAGAAAACTTAAACTACAATATGGTGTAATAATTTTGTGACATTTGAGAATAGAACAAATGTGACATGGGATCTAAAAAAAAAAAAAAAAAAAGCTAAAATAAGTTGTGATTTATCTTATTTTTCTGTTATAATGATCTTGGTCATGCTAATAAATGGCATTTTCTCATGTGTAAAATGAAGTGGAGGTATTGTACCACGTCCTGATTTTACCAGTTGAAGCCTCTTTCTTTTTCCAAAGTCATAAAGACTATGTCAAGCACTCTGAGCAACTCCTTTATGCCTTGCTGGCAGTGCTGCAATTAGTATCACACTGTGTCATATTCGAAGCTCAGTGACTGTTAAATGTGCTATGCCTGCATCACACTAACTACTGTATCAGTCATTTTAGATGACCCCCTTGAAAATTGCTGCCAAAAGTTTGTATGTCAGAAACCACTTTCAAAATGCTTATGAAGTGGAGAATTTTCACAGCTCTTTACCTACTTAAATACTAAAAACTGTCAGTCAACCAAATCAGGCTCGACAGTTTATATTCCAAGATTCACTATTCAAAGGTTTGCTTGAAAAATTATTCCTATCATCTGTCAGCAAGTGGCTTCTGTGTTTAGTCAGTTGCTCACTTTTATATTGTAATGACCACTGTAAGTTGCTACAGAAGACCTGCCAGAACCCTTGGTATTGTTTTGATATGGAGTGAGCCAGGGGCATCTACATCAGCAGTGTCTTCAGTCCCAAATGATTTTAAAAAAATATGATCCAGGTACTAAACACCAGAGATTTTTTTTTTTTTACAGAGCTGTTAACAACTGATAAAACTTTTAGAGAAAGGAGATGAAGAGATGTTTTAAATTTTAAGAATTTCAACTGTAAACTTATCCCATACATCCTCTGCCAAAGGCAAGGTTTGGTTTATGGCTGAGTCTCTATTTAGGGTTTTTTTTTTTTTAATTTCCTGGGAAAATAGCAGGTGGGACTTCAGTAATATGGCTGAGGTCCAAGCCTAAGCTCCCAATATCCATAGGCTAGATTTTACTTGTTATTTTATTAAAGCTGCATAGCCCTCAACATAGTGCTAAGTGTCAATATCTACAATGAACTGCTATTAAATTAAAGTTATTCACCCTTTTATATGTAAGTACTGTCACAATGAATGGCAAAAGTGCAACACGACTTTGAGTGCCCTGCTGTCAACTTGTACCAAACGTTTTTTGCTTTCTTTCTTCACAACACTGAGGAGTTTCCTCAGTGCCACTGGTCCTTTTGCTCAGCCTGATCAGGTGGGGGATCTGGGCATTGGGGATTATTCAGAAAGCAAACTCATCAGTTCTGAAGACTGTCAGCAGGACCTACCCCACAGACCTGCTTAAGGCATAACAAATGCCTTGGCTATGTTCTTCACATGTTCTGTTCTATGGCTAGGTTCTTCACAAAACAAAGTCATAGAAATATTATGCCACCATCATCTGTCTTTTATGTTGCAGAAGGCAGGTTCAGTGGTCTCTTTAATCTCAAAGGATTTAATTTCCTTTTGTTTGCTTTCCATGAAATGACTCTAGGTCAAGTGCAGGATTCTGTCTCAGGAAGAGGGAAATTCAAACAGAAAACGAGGATATCTGCATCCTTGTATTTTGATTGTTGCTGTGTTTTACATAAAACTCTCACTAAATGGAAAAAAATGATGGGACTGAAAAATGACTGCAACCTACCCTCTATGTGTTAAATATTGAGATTTTTACAGCTGTTATGAGTGTTACCTCATTTTCCTACTAGGCCAACTGTCACTGAAAAAGAGCCAAAAGAGTGTTCTTTATCTTTTAAAGCTGTCTTTTTCTCCTGTGAAATGTGTTTTGTAGAATTGGGAGAATTAGTCAGCCAGCAGATCATTCTGTCTGGTGCTGCCTTGCCTCCCTGCAGGAAGGAGATGCAATTTCCAGAGACCCATCCCCAAAGAAACCCCACCATAAATGATGTTAAATGAATACATAAGCATTTGAATTTCATTGTATTTTCATGAATTTCATGAATTTTCACTGAATTTCATGGGCATTCAACCAGGCACTTCCCAAGGAAATGAGGTTCTGAGGTTCTCTGCTGGGTACAGAGAATCCTGGGAATCAGATCGCCCTTGGACAGGAGCAGAGACAACAGCATTTCCAACAATCTGTTCTTGTTTTTCTGTAGTCTGCTGAGGAGTCTTTTTGCTGTCTGGCCTAGCCTTTTGAAACACCAAGTCTTTGGAGGGTGTTTTGTCCTCATTTCCCTGGCCTTTCTCAGCATGCTGCTGCCAGAAATACTCTAAAACAAAGGCAAATGATTTCTCTTAGAGAAATTCCTCTACCCTGTAAAGGAATTGCTCTGAGAATGGAGCCATTTTAATTATATGACATGAGAATAAGTTGTATCTAATATCCAGTTTAGATACATCTTCCTTGCTGTCATAAATGAGTGTGATCTACTATAACAGGCAAGTGAAAGTATGATTTAATCAGAAACAAATATGTTGCAAGGGAGTGGCTGCTTTCAAATCTCTTTTACGTATATAACATCAATCTAAAATAAAGAACTGCTGAATGGAGAGTCTAAGAGAGATGAGAGTAAGATCTCCTATTGGTCTGTAGGGACAGTACTTGGGATTTAGTCAAATTTATTGCTGCATCCAAAATCTTCGTTTTGCTGTTATGAATTCTATTTTGTTTTGTGGGGGATTTTCTTCCCAAAGAATCCCAGAAACCATCAGCAAAGGCCTGTGACCATGGAATTTACTACAAAGCTTTTGAGGTGTAAGTTGCCTATCAAGAACACGAAGCAAGTCAGACTAGAATGTTGAATCTTAATAAAACTGGACTCCTTAAGCACTTATTGTGTTATCTACCATTGCTGGAGTGATAAACCTCCTTAAGAACACAGGAATCATTTTACATTTTGTAGATGATTTTCAAAGACTTATGTGCCAAGTGCACAACAGAAATATGTGATACTTTGTGTATTGCCCAAAGTACACAAAATGATAATTTCAGCATGAAGAACCTCACCAGCCCTAACTTCAGGCTAAAGCAGACTTGCTTGAGGACATGTCTTACTAAGATGACAAAAGAAGGTAAGGAGCACTGAAGAAGAATTTTGCTGTGAGTAGTGTAGGCTGTTCTGACATGTAAATTTTCATGATGAAACTGAAAAAAGTAAATAAACAAGCCTCAAATAAGCTGGGCTAATCTATGATTAGGACCTGTCATATTATTAAAGGTGGTCCTTCATAAGCAGAAGTATTATCTAAACAGTGTTGCATTTCTGGCCATAGGGCTGCTCTTATCCTTTGTTCTATTTTGATCATACCTCAGTGGAATAAGGTCTGGGTTGTCACTGATCCTGAAAGACAGTGCAATTCCACTTGTAATTCCTGTAGTCATTGCCATGTCAAATTCCTGGATCAGTTTAAAATCTTCCTCCTGCTTTTGGAATTCACCTGGTGGCTAAAATGGTAACTAGAGAGGTGTCTCAAATTATTGTTTAATGGTGGGAACACAATACACTGTCAATGGGTTGTTTGCAGAATCAGAATATCCACATTTGTGGTTCAATTTGGATCTGTCCACACCCTGCTGTGGAATTTAGGAATTTTTTGGCTTTTTTTTTTTTTTTTTTTATAAACTGTAGGAGTGATCTTTATCAGAGTTTAATTTCTTAAGGAACTTCTCAACAGTTTTTGTTGTCCAGAGACGGAGTTGCATTTCAGACTGGTTTTAAATCCTTTGCCTTCTCATTTTCTTGGTGCCTTTCCTCTTTGACAAGCTGGTGGGGTGAGTTCAAGCAGGGGTCAGCCCTTGTGCTGCCTCTCAAGTGTTGCTAGATGGGAAGTCATCTGAAGGTGCTGCATTCTTCTCCCCTCACAGGAACCAGCCTTTTGTTAAGTTAATGCTTTTATTCAATTATGTTCAGCACTTATAAACTTATAATACTTTTGCCTTATTGCAAAATGCCTCTTGAACCAATGTGTTTATCCACTGCTTTTTACAAGCATTATCAAAACTTGCTGTTGCAGTTTAAGTTTTTAACTCCAGGTCTGCATTCTGCCCCAAGAGCTTCCTGCCTCCCAGCAATGTGAGCAGGAGAAAACCTGTCGTTTTACCTGAAATACTCTGTGGCTGAGAGTTTCTCTTGTAATACTGGTAGTCTGTGGCAGATTAGGAGGATACTGATTTCTATGGCACAGTTTGCTAGAATTATCTGCTAATATCAAAAGGTCAGAAGCCTTGTACAGGATTATATATATATATAAAAATATTTCTGTGATCTGTTTCAGATCTAACAGTCAGGCTGAATTCTCTACTGAGTGCTGTACTATTCTTTCTTGCAAAGACCCTGGATACTATTTTAGAATAAATAAACCAGCCTACTTCTAAAATGTGCCAACCTATATTTTATTTAGGATCATCTTTTGGCCATATCTTGTACCTGAGGCAATCTCCAGGATCTTTGTCTAACAGAAAGCACATCCTTTGTCAGTGCTTATTTAATGGTATAAGCCTTGCAAAGTACGACTGCCCTAGCTGGGCTGGGGGTGTGGACTGAAGGAGAAGGGAGAGCATCCTTCCAGAAATCACTTTTCAACTGTTGGAGTCTCCAAACACATCTTATCTCTGCTTGGTGCCACCTTTAGTTGCAGAATAATCTTTTAGTCCCTTCAGATCTCTATGGCAGCTAAAATTCCAGCCTTGCTATTCTATTTCTTTTATGCTTTGGCAAACGTCGAATCACTGTTTTCTAAATATGCTTAAATTAAGTGAATAAATTAATTATTGCATGATTACTTCAGTCAGCAGTTTGTTTAGAAAAGGTTGAATATATTTGTGTGGAGCTGGCAATTTGGTTTCTCACTTATCTTGGTGCAATATTTTAATTTCCCCTATCTGTTGTTCACGATCTCTTGACTAGCTCCAGGAGAAAAAAATTCCTGGCGGGTTTTGTTTTGTGTTTTCCCTCTTCTCCCCCGTTATTTTGGGCTTTTCTTATTTTTCCTCATTGTTTACTTCCTTGCTTTTTCTTCTGTTCCTTTCTTTATTATTATTTGCTTTATTTTTGCTGTTATTATTATTTTTTTTTTTATTTCCTCTTCCAGAACTTGAAGGATGTCAGATTTTGTCAGAGGAAAAGACGAAATGCTCTATACTTGCCAGAGAAAAGTATTCTTTGACACTATCAATCTCTGCAACAGGCAGAAGAATTCCTGAATTGCCAGATCAAATCCAGCCATATCAACACAGCTCTAAGTCCTCCCTGTGCTTCCCACAGAAACTAGATTTTTTTACGGATCCACTCTCTCTTGTCTTGAAGGAAGGTACTCCTTCCCTAAGGCCAAAGGATACAAGACCACATTGCTGGCTGGAGTATTTGTGAATTGAAAACCTCAGCAGCTGAGAACTGAGTGAGTTCAAATCCCTTAACACAGAAACAGGTTAACTTATTTATGCAATAGTATTGCTCCATGTACTTCATAAGACATTTTATTTTGTGCCCTCCCAAATGGAATTTTAAAAAAAATATTTAAATTGATCATAAACCTGAGAAAGAGTTTTACTAAGTGCTTAGCCAGCTCAGCTATTGCTTGTGATCTTTGCTTCATGCTATAGATCAAATTTCATTAGAAGCTCCTTTTCATTCAAGTTAAATATTCCCTTAAAATCCGTATAAAATTGGAAGACGCACATGCTTGAACTGTTTTTCTGCTACTAGAGCACACATTGCACAAATGAAGCTTTCAGATTATGATTTGCACAGTACTATATAATATAAATGCATCTGAAATTTATAGCACGTCACGTGCTGTTTAATACTCAGCAGTTAAACTGCTGTGTTTCCACAGCAAGCTGTAATAACTAAGGATTTAATACAATATCTGGACAGTTATTAACATTGTTTTCCTGGTATTTTACTGTCTGCTTGTAAACACTAGTTTATTGAAATGTATCTACATGGTCATATAAACTGTGAAAAAGATCATGTTTTTTTCATTGCCAGAGGTACAGCAGATGTAATGAAAAAGTCTGGACCTTGAACTTAAACTTCCAATCCTATATATACAAAAAAAAAGGTAAATCCCTTCCTACTGCACTGTTTTGACCTTGTATATCTGTTCAGGCTTTTGACAAAGATCCAGAGGAAGTTGCTGCTCTGGAGATCTGGTTTGTTTGAGTTAGGTTTTTAAACTCTGTAATTCCCTTTAAAGGGCTAGGGCTCCCTCCTTTCCCCTTTATAATCTCTAAAAAGGAGGAAGGACACTTCAATGTGCAGTGTTATTTTTACTGCTGGACCTTGTGCCAAAAGAAATGCAAGGTTTAATTTTATTAGACTGTAGGGATTAAAAATACCATAGGAATCTCAGTAAATGGTTATGAGTTGATATATCAATGTTTCAAAGTAAGTATCTCCTCTGATCTTATTCAGGTATATTTTAGAACTTGTTCTTTCACTCCTCATCACCTTTGATAAAGATTTTAGGCCAGGCTTTAGCAGCTATACAAAACAAAACCAATTAAATTAAAAAAAAAACAAACAAAAACCCAAAAAACATAGATAGGAAAAGTGTTGCCCAGGTGTTGAAGGCAGTGAAGTGTAATAATGACTAGCACAAGAAACTACAGTTTCATCTAATAAATTCACAAATTAGGGTAGGATGTTAGGGACTTACTTCCATTTATCTGTCTGAGCAAAGCCTAGCTGAATTGCCAGAGTCAATCCATATCAACTTCCACAATGCTGGGTTTTGCTTTTGGGAAAGAAATCTACCTTGTTCATCAGTAAATGGAAGAGTGATGAAAATTAGCAGCTGTTTTGGTAAGGAGGGTGTCATAACTTAAGGTGCCAGCTCAGCAGGATTAAGTCCAGAATCTGTACAAATAAAAGTAGCTTTCATGTGGTTTTTTTGTACAGACCTTCACATTCTAAGGTTGGACCTATACCTCAAGACCTTAAGTCTACAAGATCTTCCTCTGTAATCCATGGCATGTGCTTCTTTGCTTTCTCTAGCCAGTATTCTTTGGCTAGATCAGATGTTTCAGAGCCCATTTATGGATGCTTTTCTCACTTTGTTCACAAAGCAAATGGAGTCAGGTTCTGACTTGGTGAAAGATCCTTCCTTGCTGCTTATTCTCTATAAAATTTACTCTACTAGGAGAAATTTCTAATTAAATTAGGTCTCCAGCTAACCTCAAACACTGCACAGCTGCTTCATATATATATATATATATATATATATATATATATATATATATATATATTCCATTAGTATTTGAGATACCTGACTATTACGACCTATTTGATGGGGTTTTAGATCTAGACATAAACACATCACAGATATGGAAGAGAAGGCATCATCCATCTCTGTCCCCTTCTGAAAAGTTCAGACACACAAAGGCACTGTTAGAATGTTGGATAAATTGAATCTCGGAGAGAAAAAAATGGAGCAGAACATGGGAGTAAAAGGTAGAAAAATGCCTTAATAAAGGAGAAAGATAGAAGATCTACTAGGCTTCTCACTACTTTCATGGACTTCCCATGCCAAACATCAAGTGGTGGTCTGTTTTTGTTTGTTTATTGGTGTGCATGTTAATAAGGAAATTCCAAACAGTTCTACTCCTTTATTTTGTTTTTTAATTCTTCTACTTCCTCAAAATACAGATTCCAATATTAGAAAATAAGTGTAAAAAAGAACAAAGATTTACATGTAGAATAAGAGTGCTTTATTTTTAGCATTATTGAACTTAACTGTTCTTTAAAATGACAATTTAAAAAAAAATATTTATTTTAGTATGAGTAAGTAGTTTTTACATTTAAATGTAGAATAGATAATTCCTTTGCTGTCTATCTGCCATCACTCTATTTTACTACTATATTTGATTCATTCACCTGTACATGAAAAGAGTGAACACAGAATGATTCTCTGATTCAGGCTGTGGTTTTTTTAAAGTCCAGTGAATGTATCTATCATTTATTCTAAGCTTATAGTAAATACAGATACCAGAGGAACTGTAACTAAAAGACTAAAAATGATACAACAAAGACACAGAGAATTGTATTCAGTAGTCAATAGCTCTGTTTGCCTTTTACCCTTTAGAATGACATTTAAAAAGTCCTAACAAGGCCTAAAAGGGTTTTAGTGATTCTGCTTGGTTGTTTTTTTGGTTTTTTTTTTCTCCAAGTAAAGCATAGAAGTGTCAGATAACAAAGTTTAAATGAAACCTGAGAATGCAGGATGTGATTCTTCTCAGTGAAGTTCTTTTCCTTTAAGTTTCTCCTCCTTGGCTAAATAGATCAGCTGGTATATGTGTGTATATATATATATATATATATATATACACATATAATTTTTTAATTTTTTTTTCTCTTGTGTGGCAGGAGATATATTTCAAGACCAGATATTTATTCTCTATATTCCAGCATGACATGAGGTCTCCCATGCACATATAAAAGAGAGCTGAGAGGCTTTGAGAAAAATCCAAGTGTTTCAGTACTCCTCAGTTGCTCTCCAGCACTTCAGCTCATTTCCTTTCACTCTCAGATGCCCAATCTGTGAATGTATAGCCAAAATCATATTGGTATTTTTTTTGCAAAGACTGCTCTTGCTCCAACAGAATTGTAAGAACAGTGGCCAAAGTTCTGATATCTCTACCACATCTTTTAACATAGAGTTGGATTTTGCAAACCTTGGTTTTGCCAGCTTAAGGCATGACTAAATGGCCATTCCATTTTAAAATGACTGAACTAGGACTTAAATGAATGTAGCTTAATACCTGAGATATGTTTTCTGACATCCTAGACTTAGGGTAAGTAAATCCTGTATTTTTAGTAGGCTGGTTTGATGTCATCATCTGGCATAAATGGGTTAATCTGTTATCTCTAAATTAAAATTCCAGGTATGCTGGTGTTTTCTTCTGCACATATATATTTAAGGCAGAAAAGTACTGGTAGGGATTTCATTAACATAAATGACAGTAATACATGAAGAATTACAGACTGCTGTCAAGGAGAAGACAGTACTGCAGGGAGAAACCTTTTTTGAACCCACCTATATAGGATTAATGTTTAAAAACCTTCCGTAATTATCTCCATTGTGAACTTGTTTTTCAGATCAGCATCTTATTTTAAAATAGACAGGCATGTATAAAAAATAAATCCAAGTAAACTATACAAAATATGTATTATTATGGCTCATTAGTGCTCGATGCTCAATTTTAAATACAAACGTTGCCATCTTCCTGCTTTTGCAATCCAAAAGGAATTTGGGCATTATAAAGAGAAAGTAGAGACAGAGTAGTCTGTGAAAGACTCAGCATCTCCTTGATCACTCCTATGGACCATCATTTACACTTCAAACCTGAGAGCTTAAAGCCTTAACACATCAGAAAAATCTGTGTTTCGTGCTGCTTCACCACGGTTGCAAAATTTGCACAACCCACCAAGAGAGTCGGGGTCAGATCACACCACTTGTTCCCGAGCTGTGCATTTGAAACGCTCCAGTCCTGTATGGAAATGGTATATTGTACATGTGCTCTCCATGCAGTGTACGTGATCACCTGTGCTCACAAGAGATGGCAAAGTGGCCACAGCAGGTTCCCCTTTGTTCAAGCTCCAGCCCTTGTATCACTTCCTGCTGCTGGTTCTCAGCTTTAGCCCTGAGCATCCATCAAGGTACATCAGGTACAAAGGAAACCAGCATATTTCTTGACTGACAAATTCATCTTTAGCTGTTAGGGAGTAAAATGATGGTAATTAGTGAAAGAAGACATTTAAAACTACTGTAGCACAAGTGCTGTTATGAAAAAGTTACTTGCAGTTTTTTCTTTCTAGCTTAGTTATTGTTTTGAAGGATCTTTTAATCATCAGTAATGGTACTACACTAATTTTGTTTTCTGTTTTAAGGCAAAGACTTCTCTTGACTTTGCTACTGTGTCTAAAAAGAAGTTGGACCTTGCTGTCTGATGATTTCTTTACTGTCAAGAAAGTTTAACCTTCAAGCACAGGCATGTATACATAAATTTTGGGTAGAGGAGTATAAACCTTAAACAGACCACTCCTCAGTTTGCTAAGGAACAAATCTGTGAAAACACATCCCCAAGAAATAATGAAATCCTCATTCACTTATGCTAGCATGGATTTCTGAGTTATCTTGGATGCATGTGACAGAATAAGGGGTCTTAAATTCCATTTTTGTTTTATTTGCATTGAGCGTAACCACGTGAACTAATGTATGAAAGCAAAAAGGTAAGTCCAGCCCAGTTGAGCCACAAAAGTAGGCCTGGGTTTTATGCAACTGCAATTTTTATTTTATTTTTTTCAGGTTGTCATTCTCAAGATGAAAAAATGTACGACATAAAATTAATTATCCCCATATACTTAGTTGCATTAGCGCTCTTAAACATGCCTGTCTGAATAGAAATATAAAAATTATCAAGGAACCACTGTGTGCTTGAGCTACCTATTTGCTAATAATCAGCAAAATAATTAAGTGAAATAAATATTACAAAGTATTTTGATATCTCTAATATATTTATTGAATTATGCATTTTTCCCAGACTGTTCCTGTTGTCTTTTGGCTTAATATTTTCTTGAAGGTTGAAAGGACAGGAAAAACCGTGCTGTAAATCTGTTGGCTCTTCCTTGATAAATTATAAAAAACTTTTGATCTTGAAACAACATAACCTAAAAGCCTTTTCCTTTTGGCTAGAATCCCAGTCTCCAAATGTCGTTCAAAGGATACATTTCCATGATAAACTATTTGATGCTCTACATCCTTGTATAAATTTATATTTTTTTTGGATTTTGTTTGTTATATTGATGCTTGCCATAAGCTTTCTCATATTCAAATTAAATTATTTAATCAGGGCTGTACAAGATTGGATATTTTAAATAAAATTGAAAAGTTTTTTTTCCAAAAATGAATACCAGAATTTAGAGAAGGTGTAATTTAAGGTGGAAATATTTTAATCTATCTCCATTGTTGGATGAAACCAAATAATTTTGAATTAAACATGTGCTACTATACTATATTTGAGAAGAGAGATGGATATTTGAGAGAAAGAAGGGAAGAAAAGATAGGAACTAGTATTAGAAAAACTGTCTTGTTCAAGATTGCTTGAGTAGAGACACATAAGCAAAAAACAGATTTTAATTTCTTTTCTCTTTATGGCTTATTATCCACATTTAATTGTCTTTTTTAACACAAATTTTACAGTTGAAGGCAATTCCCCCCCCCCCCACAATAGTGGAACACATACTCTGGATAAACAGTGAAGATACATGGTGGTGTATATATATAAAAATTATTAAATCCCTGTCATCCAGTATGGCGTTGCATGTAAGTCAAGAAAATATTTGGCTTCAGGCAACTTAAATTTAATGGGAAGAGTGGGAAATTGATTTACTACAAATTGTTTTAATATTACTGTGTAACACAGCCTTGCAAAATTGTCATGAAAATTTACCGGTATGGATGAAATTATTTATTTCTTTGCCTTTTTTTCTCAGTAATCAATCATGGTGGTGAATTAATAATTTTTTATATTGCATTGCATAATATTATTCATTTTGGCAATGAGCAAAAATTTGCTAAACTGTTATACTGCAAATGCATATTTCCATATATTCATCTTTTGTAAATAAATTGTGTGTTGTAGTTCTGTAGCTTTCTTGTGTGTTGGGGATGTAATCAACACTGAAATTGAAATACATTGCAGGAAAGTTATATAAAATGCAATTGTAAAATGCACAAACTTTTTCAGTTTGTTTAGTTTTTTTAATTTTAGGGATCATAAAGGCATTAAATTGACTGCATGATAGGGCATGTAACACTTGCTGGGTTGATATTGTTGAGAAATACCTTCAGTGCCTTAATAGCAGATTTGTAGAGCTTTTCTCATGAGTGGATGATGATATTTAACCTCCAGGTCCTATCAGTGGTGCAATGCTGATGATTCAGTTGGCTCTCCTTATGGATGCTTGCACAGAAGGTGTGGGACCAACAGGTGGGTCTGGATTTCCCTGGGAAGAGGATTGACAATGATTTTACTGGTCTAACAACTGGAATTGAGAACATTAACCTATCTCTTTTCTCATTGTTTAATCTATTTGGGTATTGGCCTCGTGATTCAAGATGGGTGTCAAAGTGACGGTGTTTTGTGGAAGATTTTGGGTTCTGTACTGAGTTCAGCACAATTTGAAATGGAGGAAGTTTCTGGTTATGAAGCCCAGCCCTCATCAAGTGCTTCTGTGCACTTGGATGGTTCAGCTCTGTGATGTCCTGGATATGAAGTGGCACTGCAAAGAATCCGAAACCTAGAAAATTAGGTCTCTATTCATTCCTTCTCTGTCTTTATACAGTAATGATGACATTACTACATTATTGAAAGAATTCTGTGTCTCACCAAAAGTCACATGAAATTCCAGTTTAATGCCTAACATTTTTTTTTAATTAATTTGTCATTCAATGGTGTAGAGCTGGTTGAGATGCTGGAGAGGAATTCTGTTATGGGAATACCCTGTCAGTGACAGGGCATTGAGGTGGGTGAGAAACTTCTGGTTTCTTATGAGAGGGAAGACTAAAAATAGGAAAACTGGAGGAAAAGGAAAACTGGAGGAAAGCTGGAGGAAACAGAGGGCAATTTTCAAGAAATATTTAGTGGTCCTGCAGTTCATGAGAATGTTCAAGGTTGTTGAAATTAATAATGAAAATCAAATAACTGTAAGTAATATACTCTACAGGGGAACAAGCTAGTTTTGCTATTAAAGAGGAGGGGAAATAAAAGCAGCAGAACCAACCTCCTATTTCCACAAAAAGAAAATATTTTTGTTGTGGAATAAAAGTCAATGACTGAGAAAATAGTGAAGGCATCTATATGACAGTTTATTGCAGCAGTTGCATCTGCCAAAAGGTGGAATATTTTTCCATGTTCAGGTGGGTGATTCTAGAACTGAAGATTAACTTTTGACCAGGGATACATTATAAAATTTTCTTTCTGGCATCGTTGATTTAAATATACAAATTGAGCTATGAAGGAGTGGGAAACAGATAAACTATCATTAGCATCATTCTAGTAACGCCAGCTGCAGGGAATGCCAAACAGGTTTATACTTAGCAAGGGAAAGTAAATGTAACTTCACTGAGATTTGAACATCTATTAACAGCTTGTCCAGTGGCTGAGATTAGAGCTGTCTCCTGTCAGTTGATATGTTTCACTCTCTGAAGTGTTCTGCTTAACATTAAGATAATCACTGTTTATGAAAAGACAAAAATCAAAAATATATTCAATAAATTACACTGGCCTATAAGATACTAGGTCCATGCCTGGCTGTATATAGAATTTATTACTTCCTTCCTCAACACACAAGATTGAACTTTCAACAGATCTGGAATTTAAACCTAAAATTTAGAGTGTGCTGTTGCCAAATAGTCTTTTGCTGCTGTGGAAAGCATTTCAGCTCGTGATGCAAAATATAAAACTTCTTCTAAATTTCCCACAAAACAAACAAACAAAAAGGTGCATTTCCCAGAATTTGCAGCCAGAGTAGAACACACAAGTTTTTTTCAGTATGAATAAATGTAGAGTAACACATGTGTTACTAATGTAATTTCAGCCATTCTGATACCATTTTTTGTTGCATTTTGAGGCTTTTGGGGTTAGTTTATTTTAGGCTTTGGTCATTACTAGCAGCATTGAGTGGTTTGGATTCAGGGTAACCTCTGTTTTACAGCTCCCATTTAACGTGTGGCTGCAGGACAGTGTCACTGTCCCTTCACTTATGAACAATTGTGTAGCTCAGAGTGGAGCATGGTCTGGTTTTCATCCCAGCTTTATGAGTGAGAGTTGCTCTGGACTAGAATATAGGTGAGTGCCACCGATTAGGAGCCGTAGTGAGCAGTGCAAAACTGACTGTGAAATATGTTCGGGTCTTGACCTAGTGAAAATCTGAGTTCAAGAAGCACAGAAATCAAGCATTCAGAAAAACATTGAAAGCATATGCCTAAGCACAACTCATTTCTTTATGATTTAAATGTCTGCTTAATGCACTTCCCTCAATATTAGTTTTGAGTTCCACTGATTTAGAAAGAAGCTGAAGGTGTTAATTACTTTGTGCGATTTTTGCCAGTAATTACGGTGTTGGAGAGTTTGTGGATATTTTCCTTCAGGAAAGCAAAAACAATCTCCTTCCTGGATGTTTCTTCAGCTGAAATAGAAGTAGGCTGAACTTCAGCTTTTCAGGGGCTGTGATTAAACAGGTAGTGACTTCTCAGATTCAGAAAGTGATATTTATATACTTGGTGGAAAAAAAGATAGTTCCAGCTTTGACGCCATTGGGTAGTGGAATTAGAGGTCAAATATAGTAAATATTTCTTTACAGTGGTGAAGAAATTCAAGTAACTCTGAGTTTGCTCAGATATCAGCCAACATATGGGAATTCATTAGAAATCTAAGAAGTGTGTTTTAACCCCTTATTTCACATGGATCAGCCACAGTGGTTCTGCTGAATGCTGTGACAACTAAATCAGGTTTAAGAGTTCTGTTTGTCAAACAAAACATATTTTAAACACATAACAGAGATGGACATAAATTCAATTATCATCTCAGCTACTTCATAAGACTAGGATACTGCTAGGATACTGGTTTCAGGCATATTTCTTTCCATAAAGGAAACAATTGGATGCTCCTGTCACTATAATCCTAATAACTTTCTGGACCCTGTCCTTTGCTTAATTGACAGATTGCTGTTATTGGAATTGTACACTGAGTAAATCGTGGCATTTTTCTGTTTTGATTCTCCAGAGGCCTATGGAAATTAAAAATTATTTAGCAGAAAAATGCTATTATCTCTGAAAAGAACAAAGGAAAAATTTTTAAAGTAGTTCTTCTCTACACATTAGTTCTGGGTATAATCTTGAGAAATTTTATGTCATAAGAAGAGGAAAGTAACAAGTTACACATTTAGTGTAGAATTCAGATAAAACAGACTTGGCTTCCTGTTACATTATATAGGTGAAATTGGAAAAGTAGATTGTTCAATTCCTTTTGGTGTTTCGGGATATAAGTAAAATAGCTGGTCCCTGACTTTTGACAGTTTGAGGGGCTGTAAACTTCAGGCTTCATTTCCAAGCATGATGGAAACTGTCAGCTGTTCCAGCACATACACATCTGGGCCAGAAGAACATTTTTGAGAAGAGTTGATGCTTAATTTGAGTTATTATGGAACTGTTGAATCTTTGGATCACAAAAAAATCCCTTTAAAGCACAGTGAGCTGGAAATTTTCATAGGAATAAAAGATGTTGCACTTACAAGAACATGAATTATAGTCTTACTTGTACTTCTGAAAGCCCAGTAAGAACTGTCTTCATCAAACCTCACAATCTTGACTATTAAAAGTGGTATTAATAAGAAATATACCTAATAATATATAAATTTGATATTTCTTGCCATGTCATATATTTCCCACCCTTCCAGGAAAACCTGGTACAGAGGAATAACAAGAGATAAAAAGTGTAAATGCCATGTTCAATCTCTGAGAGAGACAGGAATATAAAAATCTTCTCTCATCTCTATAAAAGTGAGTAGAGTTGCTTGTTCTCCAGTGTTAAATGTAACATTGAAAACACTGCTGAAACAAGTGTGTTGTGCCTTGAAAAATAGCTCAGCCATACCTACAAGTAATTTTTAATCTACCTCAGTCACCAGTTCACTTCTGTTTGGTTGTAGGATTAAGGCAGAAATATGAAAGTAAGATTGCTGCTCTGACCATTCTTCAGCTGTTTTGTATCTCATTTTCTAAGCATTTTGTACTTGGGCTGGATGGATGCATCCAGGGACCGTGGTCAATGTGTCTGTGTCCAGGCTGGTGAGGAGTGGTGACCCTCCGAGTTCCTTGGGGTCCTTATCAATGACATAGTGATATCCAGTGCAGCCTCAGCAAGTTGGCAGGTGACCCCAAACTGAGAAGTGCAGTAAGCCCAAGAGAAGGAAGGGATTTCATGATTTCCCATATGCAGGGCATTACCAGTAGCAGAGCTCTGGTACATACAAAGCTCCACAGCTCCGTGTCCCCAAATGTGGCCAGTCACAAGGCTGAGCATGTATTACTGAATACACATTTACCTGACCATCTGGACTGGAGAACTTGTGCCACAGCAGTGAGTGCTCATTCGGTCAAACCCCAAGGATTTACTGTGCTGTGCAAAGCTAATTTTGGAAAAAATTAATATGGGTGCTATAAATGATTGCATGAATCATTTGAGCCATGAATACAGGACCCAACCCCACTGAATGTGCAGAAAGGAAGCAAGCAAAAGGCAGTGGGAGGACGTATTCCAGAGCTGGCATTTATCATGCTGATATGTTACAGGCTTCACCTCCATCACATCTCAGAGTAGCCTCTTCTTCTTGTGGTCATCTATAGATACTGAACAACATTAACATTCAGGAAGACAAATGTAGTGAGGTTGATTTTCAATGTGAGGATTTTCTGTATTGTGAATTTTTGTTGTTCTTGTCTCATCACCTGACAACTGTCTGGGGTGTATGCAATAAGGCTGCACAAGCTTACATTTTGGAAACAGAGAAAGTCTCTATCGAGGCTGTCAGTTGCAAAATAAAATCCCTGTACAAACATTATTGAAAATAGCTAAACTTTATTATATAAAAATCTACATGATTTCTCCATTAGAAGAAGATAAAAAATTGACAGGAAGGATCTAACTGGCAAGGTTAGAACATAGTAAAGTAGGCCTTCCTTATTAGAATGAAATAACAACAACAAAAATCCTGCAAATTAACCAGCATAAATGATTTCTGGAACCTCTTTTCTCTGCTGGCAGATGATAGTGATTATACTAATTATAGTTATATTTTCTGCAGGAGTTTACGAATAATGCATGAAATTAAAATATTGTTTCAGGTTTTGTTTGTCAGATGTTAAAATTACCGAGACAAAGACTTTATGTGAACTTTTTGAGAGCAGTAATCTCAGGAAATGGGCAATCTGAGTTCAGCATTGTTTTGGCATTGCATTCCCTTCGCAGTAAAATGCTGAACAGATGTATCTGATAGCAGTTGTAACCTATTCAGAAGGAAGCTTGCCAGTGCTAACCTACCACTGGTAGAAAGCAATAAAATGTCTCTGGAACCTGTTCACTACATATGGTTTGCCTGAGGTTACTGTCTTGCCTTTCTTACAATGTTACCCAATAAATCACAGAAAATATGGACTTATTTTGAACTTAAATGAAATAAGACAGTGAAAAAAATAACTCAAACCAAAAAAACCAAAGACTGTGAAGACTGTTGGATATATTCCTTTCAGACATGAAATCAGCTATTTATAAGACTAGACTATTTTAAAAATCCCTAAAATAGTGCCACTAAAATATCTATTCTTGCTTAATATACTTTTTTTTTCAGACAGAAATGCTATTGCAGCCTACGCTTATACAACATCTGCTGTGTTAATTAACAATATATTACTATGCCCTCAATTTCCTTACTCAAACATAATTCTTTGAAACATTACGAGAAACAATGGATTTAGGAGTATATCACTTGGGGATTTGATGTACTGTTCAACTTAGATTTCTTCATTCTGGCCAGATGGAGTTCATAAGAAGTTGTGGGGGAGGAAACCTCTAAACTATTGCCAAAAAATCTTTACTGCACAAGCAAGATTTGCAAAAATGGTGGAAGAGCAGGTTATCCAATTCACCAGCAGCCTGTAGGGAGAAAAAGCATGGGTTTTACATATAAATCAGTTATGAACATAATGCAAAATCATAGGTAGCTCTGTTTCAGACTGGAGAAAGCCTGTTCTCATACACCACAGCTTCTATTTGAAATGAGCCATTTGTTTAATCTGTGCCCACATCAGTTTCCCCAAAAGTAGCACTTGGATAAAGAGTTGGAGTCTTCCTATGATGTGTATCAAAGAATAGGACTTTGAAATATAAAACCAGGAAGAGATAAACAGTCAAAAATTCTGCACGTTCGATTTTAAATTACTTACATTTGGAGGTAAAAAGTAAATTTTCAGTAATCTAAGGTGAGATTTGTATCATCTGCATCTGAGCCTGGCACCTTGACCTGCCTTTAAGACAAAAAAAGATGAGCTGCCACCTTTAGTAAGCCAGCTAACTTGTTTTGATGATTTCCGTGCATGAGGAGAGCTGCCAATGTTTCTATTTTCCCACTGATGCTCCAGGCAGCCCGAGAGGCAGGTTCAGTGTTTACGCTGGCCAGCACCATCCTTCCCCCGTGGCCACGGGTATGTCATGGTGCAGTTTACACTGTGAACACAAACGAGCCCAGAGACAGCACACTTCACTGTTTTCTTAATTTATTTATTCATTTGCTCTACTCGTGGTCCTCTTCTGAGAGTGTAAATTGTCCTGGAATTCAGCAGTGAGGAGCCAAGCCCAGGCCAAATGGCATACGTGTTTGCATGTTGTTACTCTTGCAACAATTCAAAGCTGCAGAAGTAAAAGAAGCATGTTTCTAAACAACATCAGCAGTTTCAAGCACCCAAAAAAATTCAAGAATGTGTTTCTAATATAATCTACTTCCTTCAGAGAACCACAAAAAATGAGACCAAATTAATTCCTAACATATATCTTAGCATCCTATTTTGTTCCAAAAGCTTCCAGTTTTCCCATCTCTTTGCAGTTATTAGGTTAACACGGAGAATTTTATTCATTTTTTATGAATAAAAATGAAAAAAAGTAAACATGTTATTGCTTTCTGTCAGTGATAGGTTAGCACTGGCAGGCTTCCTTCTGAATAGGTTTCAGTATGTTTCATTTGGGAATTGAGGTGATTTACAGAGAGACTCATCTTTGGTTCTGGGTGTGCTCAGGGTAGGTGAACCCTGGAACACCTTGTTAAACTTGTCTGATTATTAGACACACCTTGTATTGAGGAGTCCTTTGGATGTGCAGAGATTTGATATGAATGAATTTGCCTTAAGGTCAAAGAAATTTTTTTTTTCCCCCCTCAGGAAATATATTAATTTATTGCACCATACCGTATGTAGTAGGACACTGTTTAAAATATGTATAACATTCTTTAGGCATTCAGAAAATGTTTATTTAAAAAGGATTGACTATATAAATAAATTTAGAGAGCATATGAATTTATCAAATGCTACAATTAAGGTTTCTTTGCTTTTCTTGGCAGTTCTTCCTGAGGAACAAAATTTTTGCTCTTTTGGAATAATGGGCCTCATTCCTGGGGGTCATAAATCAAGTCAAAGTAGCCTGAGGGATTTATACCGGAGAATGATCTGCACCACCAGGTAAAATGATTCCCAAAGGAAGATTCTTGGTGTAATTCCAATGAATTCACTGAATAAATGTGTCCCTATAATCATATATGATATAAACCTGCTTCCTCATATGCAATGTCACTGGCTTGCAGAAAGAGATTTCTAATATGCTATTTCCTATCTATTCACTGACTGAATTAAAACTAATAACGTCCCTTCAGCTGACTTCCTTCTCTTACACAGACAATATCATTACTTTGTTAATTTATACTTCTTTTAAAATGGAAAGTAAATATTTTGAGAGTAAATAAAGATTAGGTTGCCTCAGTATACTTAAAATCTTTAAAAGATTTTATTAGAAAATATATATACCTGTACCAAAAAGTTGCAAATGCAGTCTGTAGTGTAGCTCAACAAAGTTATGTTCTTTATATTTTAAATTAGTGTTTCTGTGTGTTAACCAAATATCTGCAAAGATGTGGGAAAACTATAATCCTTTGGAACAAAATAGGATGTGAAGATATATGTTAGGAATTAATTTCGTCTTGCTTTTTCTAGCTCTCTGAAGGAAATAGATTATATGAGAAACATATTCTTGAACTTTTTTGGGTCTTGAAACTGCTGATGTTGTTTAGAAACACGCTTCTTCTACTTCTGCAACTTTGAATTGTTGCCACAGTAATAATTTTTTGATTAAAAACATTTACGATATTACTTATACAAAGAAACTGAGGCCCAAGCAGAGCATTTACAGTCATATGTCAAACTCCAAAGAGACATTTACTATCAGCTATCTGCCCTGCATCAAAAAATAAAATTATAAAATGAGGTAGATCTACAGATATAATAAATAACAATTATGATAAAGAAGAACAATTTCTCCAACAAAAATAGATTTTGCTGTTTTCTCCTAGAGTATTATTTTGATAATGTGTAGTTTGTAAATGAAATACCTGTGTTTGAAAACAGAAAATGTTTGCTTTCACAATTTACTAGGAAATTAACATTTACTGCTAACTTTCATTTGAAGAAAACATGTGAAGGTCAAATTAAAGACATGGAGCACTTAAAACTCATGCAGGTTTTTTTTCAAAACTATTTTCAAGCGTTTCTGATTTTACTGTTGATTCTCATTTCAATAAAAATGTAATATGCAATTAAACTCACCCCATATTTAAGGAACATGAAGGTTGTGACACAAACTGACAAGAGTCAGGAAATTTAAAGTTAAGGCTATAACTCTGGTTTTAAGTCATGTCATGGAAAAACAGGGAGCATTATAGATAGTGTCAGACTTAGGTTTCAATTCCGTGGCTTTTGTCAGTTTATAGTACAAGGTTAATTATATTTAACATAACTTTTGGATTTAATTTCCTTGTCTGTTTTTTTTGTAACTTCTTCTTGTTGCTGTTGCTGTTACAGGGGAAAATAAGTTTCGTTACAATTAGGAAAGGTATATGTTATTTACCAGAATGGCTTTGCTTTCTTTTCTTTCACCTTTTTAAGTTATGCTGGTTTTGTCTGGGAATGAGTTACTTCTCCTCACAGTGGCTGGTATGGGGCTGTGTTTTTGAATTTGTGCTGGAAGCAGTGTTGATAACACAGGGATGTTTTATATTTTGCTGAGCAGAGCCTGCACAGTCAAGGCCTTTTCTGCCACCCACCAGTGAATGGACAGGGGATGCACAAAGAGTTTGGAGCACAGAGTCAGGACAGCTGACCCCAACAGACCCAAGGAGTATCCCAAACCATGCTCAGCAATAAAAGCTGGTGAAGAAGAAGGAGGAGGGGATGCTAGCAGTAATGGCATCTGCCTTTCAAAAAAGTCAGTTTTGTGTGATGAGCCCCACTTTTCTGGGGGTGACTGAACCCCTGCTTGCTGATGGGGAGCAGTGAATGGCTCCTTTGCTTTGCCTCGCTTGCTTGTGCAGCTTTTGCTTTACCTCTTAACCTGTCTTTGTATCAACCCATGAGTTTTCTGACTTCTATACATCCAACTCCCTCCCCCGTCCCTCTGTGGGGAAGTGACTGAGCATCTACATGGGACTGAGCTGCCACAAAAAACCCACAACATTTTTCTCAAAGCCGTGATGCATAACTTGGAAAGCCTATTTTTATATACCTCATTATTGCTAATCTAGAATTGTTATGATGAATTTGTTTTACCTATCTATACAGGATAGAGGTCTATGTATTTTTACAAAATCCATTTCCAAAAAAAAAAAAAAATGGCACTAAAACTATTTGAATAGTACACAAATTGGCAACCTACCACAATTTTAAGGCCATAATAGGTATTCTAGATAAAGAAACTTACAGTTTCTTAGGTGTTATGACAGTTTATCATGAGTGAGCCATGCTCTGGAACATAGAATTTAAGGGTTCCAGCCAACACAGCCTCATTACAAAAAATAAAAATTGTACCAAGAGTGGAGTCTGGCCTTACAGTATGTGCTGCAGTCTGTGTGGATGTTGATGTTGAATGTACAGAAGCAAATTATTATCTTGTGAATTGGCATTAGTAAGGGAAGATACTTCCACACTGCTGACATAATTCCATGTTCTGTGGTGCTTAACTCTCTGTTCATTTCCATATTTCAGTGGAAAAAAGAACCATTAATTTTAGAGTGCTTTTCATTACCAAAAAAATAGATGTACTTATTTATGTCTTTATTTAAATTACAGTACATAAGGATATTTGATTAGGAGCAATTGATTTTTACCTAAAGAGGAAGTCCCTAGGTGCTGGGCATAAATCTAATCTCACTCTTTGAAGTGTTATATCTACCTTGGATCTGAAGCCTTGTATCACAATATCCTTGGAAACCTGAATGCAACACATTGACTTTCAAAGCACTTATTCCCAGCTTGCAGGATCTTTTGGAGCTTATGTTAGGTGTGACTGATAAGAAGCCTTCAGATCTGAATTTTAACAGGGAAATTAGAATAGGAATCTCTTAGGTGTGGAAAAAAAATACATTTCCATACTAGACTGATAACAGACTTTTGTCTTTTCGGTTTAGTATTTTGCTACAACTGAATGGGACTTTTCTACTTTAGTTACTGAAGCTGTACAGGCTAAGGCAGCATTCATTGAAGAACAAGAGATCTTGGATCCTTGGTCTTGGTTAAAGATTTTGCTTCCTGATGAATATTCATGCCTGTTTTTCTCCCCCTGCTCAGCATGAAAATTCATCAAGTCTCAGTGTCTTGCATATAAGTCAAACATATATGGCCAGCTTTTTCTCCACTAATACAGGTTTTTAAAATAACAGATAATTTCAGGTGCAATCTGTACGCACTGCAAAACTTAAAGCTGTGGTTTTTTGTAGCTTGCAATCCCTTAAACAGGCTAAAAGTCCTTCCAACTGCGTGCATCAATTTCCTAGAAAATCAGGAACAAATATGCAAAGAAAGTAAAAACAAATTACTTAAATTACTTTAGTTGTTCCAAGTTTGAATTTTACTGGGAAAAAAAAATAAAAAAGGAATAAATTGTACTTGCAGATATTGGAAACAATCTGTTTCCTATAAGATGTCAGCCAGCTTAACTTGTCTCTTTACTATTAAATACCTTTCAGCATAAATGTTTTTAATGGTTAAAGCATTACTGAATTTCAAAAAAGTTTTGTCTGTCTTAAATTAGCGTTTGCTTTTTGATAATGCCTTGTGATTTTACTCAGCTTCAGTTTAGGGAAATAGTTTGGAATGACACATGCAAGTTAAAACCCCCACTGTACTCACTATTAGGATATAAATAAATGTCCACTTAAGTCAAAGGAAGACTTTCTGTTCCGTGTAGAACACTGTGCTTTAGCCCACATCCCAAATTAATTTTTTGTGTGCTGTTTTTCCCTACTTTTTTGCATGCCCCCATGTAACTTGATGTCACAGTTTTAGGTTGAGGTTTTTACTGGTTTATTGTTGTTTTACCTTCTCACATACATTGTCACTTAAATTACTGTCCTTGAGTCTGCAGCATTTTTATTTCCAATTGCCTTTTAAGCGGTCCTGGGAACATAAGATATTCATTAAAAAAGGCATGACTGTTATAGGGAGTAAAAATGTGACTGTTAAGTTTATGTGAATATATCATTACATTAAAAAAATTAATTTTTTCCTTTTTTTTATAACTAATAATAAAGCTCTCTGATGAGCTGTTAAAGTAGTGGTGTGGAAAACTACTTCTTAGTCACCACTATACAGTATTTTTTAGAGAGCTATTCACTGAAACAGACATTTTTATATTTTATCTGCTCGTTTTGAATGTTGCCTTTTTTTTTCAGTAACCTAGGACCTATATGTTTAAAAATTAAGTATTTATCTATAAATGTTTTAGAATGTGATCTCACATGTTCTAGACTAAAATGCCTGTTTTATTTTGCTGTTTCTTTTTATTATCAAGATAGAGCCATGGCTCAAAAGAGGAAGCTGTGCCACTTGACTGTTCTATTTTATGTCACCAGCCTTTCTCCTTATTAGTCTTTTAGAATTCCTTATTTACCACATGCAGCAGGACTGAGCTCCTGCAATAAAAGCTGCAGCTGTTTCTGCTTTTTTTCCCCTCCTTTTGCCTTCTGCTAACTATGTCCCAAATACAGCCAACAATGCTCTGTCTACCCAGGGAACCAGCATCAAAAATCTCTTTTGTTTTACTACATTCCCCCTTTGCTGCCCCAAGAGCAGCAGCTTTTATGGCATTTGTGACAGGCCAGCAGTAGTTGTGAGGAAGACTGTGGGCCATAATCTCTCATTAATTCTTCTGCTCAGAAGGTCTCTGGGGAGGCTCCAGCCTCCAGTGCCAGCAGCAGCAGCAGCCCTGTGGGAGGGTGTCTGCCCTTCTTCCACTTCTTTTACAGAGTTGCTGTTGAGCCAAGAGGTCCTGAGGTGTCCCCTCAAGCAGTCCTGCTGCATTGGCTGGAAGGAGAGAGAGGCGTTGGATCTCACTGGGCATTTGGTGGCACAGAACCTTCCAGAGGTTCCTGCCTGTGGCTGCACGCTCTGACCTGTGGTCTGGCACTGGGAGGACACCAGCCACTGGTGTCTGTTCCTCCATGTGCTGCTGTTCATCTGATACTGCTTAGAATCCAAGAATCATTGCGGCTGAAAAAATCCCCCAAGATCACCAAGTCCAACCTTTGACTGAGCACCAACATATGAACTAAACCATAGCAGCAAGTGCTACACTGAGCCATTTCTCCAACACTTCCAGGGATAATGGCTCCACCACCTCCCTGGGCTGACCCTTACAATTCTTGACCTGGTGTGTTGCAGGCAAATTCCTGATATAAACAAGAGTACTGGGTTCAGTACTAGGAGAGGCCACCCAGTGGTTGCTGCTCTTCTGTGTATTACCTGTTTTATAGTGACAACAAAAGGAACTTCTAAAGCCTGGCTTCCCTTTGACGACCTAAGAATGAATTATTAAAACAACACTTTGTGAATCACATATTCTGTCTCACATGTATATTGTCTCAAGATGATCAGCTTTTTTGTATTGTGACATGAGAAAGGGAAGCTGCTTTGATTTCAGAGAAAATGCAAATTACCAAAAAAAGAAAAAACAAAAAAAGAAAATAACAAGCTGGCACCCTCTTTGTTGTACAGACAGGAGTTCCAAGAGACAAATTAAGCTGTTTTCTACTCATGCAGCCTTGATGTGGCCAATAAATGGTTTTGTCATCACACCCTTCGCACCCTCTGCTTGTGGTTTAACCCCAGACAACAACAAAGCACCACCCAACCAAACACTCCACATTGATTTGGGGGAAAAAATCAAGAGGATAAAAAATCACAGAAACGTGTGGGATGTTAAAAACAATTTCATAGGGAAAGAAAAGGCTATGCAAAACAAAACAAAGAATTCATTCAACAGTTCCCATGGGCAAACAGTAGTTCAGACATCTTTGTCTGAACATTCAGTTCATCTTTGTATGCTGAGCATGATGCCATGTGCTATGCAATATCCCTTTGCTCAGTTTACATAATAAAATGTAATTCTTCTAATGAAATGTCCAATTGTAGTGAGTAACTGAAACTTAGAAAATATCGCATTCTTGGTTTATGGAGAAATCAGGGGGAAAAAACCTCCTGTTGACTTCAAAAATATTACTTATGATTCCCCACTGTGACAAATGCTGGATAAAAAATCTTGTCTTGGTTCCTCTGAAGCTCAGTGATGTAATCCAGGCTGAAAATTTAAATTTTAACAGATAGATATTAGACAAAACCGAATATTTGATCGCTTTTATACATTGAAATGAAAAAAATGCTCTTTGTACTCTTCGTTTGATTACTCATTTTGGTGGTGTTGATAAAAGTATCACTTGTTACCCTTTCAGGACTCTTCTAACGAAAAACACTAAGTATCTGCTTTAAGTAAAAAAATCTGAGCTATGTTGCTTATTTTTTACTTTATTTTTAAGAAATAAACCTGCATTTATGACTTGTAGCAATGATGGCATATTCTTTCATTTAGTCCAGGCTTCAGAATTTGCCAATACCTGTGAAGCATTTGTTATCTCATAGTAATATCTCTCTTATCTGTCTTATTATTTAGTTTCACCATTGCTCAGCTGTATAGCCTTAATAAATCTAGACTGATTGTGAAATTTTCCATATGTCTAATGGAGAGGGCTCCATTATATCCCTTTTAAAATTCAGGGATGTTTAGGTGGTGTGTTCATTATTCAGTCTTTACCAGAAAATTGGTACCTAGAAACTAATCATACGAACATATAATGGCTAATAAATTGTTAAAAAAATACTTAAATTCATAATGCTTGGTAAGTTTACATAGTGAAATGTACTTCATCTACTGAAATGTCCAATTCTAGATGGTAGAAATACAGTATTGTATGTGCATGTTCTGTAAGAAACTTTCACTTAAACATAGATGTAAATCAGTGCATGAAGAAACCCCTGTAAGAGCTTATGTGCTACTTACTTTCATAGAGCTTTTTTATGGAAAGGATAATTTCTTTGCAGATGTTCTTAGGTATGTATGTGATTTTAATATGAGGAGCACAATGGATTAATCTAGTGGTTTGTTTTAAAAAAAAGAAAAGGGTATGGGTAATATTTTATTATAAACATGGGGGGTTTACTTTGTAAGTTACTCTTGCAGTTTCATGACATATTTTGAGGAAAAAACCTAGAGTCTTTGCCAAAGTAAACCAGCCAACCTTTAATTTCACTGAACTTGCTCCATTACAGAGGACTCAGACTCACTGTGGAGAAACCTGCATAATCTGTAGGAGGAAAGCATCACAAATTCCCATTCACCTCCTAGACTTGGGCTGTGATAAATTTATAGTGGTTATGATTTTGCCTGCTATTTTTTACTGCAAAGGTAATGAGTCAAAATCTGTTTCAATTCTAGAACTGGGTTACTTTGATGGTATTTATTTTGTGTATTTTTTTTTTTTTTACTGGTGAGCATATTAAGCGCTGCAAACAAATTGGAAAAGTTCTTTCCTGCATGCTTTAGTTTCCAGCATTAGCACATTTTGTGTCTTTTTATATGTGTATAAAATAGGTATTATTGCAGTGAATGTCTCAGTAAATTTCTTAGATTTTTATGCTGTTCCTTATGACATGGGACTTCCAGTATGGGCCAAAATTTTCCTCTTGAAAATGTAAGATCAAACTGAAAACTTGGAAAAAAATATGTCATGAAAGCATGCAATAAGGCTTATCTTTGGAATTGTTTTTTAAAATTGCCTCCAACTACTGCTATTTTCACAAGCACTATCAGTATGATTGTCTTTTATGAGCTGATTAAAAACTTTTTTTTTTTTTTTCAGTTTCTAAGCAGGAAAGAACTGAGATTTGCAAAAAAAGGAAAAGACTGCAGAGCAGTACTGTAATAAAGGGTGGTAAGCAACCCTGCCACATAGAGCTGAAATGTGGGAAAGGATGTTAATCTGGGGACCTTGCTTTGGCAAGAAAGAACACTTTGTATGCAGAGATAAGAGTTCACTGAAAATGTAATTAAAATTGTACAAGATTTATCAAAAAAAAATTGCAAACAATTTCAGTCCTGTTGAAATCATGCTACAGCCTGCAGCCACAATATCTAATTAGTGCAGAAAAACCTCTTAGACACCGAAGTTTAAACTTTTATGCAAAAATTTGCCAATCCCCCCTCTTTTCTTCTGCTGCTATGACCACCTGGAACTCCCCTTCTGGCCCCAAAGGTTCAGCCAGACAGGGCATGAGGAATTTCACCTCAAGGGATGTGGTACCCTTAAAGCACCACAACTCAGGCACATCTGGATGAGCTCCTGCAAGTCCTGTGGCTCTGTTATGTCAGGGAATAAAATAAAAACTCTGGGTTCTTTCATTAGGAAGAGCAAAACATTGCAACTACTAGGCTGCAAGGAGCCTTCAAATTCTCCCTTTTAGTATTGGCAGGGTGGAGATCAGATGGCAGGGGCCTTTGGTGTGCCATTTCTAGAAGAGTTTTATTTTAGAGAAAAAGTGGATTTTAATGATTTTTTTTTTCTGATCCCTAGCTGATATCCTTTCCCTCCTTCCAAAGCTCCCATTTCATTCATGTATTTGGCACAGAAATCAATCTAGTAGAGATGCAGCAAGGCTTCATAACCAGCTAGTACAAAACAGATTGAGCCTGGCATCAGAGAATTTCACTGTTGTGTGCAGTGTAACTGGAAACTCCCAGATGCACAAATATTACTTGTCCAGCTCTAGTGGCCCTTTTCTCTCACCCTTCCTGTATTGCACTCTAGCAGCCAATATGAAGTCACACAATGGAGAAAAAAAAATTACTTTATGACATAACTCTTATTTCTTTCTTACTTATACTTTCTTCCTTCTGCATGTTGATTAAAACAATGCAGAATTTAACAAAGGTACCAACCATGTTTCTTGTTTCCCTCCCTTGCATTAATTATAACCTGTGTACATTTTAAATTTCATTAGCAGTGAGTAGGTTTGATCTGCAGCCTGGTAACAATTTTTAGAATCCACAACTTCAATTAAGAATCTGTGTTTTTTTGTGAAAAATTGTGTGTTGCTCTTTCCAGCTTGATTACTGTAGCTGGAATTTTACAAGACTTTCCAAGCAGCAATAAGTAACAGCAATAATCCTAGACTGAAATTCTTTCTGATTATTATTATTATTACTATTATTATTATTATTCTTTTTTTTTTAATGTAAAAGTGAAAAGATGAGAACTGATGGCCACAGTATAACAATGTGTGGTTTTGAAGTTCTCAGTGGTGTTTTGTTCAACTGGGATCAGTGTTTTAGTGAGGGAGGAATGCACAAATATTCTCATATAAATTTTGAAGCTGGAAAAAACCGCAGTGGCTCATTTAATTCACTGGTTGATGATCACATACAGAAAAATCTACCATAGGTTTTTGTTAGGAGTGCAGATTCATTTAATAATAGGTAATATCAGTTACTGGAAACTCTGATGATGTTGAATGACTGAAATCTTATAAGTACAATTTTGAGAACAATTTCATGCACCTAATCCAAATATGTAATTCAAACAATATGAGAAACAGGCCTGTGGAGTAAATTGTAGTGGTCACAAGAAATAAGATAATGGCCTCAGTGGGGCAATCTTTACTTACTGTATCCTTCCTACTGATGAGTCAGCAAGGCTGGTATTTGGTATAAAATTAAGGGTTTTCCTGACATTTAAGGCTCCAGAAAATTCAAGATAGTTTAATTGATGTATTACATAATCAGTGAAATCAAAGTGAGATTGGTGCTGCCCTGATCTTGAAGTATTTAGTATTAGCACATTGGGGGAAGAGATGCAAACTACAAATTTTCTTATCCTGAATTTTGTTTGCTACAATAAAGGTTTTTTTAAGCACTAGGAAACTTTAAGACTTGCAAAATTTCTCTTGTACATAAGCATTTTTACAACCACTGTCTTTTTTTTCCCTTTTCCTTTTCCTCTTCTTCTTCTTCTTCTTCTTTCTTCTTCTTCTTCTTTCTTCTTCTTCTTCTTCTTTCTTCTTTCTTCTTCTTCTTTTTCTTCTTTCTTCTTTCTTCTTCTTCTTTTTCTTCTTTCTTCTTCTTCTTCTTCTTTCTTCTTTCTCCTTCTCCTTCTCCTTCTCCTTCTCCTTCTCCTTCTCCTTCTCCTTCTCCTTCTTCTTCTCCTTCTTTTCCTTCTTCATCTTCATTTTTCATCTAGTGAGTCCTGAAATATTTCATGCAAAAGATATGTGAGCTGGGAAGACCAGTGATACTCACAGGGCTGCTCCAGTAAGAGATGATATTTGCATGAGTGACTGAGTGACCAAATGTCTAGACCATAGAAAATTTCTGCAACAGCAGATGACAGTCAAAGGCTTTCAGAAGTCACAAAGGAAAAGATAATTGTGCCATATGAATCTTTGTAATGAATCTAGTTCTTTGGCTTTTCTCTCTCTCTAAAAAAAAAAAAAAAAAAAAGCTAAATGCCTTTTCCAGTGACTGTTTTGGCACTATTACGTTTTCTCTTCACCCCTTAGGAGAGCTTTTACCTTTAATTTTGGTGTATCCTGCTGTGGCCATGCTTTTACTTATCTATGACGAGAGTTTTAAAATTACAAACATGTGGGTCTGGGGCTGCTGCATTTTGTTTAGCCTTTCAAAATGGCTTGTTGATGTTAATATACAGCACCCCTGCTGTGCTATTTTTTCTTATTCTGACTTTCTTTTTTTGTTGCATTTTGCATGTGGAGCCTGAGTGATTAATATTTCATCAGTTCTTTAGTGCAGAATGTCACAAGGATGTGTTGCATTTGGCTTTTCTGGAGCTCTGTTGCCACTGAATTGTGACTAATAGGTGGAACTGGACCTCTAATGGCTTCATGGGATCACCACCAAATAGAAACAAACAACTGTTTGCCACATCGTTAATCTATAAGAAGTTCATTAAATATTTTCATCTGCATTTTAAATGTTACCTTCTCTACAGAATGTCATAAATTATTCTGATCATGTACACCCCTGGCTTAATTCAATGTTTAATGTAAAATTCAATGTACAGTAGCACAATTTCATTAGTGGTCTGTTGCAAAAAAGGGTTACAAAATGTTATGAAAAACAATGTTTATTTGTGTATTTTGACAAGAGATGGCATAAGGAAATGTATTTCAAATTTTTGCAATTTTAAAACTCCTAAATAAAAAATGTATGTGTGTACACACATGTATATACATAAATACCAGATGCTGGCAACACAACCACTTCGTCTAGAAAATATATAAGTTTTCATAACTTAAATTGGATGTAATTTTTCATGTTTAGCTTGAAATCATCTTATGTTTGTATTAAAAAAAACATCAGGAAGAAACAATATATTTTTCCCCGATTTTTTTTTAAATTACAAACACAGGATGATTATATGATGGTGAAATTGTAAATTAATTTCTTTCTAAGATGAATTTATGCTTTGCAGGTGTTGGTGTGTGATTCTTGACATCAGTTTTTCACATGCACATCAGATATCAGACTTAGGGTTGCCTTGCAATATAGTGACAATGGTGATGGTGGGTGGCAGCCCATGGAGAGACCAGAATGCCAGGATTACATGAGAAAAAAACAGGACTTAAAAGTGGTGGAATATAATCAGCTTAGCTAAATCTGCAAGAAACTCAGGCTGGAGGGCTCTTTGATTATATTTCTACCAGATAACCTGTTTGAGCTGGAGTATAAGTGGATAATCCACACAAGTGCTCTTATCAGAAGGCTTTGACTCTACAGACTCATCTCAGTAGGATATAATTCTTCTACCAAAACCTCAGTGATCACATTAACAATTTAAATAACCCAGTTAACACTGGATTTTCAAGTCATATGTTAAAAAAAATTAATTTTCTGGTTTGCCCCTGTTTTGGTTCATTTTGGAATAATTTGCAGGTCTCTCCGCTGGTTATTTTCAAAACCTGAATAGGGAGTGTTTAACAGCAGACTTGTGCCCAGGCTTAGCTGGAGAAGATGCACAGATAAACAAATCAAACTGTTCTCATATAAAGTATTGAGCACAAATATATGGAAGGGATCTAGTGTATCTTTTAGGAAAATAAAGAACATTGAAAAATGAAGAACAAATGATGAGTCTCATCTCAGAACTTTAACTTGACACTAGTACAAGGATAAGGATTCATTACAATTTTTGCTCTGATCTATCCAGCAGAATGACGACAATTATTTTGATTATTATTTCACTGAAGCCACTTCTAGTGTAGAAAAATTTTCCTCCAAAATTCTCATAGAAAAATGCATTGTGGGAAATTAAGATCAGATTGTGCCACTGGTTTATTGGATTTGAAGGCAAGCAGAGCTCCATCCCTGATGATTTTGGGGGATTAGTGCGTGGTTGCCTGGTGATAAGATCTCTTCTACTTAGCACTGCACCTACCTTTGACCATGTATTGTGCAGGAGGGAAAACCTGGAATTCTGTGTTGACAGCTCACATTTGGATAATTTTCTTCTTTACAGGCTCTACAACATTTCTTAGTGCTTTTTTATTTTTATTTTTATTTTTATTTTTATTTTTATTTTTATTTTTATTTTTATTTTTATTTTTATTTTTATTTTTATTTTTTTTAAGTCTGTCAAAGAAAATTGCCTGGTGGTTTCAGTTTGCAAATGCAAAAGTTCCAACGTCTTTCACTCTCCTTGGGTGTGGTGAAAATTTTGAAAATGTAACCATTAAAGATAGAAACCAGAAAACCAGGGGAAGTAACATGAGAACTGCTACGATGCTTAAGGAGAGGGGAACAGTTTTTCATTTGCAAATGTTTAAGAGAGGTGCTATGCATCCTAACTTGGTGTCTTTGTTTCCATATTATCAGGGGTACATCTGCAGCCACAAAGCTGAAAAGAGGAGTACAGAAAAACTCACAGCAGCCAGGAAAGTGCTCCAGCTGTCAGGCTGCTGGGTGTTCAGCAGTGCAGGAGTCTCAGTGTGTCCCTCACCAGTCATCCCACCCCACCACTGCAAGGCCATCAACCTCAGCCTCTGAGGCATTGCTGAGTTAAGGGGCTACAGAGATAATGATGGTGAAAAGTGTTTTATTGCTTAAAAACAAATAAAGAAGAGTTCCAAACAGGAAATCTACAGAATGTCCGTGCAGGAATAAACAAATCCTCTTGTCTTGGAGATGCTTCCATTAAGTGTAAGATTAAGGTTTAATTAATCTTTCTGAATCATATGCACATCAGCAATTGTTTGGAAAGCAGGTAGTTTCTTGCCTTCCTGTTCAACAGTCTTGAATTACTTCAGTGGTGAGGAAGAATTTATAAGTTCTTATTTTGTTTTTCTTTTTGTTTGATGCAGAAAAATAGAAAAAAAAAAGAGAGGATGGATGGCAAGGCAACTCTTTCCTGTAATTGTTTTGCCTTTGGAAAGTTAACTCTGTATGGAGCTGAGGAAGCATAGCCAGCTTCTAGCCCCTTTCCTTGTTGAGGCTTGCTGTGAGCAGGCAGATTTCCCTGTGGAATTCCTTACCTGATAACTGCCCACTAACAGGGATGTGAGTGTGCCAGAGGCCTGCCTCTGGCTCTTGGCATGACTGCTTTGTGTAGAGGAATGCAGTGCTGCTAAAACAGGCTTTGGGACTGATGGCCCAAAAGCATGGCCAGACTGATGCACAGCCATGGCACTTGTAAGCTTCCTTTTCCCCTTTCAACTGGAAAAGTTTTACCCTTTTTCTGGCGCAGCCACAGCCATAAAATTCCATTTCCACTCAGCATTTGGCCAGCTGCAAGCACCAGTTAAAGTCAATCACAGTGGAGTTTTTAGTTTGGGGAGCTCCATGGAGCCATTGCATTGAAACAACTACTGCATTTCATTAGAACAAGAGAAATCTATCCTCGTGTGATGTACTCTGCCATCACTTTGCTGTGCTACAGCTGAAGATGAAGCTTCAGCTCTGCTCTGCTCCTGAGCTGAGCTTAATCTGAGTGATCACTATAAATGTGTGTAAAACTCCATATCTCATTACTAGTCTCCTGGGATTTCTCTAAACAAATACAGTAGATTAAAATGCAAGTTCATTAGGTTAAAGTGCTTAATTATCTTAAAACTCTTAGTGTTAGAGTCGGATGTCAGGATTTGATTAGCACTGCAGGGAGGCTCTGTAAGAAGCAAAATGGAAATAGCCATTGTCCTGCTATAGTTAAAATGCTATAAATATGTAAATAAGGACACAAATATAGGTCTAGCTACGTATGCAATATTTCTTAACTCTCAAATGAAATAATTAGCATAAGTTATTTTGATGCATTCCTATCTCAGATCCTTAATTATATCACTGCTATGTGATTTAATATTCTATGACAAGTTGTCATAATCACATTGCTTTCAGTCTTGTTTATTGCCTTCTTTACTTATTAAAGCACCCTTTAGTTGTGTGTAGAGGAAAAATTAATATAATTTATTATTGACCCCTAATGCACCAAGATTTAGAGTTCTGAGACTCTCTCACAAGGTGTGTTATAAGGATGAATTTTAGCTTGGGAAAAGTACTCTAAAATGATTAATGAGCCACCACCAAGGAAAGAAATGAAAATACTGTGTCTTACCATAAGAAAACACAGTTATGCTAAAGCAGTCAAGGGATCTATATTTTCACCTTCCCTGTTTCATGGGCTTTCTTTGGATATGTGGATAGGAAAGAGGGCAGAAACTGCTTTCCACATGAGAAAAACCTGTAATCAGTGTCCTGTAAATGTTTATTTACAGGTGTGATATGAGGAAACGGGGTTTGATGGTTTTTAGTGCTCTAATTGCAATTCTGTTCCTCCAGTAATCAAAAAATGCCATGCAAACTACCAAAATCCACATTCAGTTTCATTGTTCTCTTAAGGTTCTTGAAAAGGAAAAAGAACCCAGCTACTTAACAGCAGCAAACAGGATATGAAACTGAAAATTATCATTAGATTACCCTTCAGCCTGCACCTCCATGCATTTCTTTTATCTGGTTTTTCTTACCTTCAAGGGGCAGTTGTGTAAAGCAATAGTTATAATTCCTATTTCTTAGTGCTTTTTTCCCCTGTTTTGTTTTGAAGTTTGCTTGTGGTTTTGTTTGTTTAAATGCTTAAGTTTTTGTTTGTTTGTTTTTTTTTTTTTTTTTTTTTTTTGTTCTCATACAGGGATTTTATTCTTACAGTGTGTTTATTTTATTTTCTCCTAAGAGCTTTCAGTCCTTTTCTTAATCCAAGATGAAACCTGCCACATAACACTGCACTGACAGTTTTCTGTGAACAGGTGAAATTCCAGGTGTGTGAGTGATTGTGGTTTACAGAGGTTTGGGCAATGCTAACCAAGTATGCCTTTGATGGATGTGGCAGTGCCTGTTGCAAGCTTCAGTTTGTGCCAGTCAGTGCTGCATAACAATTTGATGCATTTTCAAGTTGAAACATCTCATCTCTTCTGCTTGGATGCCCAGCATTACACAGTATTCATGATGGGTATGCTCCACCGAGGCTGAGCTATTTAATCTGCAGTTTGCTGCAGGATTTTGAGACCTGTTAATAGGGTGAGGTTCAGGCAGGGACCAGCTTTCCCTTCTATTCAAGTCCCAAGCATGACAGCTTTGCTGTAGGAATATTTCACTTGCATCTCTCTTTCTCTCTTAAGTGACATGGTAATGAGATTTTTTACGTGGCATCAAAATGGTTCTGTAAATAGCTAAGGTAAAATCCTGCCCCGAGGAAGAAAGTAGCAGTGCTGTTGGACGGAATTACAGTCAAATGCAAGTGTCTGGGCAGATGATCTCCTGGGAAAAAAAATCACAAGGCAGAGAGGGATCTGATCAAGCCACCTGCATCCACACATGAGCTCCTCCAGAAAGGGAGAAGACTCACCCATTGAACAATGGTAGTAGCAGAGGTTGTTTAACTCTTTGGGGTAATGATGGCTCTGTATAGAAATATATTGAAAGTAAAACATCCTCCTGGTATGTTTTCTTTTTTCTAACCCTACAATATTAATATTTCTGTGACTAGAAAAAAATAACAACAAAACGTTTTCTCTCAAACCTGTGTCTGGCAAAAAAAAAAAAAAAAAAAGTCTGACTGAAAGCAGAGATTGCAAATTTAATAGTATCATCAACACCTTTTAGTTAGTGCTTCCTTAAAGCATATTTGAATTATTTTGAAAGGTAACCTTGAGGATATGAAATGACATCTCATGTTGCTCTTATTTATCCTCAACAGTTTTCAATGCTTGTAAATTTAGGCTTCAGTTTCTGCTTTGAGACCTGTATCCTCAAGTTCTGTCTTGCTCTGCTGACTGACCGAATTTTCTCACTAATCCTAAAGTGTGTTGATACCCTCATACTGCTGCAAATGTATTAACCCTTGGGTTTCTGTGGATGTTTATGATTTTGCTCTCCACTGCTCATGAGAGGAAAGGAAATCCCAGAAATGTGCAAGCAGTGAGATGGTTAACTGGCTCCAGGACAGATGTTCACGTTGCTCTAATTTTGACAAAAGTACATTGGCTTCCTGTGAAGCAAAGGATTGATTTTTAAACATAGTATTTGCAGACCAAGCACTATGTGGCTCAAGTCCAGATCTCTTGAAAGACTTATTAACAGCCCCTCACATTCTCTTTGTTCTTTGGAAAATCATCAACTGCTTCAGACACCTACTGTAGCTTCCTGGGGTCCCTATGCCAGTATTCTGTTAATGGTTGCTTCTTTTATCTGTTGAACATTTATGCTTAATTATTTCATGTTTTTAGAACATTTATTAAAATTATATTTTAAATTATATTTAAATGATATATAAATTATATTTTATTAAAATTTTATTTATTTTTAAAATTATTAGGTAATTGCAAGAAGTCATGATATTTTTTTTCTGTAAACAAGAATTTGCCTGTTAATTCTTAGCTAATGTTTTTTCTATTGCACAATCAAAATATTTTGTCTGCTAGCTCCAGATAATACTTTTAAGAAATCCATTTCAGACCAGGTTTTTTAAATGGACATGCCTACCATTATTATTATTGTTATTTTGATTTAAGCTGTTTTATTTATAATTACTAACTTATTTATGAGCAGGTTTATAGAAGTATCAGACATTTCAGTGCTAATGTCTACCACCTTAGTCTGATATGTGCTATAATTTTGCAAGTAATAATACAAGAAAAAACACTAAGAACTTGTTTTTATGGGTTCCAG
Organism: Cinclus cinclus; assembly: GCF_963662255.1. Lineage (NCBI taxonomy): Eukaryota > Metazoa > Chordata > Aves > Passeriformes > Cinclidae > Cinclus > Cinclus cinclus. The sequence goes on along the minus strand of NC_085047.1, from coordinate 8,513,519 downwards.
CAGCACTTTACAAAATGAGGCTTGGACCAACCCTCCAGAGTGGATGACACTTTTCCCTGGCCACAGTACAAATCAGGTTGCACACATGATTCCTAGGATCAGGAATACTAAGAAATTATTCTGGAGATAACACTTAAACCAGACTTGTTTTTAACAGGCCATTGAGTACCACAGCAATATCTGCCTCTATTTATATACAAATTTCTATATAATCTGCATGCAGATGTATGCAAAAGGACCTAGAACTTTATTTTCACCATGAACACTCCTGTGTGTTTACCCTCAAACAAGAGTTTGTGAGCAAACCTCATTAGAGCGATGAATTTACAGACATGCAAGAATAGCTCTAAGCCCTAGAATCAGAATTGTCTCTGTATTTGCATGTTTGGCTATAATGCTTATATTTTTTTTCGGTAATTACAAGTTTATTTATGTATTATATGCAAAAGGCATTCCCCCTTGCCCTTAATCTTTTTGTGTGGTCAACGTGTATGTTCATCATTGGCTACAAAAACGTAAACACAGAACAAGTCTGTTTAGTTTTTATTTCCATAACACACATTTTCCCCAGTAAATTTTAAATACACTATTGTCAAGAGCTAAATCTGGAATTGAGTAAATATATACTTAAAGGACTTTTTGGTTTCAGATAAAAAACTGAGGCAAAACCTAATAACAAAACAAAACATTCAGTTTTCTGCCATTAATCTCCTGACTTTCTTGGTTTCCAGAATAATGTTTTAAAATTAATCTAATGCATCGATTACATTCACTCCATATTACTTGCAATGTATTTTAAACAAATTGCCTGTAGTTTCCAGATGCTGAGAGTCTTGGTGAAGGGGTCACCTATAGGGAAATGTAGGGAATATCATGTTTCCATTCTCTTTCAAATCCAGCGTTATTAACTGTTGCAGCAGACCTCTTGTTTGGGGTAGAAATTAGCCAAGTCACAGACTCTAATAACATGAAAAGGCTCCCGGTTTCTCTTTGATTTCCATCTATAGTATTGTAGAACAAGAAGGAGAAGGAGTGCCTGTGAAACTCAAACCCATCACGGACTAGCCTTTGGATAGAGCTTCTTGTCTTTTTCCAAGATTCCAGTAATCATTTCAGAAAGGAAGTAATTCTCAGTGTGATTTCTTCTCTCTCTTTTTTCTTTTCATTTTTGTTTCAGAAAGTTACTTTTCTTCTTTATAATTAGTGAAATTGATCTCATTTTATCACAATTTAGATCTTCTAATGTCCTGCAGCAGACTCAGTCTGCAGTGGGTTACGTTTGACATACTTGAGTCACAGCTTAAATTCAAACTTCTGTCCCTGTTTCAGAAAGCAGAAAAACCTGTTGGCATAAATTGACTGAACCTTACTGCCTAGATAAAAATGTTACTCCTTTAAAACTGAGTAACATCAGTGTGCAAAAGTCCACCATGATGGACCGTAATTGAACAAAATGTTCCTGGGATGCTTGGCTTTCTTATCAGTTTTATTGTTTTTCATCTCTTACTGAGTTATGAAATGCTGAATGCTATTCGGATCATTTATTCAGACTGCTGTGAGAATGGTCTTTCAAAGCAGGTGTTAAGATATTTAATCTTATTATTTTGCAGTAAATATATAAAAGCTTGAAAATAAACAGTAGGAGAGGCACAGATGAATGACACAGATGTTTTACGTATCAGAACCATTATGCTTACACTTACACTGAAATGGGAATAGAGAAGGAAAAGGCCAGATATGATTCAGCCTATAAGCAATTTTTTGTGGTGACTAATCATAGGTGGCCATAATTTTCATACTACTGCTGTTATCCATTCTTCTCTCTGGGTAAATTGCAAAGGAAATTTAAGTCTCCTCTAAAGTATGATGGGGTGTATGGCACTTTTTTCCTACCATCTAATGAGGCTCTCTAAAAATCATAATGCTGAGGAATGCTAGAGATATGGATAAAGCACATTTGAAAATGCATTTACAATAAAATATAAAGGAGGCAAAAGAGAGATTGATTCATACAGTAAAAAGCCTGAGTTTTGGCTAGGAAAATGTTTCTACTGTTCATGCAGTGGCCACAGCTCAGCCAAAAATGATCACCTGCAGAAAACCACTCTTTGCAAGTTCTCAAAACAGAGCCCTTTTTGCCCTGCAACTTTTTCTCTTTCATGGGAAACAGACTGTTTCACGAAGCATAGATAATTTTTGTGTGTGAACACCTGTTAAAGGTAAGATATCCCCAATGCCTACACCCCAGTGCTAGGCACTGAAAGCTTCACACAGCTGCTGGCTGAGTGCTGCTGACCTAAAAGGTATCTGAAGTCGAGGATTAAGCAGCTAAGAGGTTTAGTCCAGGCAGGTTCATGCTGGATCAGTTTATCTGCTGATCTTGGGCACTGCAGTCAGGTGGCACCTTCGGTAACATCTGCTTCTCACAGCTGGAAACAGGATCTTAGGGAGTGTAAATCCTCGGCCAGGGTCACCATTCACGATCAAAGGCGTGGGTTTACATATATGCCCTAGCCCTGAAATCCCCATAGACTGAGAAATTAAAATACAAATGTTGAAAAAAAAAATTTTGCACTTTACCCTCTCTCATGGACACCTGAGCCAAAAATGATCCCAGCCTTCTCCGTGCGATATTCACAGCTATAACCACATAACACATTTCCCTTTAAAATGAGACCACAGCTAAGAAAATGTGGTGGTTGTGCTTATACACACACAGAGATCATGCATGTAAAGTAGTCTTTATCAGGTTTCATGATGTTTAGACTATTTGCTCAGGAAATGAAAAATTTTCTCTGTTCAAGAACTGCCTTGCCCTTTTCTCATTTCAAAGTATTCCAGCAAGCAGGGTACAAGTCAGGCAGGAGGAATGGGGCAGTGAGAGATCTATCAATCCCAACACATTTTCCAGCCAGTGCACAACATACTTGGTGGGGAAAAGGACTTTTGGAAGCCAGTGGCTGTAAAATACCTGCCTTACTCTGATTAATGAAATTTTCCCGCTGCCACCACCACTCCACGAAACATCTTTTTGTCTTACAGAAGCTCAAGTACAGGTACAAGTGTGCATAGTGATTCCTTGGGAGGAAATATGATTTCTTCGAGTGAATATTTTCTAGTGAATGATTATAGTGGATTCTGAAGAGTTCTGTAAACTTTAGGTTTTACTTTTCATTAACTAGTATGAGACAAACATGAATCCATAGGCAGTTAATAGCATTACCCTTTTTTACTCTCAAGACATAAATAAACATTATAAAATAAATTCAGTGTGCCAGACAGAAAAATCTCCCTTAGCTGATAACACTGTGAAGAAATAGCAAACCTAAAAATCTTCTGAATGAAAATTCATGTAAATTCGTTATTCCACGTATTTATACATGTGTTTACAGATCTATACATGGTTGTATATAAATTGAGGAAAATATTGATCCTTAGCTCATAACACTTTATATTATCTCATATGAATTTCATGGTGCCAGGTGTTCAGCTCAGAATTCTTAGGTGTCTGCATCCAGTGGAGGCATTTGAAGGAACTACAGTTCTTCAATGTAATTCTTTAAGAACGGAGATCTTGCAGGTAACATCAACTTTCCTGATATTAAAACAGAAATCTTTCAAGATGAAGAGATGTTGCAAAAAATTACTCCAAATTAGGAGAAAATTAAATGCATTCTAATGTCCCTTCAGTTTTGTTAGTTTCATATTACAGTAAGAAGATTTGGAGTGGCATCAGAGTATGGAAATAAGATCAAAGAAGGCAAACTTTTCTAGAACTAATTTTAATTTGAATCTCTTGGGAACAAAATACATAGGAAATCATACGTAATCATAGGAATTAGCATGATATGAGACATATGGCATGAACAAGGCATAGAAGTAGCACACATTTTCTAAGTTCAGGGAAGCTTCATCAGCAGCTGAGTACAGAGTGGTAGGAAAAAACTCTGTATTAAAACCAGGAAATGAACGGGGTTTTTTTCCCCTACAGTTTAAGAAGACAGAAAAAAAAGCAGAGTGGAAAAAAACAGCATAGGACTGAGAGGTTTGTCCCCAGATCCTTCTGAGGTCACTGGTATTGTTTTGCCCAGCATTTAGAAGTCCCAGTCTCTGGATTGAAGCCCCTGGCAGCAAGGGGAGGTTGTTTCCCCTGACAGTGTTATTGTCATGGAAGTTGTACTGAGTGAGCTATTTTCAACATAAATAGAGCCTTTTTGCTCTTTTATGCAAGAGACAAAAGAGATATCTCTTGCAAGACCATGTGCAATTCTTATTGCTTGTGTTCTGGAAGATTAAGTGGAAGTGTAACAGAATGACTGAGGAAGTGGGAGCCTACTTATAGGGACAAAGAAAGGGCCTAGCAAAATAAAAACAGTGTTTAAATGTAGAAGAGACAAGCATGAAGCGGGGTGGGGTGGGGGGAAATCCTCCCAGCTAACAGATAACACTTGTCAAAAGAGAAATAGAGAATAACCTCAGCATGTATGAATTTATGAGGAAAATTAAAAGCAGCTTTCAGATTTTCAGAGCAACGAAAGAGGAACGTACAGGTGCTGGGAATTTAGCTGGTTGCAATATCAGTCCTGCCACAGGACTGTGGAAGAAAATGTTTGATGTACTTCCTTAAACCAGGAGAAGGTGAATCTCAGCCTGTTTCCCGTTTTCTTGGCAGTTTGAACTTGGATCAGAGTATTTCAGGTAAATACTTTGGAAATCAGTGTTTCATCTTTCAGCAAAAGCGTCTGTGTTTGTCTTTCCCAAAACCTAAATGCATGTTTATGTTTAAGTGTGCAGGCTTTAACCACTTTCATGTAAACAGATCAATACTCTAAACAGACTTAATGTGACACCTACAAATGTATTTTCATTGCATGGAACACAGGCAGGTTCTGTAAGCAGATTTTCTAGATATGTACTGGGTGTTTAAAAGTTTAAAGGCTATTTTAAGTAGAATTATCATTCTTCAAAACAACCTGTTCAAATGTAAGCTTTGAGTAAATCCTATTCTCATACCAGATTAGTAGGATAAATTCAGGTCATTAAGGCATTTTTAGATAGACACAGAATTTCTTTCTGAAGACAAACTAATTAAATAACAAGGCTACTAACATAACTGCTATGTCTTCCAAACATGTTGATTCTGCCCAGTATATTTTGTGATTTCATTGTGATACTGGTGATTGCAGTGGTTGCAAATTAATTTATGCTTTGCAAAGAATTTTATTCACAGGGAAGTGCAATGACAAATCTATTACTGATGCACTTTCTATAAGGCTTTTCATTCAACCTTTAATTATGTAGCCACATTCTTTAAATGGGCAAATGTATTTTCAATTATAAACATTAAAGTGATAGGTAGGGGAGAAAAGGAATATTGTTATTGCATATTTGCTTATACTAGCAGAAGGTCAGACCTTCATTATCACTATATTCTCTTTGGGAACTTGACAGAGGTTATACTACTAGTAAGATAATTAACATTATAAAAAGATTTACATATTTTTAGGTTGATTTTACTTCTGGCAATTTATTTTCATACCCATGGAACATTATTTGTTGTTTAGACCTATTTTTTTTTATGAGACTATAACAAGATAAAAATAGAAAAATAGTAAATACATCCTTTTGAGCACTAAGTCTGGACTGCAAAAAAAATTCAGTTTACTGAAAACTGTGCAAAAATTGATAAAAGTCATTGCTGAAACTCTGATTTTGGAAGTCATATACATGTAGTGAAAGCAGAACAGAAAAAATAATTTTTCCCTGTAGGAATCACAGTTCTCCAGACTTATGGACTTATCCAGGTGCTGTTTATCTCGCACAGCTTTATGCCTTTGTTTACTCTGCATTCTTGCGCTGTATTTACTTGGTCGTTGTTGCTTAACTGCTCAAGTTACCAAACACCTGACAGCTGTAGGTGGGAGCTGCAGCCCTCTGCAGTGCCCAGGAACAGATCTCGTGGTGCACATCCATCAAATTGGCACCTGGAGAACCCTGGAATGAAACTTTGACAGCACTGCAAGTGCCTTCAGAGACTTGGAGTGGAATGTGGGAAAAGGTAACAGATTGGTTCCCTTCCTAATTCATCATTTGTCAGACCTTCAGGTACCTATACTTTAATCCTGAATTTTTCATTGCTGGATATTCTGGTCTTAATTTTCACACTGTGTTGTGTCAAAACAAGAATACATCATTGCTGGGAGAGGAAACATCTTTATGCAGAAATAATGGAGGAGAGTGTGCCTATTCTTTTTTTTTAATTTGGGCAGCTGTGGCTATTTAATCTAATACATTTTTCAGTTTTCTAAGTAAATGAGATGGATTGAGTAAAATCAAGTAAATTGCTGAGTTTTGTCTTGCTACTGTGTTTATGAATTCATGCTATCTGCAATTTCAGATTGTTTGAATTCTTTTAAAAAAGTCTTTTTATGACCTTCTATTTGATAATGAAAACCCTACGAAAGGTCCAAAAGTTCTGAAAAGGGATGATAAAACCTCTGTCCTGAAAAAAGAACTGAATCTTGTAATCTAAAAATTAGAATCATTGTAACCCTTTCTTTCCCACCAATAAATCATAGGAAACTTCTAAAAGAAAATCTAAAATGTGTTTTCGTTGTTAAATCATTTTCCAAAGTGTAAGAATAGATGCCATTATCTAAAGTAATAGTTAAAAAGATGTTAAGCTTTAATAACAAAAAAGATAAGGTAGCATTTTTGTTTATTCATATAAAGATTACCAGTGTTCTTTTATCCTCACTTAGAGGCATCAAATTTAGGAAAAAAGAAACGAACACCCTAAACAGCCTATGTGTTTCATTTGAACATTTAAATGAGCAAATAAAATGTTTAAAATGCTGTTCCTGCTATCACTGATACCTGAACATGGGTTCAGTGTTTTAATCTCAGGCCTAGATTTTGCTTATGTTTTTTTTTTTCTTGGTGATGAAACATCCATGAGCAAACTCAATGAAAGTGAGGGACATGGGCAAATACTGCATAAGAAATGGATGAATATTTTCCAGAAATAAAACATGTAGTTTGATTTTGCAGGCTCCCGTTACTGTGTTATTAATATCAGGGGACTTTGAAATAAATTATACCGTGAGAGGCAATATTGCTTTGTTATTCATATTTTAAAAGTAAAACATATCTGGGGTTTATACTTCAAATTATGGGATATGTAGTTTCTTCAGTGTCAGGTGGTAGTCCAAGCCCTCTTAAATTTGCTCCTCTGTTTTCTTTCTCACTACTTCATTTGCCATAATTTTCTCCTAGGGATTTTCTCCTTGTTATCCTCATCTCTGCTTTTCCTCTTCCTGTTCATGTTCCTGCACTGCTCGTTTTTCTCTTTCCCTTTTGAGGTTGTTTTTTCTCCATTTGCTGTCGTTAAGTTTTTCATCCTCCACTCCCTCTTCAGGTCTTGCTTCTACTTCACTCACAATTTCTTCAGTTTCTCATTTTTAAATTAGTCTCCTTTTTTCTTCTTCTACTCTTGTTATTTACTCCTTTTACATAGACTGCTTTCCCCCACCTTATCCATTGCATCCTCTGCAGGGAGTCTTAGTGAAGGTTTTCTTTTGTTTCCTGTTTGCACTCTGCTTCGGAGTCAGTCACTGTAAACACTGCAGATACCATGAACAGCAATTTTCCAGGCAATCCCATCATCATTTCAGGAAGTGTTCCCAGCGTGCTGGTTTCCCATGCATAGTTAGTGTGCCTTCATGCAGGATATACACATGATTATATGTCTTTTTCTGTGGTGCTGCCCCATTTCTATGGTAACACTGCATGTCTACCATTTGTATGTGATGGAGATTCAGGCAGGTGGGGGCCTTTAGCAGACCAAAATACCTGTAATATATTGAATATTTGAAGAAATTAAACAGCAGTGGCTCTTCCATTTAGTCCATAAACCAAATGGAATTTAAACAGCATTTTTATAGCCTTTATTTATTTATTTATTTTTTAAGAATCTGCTTAAATATAGTCAAAGAACAGAATAAACACATTTTATATTCATTCTCTCTACTTCAAATAATAATAATTTTTTCCTCAGGAATGTTCTTGGATGACAGCACTTCTGTGCTTACTGGAGAAATCTCTTCTAAAGCCTGTCTAACTTGTAATGCAAAACTTCCCCTGGAAAGGGAAATGTGATGTTATCAGAGAATCATTAGGTTTGGAAAAGACCTCTAAAATCATGGAGTCCAACCATCACCCTGCTCGCAAATAATGCCAGAATGAAAATTAGAGTCGCTGTTCCAGACTCTACAAGAGATTTTAAAACCTGCGACCTGTTCCTGGCACAGATATGATGATCCTTACAATCCTGCCCAAAAAAAAATACTTGAGTGTGCACCTCATAGCTGTGTGCTCTCTTTCACTTTGCAGTCAGTAATGCTTTTTGGTTGGCAGTCCTGGTTGAGACCTGATTCTGGGACCCTTAGATTGGATAGTTCAATAACTTACATGAGTAAAGATTAAAATCACAGAAAATGAAATGAAAAAAGTAATCATTTTTTGGTTTTAACACCAAACCAAAGTGTTAAACATCAAGCATGTTTTTACTTTTGAATATGTTCTAAAGAGATATCATTAAGTTGTCATGTCTTTGATTATTTTTTTCCTTTCCCATTCATCATAATTTAGACAATTAGAAATGTTTAAATAGATGATTTGGGGTTAATAATAGTGTCTCAAATATTTCACCTCCATAAGTCTGAATCATAAAGTTGACCACCTTTCTCTGGGTTAGCAAAGGATCTAAGAAAGATATTCTGAAATGTAAGCTTTAAGGATACTGATTTTAACTTTCCTGCTGATATTCCTTCAAGGTCTTAGAACTTGATGTAACTGCTCTGCAGTTACTTTCTTGTTAAAAATTTCAGTGTCATTTTAGCCAAGCTGTCTTTATAGATCTGATAATCTAGTTCTTGCATTTCTTTTCTCCATTGTCTATGTTTGTTTAATTACTACTTTTAAGCTATTTGTGCTCTTTTTTCTCTCTTATGCTTTCATTATAATTTTATTTTACCCCTACTTACTTTTCCTGATGAAACAGAAAAATTCTCCCCCCTTTTTTTTTTCTTCATGGAGTGGATTTTTTTTTTTTTTTTGCTTGAAGTTGAATAAATTCAAGAATGGTGTGGACCTAACCATAAATTTGTGTAAATCTGAGTGTCCAGTCATTTGAATATCTGGTCTGTATCCTACCAGATGTCTTATTCCCACTGCCATTCCAAAATTATCAGACTCCTCTAAGTCAAAGCTAAAGGAAGGAATGCCCTTCACAGGTACTCAGGCTACCCCACAGGTAATATGTATTGAATTGTGTCAGACTGCAGTCTCTTAAGAAACATGGGTGAAAAGTCAAACAATTCAGTCGAATGTGGCAGAATACTCATGAGAGCCTGTTCAATGTCCACAGAGATATCAAATAAAGCAACAGTAATGAAAATGGAGCTATGTACAGGACCTCTGATGACAGAATTAATGAATAGCTGAGATTTACTTGCTTCTGTTGCATTGCATCCAGGTTAGTGCAGAGGAATGGCATTGATCTGTGTTTTGCCAGTACAATTAATGTATTTGTGGCTATATCCAGGTTCCCTGTGTATTAGTTGGGCTGGTACTGTGCAGTGGCAGGATGCAGGGCAATGAAGCATATTTCAGCTGAAAGGTCAGTGCACTCAGGTGACTGGAACACAGCTGCATTCCCACTCCTGGGGAAGGAATAGCTTCACCCACTTCTGGCGTGGTCCCTGCACCAGCCCTGTGCTCCGCAGATCACCCTGGCTGTCAATAGGAGTGTGTCCTCTTGGGGTGACCGATTTGTGTTTAAATACCAATGACAACAAAGTAACTTTGGCTAAGATTTGGTGCTAAGTGTGGTTAAGTGAATTTCTTCCAAAGTGGAAGCACCACTCGAAACAGGAAATGATGACTCTACACATAGTCAAAGGTAAAGAATTAATCTTAACCTGCGATATGACCCTAATCAAAGCACTTGCCTATGAGGCAAATGGCACACAGCTGGTATTTGAACAATTATGGGTGCCTTATCCCATCTATTAGACCTGCTGGGAAGGCTTCCATAAATCCTTTGCTGGTTGTCCATTAATATGATAAATTGGCATTATTCTAAGTGCTGTTGCCTTGAAGATGTGTTTTGATATGTCCCAAAAATTCAGTCCTAGCTTCTTGATGAGGTAAACTCAGTGAAGTCAGTGACATTTAATCAAGTTACGCGTAAATCCGGTGTTTTGTCTGGTGGGATTTATAATGTAACAATAAATAGAATACTCAAGTGGAGAAAGTGAGGACTCAGTTTGAAGCTAGGTGGTCACAGTCATGTTCTTAATACAGATTTTATATAAGCATGATGCCATTTGTGCAAAGGTTTCAACGTGTCAAAAATGTAAAGTAGTTTTAATACAAATAAATTTTCAGTCCTCTGGAACTTGGGGGACTTTGCCATGATATCTGAGATAGCCAGGATTCCATAAAGTATAAAAAAAGTATGACAGCATTTTCCCAGCATCAGTTTTTAACGTGAGCCTCCACAAATGAGGATGCTGCTTCATTATTTCCCTGTTTTCTGTCACAGACTGAATTATACTGTGCTTTACCTCCAAGTATCAATTATAACTTCCTTCACAAAGTCAAGCACTAAGACGATCCCTTGTGAAACTAAAATTTGCAGAACAAATTCGTTCTGCTACTACTGTCTCTCAAGTTGACACACAGCTCTCTCAATCCACAAACCCAGTCCTACGAGGGAGGAGGTGTTTCTGTGCAGTTCTCTGTGTCATGGAATGCAAAGAAATGATTAATCAATGAATCACACAGTAAATAAATTAGAAGGTGATATTCTGGCACTCATGCCATAGGCATCTTTTGCACACAAAGAGCAGGATCCTTCTTCCAGAAGGGACATGGAATTGTTCAGGCTCATCTCAATTCAGCCCCAGGCACCCATGCTCCCTACTGGGAGCTGAGTATTTAATTTATTGGAGCATTTCTATTACTAATTTCTCTAACAGAAACAATAATCCTAAAATGATCAGGTCTTCTCTGGTAGCCAGGATTACATTATTAGTACCTGTAAAATCAATCAGATCAATTCTGATCTGTGCTAGGTGAGATTTTACTCTGCCAGTGGACAGAATAAAGGAAATATGCTTCTTTCAGGGCATGCATGTGATGGCTGTCTCTACTTGGATGCAAACATTTGAATAAAAATTATTGTAAATGGCCATGAGCTTTGCATGAACATGCTGCAATAAAGCATATTCTGTTACTTGTGGCTAAAAAACTTGTTGCTGAAATCAGCTATAAAATGAGAAGCTTGTGAGGTTTTTTTCCTTTTTTTAATGATGAGAAAACATGGATTGAAATCTCTGGGGATGCACAGCAGAATCTACAATGGCAGCTCCTCCTCCCCCCCAAGCCAGATAAGAAAGCCTATTAGGCAGATGGTATCACACATGAAAAAAGTGATCAAGCTGTGAGCAAGAAAGCCAGACCTACTTAGTGTGATAATTAGAAAAGAAAGAGCCCCAAAGGAAGTAGAGAACAATAAAATATAATATCACAGCTGGAAAATGGAGTGGAGATTGTCTTTTGGATCCAAGAATAGGTCAGATGAAGACAAAATGAAGGAAGGACAATGAAATTAGGGGGAAGAACTTGGGGAGAATGTGCCTATCGTATTTTGACATTGCAGTTTACTGTGCCACTGAAAATAGGATTGTTCTGATTCCTGTCTGATGCCAGTAGCAGTTCAGGAATTTGAAGTATAGCACTACTAGTCATATAATTTTTTAAAATTCTGCCCAGCAAGTCATTTTTTATATTCACTTGTCCTGTCCATATGTGTATGTGTGGTGAAGAAACCCAGTTAAAGCCACAAGCTTTAACTCAGTTCACAATTACACTATAAAGTGGTTTTATAGATAAAATTCAACATGGTTTAGTAGTCAAAAGATAGCCCCTAAGTTAGATACATGCTGTTATCTCATCGAATAATTGTATTTCAGGATATAAAATCTTAAAAAAACAAATAAAAAGATAAAAGCCTTGCCATCTTTATGTTGTTTGAAAATGGATAAGAAAAAAATATTAAACAGAAAGCTTTTTCTTTTTCTCCCCCTCTTGCCAGCACCTCAAATTCTCTTTTCAATTACTATAGAAAAGGCATTTTCTCCTCACAGTGGTAAAACATTTCCTTTTATCCCTCACTGCTGCAGAGGATTTTAAAATTTCCAAGTATTCCAAAAAACCACTTCAGTATTTAGAAGGCTTCAAAAACAAGTGTTAGGCTGCTGTGCACAGGACAACTCCATCAAAATGCAGACAGGTATCCGCTCTCCCAGAGCCCAAGGCACACAGACCCATGCAGGCATTTTATGTTTTGAACTTTTCTGTAGGTTTAAATAACAAGCACCTTGCCTCCTCCATGTCTTGCCATTAGGTTACGATTTTATTGTAACTAAAAATATTGTGTCTAGCTCAACTTAAAAAAAAAATAAATTGTTAGCTCATCAGTTTGACCTTTAGCATCACTAATACTGCTGTTCAAATAACTCTTATTTCAATGCTGTCCTTCCAGCCAGTCCTGGCTTTAATTGAAAACAATTAAGTGACTCTACTGACTCATCCTGCTTCTGAAACTCACGTTGCTCCAGAGTGAACATGAGTGGCCATTAAGAAAAATCCATATTTAAACTCCTGTTCAACTCCACACAAACTCCATGGTAAAATTTCCATTGGGTTTGGGAGGGAAGATTCTTTTTCACAAGTCTGCATTTAGGGTGGAAACATTTTTCAGTGAATTCACGCCAGTTCAGGTCTATATTTTCATGGGTAGAGAGAAGTATTTCTGGTTTTCAAGGTTAATAGCAGAAGTCTCAAAGTGGACAATGATGATTCTTCCCTGTGGGAACTCCCTTTAGTCATGTAAATCTTTTTTTCTCTCTAGTAAAGGAGACATGGTCATTCATAAAAGAGATTGCAATGCTTCAGACCCTTTCTATGCTGAAGTTTGAATTTATCTATTATTTTTGTGAAAAAGGATGGAAGGAGGTGTAATGAATTGATAGCTAATTATATATGGCACAACAGGGCAGGTTCTATCAGTTTTAAATTCTTCCCATTGGTTTAACTCAATTTGCTTTCCTTCTGTGGATATTAGCAGAAAAAGTAAGTGTTTATCTTGGCACCATATACTTTTATGAGTACTTCTGGTAGCATTTCTTATTTATTTTTTATATTTAAAAACAATATTTTATTTTATTTTATTTTATTTTATTTTATTTTATTTTATTTTATTTTATTTTATTTTATTTTATATTTTATATTTTATTATCTTATTTTATTTTACTTTTTTTTTTCCAGCCTTTTTTCATATAAGTTTATTTCCTTCCTCTTTGAATCTCCTGCTTGAATATTTCTTCTTTCTCTCATTATTGTGTTCTTCCCTGGGAAAATAAAGCAAATATTAAAGATAAGGTCTAGTGGAATGTTGCTGCTTATTTTACTCTTCATTTTTGTTTTGATTGGTTGTTTATAAAGGAAGGAGATTTGGGGGAATTCTTAATACAGTTATTCCTTTTGCATGTTTCGTTTTACTTTGTTTTGTTTTTCAAACAAATTTTTAGTTGCTCCAGGCAGAATGTTTTACAGATTCATATCACAGAGTGAAGAGAGAGCCTTGAAGTGCTTTAGCAGGGATTGCTTAGGAAAACTAATGACAAAAGTTTGAATTTGCACCCACATCTCCTATAAAAATCTTTGTTATTTGTCACAAATCTAAACACGTCAAAATGTTTTATTGATCCTGCTGGGTCCCTTCCAGCTCAGGATATGATTCTTAGGCTGAATGGAAACACTTCACACATAGCAATACCAGAAATTACTTCAAAATTACATATGGTACCCACTTAAAATGTTTGCTTGTGGCATTCAGAGGTTCTGGTTTTGCAAAACCTATGGGCAAATAGAAAAACTCATTCTTGGATTATTCTATTTTCATCCTAGAGAAATCTCAAAAAAATTCTTACTGCAGCAAATAACTCTTCTTTCTGACTTATTTTTTCTCTTAACTTTATATAATACAGGTATAAAATTGGTATAAAAATAAAAATTTATTTGTATTGAGACAGATACAGTTTTGCTTCATGATCACTCGTTATGGATGGCCAGAAGGACACTTCTGCTGAAGTAGAATAGGGCATTACCAAGGGTTCCTTTGAAGGTTGTTACATCAGTAATCTGCACTGTTCTGTGGGAACATAGAGCTCTTTGGAACTTAGAAAAATTATTTTTATGTGCTTCATTTTGGTAATTGTTTAGTAATGTAGAGTAATAAAAATGTAGCGATAATTTAGTACTAATAATAAATGGGAAAAGGAAGTTTTCCATCACCTTCTATACAACTGAAGCAAGAAAATCATTCACATCTGAAAGACATTGCTTTTGATTGTACTCCATTTTTTTATTCTAAGTAAAATATATTTAGTTGCCATTAACTTCAGCCATACTTCTGTTAGATTTTCTTTATGTTGATCAGACTCTGAAATCCCACAGAAAATCCAAAGAAAATGGCACATTTCTACCTTTATTCACATGATATTTGAAAAGCATTGATCAGGGAAAGAGAATAGAGCTAAGGCTTGCTTATTGTCACGTGAGGTGTTGCCTGAGCAGAGAAACAACATGAAATAGGTTTGTCTGCACCTGAGAGATTTTTATGTTGCAAATTAATCCTGTTCCTGTAAACTACAATAAATAAAATATATCCCTTTAATATTCCTCTAATGGGAAAAGTTTATGTGACTCATTCGTATGAGAGTGATAATGCTACTCCAAGCTATAGATAGAAGGGCTGTCAAAATACAGTTTAGGTGCTTTTATTGGAATGAAAACAAGCCTGATATTTATCCCCTAGCTTGTGTCTTCTGGAGTAATGAGGGCTTTCTACTCTGTCACATTTTACACTCTGTGTGTTATCTGTATTCATCCACCTGACTGATTGTTTAGTCTCTGTAGCCAACACTAGATTGTCTGTACTACAGTATGCTACAGAAGCAAAGTGAAAATGCTGCAGAAAATGTTGCTCTGAAGCTCTGGTTTTCTCAATTTATTATGCTTTTATATGATTTTGTATGTTTTTATTCACTATATGTTATTTTTGGCTAAGAGCCCTGTCTGTTAAAGACTTTCAGAGATGTTTTGAGAAGCAGGGATATTTCCATTAGGGATCACCACTGGTGACCTTTCCACCCTCATGTTCCCTGATGACAGCCACACATTCTCACCCTTGCTTCAGTTTCCTCTTTTCCTCCCCATTTCTCATACTGCATGATTTGTGAAAACCTCTGATAAAGGCTCCTCAAAGTCAACAGAGCTCTTCATTTGTCTTAGATTGTTTTTGTCATTCACAAGTCCTCATGAGGCCCAGCTCTCAAGAAGGCCACAAAATGCTCTGTAAATGTCACAGGTGTGCTGCTGGGCATGGTTCTTATACGAAATAACATGTGTGTATTCCTAGGGCTGCTTTAAAGTGATTATAACTTGTTTTCCATGATTTACGGACCCTTATTCTTTGCTTACAATATTCCAACCATTCCTCTAAGCTCTTACATCTCAATAAGAAAACATTATGAATTAGCTTTTCAACAGGCAGAATTAATCCATGCTTTTTTTTCTTTTTTTTTTTAATAGCTGCCTATAACTTTAGCAAAGAGAAATGTTTGGGATTCTGTTCATCTGTTGTATTAATGTTTTGCGACATCCTTTACCTCCCCGGTTTCACTGGAAACTTTCTCTTTTTTTATGATCATATTTAGCCCTGACTATATCTACTGATATGAAACAAGTATTTATGCTCCTCATTACGAAGTAGCAGGCTCAATGTGATGCTTGCCTATTGTTTTAATACTTTTTAAACCTCCAATGTTTTGCTTGTTTAGCAACATCTACACATGTGCACAACCACAACAGGATCTGGACTCTACTTTCAGCTGGTGGTATTTTGTTGTCTGCACAGATCAAACCATGCTACAATTTTCTTTGTCAAGTCACTAAACAAACCTTTTCTTAAAATTTGAAGACATTTTGAAGACTTTTTTCCTGGTGGTTTGCTTCTACAAAGTGTTGATTTCCATCCTGTGAGTGGTGCAAACCTGAAAAGCTCAGAGCACTTGCAACTTGATAGAAATATATGGTTTCAAGCAATATTAATTTCCTGGTTAAACCCCATTAAATATATTGTTTCTCTGTCTCCATTTTCTGCTTAGAATGTGTTGCCTTCATTAATTTTTTATTTAATTAAGTTTTCTTCAGGCTATTTTTCTTTATTCCACGAGTCCTGGCAAAATTGAATGTAGACCAGTACCAAAATAACACCGTAAGTAATTTGACTCTATTAGATAATTTAAACTGAGCAATATGAAAAGCTATTAAAACCTCCCTAATGAATGTTTTTGGTATAAGTTTCTATGTCTGTCTCTCATGTCTATCACTCTGTTTCTCTATATGGTGTCAGAGAAACCTTGTACTTCAAATTTTCATGCCTCCAGCACATAAACAATCCTCAAAAAAATTTTTTTTAGGCTTTTGGAATTGGTGACCCAAGTGATAAGACCTGGATGAGTTGTTTGAGTTTGCATCAAGTTTTGATTACAGCAGGATGAATGAAAATCCATCCCTGCCACTTAGAGAAGTATCACTATTGCTTAAGTGTGCTGATGTCAGGAGACTCCTTTCCTTTCCAGATCCTTTGTCTCCTTAGCACCCAATGTATGGGATTACACTTTCAAATCACTGTACATCTGGAAGAAAATGTTATTGAATATTATTTGTCTAATTCTAGAGCAATTAGGAGCCAAAACATTTCTCAGCATCTTAGGGGCTGCTCTCAGGAAAGCCAGCAGTGACACAAGCTGGCATTCACTGCTCCTAAACTGTTCCTGTCTGGCTGCATAGGGATGGAAAAGAGGCATGCAAAAGACTCCTTCAGAAGATTTGCAGTAAGAACTACATCTTTTTGAGAAATTCCCTAAGTGCACTTCTAGCATTTCTGAGGGTTTCCTTTACCCTTAACTTCATTATATTCATATGTCTTGTCAGCAACACGCAATAACAGCACCAGGTTCAGCCTTTAGAAGTCTCTGTATATGAGGGCAACATAAAAGTTGTACTTTCACTGACACGCTTTCATCTGCCAAAAATGGATGAAACCTTTTATCTCAATCCTTTCTTCTCTTGCATCTAATGGAAACATTTTTCATTTCCTGGTCTGACCAACTCCAGGAGTAGTTTAATTTTATTTGGCGTGTGGATATAATGAAAAGCAAAAGCAAAGTGTCTGCAAAGCTACTCCCAAATACGTCTGGACATAAATGCCACTGCTCAGAGAGGTTGTTGCTGGGGGTTTGGTGCAACCTTTCCTCTCTGTCCCCTGTTGTTTCTGACTTGCTAGTAGGATTGTGTTATGGCTCAATTTCATAAATATTGAATTTAGTGCTAAGAATAAAACCATTGAAGATGGCAAATACATAATGTTTCTTTCCACACTGTAGATGAAGAGAGAAGTGTTCTGGTACAGTAAGTTAAGATGTTGCAATTTAAAAAATAAAAAAGGTTATATTCAGTCACAAAGCTAAGTATTAACTGATTTGCAAGCCAGCAATTGTTTTGAAGTCCTCAAAAGAAACCATCAATTACTTTGCATTAACATTTTCTTGTTAAAAGAGTTGAGTCATACAGTCTAAAATTTCTACGATGCCAATCTTATGAGCGATATTCATGTGTGGATATTAATAAACTCTTTATCCATTTCTGCTTTCTTTCATTTGGGGAAAAATATTCATTCTAGTAGGTAACTTAAACCAAAGACTAAGAAAAATTGTATTAGTATCGGACACTTGTTCAGTAAATTAATTTCACACAGTGTTTATAATATATATGTATGTGTTAAGAGGAAAATGAATGTTTTTTGTAATGTACAAAAATGGATGGTGGAAAAGGCAAGAAAAAAGAGCCTTCTTCCCTCTTCTGTTCCCACCCAAACCTTGTCTTCCACTACTGAAAATGTTCAACTCCACACTGACTCTCCACACATAATGGGCAAAAACTCCATTGCTCTAGGTTTATGGTGGCTCAAATCTGGATATAACTCCATGGAAATTCATTAATTTAATCCTAGAGTGATGAAATGAGGAATTAGGTCCTTTATTTTTAATAAAACTCATATTGTTCACTGAGTACTTTTTCTGTTGAAATCTCATTTCCAAATATAACTCCTGATTTTAAAAACCCATGCAAATATGCCGAGCCTTGGAACCAGACTCGGAGTTATTAATTTTGTTGAGGTTAGCGTTGACCCCACATCTTGGTGTGCTGGGACAGTGACACTGGGAGCCTTGTTTGGTGGGAAAAGGTGGCCAAACCTTCTCACAGGTTCAGGGGACGCATTTTGAGTGAGCAGCACCTGCGCGGTGTCTGTCAGCATCCGCAGTCGTGGGCAGAGTCAGACCCGCTCAGCTCTGATGATTTGGCTGGCTGCAGCAAAGGAACATTCACATCTGGCCCCTCGGAGACAAAGATGACATTTTGTCAACTGCTAATGGGAGCTGCCCCCTCACTCAGGCAGCTTCAAGGCCATGTGATCAGTTCATAATTCAGGACTGGAAATTGCTTCTTGCCAGTGTGAATCTTGGTATGATTCAAGGAGAATCTCATTCCCTGTTTCTCCTCCTAATTGCCTGGCAGCAGAGTAGCAGAAAAGAAAGAAGACCCTTCAGATTTCCAACACACTGTCCTTGAGAATGTAAGCTGTACCTCTTGTAAATAGATAGGGTGTTATATACCGAGAGAGAATCTAAACCAGGAGTGTAATAGATACAGCATAGCATCCTTTGTCTGCAACTGTCCCAGTCATTTTAGACTAGTGGTTTTATTTACTGTGTGTGTTTAACATTTTTCTTCTAATACTATTAAGGAAGAAAACTTTGGATCAATTTACTTGGAAACCATGAACTCAGCCAAGGTGAAATGTATAAAGCACTCTGTATTGTAGATCTGCTTGGTCTCTTTCCATCTCTTTGTGTATTTTGTCCTTCAGGATATTTTTATTTGTTCTGTTTGTATTTTTTTCAGTGTGACCTTTCCTTATAAATTTATAAGTAAGGAAAAGCCCACAAAATGTAGAACAGATTACAAAAGCAGAATGCTTAAAGAACTAAAAATATCACTTCAGAATATTTGTTTTACTACTTATTTATTTCTTTGTTACATATTGCATCTTTGGTCTTTTGCCCATAAAACTCTATATGTTTCTCACTTGCAGTCTCTGATTGCCTCTCCAATTGCTTGATGCCATTCCAAGAAATGTAAATGGGTGTTGACCTGCTAATATTGATTAATTGATTTTTTTTTCCTTGTTGTTGGTCTAGTTTATTTTCTTTTCCCTTTGAAGATTTTATAATCTGGGATGGTTTGTAAAACAGAGCAGTCATTATCTGCTGCCTGTACTGCAGGCAGCAAAGCAATATATGAAAGACTTTTACCATACAGTATATAATGGGGAAAAAATAGGCTTTAAGTCATCAGCACTTGCTTGTAGCCCGTCTTACTTCTTGGCTTCATTTTATAAGTACCAGGCAAGTAATTTCAAAGTTAGTAAAATTGTAAATTTAAATTTTTCTCATCTAAAAATAAATAATTTTATGTTTCTAGCAATTTATCTTATATCACCTGTCAGTTTGACACGAGGTGGAATGAGAAATACAAGATTTTGCTTTTTAATATCAATTTAGATAATTTAAAAAAATCCATCAATGGACATTTTCTTTTGCAGTAAGTACTTACAATGGATCTTACAGGGTAATCAATTGGTATCTCATTGATACAACCTTGCTGTTATGATTAAGGTTCCCTGTGTATAGCATTGTTTCTAGATTAAGAGAAATTTAAAAGTATTTTTCATGTGGCCATGGCCATGTGAAGAGCCTGAAGAGCCATAATTCACACTAGACAATTTTTCTTGGAAAAAAGAAAGGTATGCTTCCTCTTTTGTGTTTTTCCAAGCTTTTCACAGTCTCTGCTTAGGGCAAAGAAAATGCAATGGATCACATGAGATATTAGAAGTTTGTTTAGTCCAACAGAACTGGTTCTGTGGATTCTGTGGATTCTGAGGCTGGAGAGATGCATTGAGTATAAATTATAATCAATGCATCCATTGCACTGAGGATCAGTATGTGATTTAAATTAAAATATTGCACTTGGTTTAAGGCAATCATAAACATCTTCATTAGTATCTCGCAAGAGTCTGGGATTATTTGAAATAGCACGAGAGTACAGAGAGATTGCTAAAGGGCAAGACTGGTAGTGGGAATACTGTTTCCACATATCCATCAATCATTGTCTTACTTTAGGCTTGGGAACAAATAAAGATGAAAGAGCTCACATGTAATGACATGCATATTTGTTACAGAATTATTTTTATTTGTGATGGTTTGAGCCACAATAAGGAAAGGTCTCTCTCGAGCAGCATCCTTTATGCAGCACAAAATAAAAATAGGGCTTTTTGTAAAGCCTGAATAAATTTACAAGAATTCTTATTTTAGCACACAAAAATATGCAAGAAAATTTAACTTTATAATGTCATTATCGCAAGTATCTCACAATTCACAAACTCTGTAGCCATAACTTCTTTGAAGTGTGACATTCAGAATTTTGAATTAACAGGTGTAAATATTTTGTGGGGCATATTCTTCTCACCTACCTATTTTTGGAAAGACCTTTCCTCTAAACAGTTACTAATGGAGCTACTTTTTCAGCTTAGTATTTAAATGATTAAATGTGAAATATTTCAAAAACAGTTCTAAGGCTGATCAACTGGAATGCATTTGATAACAACAGTTGCTAAATTATTTTGGGTAATGAAGAGAAACTCTTTTGATGCAGACCTTTAATTAGGCAGAGGAACCTCTTGGGAGAGCCAAATGACTTCTGCTCCTCACAGCTAAAGACGGGATTTGAAAAAGCTGAAAAGGAGAAAGTTGAATTGTTAGAGGAGGACGGGATCTGCAGCATACATGGAGTTCTTCCACTGGAGTTAAAAACTCTGGTTCAGCCAGGAGAGAGACTTTCAAGTGGATGGGCTTGTCTACTTCAAGTTTCAAGTAGGTTTGTCTTGTCTAACAGGAATTCTGTTTGGATCCAAGTGTTTTTTGTGATGCTGAGAATTCTTGGTAGAGACAATTGCAGCAGCAGGGTTGGCTTCCAGCTCATTCCAGTCCTGGAGGCTCAGCCAGGGAGGGTGAAGCATAATGGAATATGAGAAATGTAATACTGAGATTGCAATATGCAAATCTACAGACTAGTAGTCTTGAGAATGGTTAAATGTTAAGTGAAAGTAATTAAAATGAAGGAAAAGGAATCTGGAGCTCAGAAGAAAGGTACAGCTTGAGGATGTACTTATTTTTTTTTTTCCCAAAGAGAAGATGTATGCATTCAATATATTTTTAGTATGGCAGCAGACCCTAGTCCACATAAAAATGGCAAAACAAAATTTGCACTTATGTGAGGCTTTATCAGATTTCCAGAAGCTAAATAATATTAAATAATATTAAAAAATGAAAATGAAAATGAAAATAACAATAAAAACAAAAATAAAAATAAAAATATGTAAGTCAGACATTATGCCAAAAGATAAGTGACATTGATTTTTCTATGGAGTAGGTATTGTTTTCCTTCTAGTAGGGGGTGTTTCAGATGGATAGCATGGATCATGGCCTTTTGGGTTACATTCTGTTTATGGCATTTACATGATTTTCTGAAGATATTGAAGAAGGAAAGTTACCCTAGAAAAAAGTGGGAGTGAAATTATAATAAGCCTTGCCTTTCGTTTTCCAAATGCTTTTTCAGGGCTTTTGACCATTCCTCATAGAAAGCCTGTTGGCCATTTTTTTGTCACTAGACTTTTGCCTTTCCTGAGCTCTCTACAAACTACCCTGTAAGTATTGAGGGTTTGGTGCTCTTTTAGTAAGAATTTAAGGGGACTTCTGCCTGCTTAAGTTTATAGTCATGCTAGAGCAGACGAGGGAAGGTGAGTAAAGTATCCTACAAGCTGTGATATTGTCCAGGTATAAACAGCACCAGGAGAACTGAGACTCCATCCAGCTCTAGAGTAGATCACTTTGACAGAAAGATACACAAATTATCCAGTGAAAGTTAAAAGTGGGCTTTAAGTGCCATCTAAAAGCTCACTTGGTTCTTGGTTTGTTTTGCATCTATCTTCTGTGTGCAGGAAGAGAGGAAAATAGATCTGCAGTCAGGTGTCTTCATCTCTCACCAGTGTTTTCCATGTGTTAATGACTACTCTTCCTTCTATCTTGCTAATATTTGCTGTTTGCATGTCAGATCTTTCTGTTTTAATCGTGTAACTGTGGTTACTGTCTGATTATATTGCGTTCAAGCTTTTCTTTACAAGGCACCTAAAAATCCAAGCTCAGGAGTTTGTGTTTCCATATGCCCAAACAGAATCAAAAGTGATTTCTTTTTCTAATATCAGCCATTCATCCTTTGTGCAGATGATTTGGCAACCCATCTGATATTGGCATGTTGTTGTCATTTATGCTTTTCTTTTTAAAGCCACTAAATTCAGATTTTTAAT
Organism: Cinclus cinclus; assembly: GCF_963662255.1. NCBI lineage: Eukaryota > Metazoa > Chordata > Aves > Passeriformes > Cinclidae > Cinclus > Cinclus cinclus. The sequence continues at coordinate 8,490,838 of NC_085047.1, read as the reverse complement.
TTCAGAATACTTAGTGACATGCAGCAAAAAAACAGAATAGAGAAGTGTAACATAACTTCAATTGTATTTTAGAGAAAAAATTCCAAATTGCATCCTCCATATAAACTGGCAGATAAATAAGATTTCTTAGCTTCAAAGTGTAGTAGTTTGTTTCAGTAGAGGTGAAGGTTGTTCATGTTTTTGGGGAGGGTAGCAAACAATTTGGAAAGATTTAGATAATTAGCAGAAACAAAAGTGAAAATCCAACCTATTAAATGTAGAAACCATTAAGGAGACAGATGGATAAACAAAGCTGTTTTTCTCTTTGGCTTTGGGTTCAGTTATTAAGGGTGGAAAAATCAGCATAATCCTTTCATTTTCTCCAAAATTCCAAGTCAATGCTCAAAGCTGTGCTTGAGCAGTGCAAGAGTTTTGAAAATGTAGCTTTTGCTTTGGATATTCACACCATCTGGATTCTTGATTATAGCTGCATGCAGAGGCCACCAGGACAGCTGTCAAGATAGGCAATGGCTTGTGCCTCCTTCTACAGTGCCTTTGTCTTTGTCCTGTCTTCTTCCCATGCCTTACACCCCACACCACACCCTCAGCTCCAGAAATTGCAGCCCTATCCACTCTTACAACCTCCTTGGCAGGAAGATCTGCTGTGGGAATTGATCACTGTGGGCTCATTTTTCACCCAGTTTCTTCTCAGCATGTGCTATTTGCACATAACCAGATCTTGCACTGTTTTTCTGTTGTTTCCTATATCCCTATCTCTGTTGCTGCCATTCACCTTGAAATCCACTTCTCTGGAAATCCCTTTATAATCCAAGCCTGCAATAAAATCCACCTACAAACCTCTATTTTGAAAGTTTTTGGAAATGTTAGGGTACCGTATGTAGACAGAAAAACTGGAAAAGTACATTTCAAACTTAGTCATGTGCATCAACAGAACACACTCCCTGCTTCCCATCCCTTATGTGTAAAACTGAGAGGCTGGAAGAATTAATTGTTCTGTTGCTTTGTTGCCACCATGGAAAAGCTCTTTCCATTTTTAAAATTAAATTAATCCCTGAACAGTAACTAAACACATTGGATGTTCAAAATATATATATAAAAAACCAATGTCCCTGGGCCTCATGCACAGTCTTCTAGATTGATTTATTTATGCATTAAATGCTCAGCTTTGATATTACTATCTAGTTGTTCATTTTATGCATGCTCAAAATTTGTATGAAATATTAATATGTGAATTGGGACAGTTTAGTCAGTTAACTATAAATTAGGTGTTGGCATTCATTATTTAGTAGTTAAATTCTGGCTTCCAGTTTTTTGTGCTTTTTCCTGCTGTAATTATTATTTTCTTAATGGAGGTAATTATAAAGTGCTGCAACACCAGGTCAAAAAAATCTCCCCATATTCAGAGAGACTCTTAAGTGTATTTATTTAGAAAACAGAAGGTCATTCCAGTGTACAATGTTTTCTTAACCCTGTGAAGGGAGAAAAGAAACAATCTAAAATGTTTAAAATTTTACATATTTACTTGTCCAATTTTTAATTAGTGTGGATATTCATATTGACAGCTGCATAATACATGTGTGCAATATTAAGTTCAGCTGAATGAAGTCCATAAGCAATCTACACCTTAACTATGACCTAGCCTTGCTAATTTTTCTCAGACTGTAAAGTCATGTATTTCTAGAGTAATTCTTTCAAGGCTTGTAGGAGTACACATGGATGAAGATTGTGCTTAATGGAGCTGCAACAAAAGTGAGAGAATAACAGGGAAGATGTAGGCTTATATAATACAAGGTAATACCTATTTAAAAATCCCACCTTAATTAGCAGCTTTTACCTGCTGAGGAGAGCTGAAGTGGCTAGCTCATTTACCTGTGCCTGCATTAGTGAAGTATAACCCCCTTATTTTGATGGATTCCATGCTAGCTTCTGAAATTTTTAGTGTACAAAGGAAAAAAGCAACCAAAATAATTTTAAAAATAGCTCAAGGATGCAGCAAGATACTTCTACAGTATTTATTGTTTGTGCAATATAGTCAACAAGTCATGCAAGTGAAAATAGCAGAAACAGGAGTGAAAGAGGCAACAGGTAACTTGTTCAAACAGGTATCTTGGTTACCCCTCCTTCCCCCATCCTCTCTTCCTCCTTGTGTTATAAGAAAGCAACAGAAAATATCTTAAACACTGGCTTGGAAATTTCTCTAAGATTTTGAAACATAAGCTAGTTGGGTTTTTGTCCCTGCCTTTTTTAATTCCTCCTTTTAGGTAGTGTATGATTTGTATTTTTGATTTTTTTCTTTTGCATTTGATCTGCTATGCATTAAATTGTCACTGCTTTTCCTGAAGTTTCCAGGCATTTCAGTTTGTCTGGGAATTTAGTTATAAGGCAAGGCAGAAGCAGAATGAGGTTGTTTGTCTCCTGACTTTCTCACTATCTTGCCTGTCCTCCCCATATTTAAGAACTCATTTTTCAAACATAGTCTTTTTTCCATGGTGATCCTTCTTTAGATTTAATTTACTATTCAAAATTCTCCTTGCAGTTTTTTATTCTCTGAATATATTGATAAAATATAACGGAATGTGCTGACAGCAGCGCAAAAGATGAGATTTATCAATCACGCTTCACTCTTTAGCATCTCCACTAGCAGAATTGTTGTTATGTTTGCAAAGATGTTAAAAGGAAAAAAATAAAATAACTGCCTTAAGGAGATGAGGGGAGGGAAATGGATGCTGATGGCAGCTGTTCTTCCAGACACTGACTTGGGAGCTCAGAGGACAAGAGCAGACATTGCAGAATGTTCCTGGGGACACATCAGGCCATCTCTTATCACCTAAATGTTTCTTTTATTTCATACTAATAACGCCATGCTATGGTCAACGATATAATAAAAATCCCATCAGAAGCAGCAGAGTTACTCATTCATGACTGACTAATTCCTCCTGTGTCAACAAATAGAGTTTAAACTACCCTGTAGCACAGAAGGATATTTCTGCTGTCTTTTCATCAGTGCAAAGAAGCACAATTTTGTCCTTCTTTGCTCAATATGACCCAGCCCCTGATAACTCCTATAAATCTTAAACTGCAGATTATGTCAGTGTTAAATAGCACAAATATAAGTTTTCAACAGGCTCTTTGCTAAATCTCATTCACAAAAAGTGAGCAGAAATATTAAACTGTCTCACACTTATTGAAGAAATGTACAAACACATGACTGAAAAGTTTGCTTCTGAATTAGTTGCTATTTCACAAACCTCAAATGCAACAAGGTATTCAGATTCCTATAGAGAGTCACCATCAGATCTGTGGGACACAACAAAACGAAAAATCTCTTCAGCTAAATGATTGTTAGGCTTTTTTAAATAGCTAGTTAAACTGCCTCATTTAAAACAATTATAAATTAACAACATTTTATGATTAGAAGGAGGATGGTGGTGGTGATATATCTTTCAATCATGTCTTTATGACCAGAGTAAGTGGACTGGATGATTCACATCTACAGCTATTAAGGTGCCTTTGTCATAACCTCAGGCCTTTATCTTATCCTGGATTGACTTCATAAAATGATGGTTGCCAGCTGTGGGATTTATTAAGCAGATATGTTGTCCTTCACAGTTCTGAAAAAGGTCAGCCTCAGAATGTTGCTGTTCCCTACGAGCAAACATCAGAAAATACTAGTATTGGAAATGCTTGATATCTTAAACCTCGAGCTAATGGTGTTAGGACTTTCCAACTCCACAGCAGGCCGAATCTAAATTCTGTGCAGTTGACTCCAGAAATATGTTGACTGGCTGCCATCTCTTTTAATACAATGAGAGTGGTCTATTTTTAACCGTGGACTTAATTTAATCAGCAGAGTTGGAGTTTTGGCTATGGCGAGGGAAAGGAGTGTCATTATCTCATTTATTCAAGTTGCTTCATTTTTCCAATGTGAATGCAGTTATTGAGCAGAAAAATCCACAAAAAATTGTCAAATCCTGTTGCAATTTTGGGTCCAGACAGAAACCTGCTACACAGCATATCATTTGGAAAATAAAGAATGAAAGGCAATTCATTCCAGTGGTATAACAGCAGCAAATTTAGAATTATTTAATTGCAATATATTATATGCCACCTTATGACCTTGGGATCTGTGAATAACTGCATAAAGATGAGAGGAAGTGAAGAGGAATAGCAGCATTACTGCTAATAAGGGAGACAGAAAAAACTCTAATCCACCAAAATACTAATACTGGAGTTGCATATCTGTCAATGAACTCTGATGAATGCTCTGGGTCTGGGGAACATTCAGGAATGTGTGGAACCTTGGTTTATATGAGTTACTGTGCTTAAGAATTAATGCACAGGTAAAAGAGAAAATCCTTTTCTCTTCTGAATTGCATTAAAACAACCCCCAAAGTGTTAATTATTTTTTAACCTTTTTTTTTTTTTCAATTATTTCTGCCTGGAATAAATTGTCTTGCCTAAACCAAAGTAGCAGCTGACAAGTCTGTATATTTCTTTCAAGGCTAAAGATAACTGAAGGATTTCTGGGGGTCCTTCTCAGTCTCTCACAGTCCAGCCCACATGTAGTCTTGTTTGCTATGGAAACTTGAGTGGACTTACATGGAATAGAGGAAAGTGTTGATCAGAAAGATGAAAAAAAAAACCCCAACCCAACAGGCATGGGAATTTTATTATATGTGGTTTATTATACCACATTCTCCAGCTGACCTTTAGGAACTACAGGGAACTTGTAATGGTCATCAGGAAAAATTCAAAATTTAGGTCTTTATATCACTTCTTGCAAAAGCACTAACCTTGAATTGAAATCAGAAAATAGTTTGCTTAGGAACTAAGAGCAGATTTGATGCATCATCCTTTAAAACACAGCTAGGCTGATGCAAACCCAGTGTTCAAGTAGCAAGAAAATTACAAGAATAATTGGAAAATATTAGTGCAATAACTACTGTATGGACAGACAGGAGCTTGTTGCAGAATGTAGCACATATAATTAGAGCTTCATGTTTCATGTAGAGTTTTCTGTGAGCATTTTTCACGCATGATTACTTTCTTATCACTGATGACATTTGGAAACCATACTGCATTTGAAATCTGATGAGCATCCCTTCCAAATTGCTTCCAGGGTGTGGTGTGAATCAATTAATATTTTCTGTTCTGACATAAATTCATAGACTATGGTTTTCAGAAGCATATAATGGTATCATTGTGGAATATGCAATATTTATTGATGAGCATTCCAAGAGGAATATAGAGATAATTGTATGCAAATGTACTTATGAAACAAAATCAATGTTATTTTCTACTCATTATTCACAGAAGCATAAAATAGATTCAATGCTAATAGTTCTGCTAATTGCACATATCTTTATGCATGTTTATGAATAAAAGACAACCAGAGTATCTGAGAAAAAAAAGAAGCACATTAGGAGGCATTTACTAACTAAAGACATTAAAGTAATAAAAGTTAGTTTACAAAGAAAACACCAGAGAACACCAGAGGAAAAAAAAACTGGTCTCAGTTTTAAGAGCAGGTTTTTTGTAATGATTCAAAGCCTTCCTTTGAATTGGTCTAAACCACTCATTTTACTATATAATTTTGATTCTTTTAAAAAAGGATGCCTGTTTTTCTTCTTTTTATTTAAATTTCTTCATTTTCATGTACATCTTTTTTCATGTAGCAGGCAGTTCTTTATAAACTGGAGAAATCTAATGATATCCAACGTGGTTTAAAACATTTTAGAAATAATCTGCATTTTCTGAGTGCCAGGTGGGATTTGTACTCGGAGCTCTAAGCCTGCTTGAAGGTCCTTGCAGCTCTGGGAGATGAGACATCGTGTCACTCACACTCTCTCACAGCTATCTCTAAAACATCTTTCTTTAATGTTTGATATAAATCATTATTGCTGCTATTACTTCAAATATAGTTATGGATTCTTGAATTCTTGTGTGGTAAGTTATAAAGGGGAAGGGAAGGTGTGCAGAATGAATTCTGCTGGATGAAACAGTGAGTTTGGAAGGGCTGTCTTGGAGAGGAAGGGGAGACAAAGCTCTGAGATCTGGTCCCTGGGGCACTCTGATTGCAGCAGCCTCCCCAGAGCATCAGTGAGCAGCACCATTTCTAGAAGGAGCACACTGAACCAGGCTGAGAGAAAGCAGCCAGGCTGAGAGTGAGACTCTGTGGAGGGGCTTGTTAGAAAGGAGTCAGAGCTCTTACAGTACCAGCTCAGCCTTTGAGACAAGGCCAATAAGGGTGAGTTATATTGCTTGAGTCAACACAGCTTCTGTAAAGGGAAGCCATGAATCACACATCTGTCCCAGTTCTTAGAAGTCAACCAGCACTAGGATAGCATATCAGCCATCAGTATAATTGAATTAAACAAAATTAAAGTTAAATTATGTCCTTTATGTTTTAAAAAAATATTCTGTCATAGATAAGGAGTTGAGGGTTTTCTTTCTTCCCCTTATTAATTAGTGGCTGAAAAAATAATAGAAACCTCATTACAAATACTGGATTGAATGAAAGAAACCCCAAATGAATATTTATGTCACTGGAAATTATTGAGTGAAAACTAAAAATTGCCATAGCATGCTGGTGAGCGCCTCAGTTTTATAGAAAATGGATAGTTGTTGGCAGAGTGGCAACAGAGGAAAATCAAAGCTGTTAGTAAAAGAGAATTGGCTTATCTCTGGCAGGGGAGAATGCACTTAGACCAATTAATGTAGACATTAAATCATATAACTATGAAGTGCCAATGTTTAGGAATAGTCTGAGTAGCCAAGTTTGGTAACTTGGAAAGTATTCTCAGAGATTTTACTTTTTATTTCTGCTGAGTTATCTGAGTCTTCATTGCATAAACTCTGCTCCCCTGGCTTTGGCATCCCAGTCTTATGAAACGTTTCCTTAATTATTTCCTTAATGCACACTGTTGGGAGCAGCTTGAACCTGTAGAATATATAGTTGATGTTTTCAGGCTTAAGTTTGACTGCATGGGACAAAAATTTATATCCCATCCAATTTGGTATTACCCTGGATAAGAGTACATGATGCAGACCTTTTAAGGTACTGACAATTTTCAATGTGATATTTCAGCACATTTCCAGCACTAATGATTTATGCAGCTAACTTTATAAACTGCAGCTTTATAGAAGAAGTGCTAAATTAAGTCTCCATCACATAAATTGATGGCTTTTCTTCTGCCTTTATAAGTGAAACATTTGAAACCAATACTGCAACTAAATGAAATTGTCATTTTATTAAATCTAGCTTATGATTCAATAATTCTGTTGAACTGCTCTTCTCATTTAATCATCAATCTTCTGTATGCCTTTTAAGAAGCACACAAAATCCCAGACTTTGTTGAAGGTAACAGCATGCGGGGTGAAAATGAGGAGGAAATTCAGTTGCATAAAGCTCTGCCTTGCACACATACCAGGACAGTGATTTAACCTAGGGAAGGACAGTAATCTTACAGAAATAGCCTGCTTTAGGAAACGGAATCAAAGTTGGCCCACAAAACAAAACAGTTATGGAGCTATGTTGAATTGATCATGTCTGGGTGCCAGCTGCATTTCCGCCTGGATTCTCTTCCTGAACAGGCAGGGGAAGAAAATAAGAAGAAAAAGCTCAGGTCAAGATAAAGGCAAGGAGGCCACTTGCTGTTGTCATGGGCAAAACAGACTTTACTTGGGAAAAAATTACTTCAATTTGTTGTCGGTGAGAAGAGATTTAGATAGTGAGAAACAAAGGAAGATTAAACCAGCACCTTTTCTCACTTCCCTTTTTTTCCAGGGTCAACTTCTCTCCTTGATCCTCGGTTCTTCTTTCTCCTCCCCGCCTCATGACTGGCGCAGGGGGATGGATAATGGAGGCTGTGATCAGCCCTTAATATTGTGTCTCTGTTTTTCCTTCTTCCTCAAAGTTTTTTCCTGCACCCATGTGGACTAGACTTCTCATGGGCTAAAATCCTTCAGCATAAACCTGCTCCTGCATGGGTCTTTCACTGGGCACTGCTCCTTCAGGGCATGTCCTCCTGCCAGCAACCTACTAGGCAGAAAAATGCAATATATCTTACCAGGGAAAAAAAATAGAATTGAAACATGGATTCATGGAATTTTTCATATCACTGGTACTCACGAGTAATATTTGACATCTGGAGACTGGAAATTTCCAGCTACTTTAGAGTAACAAGGTCTAACCCTTTCATAACCTCATATTTCTGTTCCTACTGGAAGATGAGGTACCTGTTCAGAATTATATATTTTCATAAATCTGGCTTTTCTTGATACTAGAAGTAGTCTTTTGACAGATTTCAATAGCATTCCTCTGCTCATTTTTTTCACACCTGTAGATACTTTACAGCTTTTTTTGCTCAATGAGTCAAACTACTCATGGGATTATTTCAGTTTAAGCTTTACAAACTTGGGTCTTTGTACGGAGATTTTTGAGCATGTACTACCACCATGAACCCCTAATAGAAGGAAATGGGAATTTACATAAAGTCTTGAAGTAAAAAAAACTACCTTAAAGATCAACAATCATTTTTTTTTCTTGCTATAAAAATAAAATGCATAAAATGGCAGTTTTGCTACAGCTTTAGGATTATTGTGATTTCAGTTTCATGTTGATTTCTGGAAATATTGTGTTTGAATACAGCAATAACATCAAACATCATCTCATCAAGGTAAGTTCCACTAGCCCCAGAAACCATGAAGCTTACAAGAGAAATAGAAATAGAAAAAGCACAAATAGAAATTTGTGTTTGAATTTTTGTTGTTGTGACTTATCATTTCCAGCTGAACCATGAGAACTTTAATGCACTAATTGTGCAGGCATTTGACTTTGTATTTTTAAGCTTGTGGGTTATGTTTGGTTTTGATTTGTTTTTTTTTTTTCCCAGGGAGGTTAGATTTCTATGTTCATAAGACTGGATTTTGTACTGCTTTCAAAAAAACCCCAAAAAATTAGAAAGAAGAAGAAAATTAGCATTTTATGTCTCACTTCTATGAAAGTCAGTAGCTGTATGTTGGCTGGTTAATGCCTGTGACTTAGCAGTGCTGAATGGCGTGTTTCATTCTACACTAAACCTACTAGTGTCTCATATTTTAATAATAGATTCATGTGATAAAATTTTTCTGTGGTCTGGCAGTAAATACTGAAACAAGCAAATAAGTCTTTTCACAGTGCAATTTTGTTGATATACGGATGCAGAGGCAGGAAGAGATTTTCAGAAGGCAGGAGAATGGCTTCTTGTGGGAGACAAAAATCTCCTAAAAGCCAACCAAAAAAACCCAAAGACCCACATACAGCACTCTTAAAGAACAAAAATGGATTGTGGTTGCAAACCTGAAAATAAAAAAAAAAAATAAATAAAGGGAGGAAATAGCAAAAGAAAAGTGAAGCTCAGGAGAAATCATACAAGATCTATTCTTTCTAGGAACAAGGAGAAAAACCAAGCCAAACAAACCACCTTCCTAATAATATTCAGGAGACAAAGCCTATTTTCCATTCATATGTTCAAGCCTCTGGAGAAAAAAGTTGGTGGAAAAAGTTTTACCTGATGATATTTCACCAGTGTGCTCCTAATGCAGTGGATAAGACAGTAAATGTGTCCATATATTGCACAGGGGCAAAAAGTTCAAGTATAGGTTTTACCAATCTTATTCCCTGATGGAACAGTAGTCAAAATAATTCTCCTATTGCTTCCATAGAAAGCCCAAGAAAGAGAAATATACAGTTTTATACTGATAATTCAGAATTTGAATTGCTTTTTCTTGAAAGGCAAATGGATATTTGCCCAATGGAGGAAAGCTAAACCCAGTTCTGAAGTCTGTACATAGGTGAAATTTGCAGTGAAGTGAACTTAGTTGACTGCTTACCATATCACTCACATTTTAAAAGACCAAAGAAAATCTTCAGCAATTCAATTTTTGGAACAATTGGCAAGTTGGCAGAACTAGTACCATTGGGAAAAAATTATTTTAGAAAGCAAAAATATGGTTGGTTTAAAGTAGAGTTTTGCTTAGATGGGGTTTTCAATGATGGTTCCCGTGCTTATAATAACAGCATGCAGTACATGTCACCAGAGGAAATTAAGAGAAGTCAGCAGTCAATTTGACTAACTAAAATAGGCCTCAGAAGCCTAAGAAACAACAATGCCAGCTACTTATGTTGCAGTTTCATATATGTATTATAGAACTAGGTTTTGAAATGGAGGGTAAATCAGATTAAGTCCTGATTTCAAAAGTCAAAAATCCATTGTCAATATTATTTTGGATTTCTAAGGTATGTCACTAATGGCTGAGTCCCTTATTTTTTATTACTTAAATTCTCACTCTGAGAGAATCATTCTTGTATTCCTGTGTGTGGTTTTGGAAGATGAAGTTTAATCTGGGCTTCCCAGCTAAAATCCAGTAACTACCATCCCAAAAAATCCATATAATTTTTTAGAGTGGATGCTAATTTTCACTTTTGCAATGAAAAATATTTTGGAGCTACACCAGGCTTGGTGTTAAAGAGTTGTTGGATTTTATACTAGAAACTGTGGCTTTCACATGTAATTAAAATAACTGCAGTACATGCATGACTTATGTAAAATTCTTTGAGGATACAGAAGACAATATTCAGCCAGAGACTGAATAAGCAGTCAGTGTCCTTTATTTCTTTACTGAACCTGAGCATTAAAAGTTTGAGGTATTTTAAGATTTGGGACGAATTTTAGCAGCAGTTCTCTTAGGAGTGAGAACAGTAGCCCTGGCTGTTACATGGGGATTTGTCTGCTGTTATGACAAGCCTGACTGAGCTCAGAAATATCCTACACTTCATTAGCAGCTACTCAAGACACAGAAGTCCACTATCTCTCCCTGATCTTCTCCCAAACTCTTGGGTATTTGCTTTTAAAACTGAAAATTGCATGACAATTTTCAGCTGGCAAAATTGTGTTAGGTATGTATCTATTTATGCTAAGTGAAATAATTTAGATTATGTCAACTTAAAATAAGCAATTATAAAGTAAAACTATAAACCTTTTAAATTTAAGCCTCAAAGTAAGATGTCTTTACACCTTGATATTGGGAATCAGCTTTAATTTCAGCATTTGAGACACTGGCTTTGTTGTAGCAGTTCAAAGAAAGGAAGAACAATAGTTACATTTTGTAAGTGCAGTTCAGATGAATAGCAACACCTAAGGTGTTTGTAAAATTATTTTACTTATGCAATTTTGATTTTCGCAGATGCTTAGTATTGGTATTTTTAGTACAAAAAAATACTTATCTTGAGAGGTTTGAAAATCACACTCTTTTACTGACATAGAGAAAGAGACAGCAGGGGAAAAAGAAGTGTATTATGACAGCCAGTTAGGCTGTAGGGTATAAGGTAAAACAGGGAATTGAAAATCAGAAAGAAGAGGAAGGGAAAGAAAAAAAGCACAGACAGGTGTGTGGAAAAATGCTAGAGGGAACAGAAATCACTGCAAGCAAGATTTGCCATAATCATTCACGGAAGGTTTACGAAAGGATATTACAGCTACCTTGGAGACCAGAGCCTAGGGCCATTTTGGCACACAGACTAGTGGGAAGCTGTAATGCAGTAATGCAGTGTTTTGGGATCCAATCATAACAGAGGTGTTTGGAAGGCACAAGGTGGCAAAAATGGTCAACATGTGCAAGTCAGCTAATTTTAAGTAAATAACACTGATGGAATGACACCATCAGAGGTTTTTCTCTTCCAGAGACAGTGGAATGACAGGCTGTCACATCCACCTGAAAAAGCAAATATCCTGCAGAATGAGGGTGAGCATTCTTTATGTTGGTTTAAGCCTGGAGATTTACACTGGCTTAAAAAAGAGAAGGCAAACATTGGCAGCAGGAGCAAGTCCTATCAGACTAAGGACATCCCACTCTAGGAGCTTTGTGTAGCTGCCTTTCCTGGATTTTAACAACTCTCTGCTACTGTGGGTTAGCAATGCAAAACATTTCTTCAGTGTTTCAATTATAGGAATTTTTTCTTTTCTTTTTTTTTTTTCTTCGCATCTGTTAATAGCAGCTTCTCTGTGGCTATTGCTAATGGCTGTTGATGCTCCTTGGAAAATTTCTGACTTTGCTCAGGAGATTTTCCATATTTGCCATTGCAGAACTCAGGATGCAAGGTCTCCATTATAAAGATACTTTTCCATAACCTGCCTAAATTATGAAATTGTGATGTTATGTAAAGGAGTGGACTTGACTATCTTCTCCTTCCCCTTCCCCTTCCCCTTCCCCTTCCCCTTCCCCTTCCCCTCCCCCTTCCCCTTCCCCAGGGGCATTCCAGGCTCACCTCTGTGCCAGCAGTGCATTAGATCCCCTCGCCAATCTGACAGTGTGTTTTCTCTCTTTGGCTGTAATTTCCTGACAGATCAGACCTCCAAACCAGTTTGCCAGGCAGCCACAGGGTTGCAAGGGACTGGGGAGGAAATGCCTTCCAGAGGAGCAAAGGAGAGGATTCCAGCCTGGCTAAAACAACCTCGCAGTGTCTTGGAGACACAGGCTCACCTGTGTGACCCTGGCTATAACAAGGGAATGAGGATATAGCAAGGGATGCCCTCAACGGTGAGAATTGGAACTGCCTGTTAAACCTGTGTCCAAGAATTCCTGATTCCTGGTATTTCAGCTCTATTTGCTTGGTTTCCCCCTCTGTAAGCTGAGAAGGATCACACACTCCTTTCCTTGTGCTTTGTGTGGATTTTGTATTTGGGCAGCCAGGTTTCCAGGTGGAGTGATGTCCTTCTGGAGTTCCTGGTACAACAGCACTGTGAACTCAGGCAAGCAGGGGAGAGGTAGAAGTCAGGGATATCTCTCAGTATTACAGTGATACAAATGAAAAACTAGCAATCTGTTTATTTGGATTGAAATGTGTAAGCCTGGCTAACTGTAATTCATTCAGATTTCTAGTGGGTATCTATAAATTAAGTGTGAGTCCTGGCTGTGGTCAATTAACTTTCATTTTACTGACTAGTACTATAAATAATTATATAAAAGATATGTAAATCCTCCTAAACGTGATATAATTATCTCAACAATTATTCTGCATCTCAGTGGGTATGGGGGAAAATGAAACCTCTTCCTAGAGCATTTCTGGTTGCTAAGGAACAGTTACTTCAGTCGTAGAAATTGTCTCTCACACCAAATACATTATTCTGGCAAATTGGACTTTCAGATTGAGTACCAAGGGAAAGGGGAACAATCAGAAATGAGAAAATTGCTATTACAGAGCTCCATGGGGTCTAGTATGTGTGTGTCAAAGATTCTGGTTTTATATCTACCATCTACCTCTGTTTCTATTGTCATGATGTCTATTTTTTCTTTTGTTTTTTTATCCCCCTCAAAAAAAAAAAAAGTCATTTTGATAAGGCAGCATACCATAAAATCTGTTTTCTTATTTTTGGGGAAGGGTGGTAAATATGACACTCACCACTTCCTACATCCCTCGTTTTCTCAAAAAATAACACCTGTACTGTGGTGTTTAAGACAGCTTTAAACAAAACAATTGGGACAAGAGGGAAAAGGTACCAAAGTCTGTTTTATGTCTGCTGATTTGTTAGGTGACCCAAGCTCTTCCTCCTCACCAAGCCAGTGTTCTTCCCAGTCTGGCACTGGGATGACTGGGGAGGGCAGGATGTCTGTACTGCAGGTGACATCCTGGGGCTCCAGTGCTGACAATTGACAATTCCCAAATGGGACTGACCCCCGTCCCTGTGCAGAACTGAGTTTGTTGGACTGTGAGAAATGAGACCCGTGCTGGGAGAACGGGAACATAGAACATTTCTAAAGGGGCTGGACACTGAGAAATCACCAAGTCCATTCACTAGACCAGGAAATACTTTCTATGTGTGTGTGTGTTTACAGCTCATTTACTCTCTATATAAGATACAAACTGTCCTGGGTCCTCTTCAGACTGATCTATCCTTAATTCTCTTTTGTTACAACTTTGTATTTTGCTGATTTCAGATGTCCCTTTTAAAAAAAAAGGTTGAAATTCTATTATGTTATTGAATAAAATAAACAAGACCCCAGCTAGCTTTCTGTCAAAAGCAATGAAAACTGAGAATCACTTTTTGCTGAGCTCTACCCTTTAAGTTTGAAGCTGCTGCACATTCTGAGCTATGTTACTGTGTTTTGTGCTTAAACATCTTGGCTAATTAAATTCTGCCTGAGTTTCTTCTGTATCTTGTTGCAAGATTTATAATGCTAAAGATCAGAAGGTTGAATCAAGGATTTAATAAAATGTGTTGTACAAAGAAAGAAGTTGTGTAGGTGCACAGAATAGTAAGTACTCATTTTAGCACTCCTTGTGGTTGTAATGATAATTGCTGCACTTCTCTTGAAATCAGTTAAATTATCAATTTTACTTTGAAGTTTAATTCTCAGTTTTACTTTCTAGCTTAAAAATGTTATTAATTAATCACTTTATCTAAACAGATTTAAGATATTGCTGAAAGCCTTCTGGGGAAAAAAAGTTTCCCTTGTCATGTATAGCTTTCTCCTTCCATTTCTTATGTTTGTGAGATAGAGTGTTCATATATACACACAAGCAGGCTTCAGAAATGCATTTCAGTCATTCACAGATTTAACCAAAAGCACACAAAGTGTTATCCTACTGTGTGTTACTCACATCATATCATAGCTAATGGATTTGTGTTTCCTACATCTGAGACAACAAAACTTTCGGAAATTTTTCCAGGGTTTTGCTTCCCTGAGAGTGATGGGATGACAATTTTAAGAGCTCTCTGTCTGCTACTGTTACATACAGACAAAGCAGCTTTAAAGAAAAGGGGAAAAAGAAAAATAAAATTCAAAATATGCTGCTGGTTCTCTAAATGTTAAGTTGTATGGCAAAATATTAAAAAGTTGAAAATTTGTTTCTGCTTGATATCAGTCAAAGGGTTGTGTTGCTTGTTTGTTGTGGGGCTTTGTCTTTTGTTCTGTTTTGTTGCTTTTTTGTGTCTTTTTAAAATTATTATTATTATTTCATCTTTCTGAAGTGTACGATGTTCTTTTGCATTACTTGAAAATCAGAGTTATAAGCTGAACTTTGAGGGAAGCCAGAATGAGATGTTTCGTAATTCAAGGCCCAGAAGATGTAAAATGGCTTGAATCCAGGTTTTTGTATTTAGAACACAGCAGGAGCTTTAAAAAGTTACCCAAATACTGGGGTTATTAGCTTTCTGAACTCAAGCTACTTTGCATAAGACAATGATTGAAGTGTTGCCTCGTGATCTTTAAAAACTCTTTCTTAGGCAAACATTCCTCAGGGGAAGGATCAACCTATATTTTCATAAATCCATGCTCAAAACTAGTATTAGTCATATCTTTGACAAAGGAGTGATTATTGTTGGACACTCTTAGGAACTGTATCCAAAAGGACTGGGATGCACAGCTCCTGTCTTTATAAATCTAATCCAGTCCGTTTACAGCTGCTCCAGGGTGGACTTTATCAGAAAGCTTGGAAGTATATTCCAAGGTACTTTTATACCTCACATCTACTTTCTTCTTAAAGTACTGCCATTTTAGTGTATCTGCTTTTCAGGGTTACAGCTTCCTTTTGAGGACAGTAGGATGTTAAAAGAGCCCCTACAAACCCAGCCACACTGGCATTAACCTGCAGCTCACTAAATCTCCATAGTCAAAAGATCAGGCTGGGATCTGAGCTTTGGATTCAGTACTCCTGAGAAGTAATGGGCTGGGGTAAATCTCTGGACCTCTGTCCTCTTCTAAGTGTGCTTTGTTCCTGGGGCAAAATAGGTCTCTTGGCATGTCAAAGCCAGGGAAAGTTGCCAGTTTGAGCTGCAGCTGCCTTGGTGGTGTGGGGCCAGAATTTGGAACCCTCCTTCACTGTAGTTGCTAGAGAGGAGCTGTGGGTGAAACCCCCTGACCTTGGGGGTCTGTCCCTGTGGGCTGCTGGCAGCTTTTGGGAGCTGATGTGGGGTTTGGAAATTGAGCCAAGGCAGGGGAACGGGGCGTTCCTGTCTCTCTTTGTGCTGCACAAGGCTCAGCTGAGTGGCGGATTGAACTTGGTGACTCTCCTGAGCAAAGTGACAGCGCACAAAGTTAATAAAGCATTCCGCAGCCAACATTGTTTGGCTGGAATTATCCCTCCCAGGTCAGATTCTAGAGGAAAAAAAATAGATAATCTAGCATGAGATTCCCTTTATAACTGCAAGTGCCATTGTGACACAAGGAATGGCATGTATTGATTAAAATCTCTTAACAGAAGAGAAGGGAAATGAGCTGATGACCGTTCAAAAATTATTTTCTCGATAGAATATGGCTTAAGGCCATCAAAGGAAGAAAAGGAAAAACTAAATTGATGTGCAGGAGAAAAGGGAATATGTTATCATCTGCTTGCTTAGACAAATAAAGCTAAAAGGAAAAAAAATATAAATCATACAGATAGACTTTAAATATTACAAATGATATATTTGAAAATAGGTGAAGTAGAATTGCCAAATTTAGAGATGTGTTTCATCATAATAAATTTTCATTTTTCAAAATTAACATCTTCATTTCTTTTAGTCTCTTGTCTTTTACAGAAATTGAATAAATGTAAAATATGAATATACAAAAATATACATACGTAAAATACAAAATTAGGAAGGTAAAAGTTTCTTATTTTGAAATAATTACATGAAATATGATGGTGTATTTCCCTAAACAACATAGGTTTGCTTTCTTTTTTCTGTGTGTATTTTTGCCACTGGATGAAAAATACAGAATATGCCATAATATTATAGTGGCTTGATAAATTACATCTGTAATATCATAAGAAATAGAGTTTTCCTAATTCAGAGCAGGCAAGTAGAACAGTACAAAATACACCTCAATGCAGGCTGCAGCGCGAGTCACTACAGCCATGCCAACAGGAAATATTTTAAGTTAAATAATATCTTTGATATATTGTGTATTTTACTGTGATGAATATGTGCTCTATGCATGGGAATGAACCAGCACAATCAATATCTCATTGTTAGCATACAAATGGCAACTTGGGAATATCTAAAAATGTATTAGCCTCTATTAATATTTTCAAAGTTTTATTTATGTGAATGCAGAAAGTATGCTGCAATACTGAAAACCTAAATTTAAGCCCATTGTCACAATGGAGCTTCATAAATAAATAAAATTCCAAAATAACTATGCAGAGAAAACATCACCAACCTGATGAAATCTTGTCAATATTCAATTTCTTTGAATATTTCTGTACCCTGGAGTATGGAAGCTGACTCTGGAAGGTACATGATGCTAAACCTCAGAATCCTCCAATTCTGGAGTAAACCTGGACTAAAATTGCCAATGCTACTCAGAAACAAGATTCAGATCTAAATTTACTTCAGCACATGAGGGCCATGGATGTTACATCTGGCTTACACTTACATATTTTGCTTGCTTTCATTAGAGTTTCTTCCATGTGATGAAATCAGACTCCCTGACAGTAACAGACACTTTTGCCATTTTGGAGGTAATTTTCATGTGTCTGATAAACTAGGACTATAGACACTTATTTTAAGAGATTTGCTTTTCTTTCTTCTTCCTCAACATGAACCTTGATTGCAATATTTTAATTTTGCTCTTTTTCTTTAGATTTATAAGAAAAATTGATCATTCCAGCTCAACTAAATGATGAGAATGTCATGAGGAGTGAGCACAGTGAAGCAACAGGAAAAGCAAAACAAAACAACTAAACATCTGTAAGGCATTTTGACATAGGAATTTATTTTAAAAGGAAGTCTTGGCAAAAGACTTATTTTAGCAATACCTAAATTATTTCGCATGAAGAAAATCTGATGTGGACATTAAATAGGGCTGGAAAAATATCACTTCTCACAAAGATTCTGGATTGTAACCTTACAAGTATAGTTTATTTTTTTTTTTTAATTTTGCTGTCCCATTTAATGTTAATTTCCCAAAGGTCCATAAATAACTCAGATTTAATTTAATGTTTCCGGCATCTGTAGAGATCTCAGTGATGTTTCTGATGGAAATGTATTTAATATGGAAAAAGATCCTGCTCCAAGAAGGAGGGATCCAGGAGAGAAAGGATAAGAACTGAGCTATTTTTTATTGGCACAGTGAGAATACAGTGCCATTGTGCAAAGTTCAATTCAGAATGAGCAATAATAAATACCTAAGTGTCACCTATGTGACACAGGAGGTGACACTATTTTCAAAAGACTTGAGCACTTGAACCCTTTTTCTAAAAATCAGTGACATTTAAGCTTCTAAGTGCTAGAAGCACTGAAATTCAGACATTGTATGGTTTCTTATTAGTAGGGCTTTTTCAGTTTCTCTTTTACAGTTCATAATTTTTAAACTAGATTTTGTTTTGTTGTTTTGGGGTTTTTTATGCATGCTAGGAAAGAAGTCTGATATCCACTACAGGGCAGTCCTTGTTTTCGTGAAGAAAAGACAAGTCTCTGGGGTGAAAAATTGGTCCATATACACGTGAAGTATCTGCCATGACCTCAGCAAGATCATTACAATCTATCTGCTATGGACATGCCACTGAACAAATATTGGATTACATTATGCCTATAATCGTCAGGCATTGTGCACTTTTCTAAATTATTCACACATAATCACTCCAGGGGATTGCACTTTAGGATGATGGGAGGATGCCTAAAATCAGACAGCCACAAAACACCTTAATTCTTCAGTGCGTTCTTGGAATACATTAATCTTGAAGCTTAAAATGCACAGTGGTGAGTTTACCTATTTGGAAAAAATGATGATGATTGCAGTTCTGCCAGATAACAAGTTAATTGCTGTATTTTACTTAGTTATTGAGAATGAAAGGATTGCTTGCTATTTTCCTTTTTTTTTTTTTTTTTTTTTCCAAAGGACGCTTCTAATGACAATTCTTTCTTATATATGGCATGGCTAGTCATTTTCAGCAGGTAGAGCTGCTGCTTGAAAGTCTTGCTGTCAGAAATAACAAGTGCTTTAAATTGGGTCTCTTCAAATAGTAATAGAAGATTACTGTTATTAATAAAAGTATCTGCTTCATGAAAAATGCAGTATGCCTAAGGAATTTTTAAAGTGCAAAACTACCAGAGGTGATGCTGCATCTGCTTTTCCCTACTCAGCTTGAAATTTTTTCTATTGTGATTAGAATACAGAGTAATATTGGACACAGAGAGGAATTTTTGGAAAAATCTTCTCACATAACTGTTCATGTTTTACAGGAACGTTTTAATAAATCACCTGCAATTGATGCACAAAACAGAAATGGAATATGATGGAACGGATGTTCCTTCCTTATCTCTCAGCCTGACCAGGTCATCTCAGTAGAAAGGATTCAGTGTGGTGAACTCTGGGATACAACATCAAAGAATATTCTTCATGTTTTTAAGATTAAGTGGAATATATTTTCATGACATCTAAATTGAATACACGCACATGCTGAAGAACCTCAGTTTAAAAGTAAATTAAAATCTCTTGTGGAAAATATTGCAGGATAAACAATTTTGAGACCAAAATGTAGTGCTTTCAAGCACATACATTAGCTCTTGAGAGGTTTAGTTGTCACCCACCCTAGCTGTGTCTGCTCCTGTTTCCTTTTGTAAAATGAAAGAGGCAATTTTTTTTACCCTCCCTCCCTTATTTTGCAATAATTACAAAACCACAGAATAAATGAGTTTGGAAAGTACCTCTGAAGATGATCTGGTCCAAAGCCCCGCTCAGGGGTCTGCCAGAGCAGATTTTTCAGGGTTGTGTCCACTTGGGTTTTGAATATCTCTAGAGATGGACACCCAAAACCTTTTCTGTTTCAATGTTCAATCACCCTCACAGTAGAAAGTTATTTTCAAATATTTAAGTGATATTCCTCAGGCTTCAGGATTGCAGATCGTGCCCACTTCCAGTTCTCCTGTCACTGGGCACCACTGCCAAAACCTGATTACCTCTTCTTTACTTCCCCCATCCGATATTTATACACATGGATCACATTGTGGGATTTCCCTGTTCAAAATAAGAGCCTTCAGCATTTAAATCCGAAGTTTAAACAAATAATGATGCTTTCACATTTAAACATGGGTTATTTATTTATATATTTGGTGTGAAATATTTTTTTTCTGCAGGAAATATATTTTTTCTTAAGAAAGAAATATAAGAAGGATGACTCCTAGTAATTCTTACAGAGAATTTTAAATGTTGTGACAAAGGTCCCCAGACTGAGCAACCTGAGGTTAGTGGTTCCTATTTATATACAGATAATCAAATAATATTGTTGGGAGTGTTTAAAAACTTCCAAAAGATTGGATAATCAAAAATTTGAGACTAAAGCACCAATTCAGACTAGAGGGAGATCTAGACACTGGGGAACAGACTCTCTGAAGAAACCCCATAAATTGAACAAATATTTTAAAATGTTGGATTTTTTATAAGAGAAGATGCTTCAGAAGTATGAAGAACTGTCCACTCGCAGAATTTTTGGGGAGGATTCATTCATGGTGTTAATGGTGCATAAAATTGTACATAAAAGTCTGTGTATGACTTTGGGGGGGGGTGTTGTATTTTGTTTTTGTTTTTGTTTAGTTTTTGTTTTTGGGGGTTTTTTTTGTAAACGTCACAAGTCAGTGCAATTTGAGCTTGGGACACTTATAGCTAATATAAATTTTATATATTGCAGCAAAATCTAGTATAAGAAAATGGGAATCCATGGGTATATTGGGACCTCTCAAATGGCATCCCAGTGTTTGAAACACAGGGAAAGAATTCCTCTGTGCTTTTTGTCTATGGTTCAAACATACAAACTTGAGAAGTAAAAAGAAGAAAAACTTGCAAATCTGTTAAACAGCATAAACTATTTCAGGAGGAAAAAATGTTTTCTGTTTTTATTTAGTGTTCATGAGTATCCACAAAATGCGTCATCATGACAACAATAGAAAGACAAGAAAGTTAAGAATATAGTAACTATTAGTTAACTATAAGTTAACTATAGTAACTATAATAACTATTTGCACAGGAGATCTCAGTCTTTATATCTATATTAGTTTTGTTTTGGTTTTGTCATCAACAAAATTGAATTTATATTCCAAAAGTACCACTCAGTTCTCCTGGTGGTAACTTTTGGTGGAACACAGAGGCAATAGCTCAGTCTTATAGAAAACCATAATTGTTCAAGAATTTCAGATAAAATGTAAATTTAAAAGTTATTTTATACAGGAGGTTTCCTTAACTCATCCTGGGTTTTAATAGTTTATTACAAACACTACCATAAAAACAGAATTGAAATTATGTCTCACATTTGACTGAGTCCTCTTAGCTTATCCAAAAAGGGTTCTTTCAGATTTAGCTGACAGAGTATATGGAAATTATTTTAAAATAAATTGCTCAATGCACTTGAACAGGTACCAGTTGCTGCCTATCAGTAAATGTTACGAGGTGTTGCAATGTGTTTGAATTTGGCACATTCCATAAGTGTCTGTCACATATCAGCTTACAATGAAGAGTGCTGGAGACATTGATATTAGATTTGAATTGTGGAAAACACATGGATTCTCAGATATGACTGGTCAGTCTCCTACTGTCCTTGCCCTTTTGGCACCACGATACTTGTAATTTTTGTGGAGTTGAATAATCAGTCAGTTTTAAATAGCTTTTGCTTCAGCTTCTGGGGTTTTTTTGGGTTTTTTTTTCATAATTTTTCATAAATAGTCCAACTTGAATTTTCTAATAGCAGGAAAGGTGTTAGGAAGCTGAAAAAAATGTAACCAAAATTCAGATTTATTTGTAATTTGGTTTGGGGAAGGCTCACTCCATTAGGGGGTTCATATGTTCCACCCCTTGGAGTGCATGATGAATAATAATGAGGTGGCTGTGCCTAAAAACAGATGAATAATTCTGGATTCTATCAAAAGTCATTCAGGCCCAATATTCTGTCTGTAGTGGTGGGCAATTCCTGAAGTTTAAGAATGAGAATTTAGAAACATAGATGCACACCATTTTCAAATATTTGATGATTTCACTAAATAGTTTACAAGGCATAAGTACATTTATACTTACGAGCAGATCACCTTGCAGGTGTATTCCTTGCAGATGATCACCTTTATGTTAATATCCAATGATCTTGCATCAAAGGCACCCTGAGAGCACCAGAAGGTACATAATCTGTAGCTTATTCCACTTGAAGTACAATTATTTATGACACATCGTTTGACAAATGCTGAAATCTGAACACAAGCAACAAAAAGTGATTTCAGGATAAAAGTTTTAACTGTAGTTTTCAGGCAAGATGCTTTGTTTAATTTTTTTTGTTGTTTTATTCTTTATTTTTGTTTTATTATTTTTTATATATTTATATATGTGAAAATATATATAATAGTTTTATTTTTCTCTATTTTTTTTGAAAATTCATTTGCGTTTGATGTAAAGTTCTTTTGCGTTGGATGTACATACAGACCAATTAGATTTATTTATCCATCCATACAGAGCAGCATCAGAAGTTAATTCTTTAATCATACTTTAGAAATGTCAATATTCTCATTTTCTCTCTATGAAGGAAATGGAATTTATTTCTGATTTTAACAAAATATTATCATTCTGAAATTTATGACAACATCTGCCTATGTATATTACTATATACACACATATAGAGATTAAAATACATGTCTTCTCACTTTTGTTTCTCTTTGGGATAAAATACTGCATTTGAAATGAAGTTGTGGATGTCCTCATCAAGCCATAATATATGGCATGTTTCTGAAAGGTCCTTATGTGTCATATCCTCTTCTTGTATCTTAATTTAGATGCTGAAAATGTCAACTTTAAACATAAGCTTACGTATTTTTTTCTGAAAATCAACAATGCTTAGAATCCAAAACCACATTCAATATCATACTGATTTATAATAATATCTATCCAAAGCTAGCTCTAACCTAAAGGAATATTTCTGAAGCTGAATTTAACATTTTTCTCTTTCAAGAAGCACCAAGATTCTCGGAGTTTTAAAAGACTATTAAGATTTCAAGTGATTTTGTTTTTACGTATTACAAGTTTAAATGAAATTGAATGAATTTATACATCTCTTTCAAAATCTTGCTTCAGGATTCATTTACAAAAAGTGAGAGAAGAAAGTGATACTGATAGTTTTACCTGCTGCTTGTATTTTTGTGAGCAATTTATACCATTTTTTATGCCAAAGGAGGAAGAAGAGAAAAAGCCTCAAGTCTGACATTTTTAAGGACACAGAGAGTAAGGTAAGATGGGAGGTGAAGGGGACATGGTGGGATCACAGAAGGCTTGTGATCTTTGACACTAGAATATCTTAAGTAGACCAAAAGAAAAATGTCTGAAAACATTCTTTTCTCCATTTCCTTTAAAAGCGATCCTGTTCCTAAGCTCAGGAGGAGCTGTCCTACAAAGGTGCTGGAAGATGTGCGAGAAAAATCCCATCCTTTGTGTGTGTAGCAAAGTGTATAGTATCCCTCCCAAGTGATTTCCTAATCTATCCAGGATGGGATTGCCTCTGACTGCAGGCAAAAATCGTACTTCAGTGCTTATAGGTGTATTTTAGCTATCTCTGCTGCATCTGTTTCCAGGTGGCAGGACACCCCTGAATTGTAAAGTATCCACAACCCCAGCTAACAGTTCTAAAACAAGATCCCGTTTCAGTCTAGATTGTGGTGAAGCAATTCCTCACTTAGGAACTGCTCTATCAATGTGCCATTCTACTTCCACGAAGGGGTAAAGGGAAAGCATTTTACTTTTCTATGCATTGATTGTACGTATATTATCTAGGGTCTCTGTAAGGCCTCTCCTATTTCTCCCTCTGTTCTTTGTTATGAACAAGGGGAAGGGTTTTTTCCATAAAACTGACAGTTTTATGTGAATTGAAGATCAGTATATGTTATGGTCAAGTCTATCCAGATACTTACAGTTTATGTCTAGACACATTTAGACACCAACATCAATCAAATGCTTGGCCATGCTGTAAGACTCTGGAAATGCTGCAAAATGCATTTTACAGTGATTGAGAAACTATTATACCTCCAGCAAGTGCAGTCCTTTGATCACCTGAGCAATATCCACAGAGAGCTTCAAGCACACCTTCTTCTCTTCTGAAATTTCTTTTTATGTGAAATTATGCATTGCGTGTGTCATAAATCAGCTTTGAGAACATTCCGAAGCTAATATTTTGGGATTTGAAACTGCTAAGGAAATAGGAAATAGCTTGGTGGCACTTGCTGCAGCAGGTGCATTACAAATGCTGTCAAGCAGAAGCCATTTACCACCTACCCATATTGAGGGGGCAGTCAAAGCAAACTTAATCTACACTGCTTCTGTATTAGTGGAACAACCATGCAATAAAAGTGTTGGCCCAGCAAGGGAAAGCCTTTTAGTGTAGTGTAAAGCGAAATAGCTGTGTCTGATAAGAATTTCTCTTTGGAGTCACCCAACTCCTTTGAAATGTAGCATGTTTCATATGCCTATGTAAATGTACTAATTTTTTCACTTCTAAGATTAGTGAGTGAAATATCTGACACTCAACTTAAATGAATTTGTAAAATCATTAAGGTTTTTTTAAAGCCCGTTCAAATGAGTACTATTTTGATTTGTAATCAGAAAATGTGTGTATTAGTATAATATCAGTTCTGCAGTTCTAAGCAACTCAACTGGGATCATGAAAAAAAGAATGAAATGTACCTTTGCTAGGTATAATTGTATTATTATTGTTGAGGTTATTGTTGTTGTTGTGGTTGTTGTTGTTGTTTTATGTATATTCCAATAAAACTTCCTTGCCCTGTGTGGTTCCCCCTCTCGGTGAATGAGTTTCCAGCTGCCATCCTGTGAGCCTTGTTGTACTTCTGCCAAAGTGACAGCTACTGTGTTACCTGTCAGGAAGAAAAGGATTTCCTTTACTCTCTCTTTGATTTCCATTCTTAAACAATGCTTTAAAAAGTGAAGATGTAAATGTCATTCTACAAAATGCATTATTTCTCATTTTTCTATTAGCAAACAAATATTTGATCAGGTGAAATGATAAAGGAACTTTACATTATCAGCGAATTTTTGCCAATTTATGACCCGTGGGCTCAGCAAACCTCAGTTTGGCACAGGAGCTTTTGAGGTTTGGAATGTAATGATTTGGCTGTAGATGATCCAAAGAGGAACCAGGTATTTGTAAAGTAATTGGCCTCAGAATGCCACAATGGGTCAAGTTGGAAGGTACCACAGTGGGTCAGCTGGTCCAGCCCCCGCTGCTCAAGCAGAGCCATCCCAGAGCATGTTACTCAGGATTGTGTCCAGATTTCAAATATCTCCAAAGAGGGAGACTCTGCGTCCTCTCTGGGAAATCTGTTCCCGTGCAGTGTCACTCTGAGTAAAAAAGTTCTTCCTCACGTTCAGGTGGGACTTCCTGTACAACAGTTTCCAGCCGTTGTGTCTTGTCCCATTGCTTGGCACCACCAAGTCATTCTCTTTTGCTCAAGTCTTGTGGTTTTCAGTATCATTAATCTGATCATTGTTATCATGATGATAATGTCGTGATTGATATTATGATGGTAAAATGGGGCTGAACCTTTGTTTTACTCCACTAGCATTATCTGATTTAATCAGAACAGCACAAGAGGAAAGAGAAATATTAAGTGGGACTGCAAAATCTTTCAGTGCCAGTATTTTATAAATGCACTAATGCAGCTGAACTAATTTAAGCCTGTGTTAACATTGCTCACGAAGCATATCGAGTGTTTAATTGCAATGCAAGAGGAACAAATAATGAGAATAAGTTACTCGAATTATTTCATTATAAAATAATAAATGTGATGGGCAATTAAAATATGCATTAAAGCGTACTCCTTACATTGTCATTCAAAATTACCTAAGCTAAGGTTAAAGGTGTTATTAAAAACATTAATTTAATTTGTTATATAAAAGGCAGATAATTATCATAAAATATTGCAAATGATAATGAGAAACACTTTAATGAAGTCTTGGTTTAATTAGCGGGGGTATCATTATGATTTGCCTGTGGGTAAAATGGCAGACTGTTAATATATTTTCTTTTCATTATGATTGGAGTGTTAGAGAGTTATTTAACAACTTATATGAAGAAATACAGGCTTACATTTATATCATTGAGTTGGTATCTCATTTTGTTTGACTCAGATTTATATTATAAAGACTTGATAAATCCAGTTTCTGGTGATAGTGTTCCAAGTGTTGTTTATCCTACTTAACCTCTCAATCATGTGTAATATCCACTGTTGAGAGACTTCTACTGGGAAAAAACAAAACTCTTATGAAACTTGGCAAAGCCTCAGAACATTTTCTTCGTGGTTTTTGACCTTTTCATACCACCACGAAAAATTGTTTAAAAATATTTTAAAATTGTATCTCTGTTGTATTTGGTTGTATTTCTAAAACAAGTCAGGTGTTGCTCTATAACACAAGGTAACTCAAGATACCTCTCTTAGTATACAATTATGAGAGAAAGAAACCCTCTTCTTAATTCCAAGAAGCCTGTGAGCGAACCAAAACATTGAAGATAAAGTATTTTCAAGTCATAGACTTTTCATTTTCACAGAGTTTTAAAAATTATTTAAAATAAAATTCTTCTTTATTCTTTGTAGAAGAAAAATACTATAAATAGACATTCAACCAGAGATTGTTCTGGCAGGGAGAAATGGTTGTGCTTGAGAACTTGCATCTTGTGATTATGGTTTTTAATTGTCTTTCTGCTTTTCCTTTATTCACGCCTCTTTAGAGCTGGTAAATGCCATCAGAAGCTACCAGGTTGTTATTTATAACAATCAGAATAGTTTGGAAAGATCCCTGTTGACTGAGGCCGTTCTAGCTTCCTCATCTTTCCTAATTACAGCAACAGCAGTCAGGTTTTTTCTTTAATAGCAAGAGGGCTGAATTTCAGGGACAGCATCTCATTGCAATGGACTTGGCTTGTCTGCCTGTTTTATTCAGTAACATACAGAGACTGGGGGAGATTAAAACAGCTGCTCTCATTTACCATCTTCTATTTCCCATCTCTTTTTTTCCTCTTTCTGTTTCTCTTTATATCTAACTTTCATATTTAATTCATGGACAACACAGTAGCAACATAATGAATCCAATCCTCACTCTTTGCTCACTAATGATTTCAGTCCATTTCACACATTTCAGGCACATTTCACTTGGTATGATCTTTTGTGTGCTTTATTACACACATGAATTTGGGTTTGCACAGATACTGATTTTTATCAAAACTACGTGACCTGTGATGTGCATGCTGTTACATGCACCCCTACAAGATGTATTATACCATTTCTGGGTAAAAAAAAAATACAATAAAATTTTTCCAGAAATTGAGTTTATTCACCTGGAGAAATGAAAATAACATGGGTGTCTTTCATGATTTTTAGTAAAGGCTACACTTTACCACCCAGAACTGCCCAAAAGTCAATTTAATTGCAATCTCATTTACCACTGAAATGAAACTCCTTTTAAGAATTCAGTTATTTGACTTCAGTGAAATAGAGCTATAATAGAGTACATGCAGAAACTATATCTCAAGCACTAATTTTTGTTTGATTTCTCATAGATTTTGCTAGATTAACAAGAGAAAAGGTCCTCATGACAGCCTGGTACCTCTGCCATGCTCTACTCATCAAGTGACAGACACTTCAAGAGTTTCTGAGTTGTAGCTAGAGTTTCACATGCTCCAAGTACCAATGTGATTATTTAAACCTAAAAAATTAATATAAATAATGCATTTATTTCACTAGTGGATAGGTTACATTCATGCCATAGCAAGCATCCACATCTCTCTGATGAGAAAGTAGGTCTGGAGGGTACAATTTTAATCTGAGTTAAAACTGTAATATTAGATGCAGCTGGATATTTCAGAAAACAGTAGGATAAGAACCCAGTGACACAACCACAGCCACTGTAATTTTAATAATTGGAATTGGTATGATTGACAGTTATTTCTTATGCAAGGGAGATATTTTAAGAACGTGTTCAGTCAAAATACTGCTTTCTAAAGGAATAATGTACATGGCTTTTTCTTAATAGGAATTGATAAATATATGCTTATAAGCCTCAAGACATACTATATAGTGCTTGCTGCATGTTTTTATTAACTCCAGTATTGAATGAGTTCTCTGATCAGATACTCTGATGCTGAGACAAGGCAAGAAGCTCAATTTACTCTCCAAAATCAGTCTAGTCAGGGCTAAGAACAGGTGCTGAAGAAGGGCAAATAAAAATACATTTTCCATTAATTGACAAATACAAGTGTTGCTGAAATGCTGAATGTGAATGGGTTTTCCTATGCTTACCTGCAAATATTCACCTGCCTAGCCTTACCTCAAGAGTCAAAGTTGGCAATTCCTGCTGAGCATATCAAACCCCTGAGTTAGTTTATAATTATTTTTTCCTGTTTTCTTCACAGATGAGGAGAAGAAATCATATTTGTCTTGCTGTGCTGGATGAACTCCTTGCAAAAGTTTCTGCTAGTGGTTTCTAATTTGGTTGCATTTTTACACACTCCCTTTTGTCCCCGAAGAACACAACTATACTTAAAGTAGAATTCAGGAAGAAAAAATATCCATTTAGATAATTTTCACAGTGGATGGCTTAAACTTGAGAGTTGTGTGGAGCATCTGGAACGTGGACAGATGAGGTCACCCATATCCAGACCAAAATGTTTGCAGTATGTTCTCAATATCTTAGAATTTTAAGGTGTAGTGGTAGAAATGTTCCCTTTTAGATACAGCAAAGGCAATTTACCTTAGTTACCTTTGTTAGTGAGATACTGCTACTAGCACAGTCCTGTTAGGGCAGCAGGCTTTCAGGTTTTTTTAGTAGTAGACACAAAATTGTTGCTGGACTGCTAAAAATTGTTTCATGTCAGAAACTAGAACCAGAAAAAGTGCATGACCTGTTGCATGAGATATAATTAAGTTAGGAGCAACTTGGCCATATCTGAAGCAATAGAAAGCAATTTTCTTGAGAAAGGTTGAAAAAATCCATATTGATCAGTAATAAGTAGTAAAAATTTATTACAATGTTGTCAGTTGCCTTATTTCAAATCAATACGAATCTCACCAAAAGCTTCTTAAACGCAATAAGAATCTGACAAGGCCTTTTTGTCACAGATTAGTGTTAAAGCAATGAAAAGGCCCCCCGAGGAAAACTGTCTCTGACCAGAAAGCCAGCTGTATCCCATACTCCTTCTGGTACAGGACAATTTTATTGGCATTTTGGAACCCTGAAGAAAAGATTAATGTTTTGTCAGTTAACTAATGCAAATGGTCAGAAATGCCTAAAGACCTTGCATTTCTGACTGGTTTCATCACATTGTAAAACTTGTTAGTTTTAAGAAGAAAAAGTCAATCAGCCAGCTGAATAAAAATGAAAGGATGGATATAAAAGGATTTTTTTTTTCCTTTTTACAGTTTAAAGGAAAAGCTTTCATAAAAAGCTATTTTAGTCAGAGGGCTAAGATCCCATGATAAGATATTGGAACCTGAAACTCACACACACTGATGTGAGAGCAATACAAATAATAATACAAATACTCTCACAATATTAACAATTATTAAAAATTATTATTGTGATTATAAAAATAAATGAAAGTAATTATTAATAATTACAATAGTAATACAAATTCTCTCACACACACTGATGTGAGAATAATACTTTCCTTAGAAAAACATTCAGGACGATTTCAACTCTGCTATAATGTAGATTTAGATGCTGAAAAACTGCCTTCCCAAACCAGAACAATCTAATTTCAGGTAGCAGGGAAATATGACGGCACCCTCTGTGTTTCTAGAGCAAAGGTATTTCAGGAATTCTTATTGTACTAGCATGTGATTGATTAATTAGCATTATCAGAGTACTTTGGATGAAAAGAGATATTTTACGTATAAAGTTATCATTATTTGTGCAGAAAATGTAGACACATATTCATTAAAAATTTAAACATCCAAAATTAGTGATATGTACTTACTTAACATTTCAAATCTTGTCTTTTTCAAAACTTGAAATAATCTCTTGATTTCATTTGGGTCTGGGACCCGAATGCCTGCAAAGGTGAAGCCACAAAGAATGCAAATCATATGAAAAGACAATGGGGTTTTTATCCTAAATTCCTTATCACCTGCTAAAAATTTGCAGTATTTTTATAGTATAAGTACTTTTCTCCTTTGTGTAAGACAGATTTGTGCAGTAATGTGATTTAACTCCTTGGCTCTTTCAAAATGCACCTGCCAAGGCCTTGAGTGTGCACTACACAGGTGTATTCACTTATGTTGTCAATCCACTTTTAGGACCAGACATTCAACTCACTTGAACGACAGCAAATAATAGGAAGAAATTACTTCCTAAACCATCTCTTGGGTTTTTCCAATTATACAAGAGCTGCTTCTGTGCAGCTGTGTTCCAACCAAAGCTGAAGATTTTGTCTTGAATGCTTGCCCTCAACTGAGACAGAGAGGCCACTCCATTTCCTAGGTGGAGTCTTACAGAAATCAGCCACCACCAATAAATGCTAACTTGCTGTTTAGAGGAACAGAGGGTTTATAAATTAAAATATGGAGAACACAGAGGAAAGGTCTGCAGAATAGAAGACAAACTCTCTGGAATGTACAGTACTTCGGAGGAGATGGGGTGAGGTGATGGAAGGATCCCTCCCAGAAGAAAACCCTCACAAAAACAAGTGCAAATGATATTAAGTAGGATAGAAATTAGCTTCTCTTTACCCTGGCACTGATATGTTAAGATATTTTTATGACAAGCTTCAGCTGAAAGACAGAAAAATTTTGGGAGGCTGGTGCATACCTGTAAGAAATGCAAACACTGAGACGTATCTGTTCCACACAAAAACTCAAAGCTCTGAACTGCTAATTATGAACTTTTAAGGTGACTTGCAACAGGTGTGGAATCCCAGAACCTTACTGAAAACTCTTCTGTGAGACTGCAGTCAGGAATTAACCAAAGCTGAGAATTCTACTTCCAATGTGAATTTGAATGTAGGAATAAAAAAGAGAGTTTCTGCTCATAAGGTTGCCAGGGGAACAAAAAAAAAAAAAAGAAAAAAGCCAGAGCTTCTATTTTCATTGGAAAGGATGACCATGGTACAGAGGATCAGGAATCCACAAGAAACACAGGAACAAGCCCAACCCTGAAAGCAACTGCAAAGGAAGAACCAGCAAGATGAAAATGGAAGTGTATGGGACATGTGGAAGCAAACCAAATTGATGCAGTTGTTGTTATTTGGAAAGACATGCTGCGTTTTCAGGAGTAAAATTAAAAGAACCAACCAAGCAACAAACAAACCAAAGCAAAACCAAAAGCAAAACAAAAAGAAAAAAAAAAAAAAAGAATCCACAACCAAACCAACCAAATGAAAATATATATATATATAATTATAAAAAGTCGTCCTCCTCACCTCTACTGTGCAAACTACCAGTGGTTTAATCTATCAGTCCAGCTTAGCATTAGAAAAAGTCATCAGTTACCAGTCTTGCATCAGAAACAGGAACACTTTCATATTGCCACTATTTTGCAGTTCAGTGCCTTTATCTTCTGCCTAAGTTGGTAGGATAAGATATTTATTTAATTTTACACTGGGACAGAGTTGAAGAGGAAGAGTCACCTGGTCAGGTGCAATTTGGATGAAGGAAGTAAAGTGGCTTCAATTTCAAATTCTGGTGCTAAACCAGATCTGCTTTGCTTAGTGACAGACAGATACATTATCTTGGCCTGTTTTAGCTGAAAAGCAGTGTAGAAAGCTGTTAAGAATGTGACAACAGGAATTTAAAGTCTGAAATTCTGATAATTCATCAGCTTATAGGTCATTGAATGTCTACATATTCACATTAAAGGAGTCAGAACTAATTTTCATTCTAAATTATATTAACAACATACAAAGAAAAAACAGTTGAAAGCAATTTCTAGCATTCAGGCTGATTGTCAGGGGTTTTTTCCATCTTTTGTCATATTTTCTTTCATAACTGGGTAATACTTATATTTTACTAAAAAAAATCCCTTCCGGACTCAGTCCTTAAGTCAAAGGCTTAGTAGGAAGTGTAATGCAAATGAGGCACAAGAATTGTAGCTTTTTTGCATGTATTATTTTCCTTTGGCCTTCTGGAACACAATTCCTGAAGTCAATGGCAGAACCCTCTGCAGAGCTACTTGGCTGAATATGAAATTTCTGTTCTCAAGACATGATGAAGTCAATGGAGAGAGTGAGGCCTTGGTGTGACTTTGGGGCAGAAGTGAGACACTGGTAGGACTTAGAGGGACTCCTCAGAGAACACTCATTGGTGAGAACCAATCCTTCACTGCATGACTTGGAATCAAGTTTCCAGTGCTTTTTTTTTTTTTTTTTAGTGTTTCCTATACATTTATGGGATATTGCAATTATTTTTTAATGTTCTCAACCGTTCTCTGTCACCATAAAAAAAAAAATACTTCATGTTAATGGGTATTGCAGGAAGGTACAGTGTAGAAATGAGTCTGAAAAACAGTAATTTTAATATACATACACCAGAACACAGGAAGAAACAGCTTTAGGAAACTGCTTTAGGAAAAAATGGTTTAGGAAACTGCTTCCTTATACATCTCAAAGGCTGTCAATTCTTTGAAAAGCCCAGGAAGTAACTATGGGAATGTTTATTTAACCTTTCTGGACCAGTGTAGGACTTGAAATATTTTTCTTGGTTTCCTAATGGGACACAAGAATTCCATCCACTGAATATAAATTTTAGCTTCATATGCAAAATCAGCATACAATGGCAGAATTTTATCAGTGATAATGGCAGCTTTTCGTTCTACCTTGTACTGAGAACACACATGGAGTAAACCAGAGTAAAACACAGTTCTTTCGAAGGTAAAGACAAAAATGCATTCAAAATGTTAATCCAGCCAATTTCATTGCAGAAATAGGCTTGGGAGAGTTATTTAGTGGGAGGATTGCAGAGACATCTCTTTTATTGACTGTTGCTCTCATGGAACAAAACAAAGAAAAGAGGATTTTTGTAAGTTATTTGTAAGGCGTGACTGTCTCTTTAGAAGGTTTAGTTGTGTTAAAGGCTGGATTGTGGAAACATCCTTATGTTCTGTGATGAATTAAAAAAAATATTTTCTGTCTTGGACAATGGCAAGTCATGCAGTCCAACACTAAGTAGCATGTGCTATGTACTTTTCAAGCTACTTGCAGATTGTAAAACACATAGTGGGAATCTGTTAGAAAAGAGGCAGATTTCAAAGTCCAAAATATAACAGGTAAGAGCTGTTTTTGGTCAGATATTTAAACTAAAATGTACATTTTGTACTTGTGTCTGAGACAGCAAGCAAAACCAGAATTCATGACTTAATGAACTTAATATACAGTAATTTTTGTAAAAAAACTTCCTCAGCATGCAAAGCAACATTGCATATAAACATTGTATTCCCATTATCAAGTAATTCTATTTCAGGTGTCTGAGAGAGAATCTTGAATTTTAATTTGACTGACCCACGAACTTCTGTCAGATTTCCAGATTCTCCACGTATCCAGCAAATTAAGATCACTTGCAGATGGTTGTTATGGTTTTAATATGCATATAGCATTTTTATAAGCATCTTCTGCTATGTCTAGTACTTCAGTAGGGAAATTGGAACTCGGCCCGTAGGAATGCTTTTCATATTGCTCAGATATTTTTACCACTTCTCATCAAGCTACAACACTGCTTTTAGCAGTCTCCATTTTGACCATTCTAATTTAAGCTTCTTGTCGTATTTGACAAAGCTGTGAACGTGTTTTCCAGGGTTCTCTAAAACTTCAGAGAAGCAGGAACTCGAGTATTTTGCAGAGAGGCTGACAGAGTGTGACTTCACTCAGTTGTGTTTAAAGTGCTGGCATTGCTTGTGAAGCCTTTGGATTTCCTCAGCACTTCTGGGGAATGCAAAAGGCTGGTGTGCAGTCCATGAAATGCCTACTGGGTTGTACTGGGACTTTCAAAATATCCTGGATTTGTGGAAAGCGTCAGGAATGGTTGCTTCCTGCTGTGCAGTTTACCAAGCACCTGTGACTGTAAAGGGCATAAGATCCCAGAACTGAAAGAAAATGTAGATATTTACATAGCACCATTGCTAGTTTATCCCCTTATGATTCATGAGACAACTCAGTTGCTAAATTATTGCTGCACCCTTAGAAAATGATTTCTCAGCCACATTTCATGGTTTTGCCTATCACTGGCGCTTTATTTCAATTGGTGCACTCAAGATGCCCACCCTTGGCAGTGGAAAATCTGATCTCTCTCCAGCTTCCCTGTAACACATCCCCAAATTCTTCCATTTAGGCTATTTTACATAGCTTCTTTCTAGACTTGCCAACAGACAATTAGGTAGGTTATTTTTATTACTAATATTTATTTCAAGGTATTTATTTATTAATTAATAATATCAAGATATCTATTTATTAATCTGAACTGAGTGAGAAAAATATTACCACCCTGTCTTTTTCTTTTCTTAAATTTCAATTGGTTTGATTTATGTATTTTCACATTTCAGATTCCTAAACTGACAGGGTACATAGAATTTTGAAAAATAAACAGAAAGGAGTGCTTATCAGAGCCCTGCAGGTTGATCTCTACCCTTTCCCATGATAACACTTTTTCAGCCCAGTAGCAGCCAGCAGTGTAGATAATGGGGCACTTCTGAACCTGAAAATTACATGCACTCTGCCATGACTAAAAAACAAAAATCTCAGAGTGGAAGAATATGGAGAGCTGGAGAGCCAAGGGGTAGGTGGTCAGCAAAACCCACTCACCCTTCAATAGTCCCATTTGGCCAGCACTGAACCCAGGACGTAGGGGAATACAGTTAATTTTTATTTGTATTTTATTTAAAAATGGGATAAGGAAAATTAAAGGAATTCAGAACTTATTTGAGAGGTATCTGCTGGAACTTTGGTGACACCACCAACAGACCTACCTATTCAATTACCTGGAAAGAGTAACACAGACTTTTACACTTATTTAATAGGTAGAATGTTTGATTGGATTTGCTTATTGGAAATTAGTGACTGACAAAAAGTGGCAGAGTCTCGTTTTTTCCTTTCTTATAAGTCCCAAACCAGGTTGTCTCAGTAAGAAAGAATTATTTTGTATATACATTGACAAAGGTATTACAGTGCCTGTGTTGCCATTTCTTTCCTGCAGTGAAAACATTTACAAATAACAATGTGCATTGAATATGTGAATTTTTCAAAGCACACAGAAAAAAAAAGCTTAAGGACAATCTTAAGGACTATTTTACAATGCAAAAGAATAAGTTATTTTATTAAAAAATATTGGTGTTTCTATTTTTTTTCACTTTAAATTTTCATGTGTATATATCTTAACAAATCAACTGATAAAAAGAGAGAAAAAAAGAGGAGATGATCAAAGTCCGTATTTTTTTTTAAATATCAATTCAGAAATGTTTTGTGCCCATAAAGTAAAACAATGAATGAATTTTCTCAAAAATTTCTGAGTAGTGTCTGCTGAAGCTGGGCAACAATACTCCTTTCCTGATTGACAGCTGGAACACTCCAACTCTGTCTGTTAGAATACAAACATTCCACTGAATCTTTCACAAATAGATGTAGTCTCCTTCCCTTTATTAGCTTTCTCATCCCATAAAGTGCAGTCAGGATAGGAATCATTCCTGTCCTTTAGAAAGCAGTAGATTAGTCCATTTCCTCATGGGGCTTTGCAAAGTCCTTCAATAGACATGACTGGAAGAGGAAGAGGCTGAAGATGGTGGCCTAAGGGAATAAACTGCTGACTTGATAAATCTTTGGGTCTTAAGAGGTCATCTCTTGATGTCTGAAAGAAAGATTGACTTACCAGCAAATATGAGCACTAGTCTTTATGGGTTTTTGAGGGGTTTTTTAAAGTAATAGAGAAAACATTTGTATATAAAGTACTTATAAATTTTCTACAACTACAGAATAACAGTCCTTTCCTTTCTCAGGTCTTATTCAATTCTCATAGATTTATTTATCCTTTTTTGCACTGTCTACATGCAGTACACAAGACGTGTAGAGAATTTTAATGAGTTTTTACACTACAAATAGAGCTATAAAATAAATACATGAAACAATCTGAAACTGTGAACTTTTGATACCTGTGACAACTCATAGAGCCTAAAGAGCTTAAATATATCATTAATGAAAATGATAAAGTTTCATATCCACTGCCCTGAGATGAAAAATAAAGTATAGCTAAGAGAAGATTAAATTTACTTAATTTTATTTTTCCAAGCATATTTCTTAACTTGTGAAGGCATTCTTAGTTTAATATAAGAGAACCTATATATATTTGATAGTGGATTTTTCACAAATGTGTAACACTTATAACTACTTGAAACTGGTAGATTCTAAAAACTCGAAGCCAGACCCTTAAATATGGAAATTGATGGGGTGCATCAAGAATTAAAGGGAAAATGGGTGTTTGAAAAGATTTTTTTTGTTGTTATTTTAATACATAGGTAAGACATGCAGACAAAAAAAAAAAGTGTAATCTGCTCATTTTCAGACTGTAATTTAAGAAGGATTCTTTTTCAAGACAGCTAAACCATCCTGTTGTGGAGGTGAGAACCATGAGTTTTGAAGGAGGGACACCTCAGTGGATCTGCTGTAGTAATTTCTTAGCTGACATTAAATCTCTGGGTAGTTTATGTTATCTAGATATCTTCTGTTTCTGTAAGCTGCTGCTGGCAAATTTCCTGCTGTTCCTTGGCACCCAGAATCCACAAGAAGGCCTGGGTACTTCTGGTTATTTTATGAGTGCAGAAGACTGTCTAGACTCTGGGAGGAATCTCAAAGTAACTTGGATTCTTGGGGGAAATAACAAAGTGCAGCTCTGTTACAGGACATACTCAAACTCTCATAATCTGTAGCTGAGCAGAGAGTTAAAATCCAGGGAAATTTCCAGGCAATATTTTTGAGCTGATTTTGATTTCAATTTGAACAAACAGGGGAGAAGCACAAATGTTGCGCGTGTAGACCACAGTTTTTTGAAAGCATGACAAATCTGTGAATAGACTCTGACCTACCTCTGTAGAAAGATTTTTCTTTATTCCTTATTCTTAGGGTATTGTGAAGTGGATTGATATTTTTTCAAATAGCAGCTGGCACAACAAGGAGTTCTATGCAGTTTTGTTTTGTTTTGTTTTTTCAACATCTCCCTCCTGAGAGCTCTATAATAGAAGTCCAGATTACTGCTGTCCTCCTCTAACAGGCTGGGAGAGAAGTATTGATCTATCATGGGAGGATGGGACGAAGTGACAACAGCAGTGACTTTTATTTGCTCATCTCAGAAAGTACCAGAAGGCAGTGTTAGCTAATCTCCATGCTTAAGTAGGAAGAAGATGCTTGAAGAACAAAAAATTTACTTGATTATTCCTCCATGACAGCTTGGGCAAGGGTGTGCTGGCATAAAAGTCACCTTGCTGCGAATGAAAACAATTTCATTTATTATAGCTTTATATACACCAGGACTGAGGGAAGGATTTGGGCCCTGCTGTATGACCAAACCCAACAGTGACAGAGATGTTTTATTCACCTTTCCCACCTCCTGACAGAGGTCACAAAACATTTCAAATTTTTAGGGGTAATGTACACAGTAAAAGAAAGAAAAAACATAACCATAGCTATAGAGAGTAAGGTGTTGCCTTTTTTTTTGTCATAGGAAAAGGCAGAGATTTAAATAAAAAGGAAGAGAGAGGTGTGTTCAGGGGCATCAGTGGAAATCAGTGTTGAATAAAAACACTTGTTTCTACAAATCTTTTGGCAGAACACAGATTTATGATGGTTTTTTTATAAGGAAAGTAACAAAATTAATTTTTATTTGGTATGTATATGATTCACAAGTACAATCTGTATTTTCTGCTCAATAGTACATTGTGTTCTACATTTACTGCCAAGGAAATAAAACAAGAACAACGTCCCCAAAGACCAAACTGCTACATTTAGGAGAGCAGAGGTACACGAAGGGAAAAAAAAAAAA
The DNA here is from genome assembly GCF_963662255.1 of Cinclus cinclus. Taxonomy (NCBI): domain Eukaryota; kingdom Metazoa; phylum Chordata; class Aves; order Passeriformes; family Cinclidae; genus Cinclus; species Cinclus cinclus. Next base: position 8,452,835 of record NC_085047.1, on the reverse strand, counting down.
TCTGTTAGTATTCAGCAGGAATAGCTGAATTCTAGCTCTTACATATGGAGAGCAATTTCTCTGATGCATAGAGACATCGACTTTCACATTTTATTTTTTTATTTTGCACTGAGTTGTGCCATTCCCTGTTTGGCTCCAGCTCTGAAGTGCTCTGCATATGTCTGGATTGCTGCATCCATTCAGACTGCAGAGAAGCCAGCCAGAGCAAATCCTAAAATTAAGGCAGAAGTGAAGAATATTGGAGAATAAGCATAATAGCATGGGGGTTTTTTGTCAAAGACAAATCCTCAAAATGTTACTGGCTGCAGCAGCACAGGCTGGGATCAGGACACAAAAGCACATATGGCACAAGAGCACTGCATGGTTTTCTAGATTTTTGTCCTGCTTTCTTTACAAAAAATTTTTTTGTCTGCAAAATACGTTGCTTGCTCTTTCCTGGGGAACGCTTCTGAAAGGCAGGGAGAGCTTCTCACCACAGCTTTATAGTTTTTTTTTTTACAAATAAGTAAAACCTAATCCATTTGGCTAGATAATGTAAAGTGTCTTAACAAAAAATAATTATTTTTGCTAGACAATATAAAGCATCTTAACTATCAGCAATCACCAAATAATAACATACCTAATATCTTGTGAAAATTAGGGAAATTTTGTGACTGTATTCTGCTTAATCCTAAATAAATCCTTAACTATCACTTGTTCTTTGTTTGTAGGTCTGTTAGTATCTCCATGAATTATTTTAGCTGTTGGAGTCAGATCTCCAGGCTTAGTAGACTTCTCTGTTTTTTAAGTAAATTGGATTAAGCCTTTCATTATATAAAGGCACAACAAAGGAAGAGGAGAAAGGAAAAAAAAAAAACATTCTCCAGAAACCTCTGAAGGTTTTGTTCTCCATATTTAACATTCATAATTTTTTATTGCTATAATTTTTTGACAGAGTAGCTTGTTATTAAAATGATGTTGCATTAAGTAGATGTGTAAAACTGCAGACTAGAAATATTCTCAAATTGATTTGAAAATGATAGTCTGAATTCAACAAAGCATGATTAGTCATTCACTTGCCTGCTGACCTCTTAATGACTGTGCTGATAACTATCAGGGCACAGCATCACTCCCTCCCTTGCAGCCTCTGACTTTGAAAAGAAAATGTGGATGCTTTCAATTGATACACACAGAAGGGGGAAAAAAAAAAAAACCTGAGAAAAGGGCTGTATAAAAATGTGGGAACAATGAGGCAAATAGTTGTATCTGATAATTCTGGTCACTAATTTCCTAACATACAGTCAAACTGAAGAGCAAGTAGTGAATCCTAACATCCGCCAATGGATTTTAGGTTGTATGGCTTAGGAGACACTATGAAAAACAAAAATCCATTACGAAATGTGTGGGGTTTTCTTTCAAATTCTAATCTTTCCTTAGTTCTCAGAATAGCAAGAAAATGTAATCTCAATTTAGAAAAACCTGCAACAAAAAGTGAAAAAGGCTGAAAAATAATAGCAGTATTCAGCATCCTCAATTATAGAATGGTCTTGTATATGACTACTTTTTACATCCTTTGTTTGAAAGCTCATAGAATTTAATTCTGTTCTTCCTGTGGAGAGTGTATGAAAAATTTATTTTAAGGGAGACCTTTAGGAAGCTTTACTTTAATGCTGTTAAAACTTTAACTTTGTATGAAATGGCCTGGAATGTTAATCTTGAAATTTGCTTCAGGAAAGTGCAGCATTTTCTGAGAAAACTGGCCTCAAAGTAGGAAAAAAATTGATTCTGCAATGATTCCCTTTTACTACTACTTTGTTTCTGATCTACTAAATGGTTGATGTAATCATTCAATCTGATGTTGTTGCAAGAGAATGAAAATTGATCAATATATCATTATTGATCAGTTGCTTTCTTATTGGCTTAGCAAATCTGTGTGTTATTTCTAGCCTCACACAGCCAATCTAGCCTATCCAGAGTTAATCTAAATAAATGTTTGTGTCTTCTCACTCACAAGGTTACCAAGCAAGTAGACTATAGAAAAAGGAGCTGAACAATAGCATAATTCCATATATACCTATACGAAAGAATTTAATATATTCTTAAAATTGGGCATGAAATTAAAATCACATTTAAATCTCAACACAAATTAAGGGTACTTTGCTTAGTCATAGTCACAGTTGTGCAGTAACTTCTCCTTTCAGCTCAATTTATGCAAAGCCTTTTAAAATTACATCTTCTAGGAATACACACTATAACCCTGAGTATTTTGGTATTTTCCTATTAAATTCATGTAGGTGTTTTATTAATGAAGCTCTCTAACAGATTGAAATACTTTACAGCATTATAAAAAGGCATGCTGCAACTGGTGCATTTAGCACAATCCAATGAAATAATATTACACCCGTAGTCCAGTGCTTTACCTATTTTTGATTTATTCTTTCCATACTTTGTGAATCACATTGAATAAATGTTTATGATTGTGTGAGTGCATTCTCAGTTACATCAGGACCCTCATTTGCCTCTTGCACATGGAGCAGTCTCTTCTGGGGTTCTTTGGTTGCTTCCCCCCCTGCCTCCTCAGGTTTAGTAAAGTGGATTTAATACCCAGTTAATTAAGTAACTAACCAGGAAGCCATGAGAAATTCATCAGCTCAGACTGCTTTTAACATCCAGCTTCAAAACTCCAGTGCTTAAAGTGCTAAAAAATCTAGTTATTTTATCAACTGCATGTCTTTTCCAGCCTGGCTCTTTGTGGAATGACATCTGATTAAGAAACTGTGTCTCAGCACAACTCTGTTTCTCTTTGTCTCTTTTTTTTTTTTTTTCAGCATATACCCAGGGGCACAGAAATGTGTGGGAAGAAGGGTCAGCAACATTTGTGTAGCTCAGCCTGAGAGGTCAGATTATGCCAGCCCAGCTCAGGTATCAAGTGTTTGAACTAATGTAATTACCACATTATCCCATTATGTCAACAAAAAGAGGTGTCAGAAGCTTATTATCTTGCTGCTCCCATGTTTCCCTCCTTCACCTCATTTTCTTTTCCTCAATAAAGTCTTTTAGAGAGAAATAAATTGATCATCAGTTTTTTTTGCTTGCATGCATCTTGGATTTTAGGCAGTGTGAGCTGATTTTTTTTTTTTTGCTAGGAATGACTTTGGAATGAGAATGGAGATTTAAAGGCTGTACGCTAAGGGCTGATCTGTTTTGGCTTCAGGCACAGCTGAGAATTCTGTGCAGAGCAGATTGCAGCAAAACCAGATTGTTTAGGCCAATCCAAAGAAGCAATTTATAGCCATTTTGTGAGTTCGTGGTCTCCAGATCACAGACATCATAACCTGCTTAGGTAGTCTAAAGTTCTCCTATGAGAAAAGCCAATGAAAGACAGAGCTTAGCTTCTATACATGCACCGGGAACTTCCCAAAAGCTGGTTTCCTCAGACAGAAGAACAACTGCCCTTGGAAAACTGATGTCCTGGATCACACACATATTTTGAGGAGGGGGGATGAAACAATAGAATCAGTCACTGTTCAATATTCAATATTCAAAATCTTGGAGTGAAAAGCAGCAGTGTGAAGATGCTGACAGCTGCTCTTTCAAACCGGAGGATTGATTCCTTTCCTGGATTCTTTGTCTCCAAATCCTCCCAACATCTTTTCACCTCATCTTCCTGCTGATGGGCATTATTGCCTCTAGCCTATTCACTGACTTATTTTGTGGACCATAAAGTTATTTTAGTTTTTATGAATGCTCTGCCTGCTGGGGCCAGATGTTCTCCCTGGTTTTGGAACCTCGTAGCCCTTGCTGGACTATGAAAAAGTGGCCAGATGCTACCTAAGGACATTTCCATCTTTTCAGTACATATGTTCATGAGATGAGAGAGCTCATCCAATATTCCTTCTCCTCCTGCTAGTTCATCTTCCTGTGTTCAGAGAGGTGTAAATGATGTTGCACTATGCCCTGTTTAGGCTACAGATTTTCTGGATTGTGTCATGATAAACACTGCCATAACCAGCCGGGGTGGGTTCAGAAAGGTACATCCTCTACATTTTCTTTCCTAGCAGAGTGGAGGGCTAGAATCTGGGGACCTGGCCAAACAGTGGTGATAAGAGAAGACAGAATTCCATTACAGTAAATGAGCACCTACCTCCCTGTTAACATAAATTATCCCCCCTTTCTTCTCTTTCTCTTTTAAGGTTAGGGATTCATGTACCAATGTGAGTGGCAAGAATAAGAGAGGGAAACTCACTGTAAATCAGGCTGAAAATAGCATTTATTAATATGGTTAGAGAAAATCTAGCTAAGAGAAAAGGGAGGGACATCTTTAATACACTTGCGTACATTTACCAAATATTCCAGCCAGATGAATGCAGGTAAACCTCAAGAAATTGCAAAAAGCCTAGGACACGTGTGCTTTGTGAACTGACATAAATGACAGGCAGCCTGTTCCCAGCTATTTTCTGCTCATTACTAGGCCCGAGGATAAATAGGGGTTGCAACTGTCTAATCTTCTTTTTCCAGTCTCAGGAATCTGGGATTATGGACTTGAACAGTATAGCCAAGTGGGACTTCCCCAAAAGCTCAAATTATTACATTTATTGATGATTATTTAAATTAAGAATTACATGGATTTTGTTGCTTCTTAATTTTCTTTCTGACTCCTGATCTTCTAGCATGTATCCAGCTCATTTTTGAAAAAGGAAAAGAACTTAAAACAAAATCCAAGACTTTGCCAGACTGCAAACTCTGAACTTGGGAATCTATATTAATAGTATAAAAAAAAAAAAATCACTCAAAATCAGAGAAGATTCCTCGTAATTCTTTATATACATTTGAGAGAAAAATATGTCAGTCAAAATGAAAACAAAGAGATGGCCAAGTGAATTTAGAGAAATCAACTTATTTCCTACACAGCTAAAATATTTTGCTTTCTGTATTAATTTTTTCTTTTTTTTTTTTTTTTTTGCAAAAGCTAATTTCTATATTGCCACTTACTTATGCTAAACCTTTTTATTTAAATGCCAAGTTAGAATTAAAAATCATCTAAATTTCAGCTGACTTGTTAAATTTTAACTTCATAAATTAGAATTACTCTGAGTTTGGGTGAAGCTGTAAATATTGTAGAAGTTTGTCAACCACATCCCAAAAGTATTCTGAGTTTGGAAGTAGGTGGTGAAAATCAGCAGTTCACCTGTACAAAATGAACTAAAATGAATGTGTCCACGTATCTCTCCCCAGGAGCCCAGATTTAACAGGATATTATCACTGAAGCAATGCAAATTCAGAAATACTCATCCATCACAAGAAATACTAGAAATACCTGCTGAAATGTGTATCAGAATCAGTGTTTTTTTGTTTGCTTCTTTTGTTTCTTCCCTAAATTAATTTCAAAATCGATGTTTAACTAATAACCCATCATTAAATCTACAAGCTTACAATTTCATCTTGTGAATGATGTTTTGTGATAAATTAGACTCTTTTTTCCTAATATTATAACAGTGATTGTGTGCAAGAGAACAGTCGTTTTCCCAACAGCATTCTGCAGGAATAGAATCCTACACTTTCTGCAGTACATTTTTAATGCCTGCTTTCCTGAAATCCTTGCTCCTGATGGTGAAAGCTGATTTACAGCAGAAACTCACTCTCTTCAGGATTATTGTCAATAAATGTGAAGATGTAATTTGAGGGATAATGAAAGAACATTTTATTGAAAATCTCCAGAGAGTCTGTCTCACAAGATATAATTGGAGAGGGGCTAAGACTTTCCTGCACCAATTTCCTAATTTAGCATCTCAGCCATCAAGATGTGTATATTTTAAAACTGTCTAAGGGGAAAAAAAGCTCATAATATGATCAATAACAATATAAGATTAGAATACCGCTCTGCAGAAATGGGGACATGGAGGGGACTGGAGAAGAACTCAAGAACTTCAGTGTACAAACTACATCAATTTTGTCAATGTAGTCCTAATTTTCCTTTTCACCCATATGTTTGAAATGGCTGGGACAGACCTTGATATTTTGCAAATTGTCCAGCTGTACTGAATTGGTTTATAGAGATAGAAGATGCTGCGATTTTTATTTATTTTTTTTTATTTTTATTTTGGCAGAAAGAGCTCCAACAGTTTGTTTGTAGAGTGTGAGTTTTGCTTTCTGACATTCATGTTTCAGGTAATCCTGTGAATACCAAAAATCCTACTCCCTCTTTTATAGATATAAGATCACATCTGGAATTAAAATATATTTTGAACAACTACTACACCTTGCCAATATATTTTCAGAGTTTATAATGGCACAGCTGCAAAATTTTCTCTGGTTGTATGTTTGTTTCCTTGTGCCATTCAATTCTTAACATTTGGGACCTAAATGATTTAAGCCTTGTCTCAGAGATGGTCTCATTTCCTTCCTCATTAATGCTTTGCTCCCAAAAGCTGAAGCTGAAGCTCATCATTAAAGAAGACAAGAGATTACTGGCTTTTCGCTGAGTAGGAATTTCATGAATGGAATCTCTTTTACTGCCCTACTCCAAAATAAGTCAAATCAATAGACTTTTAGTCCCATTTCTTTCTTTTAGTGTAAGATTTTGTCAAAGAGTAAAAAGGCTGATATTTGAGAGTGAGGAGTTATTTAAATTCCATTTTTCTGCTCATTTGTCTTTTTTTTGTTGTTTTTAATGAAAAACTCTTTTAATTATTTTTCAAAATTGTGTCAAAGGTACTGAGATGTTTTTATCCATTATCTTAATTTAATATATTAATTAAAAATATTTTTCAATGTTATCTTTGATCTTCACTTTACAAAATCTATGCTCCTTAAGGCTCTTCCCTTAATATAGACCGAAAATAAATGAATACTCATATTGCAAGATTAATGAAATTTAGAAATATCACCAGCTTTCTAAATGATGAGTATTAGAAACAGAAACCAGGGGGTTTTTTTTATAGTTAGTGGTCTATCCTGTTAGAATTTGAATTAGCTGTGATTTTTTGGGGTGCTCATTAACCTTGTTAACAGGACCACCTTTTCCATGGTTTTAAAAGGGTACAAGAACAAGTGAGGAATAGTTTCCTTATGTAGCACAAAAATAAACTGCATTTTCTTGCTTTTCTGCTCCTTTTATACTATTATTTTTTCCTAAAAAAAAAAAAAAAGAAAAAGAGAAATCCTTCTGGTTTCAGATACATTATTATCAGGCCTCTAGGCTTATAGTAAATATTATCTTTTTGTAAGTACAAACTTTCATGTTGGCAAAAAAGGGAAACTATTCTAAATTATTGTAGCTGATAACAGGAAAAGGATTTGGGAGTATTTTTTTTACAAAACAGGCTTAAAATCTGCTTTGCTTCAAAGGCTGAAAACACAGAAAATTACTTGTCTTAAAGACCTTCAATCAGTTTTTTTTCCATATGAAACTTGTCTTTTTTTTCTTTACTTCACTTCCTTGTACAAGGAGGTGAATGGTTAAAAGTGATATTCCTAAATCATATTAAAACAACCTGAGTTTCAAATCCAGATATAATTATAGTGATATCTCTGAAATTCTGTTTAGACATTGAGAAATAACCCACAGTACATGTACTTGACACTTAACATCCTTAGAACAGATCTGCTGCTGAGCAAACCTGTGTGAAGTGCACACAGTTCAGATAACCTCATTTTGTGCTGCCATTTTTTGTGGATTTACACAAGCAGCTGTTTTTCTTAGTGGCCTTTTAGCATTCTTTAGTCATGGGTAGTGAGGAAGCGTTATTTTATTTCCCTTTGAGGGCTCCCAGCAATGTCTCATAGTCATGGACTGTTCAAATCAGTTGGGAGTGCCTACAGAAATCTTCGTGAGCATCACATTAGGGCTGCTTATTTTCATCTCTATGGAGTTATCTTAGTCTTGCACTGTCATTCACTATTGAAAATGTGTGCATGGCACAGTGTTGGACTTTTCATTCAGTGGTGGTGGTGGAAGGGTTGTTGGTGGGCTTCTTTCCTCTTTCTTTATTAATCAAAACATTTAATGGCTGTGGAATACTAACATTGGCATAAAAATGACCAAAAGCAGTTTGCCAAATGGGAAGCTGGATGGAAAATTAATGTGTGTTGGCTTGATGAAACTGTGAAAAGTTGCCTGGCCAGACCATCTGAGCTTGTGGGAAAGGGATTTTGCAAAATATGGATTGTAAAGGACTCCACTGAAGCAAGAGACACAACATATGCCAAATTCTTCATGCAGAGTGTGCTGAGCTTCAGCAGGACTAGCTTGCTTTACCTTAGCCTTGGCTTTATTAGAACTTATCTAGTTCTTGTAGGAGCCACAGTCCAGGGAAACCAAGTGCAGATTTTTTGCAGTGATTGTAATTTGATAACCTTTGGTTATAACCCTTCCTTATAAAACAGTAAAATACCACATTGATGTGAAACATCAACAACCAAACTTCAGTATGGGGAGAAAGGGAAGGAATTAAAAAAATCACAGCTGTCTTATAATTTCCCTTACATCTGCCATGCTAAAGAGCATCTGGGAATGTCTGGACATTTTTCCATTTCATTGTGATGCATATGGCAAAAATAAAAAATGTCTGATTAATGGTGATTGTTCTACAGAGAGCTTGGTTTTTAACTGGGCCAAGTTTTAGGAAGATGCTAGGCAATATGAAAGAGGTTTTCATTTTCTTATGGTTCAAAATGTTAAATGTGTATGGAAAAAAATTGAGAGCAGGCAAATGCTCACTTACTTGAGCTGCTAAACGGAGAATTGACACACATGACCCCCAGTTCACACACGAGAAAATTCTGGAATAATATTATTGTTCCTTTGAGGGGTAACGTCCTCCATTATTCAACAATCCTACATTATACACAAATGATCTATGCACCCCTTGGGTGATATTTATATGTGAGAGCTGCTCACGGTGTACCTGTCCTGCTTTGTTGAAAAGAATGTGTGAGGGCATCCTGGACCTCCACAGCCCATTTTTATAATCTAAATATCACAAGAGGCGTGAATTTTGCACCTGAAATTGTGTAACAGGATCATGAAAGTTTAGTGCCTGGAAGGACTGAAGAAAGTTACAATGTTGTTTTCCAGTTACATCAAATCTTCCCGCCTCATCAAATTAAAATACCTCGTTATGCACACACCAACACACAGATATTTACGTGGTTTAGGCATGAAGCTGAGTGCCAAGTAATTGTTATTGTGGAGATGGAGCCACTGTGATTGTAACTAACATTGCTTCTCAACAACTGATTTTTTTCAGAATAGTTGGTATGCATGAATAATGCTTTACGGTTTGATTCTATATTATGCTCATTTATATTATGACTCTGTTTTGAATTTTTGTCGTCTCAGAGGGAAAGCTTAAGTTGTGTCACCAGGTAAGCAAAATAGCTGTCCAGGTTTCCTCTAGCTTTCAATACTCAGTAATATACTCAGTAGTCAAAACCTTCTCCAAACTCTCCTGCAGAGGATGTTGTGATGGTTTGGGGCTTTTTTCCTCCTCTTGATCAGGATTTTATGGATAATAGTGGTGGGAATAATACCCCCTTATTTTTCATCCCCTCCACTGAATAATTCCTCTGAAAGGTCAAATAACCTTCTGAATGTTTGGATTCTTTTCATATTGTGCATTGTTACACACACACAGTTTGTTCTTCATTAATAATGTCTTCAAATATTTAAATATTTGAGGTCTCTTATGAATCCAATATCAATTACTATAACTACAGACATGCTGTGTTTCCCTGCTACCCCACTCCTTGCTTGGTTACAAAGCTGGTCATCACAGGGACACTTTGTCAGGACATTGTGACAGAGTATAGCATTGAGAGGGAAAATCCTAACTCCTAAGGAAGCATGTTAAGATTGACAAAAGATGACAAAAGATGAAGCACAGAGAGATCTTTAAACCAAAATAAAGCAAAAAAAAAAAAAAAAAATTCCAAAGCTGAACAGGATAGGAGGACAAATAATGTGATTAGAATGTGATTGCTATAGCTTTTTTCCTATGCAAATTTCAGTGATCAATGGTACTCCTCAAAAGAAGTCATTGGGGGATTTTTCTGATTTTTCCAGAAGAAAAGATTGATAAATAAATTGCAGATATATATCTCAGAATGAAATGCCATTGCCATTTTTAATTATTATAAGCCAATACCTTTATGTAATACCATGTTTCCACATTATATAGTGAATATTTTCCTTTTTAAGCCTCTCCCTTTAAAGACTTGGCAAGTAAGGTCAGATGCCTCTTAATGGAAATAGAAATGAAAAGCACTACCTCATTGATTTCTTCTCCTCATCCAAAAATGAGATTTTTTTTTTAACTCTCTGCCTCATCATGCTGATTTCAGATAAGCACCTCCATAATAACAGACTAGTATAGAGAGGTATAATGCTTCATTTCAACTATATTCTGCAGTAAGTTTATCATAGATTCAATTCACTGCCATGAGACTGGCTACAGTTGCTAAGAGGAACTCTCATTGAAAGAATTCATCGGTGCATGGAAGACAGTGAACCAAATTCATCCCTGCTGTAAATCACCCAACTTTATTGGAACTGTCTTAGGAAAAAAAAAAAATGTCCCACTCCATTTACCCATTACTCTGCAGAAGGATGCCTTTCATAAAAGTTATTTTCCTCTTTGTTGCTCTCCTACTTATATATTTCAGTCAGGTAAAGTGAATCACAAAGATGATGTTGAATATTTGACACCTACTTCATTTACGGAGAAAATCTTATAGAAAAGAATATAGCCATGAGCATTTTGCTCTAATTGACTCATGAGACAAAGTCTAAACTTCCCCTCAGAGACTGTAAGATAAGGGAATGAAAGCAAAAACCTTACAAAAATATTAGTTTGGGAAAGTGCTTCCACCCATTTAATAGAAACTACATTTACACAGCAGTTCTGCTATTCATGTGGCTGAAATGCTCATAAATAACTGTTCCTCAAAATGTTACTGTCAGTGAGGGAAAATTACTGTTCCTGTTCCAGTAATTTTTTAACAGGTTTGATGAACACTGCAAGCTGAGATAGTCATCTAATCATCCCACTTAAAAGAAAAGTATTTTTGCCAAAAAAAGATGCAGTTCTTGAGTTATGTTTCTGATAGTCTGCTTATCATCTTGGAAAGGGCATGTTATAAGAGAGGTTTTCATTCCTTGCACAAGCAAAGTTAGCCAGAAGCTAGACTCAGGGAGAAATATTTGGTGGTGAGTAGAAGAAAGGCAATTGGCTCCTATTTACCTTGCTCTTAATAATAACACTGGAAAATGAAATAGACAGAGAGGAAAAGACTGCTCTGAAGTGTAAGACAAAGTGCTAATAATCAAATTAGTCCTTCAGTAGACTTAAAATAGGTCTATGTCACATTTTGAATTACTTTTAAATTGTGTGCATCTCTAACTAGAGCCTGCTTTTATTGATTGCAAATACTTCGCATAAGAAAGGTCTAAAAATTCAAATCTGGGGTTGTGTTAATCTGTTCCCTAAACTAATGGCAGTTAAGAACATTTTATTCACTTTTAAATTCTACTTTTATTTACTGTTCCCCTTTGATACACAACTTTATGCTTCTAGAAATCTGTCAGTCACAAAGCACTTAAAAACTGTCAGAATAAGAGAAAAAAGGCAGCAAGGCTTTTTAAAAATACACTTTTCACTTGCATTCTATGTAAGGCAAAAGTTTAATAAGCATTTTGCAGTTTGGATTAGTGATGCATTGACAGCACCAGGACTACATACTGAGGAAGAGCTCTCATTTTTGCTTCAGCACCCACACACCCTGACTCCTGCTTATTGCACTGCATAAAGCATAAATCCATTCATTCAGCAATATTTCAATCTGACATTTTCTGTTCCAATGGAACGAACCTACTCTATTCTTCAAGAAATACATCATTGAAAATTAACTGCCTAAGTCAGCAATTAGATTTTCAATGACAGAAAATAACCTCTAATATCCATGTAAGACTTCCTCCTTTTCCCCCCTTCCCTCTGGCATGCTGTGTACTTTGTCCTGTAGAGGGTGCGGTCCACAAGAGTTTAGGTGAATGAAGGAAAAAGTGGACATTAGCTCTGAGAAAACCGTGTGGTAACGTTTTGTAATCAAATGGGATTGATGCAGCAGTGACCTCCCTTGTGCAGAGCCCTGCTGCTGAACACTCTTGCTCTCTCTGTGAATCTGGGCTCAGTTAGAGCTGTACCTGCTGCTGGAAAACCTTCTGGAAAATCTGTTACACAGAAGGAGAAGGTGAAGGACCCTGGATGACGTAAAGCAAAGCCTTTGTCAATAAACTCACCTCAACTCCGTCAACATTAAATGGTTCCTTTTGGCTATTTTGTGTAAAATATGCATTCAAATACTTTGCTGAAACACAGCCTGTATTGGTTGCTCCTTTCGAAGGCAGGATCTACTGAAGACATAAAAATCTAGCACTGGAGATTCAGATCTGATATTTCTATATTTTTCACTCCAAATTAAGGGGGGGGGGGGGAACAGAAAAAGGTCTAAGATGCCGTATAAATTCAACTCATCTGAGAAAGACTCTACTGAAAATGAACATTACCCTTAAAGGAAGGGAGGTAATTATTCCATCTTTAGAAGGTCCAGATAATTTTATCACCCAGCTGGAGAGCAAAAGAAATATAGCAAAGTTGGCTAAGGTGAATTGAGGGGAAAATTTACATTGAATGATGATATCATCTAAAGGACAATACATATTTAGCTGCAGGAGTAATTTCATCCAAAGTTCTCTAAAGAGAATTGGAAATCTCATGGTGATTAAAATAAGCCTTAGATCAGACAACATTTGTGATTTGTTTTTCTCTGACAAGAGAAAATGTAAACAGTCCTACTGCAAATATTTTAACTGGTAGTAGTCCAGAGTGACAGAATTGATTATAAAAAAAATAATTCTAGTACCATAATGTTTACTGGAGTACTTAATGATGTTTGAGTGCTGCATGAGGGTCATCATATTGCCTCAGCCCATCTAAAGCATCTCTGGATGAGTGGGGTGGAATATATTGAAATGTTGATCATGTCACACATTAGCGAGCTGCATATTGACAAGCAGCTTCCATACTCAAGGTGTTGATTTTGATTTCTTCTTAAGCCCTCCCAGTGATTTGTGACTAATCTATATCTAATTTAAAGTGTTCAATAGAATCTCCCACATCTCTATTTTGAAGACCACCTTTTTTTGATAGAAATGCTTCTGAACTTTATTACCCCATGATTACAGTCAAGCATGTTGTGCACAAGCCTTGATAGAGCTTGTCTAACAATTCATAATTAGTTTGATAGCCAGTCCTATCAGAAAACCCACAACATTTTCTTCCCTCTTATTAGTTTTATGATCTGTGACCGTTTCATGGGAATTACAACATGAGAAATTTCGAAACAAGCATTAAGATGAAATTGAATAACGTTATTTACTTGTGATGGCAACTGTAATTGTTTAAGTATTGGCAACATGCAGTCTTCAAAAGCCTGACTCTCAGCTGCCTGTTTGATGTCGTGATTGCCTCACCTTGGGAGTGTGGTACCAATTTTAGTGTTTCTATTTCCCTCATTGTTGAATGCAGCTTTGATTCATGTGAATGGCATTGGCCAGGATGCAGGAACGCTCAGTTCTTCTTAGAAAAGCTGCAAATTTACCTCTAAAATCCTACAGAAGCTTTGTTTGTAAGAAAAAATAATTTAAAAAAAAGTCTTTGTAAGCAAACTTTTTTCACAAGACTAAATTTTATATAAATTAATAAAAATACTCTTAATATATAAAATAATAAAATTATAAAATTATAATAATATTAATATAATACAATATAATTATAAATACATTAAAACCACCATAAAATTAGAACTGTTATAGCAAACATAATAAAAATATTAAGAGGTATAAAAATATTATTAAAACACTCATTTCCCCACACTTTTTGGCAAGATGAGGAAAAGATGAGAAAAAGGGCAATTATCTCCCCCCTCCCTTTTGTATGGAATAAAGATTTGAATTACAGAAATAGGGAAAACCATGGAGATTAAGGAACTGTGGCTCCTAACTGATCATTATGTGAATTTCTGGGAGGGCCTTGATTCAGAACACAGGTCTGAATTCACATTCAGAAGGTGAATCTGTCTCTTCAGCATTATGCATGTTGAGTAGAGATGGGTGAGAGCAGGGGCTGGGGTCCCTTAGTCTCTCATTTCTACCTGCTGAGAGCTACCAGATCTCAGAGACAGACTACCAGTCTGTCTTTCTTTCCCCAGCAAACAGCAATTGTTTTATACAACGTGAAACAGATTCACAGAACACTCACCTGCTGCTTGGCTTCACTCCTGCAAGAAGCCTTAAGTCCATGCCCCTAACTGGAAAGGGAAGAGAGAAATGAAAGCAGTCCCTTGAGCCTCTAAGCTTGAATATCCTATTTTTTTTTATTTTATTTTTTCCCCTTTTTCATTTTGTTTTCTTCAGTTTTACCATGTGCCCTGGTAGGGGATTGGTTTGGAAGCAAACCTTCAAGGCTTGCTAAGGGTTAGGTGTGAAAACAACACCTAAGAAAATATTAAGTAACAAAAAATATTGGATGCTTAAATGACTTAATAGAGATTTCTCCAGCATAAAGCTGTGGATGGATTAGAATTTGAGCATGTACACTTAGGAAGCTATAAGCCACAAAATAGTGAGACTCCCTGCAAATCTTACACAGAGTGCCTCTGAGCAAAATTTGATACACTAGATACAGATGATAAACTGATGAGCAGGGGGGTGCACATGGTAAATTTCTTCTCACTCACAAAACCAAGAGAGAAAAAAATTACCCCAAAACTTTATCACTATTTTGTTCCTAAACAGTATACATAATATTTTGTTCATTTAAAATATCTTAAATTTTCATATAAAATGATGGTTTTAATAAGGAGCTAGAATGTTGACTAGAGTAAAGCAAAGTATTTGTTAAAATTCTAATTCATTCCTCTGAGGAAAAAAAAACAAAAACCAAAAAAACAAGAACAAAACCAACAAGAAACCATAACCAAGGAGTCAATATATCTTAGGAGCATGTTCAGTAACTCTGTGTATATGAGCCACAGTAAGAGGATTCACAAGAATTCACAGAGGAAGCTTCAAAGCCTTGTGTTCCAGGTGACATTTCCTCAGGGGACTGCCAGTTCCTGCTGGAGAAGTGAGGATATATGAGAACAAACTCTACAATAACCTAGTTAGCTGTGTAAAATATTCTTCATAATGTATTTTTCAGACTGTTGCCAAAAGTAAGCAGAGGTTTTGTCTTTGCTGAATAAAATTACATTATTTATGTAATTTTTCCCCCTATTCTTTCATGATTAATTGTTTTTTTGTTTTTTTTTTAAATACTCATGATGCCTTAGAGAAGATAATACTTATTTCTGTGAAGAGAGGAAGCAGAAAGGTACCAGACTCCACAAAAGGCATACTAAATGTTGCAGTTAAACCTCTTAAATGCAAATTTTAGTGGGTTGACCCTGGTTGGATGCCAGGCATCCACTCCCCTCCACAGCTGGACAGGGGAGAGAAATTATAACAGAATGTTCACAGGTTGAGATAAGGACAGAGAGAGATCATTCCCCAAATACTGTCATGGGCAAACTAGACTCAAATTTGAGATATTAATTGAATTTAATGCTAGCAAAATCAGAGCAGCATAAAAATAAGACCTTAAAAACAATTTTCCCCCCCACTCCCCTCCCATTCCTTCCTTGCTGTACCTCCTCCCCTCCAGCAGCACAGGGAGGTGGGAATGGGGCTTACAGCCCCATTACAGTTTGGAGTTGGTAAACCCAATACACATATTAAAAGAAACATGGGGAAAACTGTTATTGCAACAATTTCCCATAATAATGTATTCTAATTTTTCTTCTAGTGTTTCTTCCACTTACTGATCTACTGGATAAACAGAAATCTACAGGGGAAAAAAATAATATAATGAGGTAAATAAAAGAAAAAATAAAATGGTTCTGTGCTTTGGACAAGCAGTGGTTTCAGTACTCCTAGGCTAAGGAAGTTTTTTGGTTTTAAAGCCAGAAATTCTCAGGTGTTCATCTCTCAGAGTAAACAAGTACAGGGTTTTCACAAGGCAAGGATTGAACATTCAGGACATGAAAGGGGGCCCCATCAACTTATGGGAAACCCACTGTCCTTTACTCCCTGTGCCTGCTGATTCTGAGGGTTTGTCCAGGCACAGACATCCACTGACCTTCCTGTCTCCAGAGATCCCTCTGTGAATGTGCTGGTGTCCTCTGACAGCCAGAGCCAGGTCACTCAGCTTCAGGCAAGCAGACAGTGCTTGCTGTCCAGCAGGACCACGCAGCTCCAGTGAGGGAAATGCCAGGAACACAAGGACACCACGCCCTGCAGTGACCATAGTGTCACAAAACATGAGAGCACAAGATACCAGGAGAAATAAGGTTTTGTATCTATGAATGTATATATATGTATATGAAAAGTTATATATCCTCTTCTAGGTGTAGATGAATCTGCTAAAAATTGTTTGCTTATATTAGCTGGTGAATTTTCATCAAGTGCAACTATTCTGCAACAGCTCTGGCATTTATACTACAGCTTCATAAGAGAATTTAAAGCCAGACTGATTAGGCCACGTCTGGATTTGCCAGTGTTTTAGCCTAACCCCATTGTTCTGCCTGAGGGAAGTGTTAAGACAGTGTTATGACTTTATTTTCTTAGAAACAATATAGAGTTGGGTAGCTTAGAAACAGAAAAGAATAATTTCTCCATTTCTTCAGGATTTCTAGGTGCACCATGCCCCTGTTGTGACTGACCTGCCAGGTTAATGGAATTTCTCCTCTGCTGAGATGCACAAGTCATAGACATATGAACCCCGCTTTCCGTATTATCCATCCATCCATCCATCCATCCATCCATCCATCCATCCATCCATCCTTCCAATTATCTGAAATTTCAAAGACAGAAGTACAGAAGCCCCAACTTTGACTGTATTTCTGGATGTTAGAATATTACAAAGATTTTCCTGAAATGTATTCAGTATGTAAGATGAAGGGGGTGGTGGTAACAGATTTTCTTGTCTCTAGGAATTGTATTAGGAAAGAGTGAGATTGCTGGTATGTCCTTTGGGATTGTCCCAGTTCTGTAGCATGTTCATGGCGTTGCGATGAGCATGGGTTCTGTAGATCATCTGGAGAATTATGAGAGATAGAGTGGCTGAGATGTTTAGGACCTGGAGAATTTAAAATGTAACATGAATTTATTATGCATATCTTTAACCATTTCACTAATTTTCCATGATTTTCCTCCTTTTTTCTCTCTGTCTGTCTCCAATCATTTTCTTATAAAAATGGAAGCATAGGTTTCACTGCTTTTCATGGTTTTGTTTGGATTTTACTGACAGAGGAGTGTGTGTTGTGCTTTGGTCTGGCTCAGTGCCAGAGCAATAGTGATTTCCAGTGCCAAACTGAGGCACGAGCCTATTTTGAATGACAGACCAAAGCGTGTGTAGGGAAGTGAAAACAGGTGGTCTGAGATGCCTGGTATCAACAGAGCATCTGGTCACTGGATTGTGACTGCACTGTACTGTGTACTCCTAATCTAGAGTGGTACCAGCAGTGAAGAAACTGGCATCTTTTCCAAACCTATCATTCTGTAACCTGTCCTGAGAACCCAAATACATACGGGTGTTTGTGTCGTGGCTAAAAATACCCCAGCCAGTCTGTAATTTCTTTAATACATAATACATTTCTTAATACATAATCTGTATTACTTAAATGGCTAAGAATCAGATTATCTTCAAGTATGACAGAATATTTGTATAATCAAGTTTTGTTTTCTTTTGTAAAGCTACACTAAAGGCTGTTACAAAATGTTTCAATAATTTTTAATCTCTCTGTTCACTTTTAACTAGCTAGATAAACTTGCTTATATCTCTGCCTAATGTTTCCAGCTTTATCAATGTTATTAAATCCATAAAATTATTAAATATTCTTTGAGGGTGAATATCCATTTTCTATTTGTAGTCAAATGCTTGTTAATAAAAATTTATCAGCAGTTTTATGAGTGCAAAGAATTAAAGGCTTGAAAACATAAGAGTTTATTACACTGAAAGATGATAAACAAGCCACAGTTTAAGCTAGCAATATTTTTCAGTCAGGTTTTCATCAACAGTGTTTTCTTTTAGAGTGTGACTCTTCCACCAACATCTGTATAAGAGAGATTTTTGGTTTACTATAAAGTTGAGAAGGATTGATGAGGAAGTCTATCAGGTTCTCTGTGTATAAGACTCCAGAGTTTCCACATGAAATACAGATCTAAAAAGATTAAAAAACACCCCAAAAATACAAGCCTCAAATAACAGATGAGACAAATTCTATTTTACATTCTTTCGTGTTTTCTGTTACTCTGAGGACAATGTTAGTTTTGTTGTTTCTAATCACAACTTGCACAAGAATACTTCACACATGAGGATTGTCCAGAAGGGAATAATGGTGCTAGTCCTATTTATTGGCCCTGTAAGCAAATGATGAAATATCAGGGTGATCCCTGATGAATATGTATTTTATAAAAGAAAAACAAACCCAACATAGACTCACCATTGTCAGGAATTCTTTTCTGTTCGTGGAAAGGAAAATTATTCTGTAAAATATAGCCATTGATTGTATAACATCTGATTGCAGAGATTTTTTTTTTTCATTGTGCAAAGCTGAAGACCTGTCCCTTCAATTTCAGATTGGTAAAGGAGATCCTGTACAGTTGTTTGTCTATAACCACGTAACCTGTACAACCAGCAGACCAAATTCTCCTGTCTAGCACACATTGTAATTCCCAAGGCGCTGGTCCAAGGTGTTTAATAAATAGAGACCGTCAACAAAAAATACACACACAAAAATCATAAAAATAAAACAAACAAACAAACAAAAAAAAAACAAACAACAAGACTTTTTTAAAAGGCATCCCCACAACCCCTAAACCAGACAAACAAAGAGCCAAAAGAAACAAACAAATCAAACCAAACCAAACAAACAAACAAAAAAAAACCACAAAAGAACCCCACCCAAATAATTTTTGGTATCCGTTTACAGTATTGTGAGTTTGTATTTGTTGGGCATTGTAAATGCCTAAGCAGGAAAAGGAGATGCTAGTTGCTAACCTCTCTTCAATAATAGGTGGGATAGGGTCAACTCCAGTCAGCTTAAAATATTACAAAGAAATAAGCAACATTTAGTTTCTGTTACAATTTGAGCTCCTATGAACCCTGACGCAAATCAGAATATGAGAAACCGAGGGTTCCCCAACAGAGAGAAACCACATTTCTGTCTTTAATTCCAAAATGGTCTTTGGCTGGATTTTAAAATACCATGTCTTGCTTTGTGAGATCTCACCAAAGAATACCTGTCAGCATTAAGAATTCAACCTTTTAAGATGATACAGCATGTA
This sequence comes from Cinclus cinclus, assembly GCF_963662255.1. Lineage (NCBI taxonomy): Eukaryota > Metazoa > Chordata > Aves > Passeriformes > Cinclidae > Cinclus > Cinclus cinclus. Next base: position 8,433,415 of record NC_085047.1, on the reverse strand, counting down.
GGTGTGTGCACTCCCCCCATCAAATAGCTTTGAAATACTAAAGGTCATTACCTGCTCTAGTACCAGAACTCCTGTAACATGCTGGGGTGTCTCAGGTGACTCTGTGTGCTCATGTTAGATTTTTAATGGTGACAGCTTCATGGAGAAATGACTGTTGGACTGAGGTGTATCAGGCATTTTCTCTTCTCTTTGACTGAGAACTTTTTCCTCGGAAGTTTCAGCTATTTTTAAAATGAAGGGTGCCTTATTAATGCAGTGCTGTTGACATGGCAATTATAAAGCATGCAGGAAGGGCACCATCAAGATAGGGTAGCAATGGTGAAAATAAAGATAAATGTGAGTCAATTTACAAAATATATCTCCATTTCTGACAACCTGCTGAAATCCAGTAACACGCTGGATTCAGAAATAACCCGTTCTGATAGAACTCTAAAAACATAGTTATTTTAGGTCAGTTTAAAGATTTTTTTTCCTCTTTGCACTGTTTTAATGACAGCAAGAAGCAAGAAATATGAGCCAAGTATGGAGAACTGGGTGCAAGACAGGTCTGGTGAGCTCTTTGTTATATGTAATTTTCAAGATGTCAGCAATAACAATAATTTTAAAATTAAAACAACTACTCATTAAATTTTCTCCAAAATTTAATCTGAAGTTTATTTTCTCTGCTTTAAGATAAAATATAGATTACTTACAATACTTATTTAACCAGAAACAGCATTACATAGAAGGAATGAGGAGATCAAATTGTTACTATGACAATTAACTGAAACATTAGGATGTTTTGAAAAGCCAGTGATGAGTGGCATTTCTCAGGAGTCACTATTGGGTCTTCAGCAGTTAAACATCTGTATCAAAGCTCTGTGGGCAGCAGGTCAAGGGAGGGAATCTGGCCCTTCTACTCTGCTCTTGTGAGACCCCACCTGGAATGCTGCATCCAGCTCTGAGGTCCCCAGCATAAAACATGGACCCATTAAAACAAGTCCAGGGGAGCCATACCTGTCTCCAGAATTTCTAGTAAAAAAAGGATTCTAGTAAAACAAGATTTCAGGACTCCAGGATTCCAGTAAAACAAGACTGATAGGTGATATATTTCAAATATATGAATTAGTCAGTATTTTTTTTTTTTTAATCTATAAATATATTTCCTTGCCTTTTTAAACAAGGATATCATCTCTAATATACTTCAGTGCTCAAGCCAAGATTTTACATTATTTTAAAATATTCTTCATTATTTTTTTCTAGAGCTGTGTTATGAATTGCATGTTGCATAGAAATGTAACAGCCAGAGTAATAAGTCTGGAACCAGAATTCATTTTACCTTCTAAATTAGACTTTTATAATAAATGGTAAATTGAAATGCCATTACAAAAAGGTTACCATCTTTTATTACATGAAGTTAAGAACTTAAATTTTACTAATGGTGCAATTTTCTCTGTAATTCATCTTTTACTTAATAGCATATAATTGTTTAAATAACGTTTTAATCCCTGTAAAAAGAAGGTATTGTTAGCAAGGAAAGTCTGACTATTAGGCAGCTCAGGAAAAGCTCCGAGTTATCTTTTTCAGATATTCTGATATATTGCTTCTTATTTCACTAAGCCACAAGACCATATCATTTTTGACACCAACAACTGATTTTTTATTCTGGTTGATGACCTCAATCTTTTTCCCCCGCTTTTGTTTTTCAACAGAACACTTGGGGTGGGGGCTTGTTTAAAATTCATTTTCAGTGTGGTGTGTGGGGCTTTTTTAACTAATCTTAATAAGATGCTATGAATGCAATTTGATGGAATAGATTTGTAAGTGAAAGAAAAATGTGCTCGGAATTGAAATTATGCCTGATAAGTGCCTATAGACATGAATGGGAAATTTTAAGCTTAAAACTTCCAAACCCTCAGGTCTACTCTGTCCTCAAGGAATACAGTCTCTCAGTATGCATAAACTTTTTAAGTCTAGATGCTTTTAAAAAATGCCAGTAGGAAGATCTTACTTAATGCTAATCCACTTTAGATCCGCAAAATATACTTGGGCAGCTGCATTTCTCTTACTGCACTGTTAAAGACATACCTTGGAGTCTAAAGCTGTCTGGGGACTCAAAACCTGCATGTTGCATTTCTAAGTCTCCTGAAGCATGGCTAGTCTGCCCCAACACAATAAAATTCCCCACAAACCTAATCCTTTCCACTTTAAATATGGTGATGGTTATGCTGCCCATCTACTGTACAGAGGTTCAGCGGTTGGGGTTGGGAGGTGGAGAGAAAGGAGAGCAAGTCCTGCTTAGTTTGCTTGCTTATCTCATCCCTGTGAGTGAACTCACAATGCCAGTGAACAGGGGTTGTGTCGTGAGCTGGGTTGCTCCCAACAGCCATCAGGGAAAACCCTGTTCCCCTTGGTGCCAGCTCGGGGACCTCTGTATGGGAGAGGCTGCAGATATCACAGGGACTTGAAGAAAACCAAGCAGGACATTCTTCTGGAAACAGAAAAGCTGCCCCTCTCTGCTCTGTGTGCTGTTGTGTATCATATCCAAAGACTTAATGCAAATGTATAAGCTGCCCCTGGAGCTGGAAAAAAAAAAAAATCCATAATATTTCTATTGCTGTAATATCTATGTGCCAAGTGCAGACATTTGTTTGATTTGGCCTTGGGCATTTTTATCTGGCATGTTCTCCATTTCATTTCTCCCACACTATATCAATCTCAAAGCTCCTTTGCTAGGGAAAAAAAAAAAGGAAAAAGAACAAGAAATGTCTCAACGACTCCCTTTGTATTGCTTTTTGTTTGAGATGCAAATAAAAAAAAAAAAAGAAAGCCCTCTCTACTGAAATATTAGTACCAGTATGATAGCAACCCTGCTGAAAAGCTGGAGGAGAGGTTTGGTCTGTTGTGATTGCCTGTGAAATACCCCCTCCCCTCCTCTCCCCTCCCAAGCTTGCTGTCATTCACCTCCTAAAAAGCGGGTGTTCCTGCTGACACATGCTTCACTGAGCAGTGGAGCTTGGTGGCATCCCAATCCTGCCGCATCATGTCAGCTGAAATTGCTATGTTAGAATGGAAATTAACCCCAGAAATTACAGGTACACATTTGATAACTGTATATGTACGTTTCTTCACATCTAGGGGAGGAGTCCTGGATGAGATTGTGTTGGACAGCAGAGGTGAGGCTAACTAACATCTCAATTTACCTTTGTATTAGCTCATATTTGTACATTTTAAATGGAAAACAAAAAGCTTATTAGGCTTTTGGGTAACAGTTACGTGTTATATGAGGGAAAAGGCAATAGTTTGTTTTTAGGTTAAATTACTAATATTTTTTCCAGGCAATGTTTTAGTCAAGATCTTACCACAAGTAGCCGCAAAATGATGCAAAAATTTCCTAACCAAGTGTGGGGAAGAGAGATGTTCTCATGGTACAAGGAAAGAGAATTATTGCAAGTTGTCACTGTATCAGCAGTCTAAAGATTTAGAGCAAGGTTATAAAATAGTTTTAAATATTGACTCAAATTAATTCAATCCAAAGAGTCACCCCTGTTATTCACTGAGTGTCGACTTGGCCACACGACAGACTTGGCTCAGACACAAAATTCACCACAGATTTCTGTCCATTAAAATGGCAGAAACCCTGAAATTAACACTTGCACTGCAGTGAAGGAAGAAGTGAGTTTATTGGTCTTGGTTTAATATTTTTCTCTCTTAGTAAACTCTCCCGCAGGTTAGGTAAATCTAAAATATTATTGCAGGATCATTTCCCTCTACTTTATGTATTTTTTCATATTACCAGCTTTATATTTTATGGCAAGCATCTGAGAGTCATTAATTTCAAATGGCTGAATAAACATTGCTTTCTTGACAGGCACTTATTTAAATGCATTATTTTTGGCATAAGATCTGAAGTTATATTTGCAAGGAACGGCAACAGTTTTTGGCTCTTTTTCCCCCCCTCATCTCATCACAATATGGCTTAATTCTCCCAGTCTCTCATTTTACCTTACCATGGATTAATAGTAACTCTTTCAAGGATCAAAATTACCCACGCCTAGAAATTTGAGGTAATAATTTACTTAGAGCTGTTTGTTAGCTATTCTCTGATATTTAGCTATGTCCCCTCATATGCAGTCTCCACAGAGTAGACAGGGCCATTAAGAGAAGATTTTTAAGCTCCTCATGTCATCAACCTAACTAGTGAAGAATGGTAATTTCAGCAACAGAGACCTGCAGATTTCAATTTTCAGTAATAGATGTTAAATGAGCAGTAGAAAACTGTTTGAATGAGTCTGTAGTTATCTCATACAGCTGTTCATTGCTCCTTAGTTTAAGTTTCTGATTATGTTCCTTAGTAGAGTTATTTTTGCATATCTGCTGCCTCTCTTTCCCTGCTATTTTCTGAGATCTAATTACAAATCTTCCCTGTATATTTAGCTTGTGCTGAGGGTTTGAAGAAATTTTCCATGGAGAGAGTGTACGTGAAGAGGGGAAAACATTATTATAAAGCATTGTTTTCTGGTATTCCTTGTGTCAGTTCTGAAAGACATAAGAAAGTGATCTAAAAGAAGGAGTATAAAAGGAAGAAAACACCCCCCCCACACTTTCTCTTGTAGTTGCCAGATCCATGTTAGCACTTGCTGACAGATGTACTTATGGACTGTCTGCTGTCCTCTGCCAGTACCTGTGAGCAGACAGTCGTCACAGACAGGGGTTCATATGATATTTTATATATCAATTGAATAAATTATTTTAAATATTTAAATTCAAAGATAATGATTGTGATAATGAATGTATGATTTCTATTTAAATTTTTGATTAATTACATTTAAAGACATGGAATTATGGGGAAGACTCTATCTGGATCAGCAGTTAATGCCTTCATTTTGAGATCCTTAAAAAAAAATTATTCCACCCATGGTCATGAATCATCATCATTATGCTGCTTTATAGCAATTAGAAAGGTCAGGATGACAGACTGTACTTGACATGAGGCAGTTCAAGGATGAAAAAAGAGTGAGAGGTGTACTGAGATGGATTTTTCTAATGGAATGAATGGATGCTGGAACAGTGTACCACACCTCATGGTGCATGCATGGTTAGACAACTTTACACTGAGATGCTCCTGCCTTAGGCCCCTTGATTTAAAGCCTACAGGTCAGCCACGTGAATTCAGGGCATATTTCAGTCACCAGACAGGCCTAGTCAGGAGACAAAGGCTTTGAGCTTCACTTGTCACCTTCTTGGCTTTATCACTTCAGGTTCTTCTTCCCACTTCAGTGGGAGAACCCAGCTGTCCTGCTACTGCACCCTGAATGTACCACAACAAAGTGAGTAAACTACCTGCTTCATTCAAATCTTCAGAGAGACTCCCTGATTTTGGATCTGTCCATTTTTTTATACTAAGTAAAGCTCAGCATGAAACACACAAGACAGAGAGGAACAAATGAGTACAGGTGACTTTTCAGAAGTGGGTGATCTTTCTGTTTCCAGCCTGGGTGTCCACCAGCCCTTGCCTTCTCTAACATTCTCTTAGATCCAAGCACAACCTGGGGCTGCAAAGGAAGCTCTGCAGAAGAAGAGCAGGCTCTGCTTTCATGGTAGTGCCAAGGACAAGGCTATGAAGACTGCATCTTACAGGGAGACTTTAAGGACATGCACAGATGATAAAATATCTGTCAGTCCCACCACTGCATATTCCAGGGGGTTTGTCCTCCAGAGGAGGATTGCAGCGACATTGATGAGATCTTCAAATTGTGCTTTATTTGTGCTGGTTGAATATGCACATAGATTACTTTTAAATTGAAAAAGAGACCAGAAACAGAGAAATTCCAGCAATGGGTGTTTTGGGACCATGATTTCTTGTCACATCTCAGAAAGCTGGAGTGCTAGTAACTGATCTACTTTATGTGTATGAGCACAAAGCTTCTAGTTTTTATTGTTGCAGAGTGCTTTCAATTTAGAAAAAAATCAATCAACAGAAACAGTAAATGGCACCAAGCTCCACATTTCTCTTTCAGAGCAGCATTATAACATTTAGCCATGCTCAACAAGAAGTTTTATATTGCTTTTGTTTATATACAGAATAATGTAATGGGGATACAGGGCTTCCATTTAGAAAGGTTATTGACACTCTTGGTGCTGTGTTGGCATTTATTCTTTGGATTTTATTGCTTCTAATCTGTGGTATTTATGTCTCTGAGGTGAGGACTTTCATCTGTGATACATGCTCATAATTTACAGGCTGCATGGTACCCTGATCTTGTCTACAGAAACAGGAAATTAAACAATTAAACAGGAGGCAGCTGTGAAGAGTAAAACAAGGTACTCCCCTCGGTACATTTATTTTTCAATATTGTCCATTGGTCAGAGGAGGCTGAAAGCCACCGGTGACTGAAAAAACCCAATTACTTGGGGAGAACCACGACAGTTTTCCATAGATGGATATGAGCAAATAGCAAAGCATTAAGAAGGGGGATAAACCAGACAGAATATTAATTCAGAATTTAGTGGAAGTTTGAGCTTCCATATTTTTTTTCTCTGTATCCAGCTCTCCTGAATCTGTGTGACATGGCTGAAGCCCTTTGTCACAGACATTCACTTCCCACGCCCCAAGCTGTCTGAAGTGACCATTGCCAAGCTCCCTGGTGATTACTTTAACTGGAATAGCAATGACAGACCACTTTATTAATTGCAAACTGCACTATCTGAAGATTGTGACAACAGATATGGAGAAAGGAACAGAATATCCTAATTTTTCATAGCATAATCAGTCTGTTTGGAGCCCCAGATAAAAATAAATTACCTAAACCTTACAATACACTTGACACATATTTATTGCAGCATACTCTATCAGCAAGCGCCATACCCACACGAGCAAGCTTCTCTCACATTACCCTAAAACGTGGAGGGGAGTGTTAATGAGAAAGAGCAATCAATGCAGGGCTGCTCTGGGGTCTGGGCATGGATTCCAGTTGTTGCATGCCACCACCTCTGGACTTTGCCTTTCTCAAGTGCAACATGCCCACCCAGGCCCAGGGAGAAGTTTGAGTTGAATATCCTGAGGGGAAATGCACTACAGAAAAGGACTTTGCAATCCTTCAGTGCTAGAAATTGACTCAATGGATAATATCATCTGAGAATACCAAATAGTAAGACATTTCTCTTGACATGCAGAAAGAGGGAGAACAGTTCCAGTGACTTGAGAGGGAAAGCTGTCCCCATTCACTCAGTCCGGGAAAAACTGAGGGACGTGCCTGTAGACCCACAGTTTATCCCTTCTCAGAGCCAAAATTTGCAAGACTTTCTAATGGAAGCAGACAATTCCTCAGTTGTTGTTTGGTACATCTATTTTCACCAGGTCCCAAATTGTTTGATACAAAGTCTAAATTAGTCTTGAGAAACAGGATTAACCTTTCCAATCACACTTAAGGTGAAATTGCTTAACTACAGCACACAATGTCATGCTACAGATAATCCATGTGCTTGATTAATGCTTTTATAATCAATTGCTGTCTGGAAGTGACTCCTTCCCATCACACTCTTCACAAAAAGAGCAGATGGTATTTAAAAGGTTATGGCAAGAGGGCATTTCAGAGGTCAAATAGAACATCGATCAAGTGGGCAGAAAAATTGCTTTTTTCCTTCCCCTTCTTATCCTCACAATCCATGAGGGAATGTGGACTATGAATTATAGTTTGATCTATAGTTCAAGCACTAAAATGTTTTCTTGTTTCAAATTTCTGTGTTGTTTTGGGTAATGAACCTGGAAATTGGATTCCCTTTGTGCCAATAAAAAATTGTGCCCAATACATGTATCTCAGGAACATAATTCTTAGACCCACAGAGATTTGCCTGCTACTACCTTGAACACAGTCCTAAATTAATACTGCTTAGTAAAGGCTGTACTAATATCCACGATGTCTCAGATCAGTTTTTAGCAATAATAGGGGTTCTGTGAAAAAAAAAAGATACTGTCCACTTCTATGCCCTTCTACAGAAACCAATTTAAAAAATGATATGTAGGACTTATTCTCACTACTTCCCATGTACATAGTTGGTTGCCATTTTGCATCAGAGTCCAACTGGAGCTATTCTCACCTGGAGTGAAGGGGTCAGGGAGACTCCACTTTTCAATGAGGTCTCCAAAACCAGTATTCAGGGCTTTTACATTGTGGAATAGATCAAGTATATTAAAAAGTATATTAGTTCCCTTCTTCCTCCCCTTTTCACCTCCTATCATGCTAACCACACAGCATGAGAGTAATGGAACAGAAGAGTAAAATTGTTTATTCTTTCTAGTAATTTTTGAGTTTTTACTAATGAGAATATAATTATTTTCCTATTGTTTTGGACATGAATATTGTTGTCTTTGTTGTCTAATAAAAGTGCATTTTAAACAATTGCCATACCTTTCCCGCCACTCATTTCTTTCTGTGGTTGTACAGGTTACTGTGACAAGTGAACTGTTCATCCTAACTAGGTCTCTGAAGTAGATTTTCATTTGGGAAGTGAAGATGCTATAATCCTGCTCTGTGATCAATACCAGGATGGATTGCCTAAGATGGTTTTCAGGATTTTAACTTATATTTAAGAGCCTGAGCTCTTCAAATCTTTCTTATATGCACAATTCTCACTTCATGAAAGAAAACTGAGGAGCTATTAATGAGACAGTGAGACAGGACTTTTTATTTATTCAAGATCAATTAATACTTGCCCTATATTGCATAAATAAAGCTGTTAAAAATGAACCTTCAAAAGGTGAACAGAAGCAGAATTTGATGGAAACATACTAATTCTCTTAAAGTGGCATCTGCATATCTTCCCATCCAGGAGTTCTATCCCTGGAACTGTCAGTGTATTTTAAATAGTCCTAATGCACACAGTCATCTATAACAGGCTGGCAGATCTTTCAATATCAGTTTTGTAGTTTAATTTCCTTTGATTTATTTCAATTAATGTGCATTTTTAAAACTGCTGAAGTCTGTGAGACACTCCAACTAAGTTATGTCTGTCAGCATTGTATATGAAAAACAAAAAAGGTACAAATGTATATATTGCATGACTTTTTTCCATGATTTGCTGTCCAACAGAGAAGAAAAAGTCTTTCCTATGGGTGAAGTACTTCTGTTCCACCATTTAACTCGAGGTTCTTAAAAGGTAGCATACAATAAAAAAAGTTAATGTGACCAACTGCGTTGGTATAAATGAGGAGTTAGGAGAGGTTTATTTCTAGTATTAAGTTAAACATAGAGATTTCCCAGAAAAAAAATCACTCTTGGGCACTGGCTGCATTTCAGGCATTCTTAACAGGGATTCTGAGGGGAAGACAGTATTGGCCCTCAGCAAAATGTTTGTGTCAATTGCCTATGATTGGGACCCCAGCAATCAGAACTGGCATATTTAATGCAAATTGATAAATAAAAGTCTTTGCTACCAGTCCAAAAGCAAAGAAGAGCTGTGCAAATAATGCCAGATATAGCAACAGCACCATATTATTTTTCACAGAGTTTAATATATGTATTTTATGACTAATCCTTTGGAAACTTCTAAAGTAAATCTTTTATCTTCTATTGTGTGTCCATATTGATCTGCTGTTAAAGTGTTGCTTGCAGCTGAGAGGTATTATTCATTATGTTTGGAAGCTGTTTGATCAGAGAAGAAAAAAAATACAGCATGGTTTCAAGAGAGTGAGAAAATCAAATGAACTTATATAGATAAAAAAATAAATAGTGAGATGTACTTCCACTTTCTGTTATTTATTTTTCAGAGATTTTATTCCCTGAAGAGACCAGTGAACCTTCAGATAAATTGACAGTATCTTAAGTAACCTAATAAAAAGCCAAAGCCATCTACCTTTTAACAGTGGAGTTGTCTATAAATGTGCAGTTTCTGCCCTTTTTCCCCATGTTTAATTTCACACCTTAGTTTTCTATTCAGGAAAACCTGATTTTATAGAGACCTAAATAATGCTCTGAATGAAACAACATAATCATTTGTACAACTGTGATCTGATTTTTAAAAATTTGTTGTAGGTGAATATTGACTATTCCTCTGAATGTTAAATGTGGCATGAGAACTTCATATATACAGACAATTATAAAAAGAGGAAAATACAGAAAATGTTAAAAGAATTTTTCTGTCTTTTCTCTAAGTAAAACCTATTATACCTACACGGGCTTCCCATTGCCCTCCCTGCTCTGCCACTTTCTAAACCATAGCTCCCTTACCTTTGATAACCATCCACAATCAATCAAAAATGTATCTCTTTTCTTTATGGTATGACAGTGCCCAAAGGTTTTCTTTTCTAGTGTATCACGTTCCTGATTTTAGACACAGAATAAATCATCAGGGCCATCTCACGTATCTGCTGAGTGATTGCTCTTCTGCACCCTCAGAATATTTCCTTGGCCCAATTGCATTCCTGCCTGGGTTGTTTGATCCTTTCTCAGAAATCCATAATGAACTACCCATTGAAGAGTGGAAGGAGGAAATGCCCTGGGCTTTTCAGTAGTTGTAGGAATTTTATAGTTTACTCAGTCCATAAATGTAATGCTGAAATGAACCTGCAGTATCCGAGTTTGGATGACTATTAAGTGACAAAAGCAGCGTAGTATTCTTGTGCAATCAATATCTTACATGTGAAACCAGAGACAGCACTTTAAATTACGGGAGGTGAAAAAGAAAAGGAGGATACTACAATAATAACAATTTGATGTCTACATCTGCTTTTGCTTGTGTATTGCTGCCTTTTCATGGCAAAATATTTCCTTCAGATCCCTTCTGCAGCCACCAGCATGTGCTAAAGAGTGACAGTGATAAAGCACGTGCTGTACACTCTCCACATTTGTCAGATATGCTTCCTTGTGCCTACCTGACAGAAGTGCTCTACTGTTCCTTTGTTACTTTGGAAGATTTTCTTCAATGTCTTCTCATTTTTGAGTGTTGCAATTCTAAGCAATCTTGCTCTTTGAGCTTCATCTGAAAAGGTGAGAAAGTACCTGCTTAATTACATAGGGAAAAAGGTAGAGGAACAGGTTAAAAATGGTTGTTAGCAAAATAATTTTTTGGTTCTGGTGGTAAATTTAATGAAAATATCATTGTGAAACTGCTTCCACAGAGGAACAAAGCTAATAATTCCTTAAATTGTTCTACTTGTTGCAGGATGTAATAACAGCAATGTGCTGTGACTATAATTTTTCAAACATTTAGATGTAAAAATTCTACACCTATCTATCGGCAATTCGAGGCACCTGAAATCCTTCACTAATTTGATTTTATGTTCCTAGAGCTTCAGAGAGAGAGACTGTAAATATGCAGTAAATAAATGAGCTCTGCTCAATGAGATTGCAAGTTCTGACTTTTTTGTAAATTTTTCTCACAAGCTGCTGAATGCTTGCAGTTTGCCTGAGGGCATCCATGGCAAATGGATACCTTCCTTCAGTTTGGCAGGCAAACTGGAGTGAGTGCTGTACAGAGTGCTGGCACACACCCACAGTGCCAGGGGCTGGGCCACAGCACACCTTGCAGGTCCCTGGCCCTGCTGTGCCAACACCAGACACGTCCCCAAATGTCCCCAAGTGTCCCAGCCAGTTGGGTGTGCTTGGATTTGTGTACCCAGGGCCAGCTCCCCCCAGATCCTGCCTTGTTCAACACCTACCATGGCGACAGCTCTAATTGGGATGTGACATCCCAGATAAAGGCTCACTTGGTTTTTTTATGGGGTTTTTTTTCCATCAGGATTTAGTTTTATGACAGCAAGAGCTCATCTCTAGGATAACTAGGATATATGCCATCTTCAGCTTTCATCCAGCAGCCTCTTTACCATCCCACAATTAAAAATCAGCTGATCTGTGAGCTGGAGTGAAGTGATCTGACAGCTGGGGAAAGAAATGGGCTCTTTGGTTCACTGGAAAATTAAGCACGTTTTGAATTTTTTATTTTTTTCCAGAATAATATACATAGAACTATTTTATCTCAAATTATTGTTGTTTAAAAGCACTATTGGACTTTGGAATGGGCAGTTGATATGAAAATCTAAGTATTTTTCTGCAAACAATAATTCTCTTCAAATAAATATGATGTCCCAGAGCTTTCTTGTTAAGGAAAAACTATTTTTCAAATTAGAAAAAAAGTCTTGACTTTTCAATTCAGATTTACTAAAGGATGAGCCGAGTTATGTTGAAAGGGGGAGTTTTGAAAGAGTCTTGACTGACAGTCAGATTTTCAGAGTTAGAGATGAATTTCCCATCCCAAAGAGAAAGAGGGGAAAAAGAATAGGTGTTGACTTTTGTGCTGCAGTGCATTTGGGTGCTGTAGTGGAGATTTTCATGAGCCATGATGTGTCTGCTCAATATGAGAGTCTTATCAGGCTGCGCCGTTCAGGGCAGGAAAACACTGAGGGAGATGGAGATCTGTACCTGCCACAACAGTTTGGCAAAAGTCTTGGTGCTATTCATATTTACAAGTGTATAAACATGGAATGATTGCACTAAAACTGGTGGCATTCCTCCTGATTCACAGCTGAACAATAGAGAAAAACATTTTACCACCAAAACCTAGTTATATGAGGTTTTTTTTGGTTCAATATACAGCCTTCAAACCTGAGGATATTTAATATTTTTGCCTTTAACTTCGTTTTGGTTCCAGGGCATTTCCTACTTTGCTCAGAGTAAGTGGGTAACTTACTATGTCAGCTCAGATTTACCAGGATGATCAGGTTTTCTTTTTGTCCCTGAGGAAAAATATTATCAAACTACCCACTTGAGGAAATGAAATGCATTAGAACACCTAATATGTATGATGTCCTGTTAAAACAAAATAATCCTCTATGACACTTAGTCACTATCGCAGTTGAAACAACATGTATTTATTTGATGATTATCTGACTGAAACAAAATTAACACCTCAAACTGACTGCTCCACTTTTCTTCAGTCTCAGTCCCATTCTTTAAACACTGAAATGGGCTGGTGGACTCTGAAAGCAAATTCTGGCCTCGGAGATGTACTTTAAGGCAGTTTCTATCAACATAAGAAAAGTGCAGCGTGCCTGATCCAAAAGAGCTGCCAAAAGCTGCTGGTGGAAGCAGAGGCTTCATGCTGAACCGGATAAAAACAAAGGAAACAAAACCAGAAGTGCTATGAGCTGGACTAATTACTGAGGATTTTAAGATGGCCTCTGTGTGACAGAGACGACAATATAAAAATCTGAGGATATTTAAAGAGTCAAATGAAGCAAGAATAAGGACACCATGAAAACATTTATTCAAGAGTCCCATGACATCTAATTCTGCTCTTTACTTAGTTTAAGAATAATTAAACTGTTAACATTCAATTAATTTTGACTGTGATAATTGAGTTCTTCTACATATGAATGTGGCTATCAGGAGCTGTTTTTATGCAACCAAAATATGTTCAAATGTAAAAAGCAAGCCAACAAATTTAATTGAAGCAAGAAATACTCTGATAGAAGACCAGGGATTAATGAGGGATAGAGAATACTGAATTAAAAAAAAAAAAAAAGGCACAGACTTGTAGAATTTTGGACTTGAAGAGATTTTAAAAAGAAATCTTAGACTCTAGAGAAAAAAAAATGTATTATTAAAGCTTTATATTCTGGTACCATCTAGAGGCCAAATGGCACAGCATCCCATTTTACTAGGAGCTGTACAACCATATAAAATTATAGATGCTCCCTCTTCAACTCAAAGAAAGGGTATGGCAAACTGACAGCCACTGAATGTTTATGTTATTTCTTCTTGGTGCAATATTTTCTGTCTGTCTCTCTTCCTCACACATTGTCTGTGTGCAAACCCTGGGTGTGCCATCCTTCCAGTCTGCCAACAGCTGTGTCACCAACACAAATCATGAGTACAGAAGGCAGAATGTTCCTCTGGTGCAAGAACTTCAACATCTGCACCCACAAAAATGTTATAACGACAAGAAATACAGCCAGAGTCAGGAATGGATTGTTCCTACCACCGTGGTGCCCTGGGATTGCAGTTTTCTTTATAAAACATCCAAGAGATTTCTTTCCTAGCATTTGGGGTACAATGTAGGAGGCCAAAACATATATACATCAAATCCTCCAAATTTTCATTTACAGAGTTTGTAAGTGATGTCTGAGGAAATACGTACATTTGGTTTTTGTTCTGTTACTTTGATGCTGAATTGTTGTGAATGAGCCAGTGAAAGAATTTTTGAGCTGCTGCTTCAAGAAAGGAATATTAAAATAGAAGGTTTTCATGCAGGCCAAGGCTGCTGAAGTGACTTCTGAATAAGCCAGCCCAAAGGCTGACAGGCATCAGGAGAGGATTATTTGAGACTTTGCTTGAGCAGTCAGAATTAGGTGGCCAGGGAAAATAGGGTAAATTATCTAGGGCACAGCACTGCACTAATGAAACTGTGCTGCTTCCAGCCAACTGAGGACATCTCTGGCTCAGGAATTCCATAAATGAGCTTGTTGTTTGGGACCACTGGGTAGTAGGCCAGTAGTCAGACCCAGTGATCTCTAAAAGGGTTTTTCACTGATTACAAGGGGATTCATACTAGGCTTTCTGACTGAGCTTCCCTTCATGTCTGGGCTTTGGGACTTTGAACTTTTGGTTAAATTTCCCCTTACCAGTAAAATTCATGGAGTGAAATATAAAATACAGTGGCACAGACTTGAACACATGTTCCAGCAATATGCTCCGTGGGTTGGCTGCAGTGGCCATGGTGGCTATACAGACAACACAAATAGTTTAATTGATTTTGCGTGTATTTAACACACATAAAAAATTCCCTTTATATTTGCAGTGAAACTGTAGGGATGTCTAAGGTTTCCTACATGTATTACAGGAAGATCTTGGAAGCCAAAAAATAAATGAATTGGGGAATTTTCTCAAATAAAGTAGATAACCTCCAATCCTGGGAAGCACAATATTTTACTGGAATTAACTGAAAGAAATTGGATTATTTTGATCTTTCCAAATTCACCTTTCATTTTTTTTCCCTTTGCTTATTAGGAGATAGGTATAAAGAATGCCTACCACATTTGACTGTCTTTAGACTCAACCAAAAATAATAGTCATCTTCCAAAAATAAAATGCAATATTCCTTCTATTTTCAGTAGGTGTAATGTGAGGTTCTTGATATATTTTGACTCCAGTTGCTTCTGTAGGAGGCTCCAGTGCTGATGTCATTGTGGCAGTCAGAAAGTGTTAGCAGCATAGAAGATCATGGTAAATTCAGATGTCATCTAGACCTTTCTAGGCCTGTCAAACCTTTACTCCATCATTTTAAAAACAAGATTGGTGTTTCATTGTTATTTCTAAGGCTGTGAAATGGTTTACACCATTTCCCACATGTCAGGAATTCACCAAGACAGCCAGTAAAATTTGAACTTTTTTTTCTGGCAAGTTCTCTTTGCTTTTGGCTGAACTTTGCAGATGTGAAAGGTAAAAGGCAAAGGTTTGCTTTAACCTTTCAATTCTTCACAAGCTAATCCCAAAAGCTGAGCTGCAGAGGGTTCACAAGGGTCACAACTTCAATAAGGGCATACTGGAGAAGGAAATCCCACTCATTTGGAACTGGCAATAATGCAGACATCTGATTTCTGCCTGGAAGTTGATAAAATACAGCTAATACAAATAATAAATCAGCCTCCAAAACAGTCTTAATTTTTAACAGTAGTAAATAAACAAATAAGTGGATGGGGCAGGGAGTAGGTAAGGAGAAGCACTAGAACACCCCAACTTCTTGAATGTAAGAAATATAATTGTGATAAATTTCAGTTCTTATGGGAGTAAAAACCCACAGATTTTATTTCAGATGAAAATATATTTTCAGTGCTTCCCTGGCTTAGTATTTTCATATTGCAAAAATGGATTTATGTGAAATCACTGCCTGTTCACTTTGCATCAAAGTTAAGTCTTCCACTTTTGAGTGCTCATTCTTTTCACATAATTTTTTTAAAAATTAGTTCTTAAGTGGTTTTATTGGTCCTCAACATCAACTGTTTCAAGTGCTAAGAATGGTGATCTTGAAACCTGCTTCCACTCCAAGTGTTGCATTAGTAAATCAGATAGATTACTAAATCAGCACAATTTCATTAACCCCATTCCCTCTGTAAAGAATAATTTGAACCGAATTTCTTGATTCAATAATTTTTACAGAAGAGAGGCAGTTTTTCACAGACAGAACCTCAAAGTGACTTATTTGCTTTAGGGTAAAAATATTTCTGGGACTCTTACTCAACCAGATTCTGAACTCAGGGTGACTGCTGATGATCACAGTCATCCAGGCTGTCACAGATGTTGTGTTAAGAAAGCTATTGAACATCAGTGGGTAGTAAAATTTTTCTGCTCTCACTTTATTGCTGCCCCCATTAAACCATCCTCTCAGGTCCTATATTTGTGTGACTGGTTCTGTCCCCTATGGCCTGGAGTCATTAGGCCAACCCTTACTAGTGGACTATATAGTGCTTTCTTAATTAACCCTGTGGATCTCCTTGTCCCAAATAACTTTTAAATGAGAGCCTGTAGCAGCAATATCTTGATATAGATTTCCACTGGAATTGCTTGGATGGAATGCATAATTTCAGAGATAAATGCTAAAAGGCCACAAGACACTTTTGAGACAATTGCAACATAGTTTGTCATTTCATAACAGAAGTACTGGCTTTACTGTCAAGACAGCATTCCTTTTTTTGAATGCCATCCTTATTCAGATGCAAGTTCAGTTTCTTCTAGCCCAAGTAAACTGAAAAGAGTACAGAACATATTTATCAAAGTATTAGCAGACATATTAATTCACAATTCTACCACAGACAGCATCTTTAACTGGTCAGTACTTATTGCTTCTTGAATTAGAAAGTAATATATGAGATATTTTGTCTCCATGCTTTTTGAATCCTTTGTCTCCAGCACATCTTTTTGCACATATCTCATATGTAATCCAAGATATTTGATCACAGAATGAAGCACTCTTATGTCAAGCCTGTCAAGTGTGTTTGGCATTAGATCACTCTATAAGTGTGAATTTGTTTGTGTATTCCACTTTCATTTCAATAAAAACACGAGTGGTCTACTGCTTCAGATCAATTATTTATTTTGTGTTGCTACATTTTACTTTGTCCTTCAGCTGCCTTTTCTTTCATGAATAGAAGTGATCTGCAGGCTGAGAGTTGGTGGGGATCCACTCTTGTACACCTTGTAATGAAAGTCTAGACCACAGATCACAGGAGAAATAATGAACCACTTTGTGCAGACAAGATTTTAGTCGCTGTAGATGGCGCAGAGCCTATCCTAATAATTTTATTCCTTTGTCATTTTACTTCCATTTCCTTCTCATCCTCAAACTAGTCCAGCTTCAGTAAATCATTCAAGGTTTTGCATTTACTGAGAAGCACCGAATGCAGCATTTGCAGTCAGGGAAGATAAACATGGAAACTCACACCGAGAGACAAAGTGCCACACAAGTGCAAACTGGAAGTCTGTATCTGCAGGGTAATGAGGCATGGGAGAAAAAAAATATGCCTGAACTACCAGTGAAAGAGGTTAAAACAGCCTAGAACAGCAGAAATTCAAGAAATAATTGGTGAGGTATGCATATTTCAGTTCTCAACCACACAATTGTCCACTCTCTATATGATCCTGCCTGGATGAATACTTATATTCTGTCAAAATAATTTCCCTGAAATAGTGGTTTCCTAACAACATTTTCCATGGGTTTTGTCCACTGCACCATGAATCTTCTACTTCACGCACAAGTTGCTGCTAAAATTACCAGTAACTCAAAACTCCAGGATTAGTGTCTGTTCTGCAGAGCCTCCCAGGAGTCAAACCACACAAATGCTCCATGGTGGAGTTGGCTCACTGGGGAAGCATATGGGCCACTGCTGTTATTTGGATAGGAAATAGCAGCAGACACTTGAAATTCTTTAAGGAATAAAAACTGAATAGATTGTAGAATTAACAGATCAGTATTCTTCTGAAATATAAAATATGGATGACTTTTAAAAAGTACTAATTGAGTACCATGAAAAGTTTAATTTTCTGCCCATTTTGGAAAAGGATTCTTACATGCTGTTTCATTTACCGAGTGGAATATGTTTGTATATGCTGCTCAAATGAGAGCTTCAGATGAAAAAATAATTAATTACAAAGTATTTACCCCTTTTTTCCTGGACTGGACAAGACATGTTATTTGTAAATAAATTTTGGATTTGAATTATGGAGAGATTTGCACTTCTAACTAATTGTTCAATATGCCTCATTATTTTTATTTGAGAAAATCTGCTAATTAGAAATAAAAACCAAATGTTTGTTGTTTCTTTCTTTTTAATAAATGAGATACTGAACAGCATTTTTTGGCTTTTACTCATTGGAATAGGTCCCTTTTGAAAGCTTTGCTTATAGAAAGAAGAGCTTTGCTTATTCTCTGACTTTGACAAGCCCCACTTGCATCTTTTTAGGAATAAGAAAATTACTCTTTTTTTAAATCAGGAGAAAAAAAGCAGAAGAAGTTAGACACCTCTAAAAGTCACATTATAGAGCAGGTGTCCATAGTGATTAACTTAAAGGACAGCAAGAAAAGTGAAGTCATTCTTTCATTTTTTAAAATGCTCCCTAAAACTCACTAAGATTTTTAGCTAAACTCTAATTGAGTTTTCAGATTGTTCATCTCAGTAAATAAGCAACGTGCCCCTTGTGTGTCCTTTCTATCACCTTTAGCCTCCAGCTTTTCTGAAAAATTCTGAGAGAAATATTGAGCACCTTGCCACCACTCGTTATCTGCCTTAGTTATTACATGCTCAAAAGCAAAGTTATCATTCACATTTTTTCCCCATTAAAAAAGCAAGTGGTGAGGATCAAGGCAGCAGCAGGCACCTCTTCTCTTTCTGTGTGTCTACAATTTCTGAAACTGCAGTGAATTTGCATACTGAACACACACCACAAGCATGAGATTAAAGCTCCCAATGGATGTGATGAAGCTCTGTAAAGCTTGAGTTTCTTTTTTATTAGTCCTAGATGCGATCATGAAACCAAACTCTGGATGTACTACATTTCTCACTGTCCTTGAGAAAATGGATGGATAACTTATAGCCATAATTATGCCCACTCACTGGTCTAATGAAGAGAATTAGGGAATGTGTAAACAATAGCTGTGCAGAGGAGAGTATGCATAATTGGCAACTATTAATCTAATAGTGAGAGAGGGAGACGGGTGAGAATGATTAACATAGGCCACACAGAATGATCATTTGTGATAAGGATGACTGAGAAGACATTGGCATTATTTAGCTTTCCCTGCTGGCAGAGAGAGGATGAATAGAAAGAAAATTAAATGCAGGATGGATCAGCAGGTGTAGTGCAGCAGGATTTCAGCACTCACATTTTTTCTTCTCTCTAGAAATATTGCCCTAGTTTTCCTTTCCATGCTATTAATACCACAAAAAGTGCTGAATGGTGAAGCAGAAAAGCAAATATTTTCTGCTGTCTGATACAGAGATTCATTGTCTTAATTGTAATTTCCTGGGCCGGTCAAGGGCATTGTGTCCTATGGAAGTCTCTGGTTTAGGTTCCTGTTTGCATCTTCTGTCCTCTGAATGGTCCTTTGTGGAAAGCAGGAAAGTGACTTCAGGATGATGGAGAATGATTATTAAAAAGAAAAGAGGAGAGAGGAGGTAGATAGTTCACAGAAAGGAAAAAATAGCAGTTAACTGGAAGTGAGAACAGTAAAGGCTGTAGGGTTTGTGAAAAGAAGGTGAGAGAGGGATAGTAAAGGGTGACAGGGACAGTCATGACCTGGTATTTATGGAGTGAGGAATTAAAAAATACACTGGAGATTTTTCAGCTGTGAGGATGAAGTCCCCTGACTGGGTAAGAACTGGACTCATTCTTCTGCTGCCAGCAAGAAGACAACCATCCAGAACCTATAATCCCTTTGACAAGTTTGTCTTGTGTGCTGACATGGGGAAAACCAGGGAATAATAACTAAAAATTGCCTCTTAAAGCTCACAAAATGACTTAATGTGAGTTTGCGCTGTAAAACTGAAATTTAGTGTTTTCTCAGTTCTGATTTTGTTTACCTTTTCTGCGGCCTGCTGTTGGTTTTATGGATATTTAGACACAGCTACCATTGAGGAGGCATGCAGACTGCTCAAATTAGATGAGGGGACTTGAAGAGAATAAACTATCTATCTGACCATTTTATGTGAAAGTTCTTGGTACTTTTCAATAGTTGCTGCACAGAGTGGAGGGTCTTTGTACTAAGAAGCTGCTCCAAAGACAGGGGTTTTTACCATTAAGTTCACATTTATTTATTACTGCTAAAGTCCCCTGAATATAGCTAGGAGAAAGAATGAAGAAGATAACTGAGAAGGAAGCTTTGGGAAAACATAATGGTCAAAGCCTCACTCTCATTTTGTGTTTTTCAAAAGGACTATCTCAAAACTGCATCTATGCACATAAAAGAAATACAAATGAAAATTATGAGATGGTCCTGTACTCTCCCAGTCATGGGTAGTTTCTTCTTCTGCATACAGAAAATATAAAGAAAATATTTGATCCATGTGGATTCATGTGGGTAGAACTCTGAAACATTATGAAAAGAAAGCCAATTATTGCCTCTGTAAAACAAAGGCCAACACACCACCTAAAGACAAAACTAAAAACACTTTAAAAATGTTTCCCCTAAATCCCTGAAAACTAACACTCCTTCAGTTCAAGTTTAACCAGACATTATCCATCTGTTCTGAGGATGCTGCTTGCAAAGATTTTCTGTCTTCCCATGTGCTCCAAAGACAGAAAGCTTCCAAAAACTCTCAGTAGAATGAAGCCACTCCTCCTTCCCTCTGCTGTGGTTGTATTTGCTTGAATCACATTCAAGTCCTCAGCTTTTATTAGAGAAATTTTCTTTCATTTACTGAGCATCATGTTTTATTTAAAGAATATACATTTACTTTATTAATGTTTCACAGATTGTATGAATCTGCTGTAGACTGTGGAATTAAGAACAACACTCTAAACATGGTTTCTTTTCCTATAGCAGGCCACCACCACCTTAATATTTAAATTCCTATAGGGTCAAAAATATTCTTTTTTTTTTTTTTTTCCCACAGTGATGGAATTCAAAGGAAAAAAGTCTATGCTATCATTTTTCCCTCTTTTAAAGCCATCAATTTTAGGTTTTTGACCAGTGAAATCCTTCACATCTTAAATTTTTATTATGAGTCAGATTATTTCAAAGATCATTGAAAAGAGCTGGAAACTATTTTGAAAACTGAAATGTTAGGCAATAAGTGATTGAAATCAACAAAACATCAATCAAATGATCAAAGAGGCAATTTCTGAATGAGACAAGAAAAATATTAAACTCTTGACAAAAAATTGGAAAGGCTGCAGAAAATTCTAAGAAAATCCAGTATGTATAAAGATATGAATAAATGATCAGTATATGGAAATAGCTGCTAAGTAACTCATGACCAAAGTTTATCCTCTGCTTCCTAGAGCACAAAAATCGATTTAGTGATCTTCTTCCTGTGTTACACAAGCCATTATCCCCACCCTTGTTAATGGCAATTTCAGATCATTCCAACTATTTTGGAAAGCTGTGAACTTTCAGGCACAGGCATAGTTTCATCATTCAGGGTGGTGGAGAGCTCTGCTGCTGGTAATTCTCAGTTTACCTCAGCTCAGCAGGCGCTGGTAAAGAGCTGTCACAGCCTTTCCTGGGGCACTGGGTTTCTGTCATGTCCTGACTACTCCCAAGCAGGGAGGATGAGTTTTTCTTGGTTACATGAAGTAATGGAAAGAAAATTGTGCCTACAATACTTCCATCGGTATTGAAAGAAGAACTGTCTTTTTGCCTTTGTCCCATCTGCTATAGAAGATATCTGCTTTGTCCTATCTGCTATAGCACAGAAGAGAAAAGGAGACTATTTCAGCTGGAAAGCGACCTACAATTGTCTCCTAATGATCATGCAGTCCAGCTGCCTGACACTTCAAAGCTGTCAAAAAGCACAATGTCAAGGACATTGTCCAAATGCTTCTTAAAAACTGGCAGGCTTGGGAAATTCTGTTCAACTCAGTTTTTTTCTTCCCATTTATCTTGTCACTGAACCGCGCAGATGTAGCCCCTTCCCCATGAAATTAATTTTATTCTGCAGATAAATTCCTGAGTTTTCTTTGTATTCTTTATGTTGAATTTCTCTTCCCAAAGCTTATCTGTCTCTAGTGCACCCTTACCAAACAAGTTTGCAATGCCAAAATGAGCACCTGCTCCAAAAGTTGTACTCTGGGATCTGTCCCTGGGGGTTTGGTGTGGCTGAGCCAAAATTTTAAATTTGACAGAGATTTCCACAATGTCCCATAAGCTCCACACACCTCTAACAAAGTTCAGAATAGAGAAAATGTTGCTATTAAAAATCTGTTTCCTCAGGAATAGGAATAGAATTCCTAAGGATAAACACAGCGTAAACAGATTCATCCTTCAAATACTGTCGTAAACATCAATTAAAACCAGAAAAACAACAACAAAACCATCCCAAATGAAACCAAAAACAACCAAGACCAAAACATAATGAATGCTAGAGAAACCTGAAAAAAGATAGCATAAAATACATATTTTACCAGAAAATATGCTGCAAATAAACTCTGCCATGGCCTCTGTGGCTTTCCAAGTCACCACTGATTTATGGAAACGAGCAGTTTCAGTGCCAGGAAGAAGCCCACTGGCAGTGAGGTGCCTACAGGATTTAAATCAGGATTTGGACTGTTCAGGAAGCATAGCAGGATAGCAGGCAAGTTAGAGAATGAGTTTTAAGATCTGACTGTATTAATTTGACACATTATGAGGTTAATATAAATTCACTGTCTCACTGGTCATTTAACAGCTACAATAAGACATCATCCATACAGTCTGAGGGAATTCAGGCAGCAGTTTGGGAGATGTTCCTGTGAAAGGCAAAAGGTGGAACAAAGTGGGTCTTTTACCTCTGTGGATCTGCAATTTTACTGTTAATGCACACTGGAATTGTGCCACCTCCTACAGTTCACTTTAATGGCGAGATGCTAAACTTCGGATTTTTTAATTCAGCAGGACCTCCCATTGTTTTAAAGGACAGGAGAATGCTTTACTGCAGCCAGTTTGGGCCAGTGGGAATAACTGGCTTGTAGACTTTCAGAGCAGGGAACCAGTCAAATTCCCAGTGTTGGGGAAATAAACCTCAGCTGAACTTCCAGAGGGGCTGGGGGGCAAGGGGTTGGATGGATCCAGGAACCAAGAGCTCCATGGCCTGGGAGAGTCTCCATTCCAGCAAGGGCACAGGACAGAGTAGGAAAGCCAAGAGCTACCAGTTATTTCTCAGTGCTGCAGCACGGGGAGGGAGGCTGAGACTTTTAACCTCTCTCTCCATTGTGCATTTATTTGGCACATTCCTTATTGTTTTTTGAAGGATTGCAGCTTGAGCCAAGCTTTGCTTACACTCAATATTAAAAAGAAAACCCCAAAAACAAACCACAAAATCCCAAACAGTATCCTACTCAAATGTTATGGTAAAGTTTTAGCCTCCCCAGTATGATGAAGAGAGAGGGGAGAACTTAAATTAACTCATGTTGTGCTGAAAAAAAAAAAAATTACAAGTTACCAAAATATATTCGTCATTATTGGAAATAAACTAAATTTTTACTGTGCTAAGAGAAAGAAAATTCCAAGGACACTCTCCCTTTCTTTACAGTAGAGGCTCTGCAACCATTCTCATTCTTTCCATGTTTTGTGTTACTGAGTCAAGTTTTTATAAAAACATAGAGGAAACCTCCTTTTCTACACTGGTGACATCAGAAATGCAAACAGAATCATAACATATATTTTTTCCACAGGTAAAGAAAGGAATTCATTGAGGGATTTAACATTCTTTCTTCATAGCTATTGTAGGAAAATGATATTACTCCTAAAATTCCCATTATATTATAAAGGAAGGGTAGGAGAACAGTGTGTGTGCAAGGCAGGGAATGGTATAATGCTGTTAAATTAAAATTTATGTCAAAAAATTAAATGCATACTATGTGTGCATGGCATATGCCTTAGGCATCTTGCATTTGAGACTATATTAAAATAATAGTTTTTATAATAATGAAACTCTTTAAAGTAATAACAAAGTCATCAGGATACCTTTCAATAATTATTAGAGCAGGAATAATTCTGAACTCAGCTGGCATTAAAATAAATAATTCTCCTTGAAAATTTGTAAATAGAGGAGGGACAGAAACTGATTTTCAGGGTGAAAATGCAACTAAAAAAAGACAGTAACTTCTGAGTTTTCAATCCAGAATAAAACAAACACCCAGACAAAATCCCCACATCAACTAAGTAAATTTCAATTTTCTGGAATGCAAATATATTCTCCAAAAGTATCAGCTCAGGTCAAATAAAAAATAGCTGTATAGCTTTTCACAGATATATTGTGGATACTGGTGCTGTGAAGATGAAAACCAAAGCTTCAACAAGTGTTGAACTTTTGGGAAGAGGCAGCTTTGCAAGAGATGTACATCAGGCCCTTTGGAGCAAAAGGTATTTTTCTATTAAGCATAAAGTCACAAGAGTAGTCACAAACTTCCCATCTCTCCCCGTCAGGAACGCTCTTCCATTCCCCTAAAACCACTAACTAGAATAGGCCTTTTCATAAAAAAACCTACATTGATTCAGTGCAGCAGGATGCAGATGAGGCATCCCAGTTACTGATCACCAGGGTAAACTTATCTTTGGCAGTTAATTATTATATGGCAGTACTATAAATGCCTCTGTGCATAGCCTGGAGAAAGAAATTTTGAGTTAAAATTGTTTGCACAATGTCCATCATGTCCAGGGCTCCACCAGAGCTATTTCTGTAATTCATGGCTTTCAGGGATCACTGGGTAGTTTTTTCCAATTTAATTATTACTTGGTTACAATCACAGTCAGCTCAAGATGTCATGAACTGTGCTTTTGGTGTAGATTAGACAAAATAAAGTTATGCTTGAGCATGTTCTGCTTTTGCTTTCTTCCCTTAGCTGTCATGGAAGCAACAAGCACTGTGAATTAGTAACCACTTAAGTTTGTTTTTTCCATTGAAATCTGGGTATTTCCTGAAAAAGTTCTCACAGACTGGCGCAGCATAGCAGGATGCAAAGATGACAGCAATTTCAGTATGCTAATGTCTCATTTGCATGTCTTAACATGCTGTATTCCTCCTTGATTGGCATTCTCATTAACTTGACATTAGAAAAGAATGCCTGCTAAACAGCATAAGCAGCCTTTAAACATAGCTGCTATTAAATCCTCTGCTTTTCCGGAAGGAACATTCAATTTTTCAAAGGTGCACTAGAGATAAATGTTTAAAGTTAAAGCGGTTGGTGTGTAGAGACAGGCTTTTTTCTTTTTTTCATTACTCAGTGTCATTTGGGTCAGATATGGACTCCAGACATGAGGAGATCACATGCACTTTAACAACTTCAGAGACCAATAGATTTTCAGCATTTGCATATAAATGTATGGAGATAAGAGAGTTTTTTCTAGTATCAGTTGGGAAAAGGTCAACTCCCTAACGAGAAGGACTGCTCTGAGGTATTATTTGGAAATTAGCATTGCCACTCTGATTAAAAACAGATGTTCTCTAAGTGCACAAAACTGCAGATTACTCTTTTAAATTTTAAAACCAGTGTTAAGACTTTATTTTTGTTGTTTCTTCTGAAAGAGGTTTAATACAAGCTTCTCTTTGGTGTCTCTACTACCAATACTTCTTGTAGATTCCTGTGCCAAGTAACCTTTCTTTAACAAAAAATATAAGATCAAAATAGGTGGTTTGTCAGAATATTTGAGTTTTGGTTCCTCAAATCATCATCAAATACTCCCATAGGATCATGTTGATGCCATGATGGTCTGAACTGATGTGACTTCCTCAGAAGTCTGAAAGCTGCTGGCTTCTCAAAAAGCTGAAATTCTCTGAAATCCTAACAGGGTATTGACATTACACATGCTTGGCAAGGCTCAACTTGGCACATAACTAACATTTCTAGCCCAGCTCTAATTTGTCTCATTGAAAGTGAAAATATTTCAGGAGTTTGTTTTCTTGGTTGTCTGGTTGAATTTCTGTGTCCCTTGGAACCAATTAATGTCCTCTTTGCTATAATTTAGATTACCTTAAAATTATTTCAAGATGATAAAATCTCAAAACTTCCAATTACTTTTTCTTACGAAATCAAAGGAAAACAATTGTTTAGTCATCAGACAATTTGCCACAAACTGTTTTGATATCCTGATGTGATAAGGAGTTATCTCTTGTAAGGTGCTTATTAGGTGGCCACTCATAGAAAAGCAGGACAAACACATAGTCACAAGGTTTTTTTCCCAGATAATTCCAGCTAATAATTCCCACTGAAGCATCCTGGTCCCTACTCCACTGGAGTACTGAGTAATATTGCCACATTATTTCTTTACACAGTGCTTTCTTATTTAAGAAGTGTTGAATAAGGTCTGGGAAACAAATTCCTTAATGTTGACCAAATCTATGGAAGTCTTCCAAGCCCACAAAACTTTATGTGCAGATTGACAGTCTTGCATGCAACCACCTTGACTTCAGAAGAAGCAAAGTCAAGCTTAACATCTTTCTGATTTGAGTGTCAGAGGCAGGTTATGCAGCAGCCAGAGGAAGGGGAGAAAGTGAATGCATGCATGGGAAGCTTAAAAACCTAAAAGCTAATAAATGAGCAACATATTTTTTTTATCTGTTGACTGAAGTGAGAGGTGGAAAGCGAGTCCAAGTAGCAGCTATTATAGTATTGTGCACATGACATTGAAGTTCAGGGTCAGTTGCTTCCATTACAAACCCCATTTTTCAGGGTTTATAATTTGTCTGCCTTAAATCAAATCTAGCTGAAACTGGCATGCAACCTTCCACCAGGACAACTTTAGGAGATATTTTCTCATTTCTTTCATTAAAAAAAAGAAATTAAATCCTTACATCATTTAACTCATTTGCCTTTTTAATGCAGTTTAAAGCTACTTAGTAGCTACAGACACCTCAGGGGAACAGAAAGGTTCTAAGACGAAAGGAAATACTTTTAAAGGAAAAACTTTTAACGCAGCATATCCTGGACTATAGGAAAAGCAAGGCTATGAATTCAAATTTTGCAGCTCAAGTCAACTCTGCAGTTATTAGAGTGATGTCAAGCTGTGTCTCCAGACACACAGATGAGAAAACATTCCTCACTGCTGTTTTTTCTCTCCGTTTATTTGTCTCTGATGTGAAACCCAGCTAGTGAGCCACCTGACTCAAGAAGCATAGTGATGTCTTTAGTGCTGAGATCAGTAGAACTTAGATCCCTGCACTGCTGTGCCATAGGGAAAACAAGATATGACTATATACTTTGCACAGATGTCTGAGAACATTGATGCAACACATGGCACAAGACGAGAAGGGCAGGGGGAATAAAAAAAAAGGGGAAAAGAAAAAAAAAAAGGAAGAAACACAGTTTTCATTAAATGTAGCTAATAAGCCAAATTTATTCCGGGCCTCCATAAAGGAAGAAGGACATGGCAATTGCAATTAATGTCACAGCTCCCAAGCTGTCAACAGGCACTGTTGACAGTAAATACCTCTTTGTTCTTTCCTGATGGTTCTGCCCCAAACATCAGCTCACTTAAATGCATTTGAAGTACTCTTCTGAGGTGACTTGAAGCTGACACAGCCTCTCCACACATGGCACCCCTTCCACGGTATCTTATGGACACCAAGGAGAGGACTGTCTCCTCACACCCATCTTCAAACTGCCTTCACTACTCTCTGTGATGAATTAAGGTTTCTTTGCTACACTGGAGGTGAATTCAGAAAGTGTTTGCAACATCTGGGCTATGTAGCCCATCTTTCACCTCTTGGAAGAAATCTGTGTGGAATACAGTGGTGAGGCACAGAGAGGAGACAGGTTCTGAGAGCGTGTTGACTGTCAGAGCCCTGCGTCTCCTGACAAATTAAAAAACACCTTGTGAAATTTACAGCTGGAGCACCAACTGCCTAAAGTCATCTGAATTTACTGCTCACATGAGAATGAAATACTATCAGATAGGGTGGGAAAGGGTCTTATTTCTTTTTCTCTGCTACTCCTCTGATTTTGCCTTTCCAGGAGAGAAGATGATATTCTTGTTGTACAGAAAGTGTACCAGCCTTTGACTCAAGTTATCCTCAAGCTTCCCTTCTAACTCAGTGCTTGCTTAACACATTTTCCAGCTCCAACAAAAAGCAACAAGAATGTGTCATCCCAGACTGCAGCAGAAGCAAACTCTCTGAAAAAGCCCATGCAAAGGGGGACAAGAAAAACCTAATTCAAATTAAGGTTTTGACCCAAGATCTCTTGCCCTCAGAAAATAGTCATAAGAAACAAACTTCAGAGTATTTAGAATTCAAAGAGATGCAGCATTTCCTACTGGAGATGGGTCATAATACACAATACCCCTAGTGTTAATTGAGCCCATGAGCAAATAGGTGAACATGACTCCTTAACCTTGCAACTGAGATCCTCGCCTGGGAGTTTAAGTATTTATGTGGGTGATTGTGTCAGCAGGAAAGGTTGAGACCAGATGATCTGGGCTGTGCTGACTAGAGGGTAAGAACATGCTTTTCATAATTATGGGAATGATGCTCTTGGTTTCAGATCCCCAAAATTAGAATCCTTCCAGTGGAACAAACATTCTGATTGTCGTACTCCACAGAGTAATGTGATGCCACGTTGGTTTTCCTCAATTTTATAGTTCTATTTATTTTTTAATTTTTTTTTTTTGACAATTTTCTGGGGACTAACAGCTTAATTTTTAGTCGAAGGATATAGTTTTCAGTACAGATTTGGTTTGGTTTTTAGGGTTGCTTAGTTTTGGTTGATTCATGTTTGGTTGGTTGGTTGGGTGTTTTTGAGAAAAAGGGGGAAAAAGAAAGAGGAAAATTTATCAGTCCAGTTACTGATTTTATTCAACAAGATGTACTTGAAAATATGTAGGAATATTTTCATACTTCCATTTGGAAGGTAAAATCTATTCTCCAGCTTCAGCCATCATGTAAGCATTTTACCTTGAAATTATAATTTCCTTAGAATGATAATTGGGCTATGTTTCTGCAGAGCATTAAGTTATTTCATTGGGGTTTACTGGGCGATCAGCTGTTTTGCTTCCATTACAAAGAATGGCTGCAATTTCTGTCAGGACATCTATGCTTTATCTTTATGAAAAAGAAAGAAACAAACAAACAAACAAAAAACCAACCAAACAAACCATAAAACCACAAAAAATAATCCTGACAACTTTTGAGGGAGAGGAAGGATGATAGTTGGCAATTATTCTGTATGTGTGTATAAAGTTGCATATAAGTAACTTATTCTAGGTAGAAGTGCAATAGAGAACAGGCTTGCAATCTTACTTTATAAAGCTGGACACATGTTAGAGAGCCCAGTGAAGTTCCCTGAGGGAATCTAGACATACAATTAGAGGTAAACACAAAAAACATCCCCAAGGGAAAACATAATAATAAAAAAGTTTTTTTTATAATAAAGAACTATATTAAAAATAAAATTAAAAAAAGAAAGTTGTGCATTGTATAATAAAAACACAGAACCCAAGGCAAAAAAGATCCAGTCAATCTTCCAAATGATCTTTGTGAGAGTTAAGGGAGAGTTGGTGATTTCATGAGGGACCTGGAGGAGTGAGGTACCTACAGCCTCATTATCCAGCACAGTAATACCAGGGCTGGGGAGAAGTAGACACAAAGCCATCATTTGGCTTGTCATGCATAGCTAATAAAGCAGGACTGGAGACTTCTCATCTCTTCTGCTTCACGTGGGGCCAGTTTCTGGCAACTGCTGCCTACGGACACCTGCCAACAGTGGCAGGCAGAGCTGTGAGGGCTGTGTCCTGTCCTGGCTTTCCAAGCTGCAGAGCTGTGATGCTAACCCATGGTGACGTGCCAAAGAGGAGCATCCCTTGCTGAGCCCTGCCAGGTTTCTCTCTGCATCTCCCTTACATGTGTCTCTCTGCAAAGAGCAGCCTTAAACCACATTGCAAGTTCACACTGAATTTGCTGCCTCCACTGTAAGAAAAATCCCAGTTTGCCACGGAGAGTGTGGGTCCAAGGGGAGTTCCATAATTAGAAAATTGAATCAAGAGCTGCATTCTCTTCATGTTAATTTAATAATTAGAGTGACCATTGATATCACTGGGCCTGTCTGAGCAGAATGTAATCAGCAAATATTCTTAAACCAGTCAACCGAAAGAAAAGGGCGGCTGCAACAATGGCTTCACAATCCAAAGTCCTTGGTTTATGATTTTGTGTGACACCGTAGTCCTTATAAATAAAATGCCCTCTGAGATTGATGGCTAGGCCTGCCCTGCAAGTGCAGGAACACACACACTGAGTTTCATGTTTAGTGGGCCTCAAGTCTGACATATTTTGTAGTTGCAGGGGAAATGGATCCCTTGGATAACTCTCTAAATTACATGGCCAACAAACTACAACACCAGGACTCCAGGATTTTTAATCATAATAAAAAGAATATCAAGTGGCCATGTGTATGATTAGTTTGCTGGTATAACTAGGTGGAAGATATCACACTCAATTGCAATCTATTTATGAAGACGGGCAGGCAATTATAGGAGACAAGGGAACTGATTTTGCAGAGTGAGATTTAGTGATTAGCAGCGGAGTCCTCATTTAATCTTTAAGCCTATAAAATTCAGTAGTTTGAAATCTGTTGAACACACCATTCAAATACCTGTGGCATTATTTTGAGTTGCAGTCATTGGAGCTGTGGTGTACAGAACTAACTTGTGATTGAATAGCCTCATACAGAACTGGTCACCAAATTAGGCTGGCAAAAAAGCCATTAATATTTTTGGTTCATCACTTTTCCCTCTAAGGACAATTTCAGAAAGTTATTCAGGCTTAACTGGTTATCTATTCCACCCCGTACAGACATTTTTCAGAAATGCTGTTGCATCCCATGCCCATAAAACATACGGTACGTGTAGCATATATAGGCTGTAATTAAAAAGAGACATTTGTGTTGACAAAAAGACAGTTGTTCCCACATAAGTGTAAAGACTGTCTTCTCTACCAATTAAGACTCAGAAGAATATGGGCTTTAATAGTCCTCTTGGGGAACTTGTCTTTTGTATCTATGATAAATACATGATTATAAGGACAAATTATATGAGCAGCAATAATTTCCTAGTAATGTGATCATTAAAAGCCTTCAAAACTGCAATATATCAATATTAATTGGGACAGATGATCATTTTACTGACATGCTCAAGTCATTATCCATATTTCTGTACTTCATGAATACCTGAATAGTCTTAATGATGTGATTTCTTAAAGATTCTTTCTTCAGTGGTCTTAACATTATTGTCTATCCAAAAATTATGAAAAAAGGAGAATAAGAGAAAATAAAATTAGAAGTAGTGCAGGGAGTTCTGAGCTAAAAGTAAGCCAGATCCAGAAAAATTTCAGTTTCTGTTCAGACATTAGAACAGTTGATCAGAATTATTGAGAAGAAACAACCAAATAAACACTGTCTGCTGGGCCTGGGTGGTGTTCCATGTTTGCTGATAAAGAGGACACTCAGCTTGGGAGGGTGAGCAGTCTATACAACAACTTGTTGATTCATACTCTTTAGTGCTATTCATTGCACTGGCTGTCTGCTTCAGAGACCTTTTATCATGTGGGAACACACTGCATGTCCTTTTATTTGCATCCCCTGTGACAGTGGACTGGCAAATAATTTTGTTTCCTGCCATAGACAGGCTGTTGAAAATGCCATGCTGACTTGCAGATAACATGTTTGCAAGAAGAGTGATAAACTTGATAGGATAATATCCTGAAAGCTGGAGTGAAATGACAGAATGTAAGTGCAGAACACATTTTGTGTCTGAAAGGGTGTTATAGACTCACTATTACTGCTCCTGGAGATGTGACTGTCAGATCTTGGTAAAGTATCTGATGCCTTCCTTGATATCACACCTGCTGATTTGTCTTCCACTGCTCATGTCATGGTTAGCTGCAAACCAAGGAACACACTGTCTTTGTGCATTTATTGATCA
Organism: Cinclus cinclus; assembly: GCF_963662255.1. NCBI lineage: Eukaryota > Metazoa > Chordata > Aves > Passeriformes > Cinclidae > Cinclus > Cinclus cinclus. Next base: position 8,401,339 of record NC_085047.1, on the reverse strand, counting down.
CTGTGGAAGACATACATAAATGCAATAGTTATGGCTGAAAAATAAGCATACAAGTTATGTTTTTATACAAAGGTGACTGGACACAACAACCATATTCATATACTCATTATTAAGGCTTGACGTGTTAATTTTCACTATAGTAGTTTAATAAGACACCCAGTGTCATCAGTAGGGCTGTACCAAGAACATTTTCTTGCCAAAGCTGAAGCTAGTACCTGTGAAAAAGTAATTTTTTTACAATGTACTTGAACTATGATCCTAATGTCTATCAGTGCCCCCCTTCCAGTAACCCTGACTGTCAAGGTGAGTTATACTGACATAAAAATTACAAATAAAGCTAACAGAAACCTATCTACAAGCTCATGCCCGTAATTATATACATAATTATGCCATAATAGGAAAACCCCTACAATTATGTGCTACTGCAATGAAGAAATTGAATATTTAAGTCCAGAACAGGTGTAATGTGGCTGTTTTACTCTGAATTGCAAGATAATATATCTTCACAATGGGGCAGTTACACACATAAAACATGTTTGTTTTAAAGTTTTTCTTTTTAAGTTTTAAAGTATTACTGTAAAATTAAGTAATACTTAAGATTTTAGAGATAAATTTGAGTTAACGTTCTTTAAAGTTAAACATAATCCTTGAATTTACGCAATAAAGGTAAAAATATTTGCCTTACTGTGTTATATTCACACTTCATGGAGGATCACAGGATGACACTGTAGGATTACACTTAAATTTGTGGATCTAATGGAGAGAGATGTCCAAACAGTATAAAAGAGAAAATCTGTTGATATTAGCACCTAATCAAATTTAACTCTAATTTTAAATGTTAAAGGGTTTTTTTCTGTGTTTAAATTAAAAGATTATTTTGGTTTTGAGAGTAAGTACTTTGATGTTATTTTTAATTTTGGCATAAAATGCAGACAAAGGGAATCTGAAATCTATTTAATTTGTACATCTTGGAGATGGAATACCCTGGTTCAATATCTTCTCTTACTTGATGAGTCTTGAATCCATTTCTCTCATCAAGGTCCTTTAATGGTCAGGCTATTAAGCATTGCAAAATCCCATTCTTCATCTTCCCTTTTGATGTTTTTCCATTTTTTATAAAATACTTTTACAGAAAAAAAAAAATATTCTCTCTTGTTTAGTGAGTGGGACATTTCCTTATGATTTAAATAGGCTGGATGAAGTAGAAAATCTCCCAGAGAGCCAGAGAGAGCTACATGTCTCCAGAGTCTGTGACAAAGCCATTCATGTGAGAAAAGGAATTCTTGGTCCAACAGCAACAGCTGCACAGTTTATTTAATCTGCCTCTTTTAACTTATTCTCCCACAGCTTTGGTAGGATTTTGAACCTATGAATTATCTGATTTTTTGTAAATTATGCTCTCTTTGTTTGTGGGAAACATAAGAAGTATTTTTTGTTATCTTTTGTATACAGTGGACTAACTGGATAATCACATATGTTCAAAATGTGCAAACTGTGTGTCAGAGGTCTAAACTGATGTCCCTTGGAGTAATGGAACTATTGTGTTAAGAAAGAATGTGGGATTTCTCCATTATTAGGAAATTGTTTTGTTGGGTATTTACTACGGAATATTATCTCTACATGTTTTTATTCAATTAATTAAGAGGATGCCAGGAGTTACAATAGTATGAATGGAGTTGAATATTATACATTTAGGATGCAATTATATTAAACCTTTCAAGTAAGTATATTTAGGCTCTGAAGAAAGAACAAAATAAGACAGGCAGAAAACTCTGCCTCCAAGAACTTTGTACATTTATGATATAATTTAGTGTAAAACTCGACCTTCAAGATAAGCTGTCATGGCGCATTCAGCAAAATGGCAAAACTTGGTAATTAATAACTTATTCAGTTATTATCAGGTGCAATTAGCAACGAGTCTTTCACATGTAGTAAAACACAGCTTTCAGCTTTGCCATCTGATCTCTATTGTGTGAAAGCAGAAAACATGAATTGAGGCCTTGCTTCTTTTTTTATCTAAGGGGAATACAAGCGAGGATGTAGATAAAATGATTTTGAAGGTAATGAAAACCTTGCTTGATTTAATCTTCAGACTGGAAAATGCAAATACAACATCAAATTTCTCACCATTTATTCTGCAACTTCCATGACATAAATGTCATGGAAATACAGTAATAGGAATACAATAACAAACTAGCTTTCCTGGACAAAAAAGCTGTATATCTCCAGGACACGCTATCCTCTTTTTTATCCTCTTTTAGATTTCTTTCGTAGTGAGAGATATGCACTCATCCTTGTTGGGACTGCTCAGTATGGGGCCTCACAGGTTATGTCTCTTAATGGGTACTAGATTGTTAGCATTATTGTTATTTTGCCAAAGCCAAAATTAGCAGAAAGAAAGCATCATAAAACTAAACATAATTCAAATAGTTACAACCGCATGGTACCCTGTCCAGAGCATGACTTGTTCAAACTTCTCAGATGTTATCCCTCCAATTAGATGTTCATTTAAGTGAAATTTGGAGAGAGGGAAGCTTTTTAGATTTCTTGACATACTGCGGTCCAATACATTGAAAAAAAACCCCAAACCTTACTAAAAAATTGCAATAGGTAAGCAAAAATAGTTTTGCAGTGTTTTGTATGTAATGTTTTCCTAATTAAAAACAGTATCCAATACCACTAATGTAGCTTTTATGACTTAAAATTTTTCCAGCTCTTAATCTGTATGAGAGTAAACAATTCATAAATAAAACATTTGGAGATGCAAAAGGGCATTTCTTCTAAAAGAAATAAAGAAGTTCTAATAAGGAGCTCACATGCTGCACGCTGCCAGGTTTATTTGAAAACTGTTGGTGTCCTCCTCTCAGTCTGAGAGCATGAGACACTCCCCAAAACACAGCTCTTCCTCAGTGGCTGTCTCTGTGGGATGCAAGCAGAGATAACTGATTGTTTGCAAGAGGAATAGCTGCCTCCTGTGCCAGTCAGAATTTAAGCATGTCCAGTACTACTGAAATATTATTTTTTTTCCAAGATAGTGCCACAACTGTCTGGTGTTGTGCACACGTCACTTGTTTGTAATGATAAGCTCTCATGAAGGACGCTGTTAATGGTTCATCTTGAATAACTAGAATATCTTGAAAATCTTGAGTATCACTTTTATGACCTGAAAGCAGTGAGATTTGGTTAAAGTTGGAGGTGTTTGGATATTTCCTTCACTCTGCATCCTGTGTGCTACCTCAAGTGACTCCAGTTCCAGGGCCACTCAGCTCAGCTGGGAAGTGATCTCTGTAAGGAAGATACTCTTAAAAGGAGGCAGAAATCTGCTCCAAATCATTCTGTGTAGTCCAGATCCTGTCCTGACTTGTCCTTATGGCTTCATTCCCTTTTTATCTTCTGGTCTTGGCTTCAGAGGAGTCTTTCAATTTTCTCTTCTCACAGAGCAATAGAAATCATGTTATAATAGCATGTTGAGAGCACTGCTAGAGAAGGGCTATGTTAAATTCCTAAGAAAGCTGAATTCCTCTGAGTCACTGCTGAAATGTGCTCCGAAAGACAGTGCAGACTCTCCATTTCAATTTCTTCACAAGTAAAAAGGAAATGATGCACAGTTCCAGAGAAAGAGGGAAGGATGCAAGAATACCTCTCTTATATCTTTCTGTACTCTTCTTTCTGCATTCTATGCTGCAAAAATTATTTTGGGGTTTTGCCCTGAGTGGTGAACTTACAGCTAATGAGATGTGGTCTCATTAGTCACATTTTTTTTTTTTTTTTATTCAGTGAAAGCCTTATAAAGACAAGATTAAAAATTATTATCTATTTTTATATTTATTTAATTAAACTAAGGTGAAAGGTTATAAAGAGCCCAAGGTTCCTAGCCTATGATTAGCATGCCAAAAATTCCCTGTTATCCTCAGAATCATAGGTATCTCTAACCTCATCACAGCTGCAAATCACTTTAATTAGCACAGAAACTGAGAAGAGCATAAACAGGATGATCACAGACTTTCTGAATGATTGCCCATTAGTTGACTAAAACAGTCACCACTCCATTTTTAAAGGGATGTGCTGAATATTTATGAAATTTTAATTATATTTAGAAACTTCCAATACACTGTCTCATACTTTGTCCCAGTAACTCCTTTAGTAGCTTCCTCAGTGATAACAAACTCAGTTTTGCTCTATGGCCATGCTTCCATTCTTAGAATTACCTTCTGGTCTCCTACTGTTATCCTAAATACTTTGATTTTTCTTTTTATTTGTGGTGTGCCTCCACTGTCCTGCAACATAGATTATGTACACTACACTTCAAAGCTTAGAAGTAACAGGTCTCCTGGAAGCTGCGTGTACTTGTCCTTATGTAATCAGTTCAGTAGGATTTTGGACTTGATTTTCGAGAAATTCTTCCTATATATGTATCATATATAGGCATATATGAACTTATTCACATATGTTAATGTATTAAAAAAATATATCTTTGCATACTCATATCCAATTTAGAGAGTTGGCCTATCTGCAAAAAGTACCAATCAAACGACATGTATTTTGTCTCATCATCTGCCCTGAGGATTCTGAGTTGCTGGATTTTTTATAATTTTATTTTCCAGATTATATAAACTCTGCATTACTGTGCCAGTGAAGACTAGGTTGTTTTTCTTTTACTGCTGTGATCATCTCTCTTTAAGGCTGAAGTTAGTTGGAAGCTTTTTAATGTAATTATTAATTTCTATAAAGAGGAGCCTGCTACTGGTCAACTGATGTCCTAGGACTTTTCTTGAGTTTCCACCTACAGAATATTTGACCTGTGCTGTCGAACAGCAAAGTGTTTTCATTAACATTATAGTTAGTCTGAACGGGAACTCTGCTCCCTCATTTTGATGCTTTTTCTTGAGTTCTCTAGAGAGTCTTTAATCGTTGAAATAAAATGCTTTTTCATGATGTCATTTAATATTCAGAATAAGCTTCACTACCAGGTGCCATGGTTTTCCTACCTGGAGATTTCCCTAAGGGCGTCCTGGTTTTTGTGTAAATCTCCTTGTGACTCCTTTGTTCTTCAAAATGTAGGCAGTGCTGAAACTCCCAAATATGCATTTGAAAATACTCTTTCTGTGATTTTTTTCTTTCTCTTTCTTCCATTTTTCAGTGAGACCTCGGCCAACCCCTTTCCTCTATCTGCATATGTTTGAAATGAGGTTTCACTGGCTGTCTTCCACAGTCATATTTTGAACCCTGGGGCTTCCCAGAACAATTTTCTTCCACTCAGATTTTGGCTCTCACTTTTTTATTCTGGGTCTTTTAAGTGCATATATCTAAATGAAAAACTGCTTTTGTACTGTATTGCGTGCTGCCTCTCTCTTGGAAGTATTGCACTTTTTATTACAGTTTCATAAAGATATAGATAATAGTTTATTCTGTGTGGCTGAATATTTCCGAAGCAAATGTCAATCTTCAAAGTTATAATTAGTCTTTTGTCTGTCCTGCTCTCTCTGAAGCTGTCTGTTATTGCATGGAGCACAGCATTACTCCCATGGAGGACTGAACAGGTGTGTGAAGCTGCTTGCTCAGGATTCCAAAGTGTAAATGCCACGGTTTTATGTGGACTTTGTACCTCTGACCCAAAATCACACTGGCCCCCAAAAGACTTTATTGTATAAGACAGAAGGAGGGATGTTGGAAAGTTAAGTGGAGGATTTGCCTTTATGTGTTAACTACTTTTGAATCAGAAATTCTTATATTGCCAATTATATTAAATCTGTTGGTTCCATCTGTTTCAATTCAGTAGAGCACTAACTGCACAATTCTAGCTTCATTAATAAATGAATTATGTTCAGTAAGTTTGCATTCCAAAAGCAAATGGGTTAAAGCATTTGTACTCCATCCTAGAAATACTCTTAAGTACACAAAGTGAATAAATGTCTATTTAAAACAACTATTGTAATAAAAAAATCTGATGTTACACAAGTAGAATGTTACATATCAAATTCATTCCTGACCTACCCAGTCCAGGGAATCTCTGGGAAATGTTAAGTTTACAAGGTAAAGACTTAATGGTTTTAAGGCAGATAAGGATCTGTAATGTAGCAATTTATAGGTCATATAACATGGAGTGAAATTTCCCAGAGACTTCTATTTGCATTAGCACAATACAGTTTACAGGATGCAGCCAGATCCTCAGCAAAGTATGAGACCCCAGGTCAAGCTTTCGTCTGTGAAAGGGCTCTGCCTGCCAGCCCTACAAAAAAAATTTAAATCTCGCAACATGAAGAACTTGAGTCGCAGTGATCCTCAGCATTTTCAGGTGATCCAGGATTTTTCAAGGGGCAGAAAGAAAGCAGCAAGTACCACAGCAACACTTGGGTGCAGAGTGATATTTTGGCCACGTCCCATGAGGTTAGCACAGTGGCCATTAGGTTTCCTGGGAATTGGGCAGTGCCTCTTCAGAGTTAAGATCCTGCAAGGCTGCAGGTTGAAGTAAAAGAGCTTTGTGAGCTCTGTTGCAATTTCCCTGCTCTGGGCAGTGTGGTCCCAGGGGAGCTGTGTAATACCAGGGAGTTTCATGTTTGCACCTCCTGAAGGTCATTCCCAGTCACTCTCTGTCACGAGTGGAATATTAACATTTTCATTACACATCCTTCAGGTTCAGTATATGTCAGGGAAAGAACTGTCTTGTACCTGTGAGTATCCCTGCCTGCAGGTGCAGAGATTTCCAACAGGAAAAGCAAGGAAAAAATGTGTTTCAATGTAGTGAAGTTTCACTAGAAGGGCATAACACAGAGGTGAGAAAATCAGGGGTAGCTGGTTCTCCTGCACAGCAGTGAGAAGGAGAACAGCACAGGAACAAAAACAAAAACAAAAACAAAAACAAAAAAAAAAAAAACCCAACAACAAATAACTGAATTGGTACCTAACAAGTCTTACAAAATTTGTAGTTCATAATTTTTTTAATAAAAAGGATTTTGCTAGAAAATAGCTCTGGGGGGTGATTTTTTTCCCCTTTCTTTGTGATGCTTTATCTTCCAGACTATCCCCTCTCTTAGCTGTTTGCTTCTTCCTTTTGAAATTAGTCTACATTATTCCATTAAGGTTCAGAAAACCAGCCAAACAAAATCACACGATACAGCAAGAAATTAGAACAAGCCATTAGGAGTTTAGGAAACAGAATTAGTCTATTTCTTTAAATCAGAATCGGGGGGGGGGGGGTTTGTTTGTTTTTGTTTTTGTTTTTTGTTTGTTTGTTTGTTTTTTGTTTTCTCTCAAGAAAACCATTACTATCTCATGCTTACAACCAAACCCTGAGGCTACAGAAAGTCAATTACGCATCCGGAAGAGAAAGGTGAATACAGACAAATCCTGTTTCCATTTCATAAAAAGAATCTGGAAGGTTGTGGGTAGTCAGTAGTCCCACACCCTCATCTCACTACACATTTGCCCCCTAGATCTTAATGTGCACAAATATTTAGGGTTTGGGAATGTTATGAATCGGAAAGATCTTCTACACAGCTTGTCCTGTGCTGTTCACAGTCAACAGATTCAATGCAAACCTTCAGTGGTCAGGATTATCTATAAATGTGGAAAAAATAAAAATAAGTAAGGAGTCCAGGTTCATCCAAGATTTTTGGTAAAGTCAAAGAATATGTGTGTGTGTCTGTATATATATATATATTTAAATTGCTATCTTTTGCATTCTTAGACAAAGGGTAAATTCAAACCTGGAAGAGAAAAAACTAAAAATCCAGTCATTTTACTTTTCCCTGTTCCAACTAGTGAAAGAAACTGATTCTAAATCAGTCTGAAAAAATAATCAGGCAAAATGTGAAAGGATGTCATCATCTTTGCAAACTAAAATTAAGCTGTCACAATCAGAGTTAAAACTGATGTGATATCTCTGCAAGAGGACTGATGAATTTTTCAGCCTGTAGCAGCAAATCAAGTCAGCAGAACAATAGGATGTTCCAGGTGTCGACTGAATGAATAGTGCCACATTCCTTTTATTTATTTTTTTTTGTCCCTAAAAGACACTGGCTAAAAGCATTTCTGTTCTCCACATCTCCAGCAGGCCTTTGCTAACAGTGCAATATTTTCACAGTTCAGCTCCAATGGGCAGCTGTTTACTACCGGAACATTTCACTGCTCTGATTCCCATTCCAGTCCCACAGCCTGGAAGGTGTACATGTCCTTACCTTTGTAACCATGAGGGAGGGTTTGGCCAGAAGGTGGACAGACGATCCCTGCAACCTAAATTATTCTGTGGTTCCATAGGATTCCAGAGAAATTCTACAAAATAGACTCAATTCTTCCTCCTGAATTCATCCAGTCATACTGGAGTGAATGCAACTAAAGCAATTCTGCTTTTCACCCAAGAAATCCTAGCCAGGGAAGGGAAGAATGCCATAAGAAGCAATGTGATACAATCAGCGTGGCCATTTGGAGTTTTAGTACTATTCTCAAAAAGAATCTAAAAATATAGCTTAGCCTGTGTTTTCTCCAAATTTGTTTTATTTCTTTGTCTGTACTTGTAACCCGTAGTAATGATGCAGAGCTACCATTGCTATCACAGATGGTGAAGGGCACATGATGAAATTTTCATTTACTACAAAATCCTTTGTGACATTAAAAAAAAAAAAAAACAGTGGAAACTCCACTCCAGAAATGCTTAGCTGCTTGGGATATTATACTGACAGCTATAGAAAAAAACAACAAAAAAAGCTGCAATAATCCTGTAGAAATATCATATAATACTTTATTGATGCACAGCTTTTCTTGTACTTGTCTACCTTTGGCTTTTCTATACAATAAGACAATGTGAATATGTTTCAGGTAGTCTAAAATCCATTTCTATTTCTTTCAGTTTTAATTTAGGCAGCTTAAGTGGCACTTTAGCTCAGATGATCAGAGCCTGGTGCTAAAAAGGCCAAGGCTGTGGGGTTCAATCCCAATGTGGGCCATTGTCTTAAGAGCTGGACCTGATGATCCCTGTAGCTCCCTTCCAACCCAGAATATTCTGTGATCCTGTGACTGTCATGTACATGGCAGTGCTGCTGTCATTGATATATCTATAATCTACTCTCAGGAATTAGATAATGTATCAGCAACATATTTATATATTTATAGCATTTATATATGTCTTATGTTTTTATTAATATATTTCTTAACAGCAGATGATGACAAAAAAAAATGTCATTAATAAATATAAGTCACAGCAGACCCCTTAGAAATCTGCTAGAACATCTACTTGGAAACAAGTACATTCTTTTCATAGCTGCACACAATAATTTCAGTGTAGGATTTTCTGATCTTGTTCAATTGACATGGTTTCAAGAGCAAGTATTGACTGTAGGAGTGTATGAGGCCATCAGAAAGCAGTTGGTAATGAGCTCTGACACAGTGAAGATGGAATTTTTGCTTTAAGGTACGTGATTAAGGTGTGTGAAATTACAAGTGCTGGGATAATGTGTGACAAATGGTGAAGGAGAAATACTTTTAGCTTTGGATCAGCTGCTGGTCTTTGAAAAATACATGTTCAAATGACAGTGATATTATAAAAAAATAGAAATTGTGTTTAAAAAAAATAGAGAACTGGGAAAATGCAGCTTATTCTTCAACATCAATGATATGAATAGTTGACTATTGTATCATCCAGGTGTGAAGGATGTATGATGCAATTTACCCTGTGGAGTTGAGTTTATTATACCTGACACCACATGCATTTTTCACATTTTTATCTACATCACATGGAAGAAGTGAGATATGTGTAGTACAGATAAGATAAATAAGTGAGATAAAAAAACCCTATTCACTTAAAAAAATATTTGTTACAGACCTTTGCTGTTCCATACTGATGTAGCTGTGTGCATAATAGCTATTGTAAAAGGGGAAACTACTCAAAGAAATAATCTAAATACCTGTCTCTTTCAAAAGTAACAGTCCAAAAGAGGGAGGTAAGCAATCTGTCAGTTCATATAAGGTTATGTGTGTGTGTGCAGTGATTAAGAGCACTGACATGACACAACTGTGTGGCATTAAGAAGACAAAAATATAATAATAAAGAAAAAGAAAAGAAAAGAAAAGAAAAGAAAAGAAAAGAAAAGAAAAGAAAAGAAAAGAAAAGAAAAGAAAAGAAAAAAAGAAAAGAAAAGAAAAGAAAAGAAAAGAAAAGAAAAGAAAAGAAAAGAAAAGAAAAGAAAAGAAAAGAAAAGAAAAGAAAAGAGAAAAGAAGAAAATAAATCCATAGAAAATGAATTTTTAAAAGAGACATAAATAGCATGTGAATTTGAAGAGACTACACTAGCACAGAGAGTGGAAGAAGAGCTTTGTGAAGACACGAATTTAAGGAAGAAGGAATTGAGTGACAAATGATTTGCAAGCTAGAAATCTCCATTTGTTTCATGAAAGGAATGAATGCATGGCATGGTTATTGAAGGCTAGAAGAAGTTAGAAGAGAAGCAGGGATAAGACTGCAGAGAGAAAATTTTCAGGAGACATTTCAGAGCATTCTGAAAGCAAGAATGAACCCAATCAAATGCTTGTAGGTGATACATGGGAGCTTAAGTTTGAAGGGCTAAAAGAAAAATGGATATCCTAAAGCTATGATCCTCAGACTACAGGTCCCTTTTAAGGCACAAGCTGGCTGCCAAGGAAGGAAGGAAGGAAGGTGTGACTTTGCTGCACATTGTGAGTTAGGTGAAGTCTGTAAGTCCTTAACAGCCTGAAGACACTCCATCTTTCCCCACCCCAAGAACCTGAACATTGAACACTCCTGCTCTAAACTCCAGTGGCAGAATTATCACTTGGAAAGTGTTTCTAAGCCTCAGCTTTGGAGGTCACTTAGAAGAGCACAGTGGAGGGTTTTAACTGCATTTGCTTTGCAGTGTGACTCAGTAAATGAGCACAATGGCAAGCAGAAAAAGAAACAAGGGGGAAAAAAAAAACAATAAAAACTGTTCCAGGAGACCACACATCAAGGATACACCTACAGGAAGTGGTTTTTGTCTTAATTCTGGTGTGTAACAATGTCACCAGCAAGGCTATTTTTGACAGAGTATCAATGACATTGTGACATTGAAATTAAAATTTTTAGTGCAAGAAATACTGACTGTGAAAGTCAATTCACACAGTTCTTCCAGGAAGGCTAATAGAATCATTGGCACTGGTCTGAAGAGAAATAAAAGGATGTGAGGGAGCTCAGAATGGCCTGGGTTGGAATCTGATATTGATTCATAACAAAGGAATTCAGGAGTGGTGTGAATTGTTTAAAAATATTTGGCTCCTGCTCTATTTGCTATAAAGGTATGCTATAAATGAAGCATGTGTTAAAAGAAATAAGGTGTAAGGGCACAAGTGGAAAAGAAGACAGTACACTGCTAGATATAACACATATGTACTCATTTGTTAGGAATAGGCAAAGGGAAACCTGGACTATTGCAGAGCTAGGTGATTCTTATGTATGTATTGGGGCTAGACGGCTAGAACATAAGTCCTGGGATGCATTTGTCTTGGTAAAAATACAGAATAAGCCCATGCTAATTTTGTTTCTATTCAGTTTCTCTTTCAAAGAGCTTGTGGTGATAGATGTTAAGCAGTAGTGCTGTGTAATACCATACCACAGGTATCAAATGAATATTCTCTGGATGGAGCAGTGGGTGTGGTGATAGAAAGACCATGTGAGAGGTTTCCAGTGGATTTTAATTATCTTTACCAAGGCCATGTGAGTAAAAGATAAGTGGTTCAGCTGGGACCAGATTATAGATACATGTCCTACACACCAAGCAGGGCGTGCTCCCTGTTTCACTGGGGGAAACTCTCCCAGTGTGTGCAAAAGTCTTGAACAGACATTGTGAAAGGAAACATAAGGAGATGCATCAGATTGGAGATAGACTACTCCTTAACACACTTATCTGTAGTCCTGTAAGTCCTGTTCCAGCAAATCTTTAAATATTTAATGGGAAAGCACCTTGAATTTATTAGGGCACATTAATCAAGGTTCAGACTCAGAGTAGGGGAATTGACAAAGAATTTCAAGGCAGGAGTGGTTTTCCTAGGAGCAGCTGGGAAAGCCCACATCTGGCCACGCCTTTCTGTATTGACATGACATTGCTAATAGTTTGATCTAATTTTGGGGGGAGAGGAGGGGGCACGTGGCAAAACTCCAACTCTCAAAATATATTTGTATCTCTTTTTTTTCTGCTGTATCCTCGTAAGAGAAGATAGGGTTGTCTCTGGAGCAGAAACCTCAGTAGAGGATGATGATGTGCTAAATAGAGATTTCTTCTTATCTACCAACATACTGGCAGTCTATGAGGTAGCTGGTGCACTGCTACTCAGGACTCGTATTCCCAGTGCTCCCATGGGATACGAAGGACTCTCACAGCAGAGGAAAAGCAAGCAACATAATGTATAAAACACACCAACATAAGCAACACAGACCTGGGCTGTGAAGGCATCCATAACCACTGGTTGGGTTAGCAGCGTGACTGGAAAAATAACTTTACTATGGATTTTCACATAGTGATGAGGAAAGAAAAAAACCATAAAGCCAATAGAAATAGCCTATCTTTTATTAATTTGTCATTGGTTTTGCAAGGAGTTGTTAGGTTTCTTTTTCATGACTGCTGCTTCTGAAAACAGCCTGTATGTGTCAAAAAAGAGATGACATAGCATTTTTTTCTGTTTAAAAATTTCATTACGCTGTCTTTTTCAACCTGGTCTTTCAAAGAAGAGCTCATTGATCTATTTTTTTCTCTTTTATTAAGCATTTCTTTACTCTTCCTTTAAAGACAGTAGCTCACATGACTTAAGAACTTCACTTGAGAGGAAACTTTTGTGAGGCAGTTTCTACCTTTCTCTCAAGTCAGTCTTCATGCTGTTTTTATGTGGACAAGGCCCCATTAACATATTAACACAAAGTGCAGTTAAGCCAAGGCGCTGTGTGAAGCATCCATTTAGCAGTCAAATACTATCTATACCTTCAGTAGAGAAAAGTTTCTTCCCCCCCCCCCCCCCCCCCAGACTTCAATGTCCAGACAGTGTGTTGCTATGATTCCATCGTTTCCTTACTCATAGGTGTTGACTCCAGCGCCAGAGGTCAGTTTGGAAGAAAGGGCACATCATGAGGCTTTGCCCATAAGAAATATATTAAAAAACACCCTGTGGCCTGGACTAGCAATAGTCTCTCTTCCTCTGTGAAGCCAGGCTAAATGCTAATTGGGAATACACAAGGAAATTTGCACTGTCCATCCAACTGAAGTGCCACGAAATTTCATTAGCTTCTTTTCCAAGTGTGTGAGCAACAGGCATGTAGTTGATTTTTATATGGACTCTAAGCAAGCACATGCAAATACAATAACATCTTAGAGGAGAACATAATGAAAACCCCTAGCTTACTTAGAGATGATAATAAAGGGAGAATTGTTTATTTGGGTTTGGTCCTCAGTATTTCAGAACCACTGAACCTCTTTTTAAGAGACTGGAATTATTCAAGGAGTACTAGAAACTTCAGTTAGCACCATTTCTGACAAACCAGCTAAGAGCTCATTAGGCTTTTACTGGACAGTGTGTTTGAAAATCATCTTTAAATTAAACACGATTTTACTTTGCTCTCATTGTTGTTCTGACCTGTCAAGGCTCCTGTTCTTTTTCAGGGGATTGCTCAGTTGGCTCTGCCATCTCTCCTGCTCTTGTCAAGGAGTCTGGGCTGCTTTTTACAGGCTCATGTGGCAGTAACAGCACAGGCACTGCACAGCATCATAGCCTGCTGACCATGTCATATCTGGTGAGAGAGACATTCAGGCAGGCTTCATGTGGCATCCTGTGCGCCTCATTTCTTCCAAAATGAACCCAATTTTGCATCAAAGAAAATATCTTTCTGCTGCGTGGAGAGTTCTCTAAGTTGGTTACATGCTCAAAATTTGCACAGCTATGTCTCTCAAACACACCAGATGTCAAAGTGATGTGAACATCTCCAGCAACACAAGATAAGATGGATAACTGGGGTTTTATGACAAAATGAGAAGTGATAAATTAGTTAGCTGTGATACAGAGTTAATGGTAATAATGGGTATAATTTGGCTTCACAAATGACATCTTTTTCAAATGAATGGGTGAAGTTCATGTTTCTTTCAATTTCTTGCCAAAATACATGTGACCTCTGAAGGACATGGCACATCATTTATGTGAATAAAGAAATAATTACTTCAAAAGAATTCATGAAAATATAGGAGGGATTTTTTTAAAAAATAAAAAGGTCTGTTTTCCTTTTTATGTATAGGATAATCTTAAATCAATATAGATCTAGGCTACATGGCTAATAATGACAAAGCTTCCGTAGACTTCAATGGAGTCAGAAAGACTGTACAAACTAAGGAGCCAAATTCCTATTTCTGTAATTCCCTTGTTTCATATTTTTATTTTCTCCGGTGTGTCCTCTCTTTATGAATAGAAGCCTTAGACATCTAGGGAGGCCATCAGACAGGTCGGTATTTATGAAGATTAAAGCTCCTTGCTTTATAGTAGTTGTTCATTCCCAAGCAGCAGTAATAACTAAGGACTCCTACAGACAGCAAATTCCGTGGCTGTTATGCATGGTTTACCATTAGCAATAATGAGAAAATACCAATTGCTTTAATTAAACAACAATAAATTAGAGGCAATGATTTACTGAGGATAATTGTTCTTTATTTATTAAAAAATGTAGCTTGATGTGTGTTGTTCTTTTCATGCAACATCAACTTCTTTTTAAGTAGTCAGCCTTGCACTTGCATGTTCATGAAGTACTTGCTGTAAGGCTGGAAACAAATGGTGATTAAAAACAGTGTCCTTTATGTTTTTGAAGGAGCTAATGGCCCCCTTTGGAGTTGCTAATTGGCAAGTTCTCCAACTCCAGGCTTTTGAGGTATGGTTGCCATGGGAAAATTGCTTTGAAGTTGGCAGTTGTGAATATTTGACCGGCGGTTTTTCCTAGTTTGGAGACCGGATGAAAAGCACTGTCATCTCTCCCACATGGCAAAAGATAGCTGGAGAAACTGTGCAGAATGATTACCCATCAGAGTGGGCAGAACAGTAGCAGATGATGACAAGCTAGGTTTTCCCAATGGACTTCATCTCTGTGTACACTGTGTGGTTTTTTGGAGCTTTTCCTGTTTTGGTTTTGGTTGGTTTTGGTTGGTTTCTTTGGTCAGCCCTTGATCTGATTAGAAGATTTGTGGATGAACAAAGGTTAATGACTTCTGTCTAACCTGAGCATTTGTAAAGGAAATGCAGTGTCTGGCACTAGGAGATAAGTTAAAGTTCCTGAAGTGCAATACATAACTGTAAATAAAACAACCTATTGAAAAGCTATTTGGAGAATTCACATCTCCTGTATAGGAACAGATGCAGACCAACATGTGTCAGTATGACTGAGAGGTACTTTTGTAATACCTCATGTTTTACCTTATTTTATACCTTAACACCAAGGGAAGAAATACATGGCTTACCCTCTCAAACTATCCTGTATCACAGTTCATGATGGTCCCCAGTGACATGTTAGCAAACTTAAAATCCTCCTGTCCTATTGTAATATTTTTCTTTTTTTTTCTAATCGGTTTGTAAGTTTGCCCAAAATTTAAACTGACTGTCTTTGACCTTATCTATATACACACTGAACACAATAAAGACAGAGAGATGAATATTACGTATGGAAAAAACCCACTGTTGTTGTTTTTCTGACTTTTTCTCACTGCTACTCTCATAAAACAATGAAATATATGTTTTTATCACTGGACATGGGCCAATTGTCCTCAAATATTTTTGCCTTAATGCCTCAGCTATATACTTCACTTTCCTTCAAAATAGACAAGCCACTATCTTAAGTTGTATGTTCATATGGATACTGGGCATGAATCTGAGCAAAACAAACCTATCCTGTCTTTTGATTTACAGCTAATTTTTTAGAAGCTGTTTCAAGAGGAATTGAGTTTATTTTCTGAAGAGATATTTATCTATATATAATGAAAAGATATTTTCATTGCAGTCACAGTGATTATGAGTCTTGCATAAAAGATGAATTTTGAAGATATATTTACCTTACAATAGTCACTATTATTAATATAAGAAGTGTAAAAAATACACATGGTTGCACAACATAAATATGGTGTGATGAAGCAGCAAAAGTAAGCTTTATCTTTTTCCAATTATTCAATCTGACCTGAGGCAAGTCAGATTTTCTTGACACATTTTGAAAAATGAGAGGTTTTTTAGACTTAAAATTTGCAGATAGAAGTAATAAAACTCTGTTCATAAACAGGGAACATTTATGTAGAATTTGAGAGGTGTCTGCTCTTTTTTCTTTTTTTTTGTTTGAAATATTTAAGGTTTCTTTTTGGGATGAAAAGCAAAGTCTTTTTTATATCAAAAGAAACTATCCCAATCACTACAGCTGGGCAAGGATTATAAGCATATACTGAGATTTTGATTTCTAAAGTAATTAGTTTGTATTTGTTGGATAGATTTCATATTCTTAATTGGTCACAGTGAATTATCGTTTAAGATATTGCAATCCACTTTATTCATGTTTTTTTTTTTGGTGTACAAATCTCCCCCCAAAGTGCTGCTTTGTCTATTAAATAATATTGCTTTTTTTCTTTTATTCTAAGTCACAAAACCTTTAGGTGACTTTGTGGCTGTTGAATACTAGCAATTAAGGTCAAGCCTTCCCTGATCCCCAGTTCTGTCCTTCTAGCTGCATGGTTACATTTCTTTTACAGGTTTAGAATTGTTAACATTTATATTCTGTCACAGGAGAGATTTATCTAGAGTACCTACAATTTAAACAACTTCTATAAAGAAGAATAAAACAATGTGTTGGGGTTCTTTTAATGTACTGTTTTAAAATGATCTGAAATTGAAATTGAGATGGTCAGAAATGTCAGAGGCCTGTGTGGCAACTTGAACAAAAGAACAGTGTGGGCACAGGTACTTTGGAAAGAAATATGGAATAGATGAAAATTAATGTGAGGTGATGTATTATACATATTACATAGGAAAGAATGAGATGACATAGGCTGGAACTAGAGACAGAACCACAAGCTACTGAGGTCAAAGTAAAGTCTGCTTTGTAGAGCAGCAACGGTGACCAGAAACAGAAACAACACAACCCTTTGTACTTACAAGACCAGAATTCTCTTGAATTTGCTTCACGTTACATTTTTTTAGTATAGGAAATGCCAAAAAACTGGGGTTTTTTGTTTTTTTTTGGTTTTTTTTGGTTTTTTTTGGTTTTTTTTCCCAGAGTTAATTGTGAAATGCTACTAATTTTTGGTTTAAGAAAGGGTAAAAGATTGATGATGTTGATAATAAAAGTCCTATGAGCCAGAGAAAAGATATGTTACACCACAGGAAGCAGATTCAGAACTCACTTGACATTTTAATCTGACAGTAAAAATGCTCGATTTAAGCTATAAATAAAAGATATCATTCCACTTTACATCTTCCACAGTTGTGAAGCCTGCTCAATATGCCTTTTCTCTATCACATAGAGGGCCATTTCTTCAAACTCCTCACTTATGCCAATCTAAATATTTGTAAGCTGTTTTAAAGGATTTTTTTTTTCCCATGTCCTGACCAGATTTAAAGTACAGAATATCTCTTGCAGCAGCATGACAGGTGAAGTGATAAAGTGCAGTGGTGCTGTAGGTATTGAACGGACAGGACTCCCAATGTACTCTTGCTGTATATATCAGCTGGGGCCTGGTGCTGCAAGTCAAAGACCAATATGGATCAGAAAATTGGACTTTTCCCTTCCTTGTCTCTTCTGAGGATATGCATGTTACTCTGACAGGTTTTTTTACTGATACAGGGCCTCACACAAAAGGTTTTATTAAAAACTGAGTAGAGGCACTCTCCACTACCATGTGAGGAGAGAGCAATCACCTTGCAGGAGCCTTGGATTCATGCCCAGAGAATTTTAAACTTCCTCCATTCATATTGGCAAAACATGAGCTGAGCACCAAACTGTTTTGGGAAGGACAACTCCCATCTCACTAAACCAAACAGTAAATACATCAAGAAGATCAAGATTCATTAAGTGATTGTCTCCAGCATGATGTGCAAGGCTAATTCTGGAAGATGTGGGCTTAGCTTACATGCTCATCTCCAAGGACTGTTTAATCATTACGGATGATTAAAAACATGCAGAAATGTTGCATGATCAAAACCTGTCCATTTCTACGAAATGTCATCGTCACTAGATTACAGAATCATACATATGTTTTCACTCTCATTCCAGAATAAAATAATCTGGAATTCATTTTCTTTAAGGAAAAAACTGACATGCACCATGGGAAATTCCCTCCCACTCCTTTCACAGGTGCATGAGCACTACCAAAGCAGCCAGTACTCTGGCAATAAGGTCAGTTTCTGCAGTGATCAACATTTGAAGCTATTAAGCAAATTAGGGGATTGCAGCTAGGATCCTTGTACTCTATGTTGTTGTTCTAACCACTGGGACACAGCAGTAGGGAAAAAGAAATAGGAAAAAAAAATCATCCTTTCTCTGTCTTTAAAATATGCTTATAATCCATATAGAAAAGTAAAGGACATGCAAGACAAACAAACAGGGATTACAAACTGTAAATGGAAAGTAAACCTACTTACCATCCTGATGTAGAACTCTTTGCTTTTAATTCCTGTGATGAGGAACATGGTCCAAAGCCAATTCTTCTAGATCCCTTTCCAAGACACAGTAACTCCACAGGTCTAGAAATCATAAGGATTTCACTTGGAAACTAGATGTTTGAAACTTAGGTGGTTTTGCCTTCACAGTTTTGTTTTCTAAGTGCCTTTCTTAATGTAGTACATTCATAAAATTTTTTCTTCTGTTTTTCACTGGGCTTTTAATGTCTACATTTTCTTTCCTGTGATAAATCACAGATTCACCTTCCAGAGGGTTTTTTTTCCCTTCAAGTATATTTGGACAAAGCTATAATTAGTTATCTTTAAGGCCATTTATGCTCTGAAGTGGTATTTAAAATATCAGTATTTCTATGGACTCATTTTATTTCAGTGAACTTAGAGGATTTGTATATAATAGATATACTTGGCTCCGTACCTGCAATGAATTTTGCACAGCTCTTCTTTCCCTTTCTAAATATACCAACAACACTGTTCTACTAAATTCATTAAGGAAGGATAGGAAACGTTTTTCAAGTGAAATGCCACACGAGTGCTTTTAAAATGCAATGTTTACTGTCTTCTTCCAACAGTTAATAACAGGCTGATGAGAATTTAGCGTGCAGGAGAGGGGAGACCTGCAAGACATCATAAGCCCTATTGATTTTTCTTAAGTGCTAAAGCTTTTAAAGGGATTCCTACACTGGCTGTATAGAACACGACTCTGTGCTTTGTCAATTTAGCTGGGCAGCTGAAGAAAGATATAGACTGGAAAATCAAAGAAAGGGAGAGACCTCTGGGGTTAATAAAAGTGAAGCTACGTTCCTCCCAAACTGCTTTGTAGACAGCTGGGAAGGCATCACTACCATTCAGCTTCAGTCCAGTGGAGCATCCTGTGCAGGAGGTGTTATCAATCTTAAAAGGTTGAAGAGAGAGACTCAGGTTAAGTTATACTCAAAACTCAGAAATTGGGGATACAGCCTGTCACATTCATAACCTCAGATCAATATCAACCATATGCATGACAAAAATCTCTCTCATAGAGCCAAATTCACAAATAATGTCACAATGCTAAATGATCTGTTTCCACCTCCCGTTACAGTTGCTGTTCTTTTTCTGACAGATTGCAGCACGTGGCACTCGGTTTACCATGAAGTGTACACTTTCCCAAGGCCAATTGCTGAGCAAGAGATCCATCAAGGCTCCTGAAATGAATTTTGAAAGAGGTTAAAGTGATCTGGTGATGTGCTGAATTTGAAGTGTTTTTCTACTTAGAAAACTGAAGTCCAGAAGGCAGCAATTTAAAATGAGGTTAGGAAATTATTTACAATATATTTGCTCTTCCTATATGGTCAAAGGCATGTTTTGAGGCTTTTTGTGAATGTTTTGACAATGTGAAATGAAGTATCAATAAATTAAGCTGAGGTAGTACAAAACAATTACTGAACCTTTTAACTTTAATTGCAGATCAGATATCAAAGCTGAAAATCAGAGTATTTGTTATAAACAATTTACAGGGAGGTTAGAGATGCAGCAGTAGGCCAGAAATGTGGTACTTATGTAGTCTACAAACAAATTCTTCACTGGCTGAAAACAAGCACAGATTTTTGCCTCAAGCATGCTTTAATCTGTACAAGGAAAATAATTTCTGCTTCAGTTTTGCATGGAATTACAGCACTATGTGAAAAGATATTGGCTGTGTATAAATACACCTATTCTAACCTCTGAGGATTTAGGGAAGATTTATATGCAAAGTGAAATTTGGTATTTTTGATAAATCAGTGAACATCAGGAAGTCTCACAGTGCGTGCTTTTGGCTCATTTTGATTTTGAAAGATTGAAATTGAAAATTTTTCAGCAGTAAAGTTTTTCAGTAAAAGCTAAATAAGAAAAGCAATGCAGGAGCTGAAAAGATAGTTTGCCACCTGGATCTTTTTTTTTCCTTAGCAGCTGTAGCATGCTGTCAGAGCTATTCTTGAGGTCTTCAGACTGTGGTAAGGTTATGTAAACTTTAATGGAGAAAGGACTAATTCTCCTAGGCTGAGGGAGGGCCCTTTCCCTTACTTTTGATACATAAGTCATGTTACAATGAGGGGCCAGGAAACCCAAAAAGATCAGGGCACCGTGGAATCAGTAATATAGGATCATAGAGCTACAGAGAGTGAATACAGCAAAGTGCAAGATAGGAATAGGAACAGCCTGTACCATGGAATGAAGGTAAAGAAGGAGGTAGAATAAAAATTCATATCCTCAGGTAAATATGTTGACATGTGAAACTCCTGCTTCTTTTTTTTTTTTTTGAGAAAATTAATTACATCTTACTGAGTTAAAAGACTAAAAAAAATTAAATTAAAAAGCACCTGTACTTCTCAGACAAATCTCTTAATAAATAACCTGAAATTCATTGCAAATGGCATTTATTCTCATGTAAAAAGCAGTGAACAATCTTTTTCAGAGAAAAAAACCTTATGAATAAAGGACTGTTTAAAATCCTGCAAACCAAAATTAGTGTGAAATTAGCATTATAGCAGCTTTCCAGTACCTAAACAAAGGTGGAAAGGGACTTTCTCCAAGGGCATGTAGGGACTGGACAAGGGGGAATGTGCCCTTAAGCTGAAGGAGGGTAGATTTAGATTGGATATTAGGAATAAATTCTTTGCTCTGATGGTAGTGAAACTCTGTAACAGGCTGCCCAGGGAGGTTGTGGCTGCCCCATCCCAGCAAGTGTTCAAGGTCAGGTTGGACTGGGCTTTGGGCAACCTGGTCTAATGGAACGTGTCCCTGCCCATGGCTGGGGGCTGAAATGAAATGAGATGTTCTTTATTTAAGGTCCTTTCTTTATTTAAGGCCCCTTCCAAACTAAACCACTCTATGACTCTATGATTCCAATGTAATAAACTAAGTTTGACTTGGTCTAGCTTTTCTTCCTTTTGCCAAAAGCTTTGCCAACAAAATGAATCCCCCATTGCTGACATCATCTGAATTATGGTAGGTAGTGGGCACAGATACTTGCACACTTCCACTCTTGGATATTTCTAATTATCTCAGCTGTACTTCAGCTTTTTGACACACCTACCTTATTTTTCATGGGGAAAAATAATTTTAAAATTATTATTAAGAGAGCTCCAACAGAAAGGACTGCCAATCAAAATGTAACATATTGAAAAGGTCAGATATTTCCCTTTAATGCATTCAGACTCAGAGCTCTCTTTGTTCTTCAGTTTCTTCTATGCTACAATTAATTCAATTAAAGTAACTTTAAAGCTAAGAAGTGTTGTCATAGATCATAACCTTTAGAAATGTCTGCATTCTTTCTTACACATTTACCTTAGTTAGCATATTTTAATGATATCTCAAGGAAGAACTGTGTTAAATGTTCCTGGCTTCTAAAAAAAAAAAATAAATAAGGAAGCTGTCAAAAGCATACAAAAAGATTTAGAGGTATTATATTTAAAGATCAATACCCATTCATACAATGAACTGGACACAGAAATATAGAGTGATCGGAAAAAATAGAGTACTGGGAAAAAATTAATTACAGTAAAATGTTTAATGGATCTCCCGTTGGCATCCCTGCACTTTCTCTCAAGAAAAGATGATGGCTGCAGGGTGGGTTAAAGGAGATAACAGGAAGAAAAGACAGGTGGAGGAAGCACATACCTGAGAATTTAGGTGACTGCCCTTCCAGAGGAGCTGACCAGCTTCCTAAAGGTTGGTCTGTGAGCTCTTTCAAAATGTCTGAGGAAAATAGTTGGATCATTCAATCATTTCAAACACGAGTGGCATAAAAATATTGTATGACAATCAGCACCAAAAAGGTGGTGGAATACTCCATTGTGTCTGCCATGGTCCTTTTACCCTTATGGAGCCATCTCAGGAAATGGGAATGCCACTGCTATCTACTCTGCAGGAACTGGTTCCAAAAGATCAAACTGGCTCCAAATGGTTTGAACCAGATCATACTGGTCCCAGTCTGTTCCAACAGGTTTGAACATGTTTGAAACAGACCGAATAAAACTGGTTCAAACAATTTGAAACTGGTTCCGAGATCAAACCAGTTTAAAATGAACTAAACTCATTCCAACTGGATAAACCTGTTCCCACCAGTCTAAACCAAATTCAATATGTTTCAACTGGATCAAGCCAATTCAGCTAGGTTCCAGCAAGTCCTAGCTGGTTTAAACTGCATTAAACGGGTTCCACCTGGTTCTTGCCAGTTCAGTCTAGATCAAAGCAGATAAAACCAGTTCAAACTGGTTTAAGTCACTTCAAACTGGACTAATCTGGTTCCAACCAGATCAAACCTGTTCCAAACAATTTAAACCAGATAAAACCAGTTCAAACCAGATCCAAGCTGTCATCAACATTTTAAACTGGACTACACTAGTTCCAACCAGTTCAAACCAATTCTAAGTGCTTTAAACCACATCAACCTGGTTCTAATAAATTTAAACCAGACTAAACTGGTTCCAACTGCTTCAAAACAATTTTGACAGGATCAAAACAGATAAAACTAATTCAAGCCAGTTCAATTCAGCTCGAGCCGTGTTAAACTTCACTAAACTGGTTCCAACCACCCAACTTGGTGACCTCCAAAACTGGGGAGCAAAACAACCCCAAAACAGCCAGAAAAGCCAATCCCTGCTGCCTCCTTCCATAGAGAGCAAGCTTCTGCCAACAATCCAAGGCTGCTCCCCGTGAAGGCATTTTCAGCAACAAACACAGTCTCTGCTTTCCTCAGCTCCCTCGAAAGACCAGAACTGGCAACAGATGTGACATTTTCCAGCCTTTTATAATCCCTTTGATCCCTCAGAGGGGATGATAATTTTCAGACTGAAAAACACTGTACAAAAGAAAATGTTTTCAGATTATTTTCAAGAGGAACTTGAGAATGACAGTCAAATATTTTATAAATCAGGGCTCATGTACCTCTTTTTTTTGACACCACACGTTACTGGCGTGTGCTAAACAAGAAGGCAAAAGATAAAAAATGCTCTCTTCTCACATGTGCACCCCCCCAGTTAAGTGTTACTCAAGAGGTTATGTTCTGCAGCTTAGGAAATGCAAGTTTATAACAATGTGGATTTTTATGTTCCTTATACCACCCTGGGACAGTCTTCCCTGCTATGTTGAAAGGTATGGAATTAACAAAAAAAAAAAAAGAAAAAAACCCCAAAAACAAACAAGAAACAAACAAACAAACAAAAACGCCTCAAAAAGGAGTCATTCCTTTCACAAAAGTACTGATTCATTTCTTAGGCAAGAATTATACCCACCTGTATTTAGACACATAAATAGCTTTTCCCTTCCCTCCTCTATGCCAAAGCCTATAACACCCCTGCATACCAAAACAGAACAGCAAAAGAAAATATGGATTATTTATGTTCGCAGTCTGTATTGTTTAGAAGTAAAGGCATTTTTCTGAGCACCTTTTTTTTTTTTAAATGCAATTACTAATAAAATTTGCAATTTACACAAATATACCACTGTTTGTCCAAACATGGCATATCTGGAAGGTATTAGTTCAAAGATACTGTATTGATTTAAATTGAAATGAACTACCTTTCAGGGAAAATGCATTAACTTCAGCGGAGAGACATGGCAGTGAATATAAATGAAAATCAAAATTATTTCACTAGACTATTTTGGCATCAGTTCACATGATTTTTTTCTCTATCTTCTTTTTCCTTTTGTAAAATAAATTGAATTCAAACCAACACTAGCTTATGACATTGTATATGTATGAATTTCAACAAGGATGAAAAAGAGATGGAGAAATAGAAGAGGTATGAAATATGAATCAGATGGCCTTAAGGTCCTTCCTTTCCCCAAGGATTTTACCTACCTATCCTTATTTATTGTTTGATTTAATAGACACTTGAGGAATTTTATTTTATTATTTTGGGGGAGGGAAGAGTAAATCAATTTAAGGACTTAATGGGATTTCTCCTATAAATAGTCCTGTGAGCAGACTCATTAATATATTTTATTTTGTGTATCTTCCACAGTAAAGAAGTCATGTGATTTTTTTCCCAAATAGCTTCTCATACATAATATTTTTATGAGAGTCCCCACTAAAGAATATACACTTCAAGTCAGAATTCTCAGTAATATCAGTATTTTACTTACTAAAATTAAATTTGCATCTTAATCTTGCAAATAAGGTTTGGTGCACCAGAGCTAATAATTTGCTTTCAGAGGATCACACAACAAAAAGATGAACAACAACCACAAAAAAAAAAAAAAAAAAAGTATATAGGTGTGGACATATACATATAGTCCTTCCAGGTAAATCTACTTTACTCACATATGTGCAGTCATTATAATATATGGGAAAATGTGGACTAGTCAAGTAAGATGTCAATGTTAAAAGCTTTCATCAAACTGAAGGAAGGAGATGACATCTTTCCTACAACTTAGGTCAGTATTATATAGCCACTGCATTAAACTGCACTTGTATTAAATAGTGACTTTAACTGGAACTTTTGCATCAGTATATTTAAATTCAAACAAACTCCATTCACTATTTTCTCTGTGCTTCTCAGCAACTATTTTGGCAATATTGTGATAAGTTGGAATTCTGTAGTTACTCTTTGGTCTACAGTAATCTTTTACTGATTTAATATTGAGTCTTTATTCCCCAGCTAATCTTTCTTGGAGGCCATCCAAACAAGTGGACTCAAGCCTTGAAGAAGGTAACAAGCTCTGCAGTGACATGGAAAAAGGATGATGAGGGATTACATTAATTTTGAGAGGCTGAGGATAGCAAACAGAAGGAAGAGCTGTAGGAAAGAAGATGAAAAGGTCATCCCATTAGGAAAGTGAGTGTAAAAACAAGCTGGTGAAGAAAATGCACTCACCAGAGATTCTTAAAATGTATGTTTTCATACTCATTACTTATGAACCAGTCATGGCATGGAAGGGGTTGAAAATGGAAATTCTGACAAGAGAGAATTTTAAAGAAACCAGCCTACTGTAGAACAAACTGAACTTCATTTGTTGTCATTATGAGGCTGTGTTCATTAAACCAGAAGATGCAATTAAAGCAGTAGATACTAACTTTTTAACTCAATTACAAATATCCTATCAAAAGATCATTCTGAATCCCTCTATTTTCCTAACAAGTGCACAGCCACTGACTGAGTCACCCAGAAAAGTTTTAGCACAAGGTAAAAGAGAAAGGATTTGGATGATTTGGTATTGAGCACTGCTTTTCATGTCAGCATCATTCTCTTGCCTTTGAACTCCATCTCAAGGATGAAATACAATGGTTTGATTTTCATCAGTGGAATTTAATAATGCACACTCTGATGATATACCTAAAATTAAGATATACCTAATGATATATGATATACCTAAAATTAATTAAACTCCATCATGTGGAACTAACTGGAAGCTCAGTCATATTTCAAAGAAGCAAAACCACTTAATGGTAGTTCCCTGCATTGGTTTCTTCTCGGACATCTGGAGCATATATCCATATATTTGCAGGGATTGTATAGCCAGCCACTTGATGTCACCATAACTCCACAGAAATACTGCTCTTCATGCACTAACAGGGTGCAAATAAGTGGCTGAAGTAGAAATGTGCTTGGAATTAATGTTTCTGTCACGAGACATATGAGGTAGATAAACGATGTGTGTCATCACATTTATTCTCCTCTGCACAAAGAGAAAGGGTGGCTAAAGAAAATATTCTTGTGCTTGCACTGCAGATTACTTTTAATTAGGAAACTTGTCTGAGAGGAATTAGTTTTTTTTTTTTTCTTTTTTAAAGAATGAAAAATATTGGTGAGGAAAGAATACTGGCAAAATCAGTAACACTGTAATAAACTGAAAAAGTTAAGAGTCTTTGTGTCAGAAATATTTCTTGCTGTTGAATACAATAATTTTTCTTCACTGTCACCAGACACTGAAAAAATATACTTTGGAATCTTCTGAAAATCCCTTATATATGTGAAAAACCCAAATTTTCAAGTCCAATGTCATTATTCAGTTCATTTAAAGGATTAATGTCTTTTAATATTGCAACAAAGACTTTATTTGAAAATTACATTTGTTAAACATGTGAATTTTAACGGGTTTTATTCAATTTACAATGGAAAAATACAACTGATGCACTCAATCCATCTTTACGTCCTTTATAAATGAAAATAAAAGGCAGCCTTTTCCCCTGAAATTTTAATAAATTAAGAATAAGTGGTGGATGTGGTTGCTGATATCCAGCTATCTAGCATAAAATAAAATCAATTTGAGCCACATCAGTTTCTGCTCAGCTGGTAACTTGCTTTTCTCTCCAGTATGTTTATTATATTTCCACTAACAATATATTTAAGCATCAAAAGCAGAGGAACAGAGGTTTTTCTGAGAATTAACAACCACCTGGGAGCCAAGGATCCACAACCCTGGAAGGGGTCATTAAACCTCAAAGAAACGTCCAGTGCCGAAGTTGTCATTGTTATGAGCTGAAAATGTGTATTTATCTGCAAAAAAGAATGGGGCAGGCAGAACATTTAGAATTTGCATTTCTACATGTGAAAATATCTTCAGCAAACCAAGTAAATGATGTTATTATAACAACATGAATGGCCTTGGTAAGTGTTCATCATATTCCAGAAGTTTCATGCCTTGGTACCTCATGAAAAAAATGCATTGGATTGTGTGGTTCTTGGAAGAATATACTAACATGACACTCAGAAAAGACTGGTAAACGTTTCTGAGGGAAGAGAATAGACAAGAAAAACTGAATGGATTACAAAGCTGTCTTATAAACCGAGGACACAAAGGCAGAAGAAAAAAGAATCAGGAGAAGAGTAAATGATAGGCAGCAAAAAAGTTGGAGAACAAGAAAACTTTAAATCCATTTTCACATTTTGATAGTTTTCTCAGTAGATTTGTGTGCAAAACCAGAAGCAGTCTAACTCTAAGGTGGAGAATCACCTAATGGATGTATTTCAGATGAAGTTTCTTTTTTGGATGACTGACTCTAATCCAACATTATCCATGTGGATAAATTTAATATGTTATTTATTTATTTATTTATTTTCTCCCAGGAGTGGTGTTCTGTCATGGACAAGCAGAAATTCAGCAATTTCTAAAAAAAAAAAAAAAAATTGGAAACTACATTAGACTTCATGGATCATTGACTAGAAGAGGCTAAGAAGAGTAACAATATGCCTGTAAAGGGCAGAGCACTTTGAGATGTATGGTTTTCATTCCTTTTCTGATTTATGTCTCTTCTGCCAGCATCTGCAGGGCTTTTTAGGCATTCAGCTGCAACTATCTTCCCTCTACATTGGATAAGTCTCTTTTTTTTCTTTTTTTTTTTAATTTTTAATTTCAAATAGTACCCTAACTAATATACTGAATAGAAGCTATGCCTTGAATAAAGGATTTAATTTCAATTGTTGATAACATTAAATTTCTTGACAAATATGATGATATTCTAGTGCAGAATAGGGAGCTAACATGTTTTTATTAATTAAATCTTCCTAAGTAGCTATGGGGTATTACTTCAGTTATCCAGAACAGATTTAACTTCTTTGAGTCTGGTATTTGCCTTAGGACAATATGCTTGCAAATATTACTGAACTTTAAAGCTTAGGAGCTTGTGTCTTCTCTTGTGTTGAAATATATCAGGTACTGGAAGCCAAGTCAAGCTACCCAGTATGAGAGAAAAGCCTGACCTTAGATTTTTCTTTCAGCCTGGGCTACCTGAAAGTGGAAAAGAAAGCCCTGAGACTAGATGGAGCTGCAACAAAAGCTACTTAAAACCAAAACAAAAAATCAAAGCCAAAGCCAAAACCAAAACTAGACCCGAAACAAACAGAAAACCTAACCAAACAGAAAAAAACCCAACAAACCCAAAACCCTCAAATCCAGCAAAATATTATGTTTGATATCCTGAAGGCCAAGTTCTTAACATAAAGCTTCAAAAAGATGCAGTAAGAAAGAAGTTATCCAAATGGAAAATATATTCTTCTATATATTAGAAATATTGTGGGTATTGGGAGTGACTGGTTTTTTATACATTCTATACAGTACTGTAGCAAAACATATTATATCAGGAATAACATATTTTACAGTCAGTTTTTTTCATTCAGCCTCATACAGGGTTATGACCAGCTGCACACATACAGATGGTTATAAAATTGTCCTGTAAATAAATTGTAGTTTCAATTTCTATTCGTGGTAAGAGCAGCATATATTTTAACTAATATATAAAATACCAAGCCTTGGAGACCTTATAAAGGATGTTAGAAAAAGATAAGCTGTTCAAAATCCGGGTGTTTTTTACGGTTAATCATAAACCATGAATAATTGCATTCATGTATATTTCACATTGCTTATTGCTGCCTCACTACTGTTATCAGTTAGTTTCATATCAGCAAAACCATAGACATAATTTGAAAATAATAATCAGGAATTTATTGCCACAAATAAAAAAAAAAAACAAAAACAAAAAACCGAAAATGCAATTTTCTATGATCTCTTACAGTGCTTATAATTAATTTCAGATAGAAATTGAAATTAAATTACACATTATAGGCAGTGGAGGCTTTTTGGGGAACCCATCAATAGGTCATTTTTTTGAAGGTTGTGTTTACAATTGCACATTGATGAAAGGCATGCATTAGAATGCAAATGCAAGGAAGAGAACCCAGGAAAAGGTGGGAGAGCCACGCTACCCTCAGGGTAGGAAGATTCTGACTTTTGTGCATATTCTTAACCTTGCTGGCATCTCCTTCCTGAAAACATGATTCCAGGTGCACTAAAGCTCTTGGCAAGATTATAATTACCACCAATGATTTTCAAGAAGGCCCCGAGATAACAGAATTCTTGTATCAGCAGGTGCAAACTACTCTTCCCATCCTATTTGCTCTAATTTTACAGAATAGTAGCTAATAACTCTAGGTATAATCAAATATAATTTTTCCTGATTTTACACTTGAATCTAATGTCACTGACTTGGGTGGAGTAGATATTGATCTATACTCCTGTGAAGGAAGTTATCAAAATCAGGTTCCAACATTTTTGGTAATGTCTCATTTATAGAGACATAAATATTTTGTTTATGTCTCTAATACCCATTATCTTCTAATTATTCTTACCATATACTTTTCATTTTAAAATTGTGCTATAAATATGGAGTAAAATATTTAAGTTTATGAGGACATTAAGTATGTACTCTCACCTTATTGTTTTTAGAAGATATAAAAATGCTTAAAATATTTCTTTCTGAATAAAAATGCTTTTCAAATGTCATTCCTCAAGAAGTCTTTAAATTAGATTAGACAAAAGATTTTTAAAAAATGTTCAGAACAAAGGTTTTCTGAATCACAAATTAGGGTCAGAGCATTCTTAATAACTGAGGTAATATCCATTTCAGTAGGTCTCCATGCTTTCTGTGCTGGAATTACAGTGTACTCATCCTGGAAATTCTCACTTGTGTATCATCAATCTGCATAATTTAGTCTGTTCTGAGAAATGGCATCTCTACCTGTCTATCTATGCATGTGTGTACTTTTATCTTTTTTTTATAAGGTATTTATAGATATTTTTAAGATATTGGATGTATTATATTTATAATTAGATATATTTTAAGATATAACATATTTATCTTTTTTATAAGATATATATTTTATAAGATACCCCTTTATTTTATAGGGGTGGATGTCTTGAGTGCCACATAATCCCACAAAAGTAAATTTTATGGTTCAATGGATACTCAGGCCACATTCTCCCAGCTCTGCAAATAGCAGCAGACCTGTTTGCATGAGCAGGAACTGTGCTTTCTACAAAAATAATGGGTTTTTCAAGACCAGTTTAATCCCTCAGTTTGGGGGAAATTGGGCCAAATTCACAGCTCTCCAATTTTCTGAGGTTCCAAAGAGTTACAGAACTGCTGGTTACAGGAGAGCAAGCTTCTCTCTTTAGCAGAGAAACTTCAGTGGTCCATTCTGACCCTGTGACTTTCTGCTAGTGTTCCTTACCCACAGCCAACTGCTCTGCATTTCTTCTAGGTTTTTACTGTTTATTTGCATTTTCTCCTTATAGGATTAACATATTTACTTTTTCTGCTTAGTGCCACTTTCATTATTAATCTAGCAGCCCAGTTTGGAGGTCTTGCACATGATTAGATTTGGTGACCAGGCACTTTATTAAAACATCCAAGTTCTGATGGCGTGAATTTCTTAGAATGCAACAGACTAACAAGCATGCCCTTGTACTCATTAATATAAGGCTATTCCAGAAGGAAAACTCTAAATTAACATTTTCTTAAATTGTGTTAGTTTGTGTAGTTCAATGAAACTGATTCAGTTGCAACTTTTGACTAGTTGATGAAATATATTATTCCAAATTTATTTTTACATTTGCCTTATTACTTCAGATGCTAAAAAGAAAAAGATTTTAATTTAATTTTTTTAAAAATCCTTTTGAAGAGGTAAGTATTTTATTTTGTATGATGAATACTAACTTTTCAACAGAGGCATCTTTTAGGACCTTTGTAGTGACAAATGCCACTTTCTGACAAATATCAGAAATAGGAGCAACAGCATTGGGATTATCACCAATTCATACATGTTATAATAATGTGTACAGAGATCTATGGAAAAACTTTCTCTTTTCCTCTAACTAACATTTATACAAAGGAGCTAAAGACCTCCCTCAAGTCTCCTTTTTTTCCCTCAAAAACCTCCAAACTTTTAGTATTTAATTTCAAGCCATGTTCTCTCAATCACTGATCAGATTTTCTATTCTCCTCTCACTGACTGGCAGGTCCAAATTTTTATTCCAGTGTATTCCCAGAGCTGGGCAGATGATTTACGGTCTGTGTGGTAGAAATGTTATGCTCCATGTTTTGCTGACAAACTCACATTTCACATCTCAGCAGCGTGCCAGCATTTCTGAAAACATGGCATTGCCACACTGAATTTTCAACACCTTCCCTCTTACAGATCTTTTGTCCACAGCCAGTAATTTTAAGGTGGTGGCCATTCACAATGTAAGAATTCATTATATGCCAGTACAAGGGAAACTTTTTAAAATTGAACTGTGTTTTTGCTTTTTTTTTTTTTTTTTGTTTTGTTTTGTTTTTGTTTTTGTTTTTTCTGATTTTTCCAGTCTGTTGAAATCATTTTACATTTGAACCCATCTCCTAAAGGACCACAAGTTTTCCAGAATGGGTGGCATCTCTAAAGTGAATAAAGTGAATATTCCTACTCTTTTCTATTGGTTGGCTCATTAAAAAAAAAAAATACAAGACTCAGAACAACATTTTCAGGAATTATTGATTTATTATTCCTGTTTAAAAATGCACAATATTAAGTATCCCTTGAGTATTCTTTTCCAGCTGTTTATTTCAGTGATTTCATCTAGGATTTATTTTATTATCTTGCTAAAGAATACAACCTTCTACAGAAGTAAAAGCTTTTCTGAAATCAAGTTACACAGGGTACAGAGCATGCATTTCTTTTCTCCAGATAGAAAATGCATTGATTTAACAATATTTCCTTTTGATAAGTCTGTATTGGTACATATTCATGGCTTATGTATTGTCTATGTGATTGGTCTACTTGAACAGTTTTTCCAATGTTTTCCTGAAAATTGAAGGTAAGGGAAAAAGGAAAATCCACTTCTGCTGATCTTGCTTTCTCTCTCTGAAATGTAGCAGCCTGCAGTCACAATTTTCCAGTCTTTTGGAGCTCCTAAAAGGCTTTATATATATATTCCTTCTTAAGAAAATTTTTACCATTTTTATTATGCCTGTCAAATTAAATATTATCTCTTGAAAATATACAGAATATCTGAACACGTTCTATTTAACTTTTTTCTACCTGTTTACACAGCTCATCCTTTTCCCCTTTCTTGGTGTTGATAGTATGAATGATACAGAGTTGACCTTGGAAGAAGCATGATTCATACCTGATTGGTAACCTTTCAGTCATATTTATTATTTGTTAGACAAAACAAATATTTTTATGAGATTGTTGATTAGAACTTTGACACTTAACATTTTACTGATTTAAATAAACAGGGCCACTGTACATATGACACAATTTAATATATTTTTTTGCTACTTAAAATATCAGAATGTTCACCAAATTTAAATTTAATGAATGAGGAAAATCACACTTTTTTGAAAAATGCAATTATTAATATTACTTCAACATGGATCAGTGTTGAAACTAGATTTTGGATACAATCTTTGGTTACTTAGCAACGGTTTTTGAGTTCCAAGGGATATGGAAAGGTATTCTCCACCTATCTGCATTTAATACAGTCTTAATATATTTTATGAAACCTCCAGGAAGAAGAATCACACCAGTCCTCTTATCTGATTAAAATATTCTGCATCTGCTTTGTCTGCTACTGCTAACCAAGACTCAGTGGAGAATTTTCCATCATTTTTATTCAAGCAGCACATGAAACTTGTAAACAATAAGACATAATTTAAAACTGAATTATTTCCCCAGTCCTGCAATTCCACCAGAAAATATTTTATTAATCAATTTGCCCTATGTTTTGAGTTTCTCCTCAGCTTCCTCTTATCCTTTCATTTCTCCACCCTTGATAATAACATTTTGAAAAACTTCTGGTAATTAATTCACTGGTCCCACAGGTGCTCAAGAAGCTGTCCTCCAAAAGAAAAGATGCTTTAACTTGGATTAAAAAAAAAAAAAAAAAAAAAAGCCCAGTCCTGTAAAGACCATTTTTGCTTAATTTTTCATTCTAACTATAGAATGTCCTGGGTTGAAAGGGACCATAAAACTCATCCAGTTCCAACCCCTCTGTCATGGGCAGGCAGGGACACCTTCCACAAACCCAGATTGTTCAGAGCCCCATCCAACCTGGCCTTGAGCAGGGATGGGGCATCCACAGCTTCTCTGGGCAACCTGTGCCAGTGCCTTGGCACCTTCACAGAAAAGAATGTTTCCTAATATCTAGTCTGAACTCTCAGTCTGAAGCCATTCCCCCTTGTCCTGTCACTTCAGGACCCTGTAATTTGTCCATCTCTGTTGTGAGCCCCTTCCAGGTACTGGAATGCTGCAATTAGGTTATCCTAAAACCTGCTCTTTTCCAGGCTGAACAATCCCATTTTTCTCATCCTTTTTTTTTTTTTTTTTGTAGAAGTGCTCCATCATATCAATCGCCTCCTCTGTGCTGGCTCCAGCAGGTCCCTGTCCTTGCTGTGCTGGGAGCCCAGAGCTGGATGCAGCCCTGCAGGTGGGGTCTCAGCAGAGCGGGGCAGAGGGGCAGAATCCCCTCCCTGCCCTGCTATCTATAGTGTGGTCTTTTGAAAATTTAAATGTGCCAAATTGTATTCGCTTTCTTCCCACAACAATCACATTTATATTTTCTTTCTTCTAGAAGTTATTCTAGCAGTGAAACATGATAACTCACCACTATTTCTTCCAAAACTATACTGAATGTAAATATACACCCACACGTCCTATAAAGCTGCTGCAGAGCAGGGGTGGCTCTCTGAGAACTAGCAGGCATGTAAATAGAACTGTTCCTTTTTATTTTGCTTTTGGATTACTGTAAGCCTTCCCAGATTCTGGTAAAATGTCCTGAGATAATTCTTCAGAAAACAGATTGGAAAAGATGAAAAAAAAAAAGCTATTATAAAATATTTTTCTCATAAATTGGAATATGAAATAACCTTTCCCAGCAAAAGCCCTGAACAAACTCAACACCAATCCACCACAGAGAGAAATACAAGAACTCTGTCGCTCCCTCTCTCGGGTGCAGCCTAAATTTAAACTTGATACAGCTCTACTGAGGGTAGCAGCATTAAAGCAGAAATTTGTTCCAGTACTTCCAGTCTCCTTGAGAGAGCAGAACATTTCTCAAATGGCCAATCTATTTGAATTAAATTAGGTGAACTTAACATTCATTTCAAAACCTTTTGTTCCTCCTCTTGTCAGCCTTGCAACACAGGGAGCATAACTCTTGTCTTCGGGGAGCTGTTGCTACCAATGTAATTTAGATCAGCCTAGGTGACTGCTGTTAAGATGCATAAATGAAGCTCAGCCAGCCCCAGGATTAAGGAATCAGACTGCACCTTTCAGCACTTTGCCTCTCCTTCCTTCCCTATTATCTTCTAAAATCTAATTTTAAACATCACATGCAGTAACTTTTATGATTTCTCTTTTTTTTTATGACTCTTCCACAGCCTTCATATGTTTTCGCTCTAAATTTTATGTATTTTCAAAAATCCTCCTTTCCTCTGCTGTTAACGCTGTCAAGTCATTCACAAAACAGTCTCTCCTTCCATTTTGTGTTAAGTCCCTTCAAAGACTGGATTTAAAGTTTCCTTTCTCCTCCTAGCCCTGTTTTTCCCCCTGGATGCCTGTATGCAAGTTGCAGTTATGACAAGTGGCTCACTGTGTGCATCATAATTTATTGTAACTTCCTTTTATTGGATTTCAGAGTATTACCATACAATAAATTACAGAAGGTTCACAGACTACTCACAGAAGCAGGTGAGCTGTGGGCAGAAGGTCTCTCCTGCCAGTTCTGCCACCAGCATGGTAATCTCTAGTGGAGAAGACTGATAGATATGCACACTAAGATGCTGGAGCAAGATGCCCTGGAATTAATTTTTCAGAGTCCAGTTCTAGATGAAAAGCATGAGATTTATACTTTAGGCTTCTGTGTATAACAAGGGGGAGGACAGTTTCTGCAGTGTTCTGGAGAACTGGCTGCCTCTGGCAAGCAAAAACCAAAATGTCACCAAAGCACTATGCACAGAATTTGTCATGTAATGTAGAAATGGTTCTGAGTCAGAAAACTGTCTGCAATAAAGCAAAGTCTTTAATTTATCTGAGCAATCAATTTAAGCTGTCCTAGTCAAAACCTATTGTGTTTGAGAAATTTCTTTGGTTAGATAATTATACTTAAAAGTGCTTAGACTGCACGAATTTTAGAGGAAAATTTGCTTGAAAAGATTTAGAGCTAGCTCTTTAGCTGTGACAGACTGGAACAGTTCCATTATTACCTGTGGAGTTAGCTGGATTTATACCTGGCAAAGTTAGCTGTGACAGTGTTTAACACATCATTTTCCAAGACAAAATTATAAATTGTGGTCCCTGTCTTTTCCCACATTCTTTTTTTTTAATATTTTAATTTATTATTTGCAAATGCTATTTATTTTAATTGTGTTATGAGCTGCTTTTTTCTAAATCAATGCATTCTTGTTAAATTTTTAAAATCTTTTCAGGATAACTGTCATACGCAATTGCTTATCATATCTATCCAAGTGCTCTGGAGCCAAATCAACTTGATGACTTTTATGAGTAGATCTAATTTGAATAATTTCCAGACCTAAAAAGCTAACAATTGAAAAAAAAACCCACCAAGCCAATATTAGAAATAATTTATATAAAAACACATTTAATGACAAACGTTTTAGAAAGAATATTTTCATGTGTGTTTTCATGTACATATAGGCAAAATTCTATGCAACAATCAGGGAGGGGAATTTCACTGGCTTATTGATTTTAGGTCCATGGGATTATGTTTGCTAGAATGGATAGTTGTAATTAACTCATTTTTTCTATCATGTGCAAACATTACATGTGAATGCTAATAT
The DNA here is from genome assembly GCF_963662255.1 of Cinclus cinclus. Taxonomy (NCBI): domain Eukaryota; kingdom Metazoa; phylum Chordata; class Aves; order Passeriformes; family Cinclidae; genus Cinclus; species Cinclus cinclus. The sequence goes on along the minus strand of NC_085047.1, from coordinate 8,365,101 downwards.
AATCTTTATGATAATAATAATTTAATCTTTATAGTTTCCCATTTTAGGCCATACCATCAATCCTGTTTGTTATATGGAAAATGTCCATGATCCTTTGCTTTAGTTTAAAGCTCAAAATCATTTAGTAGAAATCCTTCACATTAATCTGAGTAGTCAAAAGAATGGGTGAGTACAAGCTTCAGGAAAGTCTTTATGGTGAAAAGTTAACTAATACTTTTAAAAACATGTTAACATCCTAATTACACTTTCTCTAATGCGACACAAATTGGCTCCTGGTCCACAACACACTGAAATGTTTTAACATTAAAAACATTAGGATACCAACAAATTTGGTAAAGTGTTTTGCTAGAAAGGCAAAGAATTTTAAAGACAATGTAGATTTACTATGTGCTGTGCTACCAAATCTAAAATGTTCATTGTCATTTTCTCATTACAAAAGTAATTTCACCTCCATGATGTGTCAGGTCTACAGATACATCAGTTCAGGTGGAACAGAGAAAATCAGGCTGGAAGACACACCCAAATGGAATTTATAAACACTAAGTTTATAAATTGTTTTCCTTCCCATACTTTAAGAGATGGAATCAGCAGAAACCAATAATTGCAAAAAAACCCCAGAAAACCAAAACAAGACCAAACAAAACCTCCTCTTGTTTGCCATTATGTGCAAGAAACAGAATACAGTGTATTTTTTAAATGTATTATTTTATTATTTTGAACTTAGTTTAGGCTCCCCACTTGAAAATCAGTACAATCATATTGGTCATAATTTTTAACTACTCTGATTCCTGTCACTTTAGAGAGAGAATTTTGTAATGATAAAAAAGCTGTTCCAGATATGGCAGAATTTCAGAGTGAGATTAGGCTATTAAATGACTAGTATATTCACACTTACAAGGAAAAAAAAAAAGCCCAGATTTCAGATCTTGCATAAATATTTAAATGTATGGACAAAATAGCTTTTTGTTTCTAATGTATTTATGTGTATGCTTTGCATTTAAGTGTAGTTTGAAGTACATATAGCTTAATTGCCATTTTAAATATCCAAAGTATTCTGTGTTGGGAAGTTTCAATATTGGAAATGATATTTACCTTAAGTACTTTCTTCCTTTACTGAAGGACTTCTTACCGATACAAAATTTACTTTTATAAAAAAACCAAGACAAATAATTAAAAGACAAGCCATGTTGCCAGTATTGGAAAAATACTGCCATATCATTTACCTTCCAAGGTTTTGCAATCCAAAACACTGTGTGCATGAGAAATAATGTAAAAGAAATAGTTAGGTGTAAAGAAATCAATGGGCCTGCTAAAAAAATTAGTGCCTAGCATATAAATGCAAATCTCTTTAGTGTATCAGGATTTTTCTTTCTTTCCTACAATAATCAAGTAGAATTTTATCTTAAGCAAATGAATCAAATGTTTTTAATGATATAGCTGTGCCTGAGAATGTTGAAATATATTTATAAATATTTTTTATTATAGTCTTTGAAAGGCCTGACATGAACTACCTTTAAGTCATGTCTCTTTATAGCCAGCGTGAGATAGAAAATTGATTAAATACATTTCAGGGCTTATGTGATGCTTTATCTGTCTCAGCTGAGTTTAAACGTGTCTGTTTATAGAGAGAAATCTTTTAAGTGGCTATTTTTTGTTGTTTTCTTTTGTTTTGTTGTCTGTTTCTCTTTTAACAGACCAATTATCTGAGAGATAATTATGTAATTTACAATCTGTGAGTAGTCTGTTTTTCCCCACAGAAAAATCAGCTGCACTGAATTCTATTTTTCAGGCAGAAATTTAAGTCTTCTTCCACTGCTTCATAATGAAACATATTTATTGTCATATTCAAGTCCAGAGAAATGTTAGACATTCATCCTTTTTGCCTCCAGCTCATTGGTAATAAATTTTGGTCTTGCAGCTATTTCTGGTAATGGTACTTATTTCTTCAAAGGCTCCAGGTATGTTCTGCTATAAAAACCTCTTTATCACTGGCAAGTCTTGAAGTTTCTTATATTTTTGAATACACATGTCAAATTGAATTTCTGACCTTGGGAAACATCCTCTCCAGCAGAGACCATCCAATATGTGTTATAAAAAAAAAATAAAAAATGTGACCATGGTCCCTTCCTCACTTACAGGGTAAATTTCTAACAGGCTTTTCTAGCAAATCCCTGGGAAGATCTTAGCACATAATTGCCAGGTGGGCCAGCTGGCTGGAGGTAGGGAAGCTGCATCCACTTGGCTGCCAGCAAGATCTCAGGAGAGAAGTTCAAGCCAATTTTTCTACATGAAAATTCAGGCAACTTTTGTGGCTCATCCCTGGATATGAAGCCAGCGAGGAGAGACTGCACAGCACTTCTGGCAAATCAGTGTGTTCTGCCAGATTTTAACTGAATTTGGGGATGCTTTTTGGACTGAGAATCTGAAACGAACCTCAAAGACTTCTCCACATGGACCAATTTTTGTTATTCCACTTTTCTCAGAGTGACAGCTTATACATAATTCCATGTAAATGAAAGAGTGGAAAAAAAATAATCTTGTTTCTTTACTAATTTCCTTCATTGCTGTTTAGCCAATAAGTGGATAACAGACATTGACAGATTTTACTCATAACATCCCAGAGGCAGGATGGACTATTGCTAAATCCAATGGCAAATACCTTGTCCTTTATGTTTAGCATTGCAGTTTCTGACCCTACTCTCAGGTGAGTTATTAATAAAATATCAGGTTTCAAGTGACTAGGGGGAAAATCTGCAATATGTAAATTAAAGAAGCTGGTAGATCTTCTAGCGTTGTTTGACTTAATTTGAGTACCTAGTTGGAGTTGATAAAAGAAATAAAGACACTTCCAATGAAAGTCTCTGCTTATAATCCTTTAAAAATACCAAAATTCAGAGGAACTTTCAATAGAAAGAATGAGAAGGAGTGTTAAGATCTGTAAATGATTTACTAAATTCCAGAATATACTGCTCAAAGAGGCGCTTGCAATGTCATTCTCTATATTCCTGACTGTAGAATCATCCAAGAAAACAGATTTGGAAATAACAAATAAACAACTCTCATAATGCAAGTGTAAAAATTGCATTTTTAAAAACTGGAATAGTCACATAAATTGAACACCTAGAACTTGAAAATCACTTTTAGATTTCATGGGCAATTTGAACAACGTTGTTGGGTTGTTGACTCCTTATACTTTAGTGAATTCATATTATAAACAATTCATACAAGTCAAAAAACGTAGGCTGAGGCTCTTACATCCAAGGTCAGGCTCTGCAAGTACTACCTGGTATTTTTAGGCCATATTTTTCCACTATGGATCATATGTGGTATGGATATGGATATACCAAGCCACCTCCTGGCTGAACTAGGATTGCAGTTAAAATTTTCCTTCTCCTCCCTCTGTCCTGAATATCTTTCTGTATTGCACAAATTTTCCATGTTCCCCAAGATGTAGACAGAAAACTTTGTGAAGTCGAAGGGCACATTATGTACCTGAGATATTTGGGCCCACCACTACTAATTAGGGGCTCCCTCAACGTCCTAAAAATAAGATTTTAAATCACTGGATGTGTTTCTCAAAAGTATTTTGATAGGAACACAAGAAAATATCAACAAAAACTGGCATAATTTGTGGATTTGAAGCATGTTAAGTGAAAAAAACAAATGGACTTTAAAAGTTTCTGCTGATGAATACAGATCTTTATTTTCTAGGGATTTTTTAAATGAATTTCTAAGGTCAGGTTTTCCCTGAAAAAAAAAATAATTCGCTGTAACTGAAGAATTTATTCAGATGATTTGGTCTCTTCATGAATCTTATTGGGAAATAATGAGATGTAATGCCTCATAAATTATAAAACAAGCATGGATTTTGAAGCAACGTGACTTTTGAAATGCTTGCACGCTGTCAAAACCCCCTCTTAATTCTATTCATTTACAAGCAAACAAAAACAAACAAACAAAACAACAACCAAAAAAACCCAAACAAACAAACAAACAGAGAAACACCTTACACTTCAGGAATCATTTATGAATAGAGTGTTTTGTGCCTGTGCGGAGGCACAGAATTTTGCAGACCCAGGCAGAGACTAAAGGTGCTGTGGTTCTTAGCTATTAACACAACACTTCAGCCCTTTAGTCCAACATTTCCAGATGTTCAGCAGGCCTGTCAGGCTGCTCCAAGCCCTTCTGTCCTGAGCAGATGGCAGAGTTGAAGTGCCCAGGGTGTGCACAGAGTCGTGCCAGAGCGTGCCCACCTTGCGCAGCAGGGAGCTGCTCTGTGCGTGATGGAACCCCTTGAGCTCCACACAAGATAATTTGTAGAGTCACTCTATGACCAGGACGTGTCAGATTCGCTGTGTTTGTGCTGGCTGCCTGCCCTGCACATTTCTGGTATGCCAGTAAGTGCTGCATTTCCCAGGTGTGCAGCGTGGAAGCTGTCACCACACAGCCCCCATCGCTTCATGTGGTGCTGGGGCTTTGTGTCGCTGTTAAGGGCAGGGGTTGTCTCTGCCTCGGTATTTTTACTTTCATGTCTTCCTTTTTGTCTTTGGAAATAGAATCCCGAGGACTTCATCCACCCAGAGGCAAGTGGATATTTAATTGCTACCATCCCATAGCAGAGTAATGCTAACTATGAGGATATACCAAGTTTAGAATAACTGAAAGAAAATCCAAAAGCAATGTGCTAAATTAATGTGGAAGTGAGGGAAATGGAGTTTATTTAACTTTTATGGACAATTAAGAACATGTAGTGTTGAGCAGAGATCTGAGTAGAAAGCCAAACTTACAGCCAGGGTAGCAAAAGAGCCCAGAAAGATTAAAGAAGTCATGCTGCAGGAAAAGGAGAAATCTGAGGACCACCTGGAGTGTTTTAAATCTGTAGCCACGGATAACGCCTTAAGAGCCCATTGATACCTGGAAAGATAAATATCGGCTTGGGTCACTCGTGTTTTGACTGAAATGCTTTCAAGTGAAATACTGGTGTTTGTGTCTTGAGTACATGGATACATCACCCACTGCTCAGAATTCCCATTCCATCTCCCTGTCTTGGAAAGCTTAATGTTTTGTTCAGCTTTCAGCTGATGAGAAAAGGTAAATTTTGTGTCTATACTGGAGCACACAGCCATGATAATGTGTGAATTTTCCAGGTGTGACGCACACAGCAAGGATACATGGGATACAATGGGCCTGCTTCTTTGCATAATGGTTCTTATGAAAAAACTTCAGCAATTAACATTTATGCTACTTAAAACAAAAAGAAGCTTTCAATGACAACTTTGAAAGGTGAAGAAAGGTCAAGATGAAAAGTGGTGGCAGTTCCACAGATTAGATTGTCTATGGTTGAAAGTCTCAGTTGCAGTCTCCAGATCTATAGAGACAATGTTTGAGTGTCTATTTTTTCTAACTAAATTATGAAATTATTTTTTCAGAGGTTCTGTCCTAGATTCTAAAAGAGAAGGCTGCTAAAGCATTTGGTATCATGTGTTTATGACACACACAGAAAAATGTGACTACTCATTTCTTATTGCAAAACTGCTAAATTTGCTTCCATAATTTCTCAGTATAGAAATTCCATTGTTATTTTGATGTTTGTTTTAAGCATGACCATTTCCTTTAGGAAAAAAGCCTATATGAAACTGTGTTTCTTTTTTCAGGCTTTTTTGTTTTTTTCTCAAGCTTTTTTTCAAGCTACAGTTCAGCAGACTACTTAGAACAATATAGGCCACACTACTAAAACTTCTTGATTAATGTATCAATTATAAGCTTACAGTCAGTAATCTGGTCTAATAGATTTTTTTCCTTGTCAACTCAGAAAGAGACTACTACCATGTCTAGAATGTGTGGATCTCTGTAGGAGAGTGGAGTTTAATTTGGCAGAAATTAAGTGTATGTGACACTACCTGATGTACAGATTCAGAAAGAATAGTGTGCCCATGCATAATAAAGCCCATCACTCAGGTCCTATAGAGCAACCAATATTCATACCTCTGAAGAAGCAGATGGGGGTGAAAAGGTTTCTGAGAGAGGTTTGCCGTTCCCTTGAATGGTACAACTACTTCCTCTTGCTACTGTTTGTTCTGCATATAAATCATACTTGGGTTTCTGCATTCACTAGATGCTCAGATGGTGTAGATTCATCCCCTCAGTAGCATATTTACATGTTGCATGCCTTCACTTTTCTGGCTTGTTTTTACTGCAGTGAAGCTCCACCTGATTTATGGTGTATGGGAGAAGGCAAAACAAGTGCAGTACACACAACTTACTGAATGATTTATGATCACACGCCAGTGTCTTCTGTGTACTTTGTACTACTCTTTCAGAGAGCTGCATTTCAAGGATTACAAAAGAAAGAAATAAAGATTTTTTTCTTCAGAAAGATACTCAATAGAACATAGTTTGTTCATTTGCTAGCAAGACTCTGGGCTGATCATGTACACAGACCTTCAAGTAATTTAATAGGAAGAGAGAAGACCTAAAACATGCTTTTTCCCCTTTGATTTCAGTAGTAGTTCAAGCAATATATAAATCAAGATTTACTTCAGCAAGTTTCTGTTTGATTTCTATTCTCTCTCTGAAAATTACTTTTTAGCTGTGCATGTCCCTTTGGGTTCTGTTGTCAAAGTATGTCATTACAAAAGAAGAAATGCAACCAGTGGAAGGAAATGCTCCAATGAAAAAAAAATTATTTTGAAAACGCAGGTCCAATATATGTAAACACAAATAGAAAATATTCACCTGAATATTCCCCCAGAAACCTTCTGGAATTAGAGGCAAATCACCTGCTGGAGCCAGAGCTTTGGAATGCTGTCATATCACAGAAAATAAACAAAAGAATAACCAACTCCCCAGACCCTGAGACAAAATACAGATTAGCAGAAAGTTGTGTAAATATGTTGTGAAACTTTGCAGTCATAGTGTGGATTGTCTATAAAGCTTCTTGACCTGCTAAGTCCAGCCACAGGATTCAGTACATATCTGAATAAGCACAGAAGAAAAGGGTTCACAAGGAAAAATAGAAGTACTGTAGAATTCAGCCTATTTCTTTAAATGGCCCGTACTGCAATCTCAGATCAGCAGTCCTTTCACTGTGGCATCTGTCATTTTCAACACTGGTTCTGCAGCAGCACTGTTTTTTTGTTTTATTGTTTTTTGGTTTTTTTTTTTGTTTTGTTTTGTTTTGTTTTTGATTTTTTTGTTTTGTTTTGTTTGGGTTTTTTGTTTTTTTTTTTTAAGAAATATCAAGAAATTTGAGTCAGACAGAGTTTCTTTTCTTACACAAGGGCTATTTGGATGCTATGGATTATCTGCTTAACCAAGAGTGCTCAGAACCCCTTGGGTGTGCCCAGTGTGGAACTGGTAGTTATAGATCCTCATGCTCCTGGACTCTTGCAGAAGAGCCAGCAAAGGCTGCTCTCCTTACTCTGCTCCTGGGATCCCTGCAGCATCCCCATGGCAAACCTTCCATGCTCTAACTCAACATCACCAAACTGCAAACGAAAAGAAAAAACTTGCATGCTCAGAGGTAGGATGTTTTTTTTTCCTGTGGGTAGTTTTGGAGCTGGTTATATCCACCATTCAAGATGCTCTTTGCCACTGACTGCTGGAACAGTCCTCCACTTTTATCTTAAGTAGAAAAAGGCCCCGTGTCAGTGAATGTGCATCCAATAACAGGCTGCTCTCATCACTCAAATGGTGTGTATTACACCATTAAATGGCAGCAATACAGCATGAGGGTTCACAACCACAGACTGGCACTCTGTGTGGCAGCTTCTACTGCAGTTACTCAATTTACACATTATTCCACACAGCGCTATCATCAGTCATTTCCTCCAACAATTACTAGTACAGGCTAGGAAGAATAATTCTTTCCTCTACAGAGATTCAAAATCTGAACTATAAATGGTGGAGTGCCAGTGCCAAGAGAAAGCTTGAAATTTGTTTATTCCATGTTGTATATGCTGTTAAATGTCACTACCTGTTCTAATTATTGTTCTGTTGTGTATTAATCCTATATTGTTATTATTAATATTATTGTATTTTACATCCATTTTTATTATATAATTTAAGTTCCCATATATGTTTCGAGACACTGGTAAATACTGCTAAGATGAAATAGGAAACAATCCCTCAATTATTAAAATAAGTACTATTACCTTAAAAAAGATCATCATTTACTATTTCACGGTCTTGGAGAATCTCCCCATATCTTACACTTTACTGGAGTTTTTGCTTTTTTGCTCTGTTTTACATTTCTTTTTCTGCACTGTTGGTTTTATTATCAAAGTCTCTCACAAATTCTACTATCCCATGGGATTTTGATGGTTCAGGTCAGTACTTCAAACTCTAAACCTGGTTAGATAAAGGTTATGTTAAGGACATTAATTCCATCAGGATTAGGAAATTATTGTGTATTTATGTAGAGTCCTAAACCTGGTGCTGTTAGCTTGAGCTGAAGTGTAACTGGCTACAGACATGATCCAGGGCTGTGCTGAACTGAGATTTTGTCATCTTGAATGATCAGAGGAGAAATGAAAACCAGAAAAAAAGGTCGAGATGAAAACAGTGAATGATAAGAATTGTGCTGGGAATGTACTATTAAGAAATTTGGATTTATGCTCATCACACAATACAGTATTTCTTATGAGAGTTAATTAGAAGTTGATTTGTAATTCTTCAAAACTCTCAAAATGTTAATATTTTATAAGGTTTTTTCCTACTGAAATGCCATAAAACCCTTGTCACTGTTATGCAAATTAAGGATATCCAGATTTCCAGCAAGGAAGAGGCTTACTGACTTTCATTCTGAGAGTCTGTGGGGAAATAAAAACCCCAAGTAAAAATGTGTATGGAAAAGAGGGTAAGCAAAGAAACAAGCAAAAAAACAGCATGGAAAATACCTCTGGGTACTAAATAATTCTTCTTAACACTTTCATTACTTAGCAAAGAAAATGAACAGACTTAAATATTCACCCAACTGCAAGATGCACCTGAATTCTGCAAGAAGCTAACAGCTAGTATATGAGCATGCTTATAAGGTACAAACACAACAAACAAAATTCAGATTCATACTCACAAGCTACTGCAACACACAAGTTATTTGATTATATATTTCACTGAGGTGTTTGAGGCTTTACTGCTGCCCAAGCAGGAGTTGGAGTCTCGACTTTCAAGCAATGATGTGTTTCATCATACTTACCTTGGTCTTCCTCGTGTTGTTTGTCCCCCTGCCATGCCCAGGACCTAACATTGTGACCCAACAGCCTTCTGGGGTTGAAAGGCAAAATTTTAGCTTTCCAGCTACATGGAAGACCTGTCTCCAGTCAGCTTTCTAACAGTTATCAAATAACTGTGGAGTACATGGCAGAAGGATAGTGCTTCCAGCAAGGACAAACCTCTGTACCCACAAAGAAAAAAAAAATTCCCTTGTGCTGAGGACTTGATGGTACTGCAGAATCACTCATCTGTATGCAATGATTTATTAAGTCTGTTTGGTTTTTATTTTTACCAAGAGGCTACTTCCATGCTTGAAAATGATCTGAAAGTACAGGTTGTTTCAAAAACCACAAATGTATTAAATTTCAGTGGTGACATAATGCACTGTGGAGTAATTCAAAAGATGTCTTACCTATAATGTGCAGGTAATAATGTCTGTACCACAGACAAAATCAGTATGGATGTTCTTGTATGCACAGGATATTGACCTTGATTCGGCAAATTTCTTCAGTACATACAGAACTAAACCATATGAATAAACCCTCTATGAAACCAATCATAACTTTGAAATTGGACATCTATATAAACTGCTAGCTGAGTCTCCCTAGATAATAAAAAAAAAAAAAATTCAAAAAAAAGAGCTTCCTTTCATCATGACTGCTTTTCCTATGTAATTATTGCACATACACAACAGGATTCAATTCCTTCTCAAATTGCAATGTTTTGAAAAGTCTCTTTCCTTGCTTCATGATCGACTATAAAGATGCAATATATTTCGTAAATGGAGATTCAGATCAAAACTCCTGGTGTTTGCAGAGCTATGTTTACCTGTATTTACCAGGCTTTTTGTGCCTTTGCTAATGTTATGAAGTAGACTAATGGACAAGGATGTGGAATCAATTTTTTCTGAGCTGCAGAAGTATGTATTTACTGAATAATTTGTTTAGGCCAGCTTTATTGGCAAGTCCTTCTCTTCATCCCTAAGGAAAATGAAACTACTTCCACTTCAAAAAAATCTATTGAAGTTACTCCTGGGTTTGTAATTAATTTCTGGGATTTGTTACAGAAACTCCAAACTTTTTACCAGCTTTTCAAAAGCCAGATGTTCCTGGCAAAGGAGCGCGTTCTCTGAGCCCACAGCCTATTGAAGCCACGCTGGGATGTTATAATCCTGTTTTGGCTTGCTTTCCTAGCCAAAAGAACCCCAGGGTCACTAATTTTCCTGATAAACATCTCTTCTGAACCTTTTATTATGAAAGCAAATAATAAATAAAAAATGACCTACCATCCTAAAGCATGTGCAATAGTGCTACTGCTCATTTCAAAAACCACTTTGGCTTAAATCAAATGATTAATCATTAAATACAATTATGTGTCTGCAATAAGATAAGCAACAAAGGAAATTTTGGGAAATATAGGGGAAAAAACTTTGTTTTCAAAAACTAAAAGTGCAAGACCAAACCATTTTCCAAGTAATACAGAAACTATAAACTTGCTCTGTAAGCCATACATCTTTTCTGAAGACTTATATGGAAAAATATTTTGAATAATATAGGTACATTTACAGCCTAAATCAGGAATTGAAAATAGTAGTTATCAAAAGAAATTTACCTTTCAGAATATGTAAAAGTACATCTACTCTCTCATCAGGGATATTATATTGTGTGTTTATTTATGTGCACCAGTTTAATTTATGATTATAACTCACAGGTCTGCTTTCCCATTCATTTTGTATTGCCCAAGCTAAAGGTTCAGGTATCCTAAATGTAAGTAAATAGAATTTATGCATATCTAATCTGGGTGATAATCATTTTCTCACTGGTGTGAATATCGAACATGTGAGCGTACCCATTTTTTTCTTTACAAGTGTGTCAGTGGATATGGCTATCAGTGTAAATATTAATGAAACTTAAAAATAAAATGTGCACAGTGAATAATGATTTGACTCTTTTAACAATGTAACAGGTCTGTGAAGCTGTCAGTGCCTTAAAGACATCTAGATGTCTTAAAATGAGACAGTTCTCGTGTACCAAATTAGTCCTGTCATATCCTTGGCACTTCAGAAATCCTGGGATAGAGCTGCTGTCCTGCAAATGCCAAGGCAATAAAGGTGACACTGACCTTCTGCATAAACCACGTCAGCAGAAGTGCGTCGGAGTCGCGAGCGATCCCCGTGAGAGCCCTCCAGGCTGATTAATACTGAGTCAGGAGCCATAACTCTGATGAGCCTTTAATACAGTAAACCAACAGAAGCAGTTAAGGGCATTGTCTGAGAGGAACGGAGAGGAATTTAATCAAGTTGCTAATATACTTTGACCGGGACTCTCAGGTGCTCTTAAATGGAAAGACAGTCTTAAAGGGATTGAGACATTTCAGCTCATGGCTCTTAGGGGGCCAGTTACTCTTACAACCCTGCTGAAAACAGAGAGCAGTGCCTTGGTAAGCATCCGTCACTTCTGCAAGGAAAAATGATATTTTGCATTCACTTTATTCAGTCTGAGTTACGCGTTCTGATCTGATGAAGTACAGGGGGCAGAAGGGCTGTGTTCAGAAGACTAATGTAGTTTAGGAAAGTAAATTTCCCCTCCTACAGTCAGTATTCCATGGAGAATCCTGCACAGGAAATATTCAAGCTATAGCCTCCTCCCTATTTTGCAACTGTACAGAAGACACCAATAGGGACTATGCAGGACATGGGTTGCCTCTAAGACTGAAAGCATTGGAATCCTGAAATGTGACAGCACTGCACATCCAGAGCCCTGGAACTCATCTGCATTGTCAAAAGCTTATGGGCTAAGGTAATAGCTGCATTCATTTATACTTATTAACTAATTATACTTGGATCTTAATGCCCAAAGATGAAATACTCTCATATTATTCCATGTTGGCAGCAGCACAGTGGCATAGAAAAGAATTCAGATCTGTCAGGAGCACTGAACTACATTAAAACAGGCATATATTATAAACTCCCTGACACCTCTAATTCAATGAGAAAATATACTCAGACATGCAAAACCAGCCATCAGTCATTCACTGATACTGGCAATATATGAAGATGTTTTCAATCCCAATGAACTGTGAATGAGAAGAGGTTTTAAAACAGTTCTATTTCTGCTCTTGGAGTAATTTTCTAATTAAATTGGTGCATCTTCATCAAATTCTTTCATCCTCTTCTCCAAAGAACACCCTGTGGGTATCTTTAGAGTACCAATAACTCATTTCTTTCTAAATACAGCATTGTCTCAAAAAATAACTTTGCATATTGAGTTATGAAACCTGTACTGAAGCGTTAAAGTCACTGGCAAAATTTTTCTTGAAGATCTGCAGTAATTGAGCTCTATGTGAGCAGTCTCCATGTTACTTCTAAAATATTCCAATGATATTATAAAAAGAGTTAGATTTGCTAGAAGGTACATGTGTGCTGGATACAAAGCTTTTCAGTATGAAATTAACAGTGAAGAAATAACACCTCTAGTTTTTTCCTAACGAAGTAAACTGGATTATGCACTATTCAGTGCAAAATTTCTGGTCCTTCCCGAGGAGGATTTTCAGTTCACAGTTGCAGGGAGTTGAAGCTTAGCATAGCAAGAAGAAATAGTCTGGGACAGTGATGGATGGCTATAGAAACATTGGCAGATAATTATTTTGTTCACCATGTAAGTCCAAATCCTGAAAGCACTGTATGAGTATACAGCTTCTCCACCACAGGCAGCCTCACCTGCTGTAAAACAGGTGTTCACTGAAGTAAAGCTAGTCAGAGATACAAATACTCGAGTGATTACACTCTGATAGATATTCTAAGTTGTGATGAATGTTTTCTGTAGGTGTGCCAGTGCAGTAGATGCCTGTGTTGGCTCTAATAAGTGCTGACTTCTCAGTTTCAAAAAGTTTTTAATGATATTTTATTTTCATGTTGAGCAATATGACACATAAAATCAAATCGTGAGGGATTTCCTCTCATTTTGCATTAGGAATGGGAGAGGAAGTATAAATCAGGTTGGTAGGACCAGTAGTTTGTGTTCTACAAAAAATGAATTAAAACTTGGGGAAATGAATTTTGCGTTAAGTTCAGTGACTCCATAAACCATCAAAATGGCATACAGCATCAGCAACGATAATTTCTACTGAGCAGACTGTCAAGAAATTCACAGAGATTCTAGAAATATTTTTAAATATACCAAAAGCTGAACGAAATCTTGTTCTTGCTGCTCCTGCAGAAACAAAAGAACTTCTTTCTTCATCTACATTGAATAAATAGCACCATGAAAGATGGATTAGTTTAACTGCTTATCTTCCTATTGTCTACATAAATATTTTATCTATTTTGATTTTTAAAGGTAATAGATTATCAGATTGTGTTTAAAGCATATGATTCCTGCAAGGAAAGGTTAGACTGCAGCCAAAACAAACAATTTCTTAATCGTGCCTACCCAGGGGTATACAAATTTTTTGCAGATGGATTCCTTGTTCTCAACCCTGGAACCTGAGAGTAACATTATACATGATGGTATCTGTCATATTTCTACACAGCATTTCAGCTTCCTGAACTACTTGATCATTTGCAAATTTTGGTCCCACATCTGACTCTATCAGCATTAGAAGCAAAGATTCACAATATTATTATTGCTGTTGTTATTTTTATTATTATTAATAATTATAATAATAGTAATAATAATAACTCAAAGCTGCCTTCAATTAAACAGCCTGGTTCAATTAATAAGTTTTTTCCATTTAAAATCAACCTCCACTTCTGCAGTATATCAAAGGGATTTATGTATATCATGAATTATTTACTTGTACTAAAGGTGTATCAAAAATCATTCAGGGGTCATTCAAAAAAATAAGGATAAAAGAATCATAAATATGTTAAGGAATGAAGCATTTTAAGCAGGATAGACAGCTGAGCCTTTAAAGGCACTAACAGGATCACAGAATATGCTGAGTTGGAAGGGACCCACAAGGACCATTGAATCCAACTTCTGGCACTGCACCAGTCCTGAGAGCATTGTCCAAATTCTTCAATTCTGTCAGGCTTGGTGCTGTGACTGCTTCTCTGGGGAGCCTGTTTCAGTGCCTAAGTATTGAACTTTTTTTTTTACTAAAAGTAGATATATAGAACCTAAGATATAGATATCTATATAGATATATAGAACCTAAGTTCTGGAGTCTTTGAAATAATACTGGTGTTCTCTCCAATTTCCATATGTCGTCTAGACTGTGATCACTTACAGTGATCACACATGATTCTCAAAGTGTGCTTCTATCTTTGTCCAATGCCATTAAATCCTCCAAAACAAAGTCGATTTCCTTCCACCACAGAAAAGCATCAACATGCCCTATCTGAAGATGCTCTGTATGTCAGAGGAAAACAGAGAAGCCTCCAGAAAGACTTTGGTCTGAAAAGTAAGGATGTTTAAGGACAGCAATCACTGGTTTTGAAGTAGACAAATCCTAAGAGTGTGCTCTGTGTCCTGACATTTGCTAAGACATGATCTTAAATGAAGTGGGACTTTCAAGTTGCTGGAGATGCATCTGTAATCACTGTCAACATCTGGAAAGATTCAATGTGCTGCCCATGGACCCTGCTGTGGCAGCAGCTGTTCATTCTGCTTGAACAGGTTCTGCAGCTATAACTAGGGGAATGGGATCATGACAGCTCTGTTCTGCTGCCTGCCCAACCTTCTGTATCCGGGATTTCCCTGCCTGGGCAACATTACCTCTCCACATCCCCTCATTCCTGTTTGACACCCATGAGGGTCTGGACTAATGCTTGTTAAAGTCTTTGGGAAGACTGGTTGGAAGCAAGTGAATGGGAGATGTCAATCATCTTGGATTACCAAAAGCAATGGGTGTTACTCAGTACTGCCAGCACGGATTAGGTAGTTTGTGTGGACAGGTAGAGAAACGAAGTTCACCAACATGTCACTTTGATAAATGGGATAGCAGCATCTTTACAGATCTTCCACTGTACAGAATATGAGTGCTCTGCCAAAGGGAATTGGCATTCCCAAGACCAGAAGAATAAAGGAAGAAAATGGATTGAAAGAAAAAGCTTCACTAAATATGGCCCATGGTGAGGGTATAAATTCACAACAAGGACTAGTGTGCTAGCAATGGTCTTAGCATACTCTGGAGCACTGACCTACATCTTGTATTTCCTCCAGGATATTTTATCTTGATATTCAAAAGAATATCAAGGTCTGGAAGCAAAAAATCTATGAACTTGAGGAAAGCTACAGCAACCTGATTAGCATGGCGTTCACTGTGTTATGCTTAGCATGCAGAGGAAAATTAATGTCCTCTTCAGTTTTATCAGTCACTTCAGGTATGACTTGTGTGAGGAACTTACTGAAATTTAACAAAATATTTCATTTTTTTTTTAACTGGCTGTGCTTAAGGACTAACTCAAACATCAGTAAAGACCAAAAAATAATAATTTTAAAAAACTGCCAAACCAATAAACTAATTAAAAGAAAATAAAAACCAAACCCACACCACATCCACCTAAATGTTTATACATATCCATCCATACATGTATATGTGTGGTTATGTATACAGAACCATGCAGATGAAAATACTGGAATCTGTAGCAATGAAATAGCTATAAAGGTCTCTAATCTCACACAAAACAGGAAAAAAATTGAGCCAGGATGATTTAGGCAATTAAGCCAAAAAAGACAGGGAGAAGAGAAATGCAATTGGAAGGAACTACATTTTAATTTTGTTGATATCATTAGTGAAAATTCTGTTCTTTAAAAAAAATGAATTAAATGAGCTATTTAAATTAAAACAAGGCTTTGTCAAATACCAGTAACTAGATGAAAAATTAAGTGGAGGGGATCTGAGGACAAGTCATTTTCAAGTGATGCAATCTTGCTATCTTATCACTTTTCTGGGGGGATAAAGGCACTCAGAATTTCAACCTTTCTCAGGCATTACAGAACTTTTCGTCTTTTGGTGAAGATTTTGGGCATGGCTGCTGTCAGGTGCTGTTTCCCTTACCCTTCAAACCCAAGACACAAAACTATTAAATAAAGGATGGGAATTGATTTCTTTCTAAACTGCAATTTTCTGCATAATACTGAGCTCAGTTAGATTCTCACTGATAATGGCACAAGCCATGAGGAGCTCAACTAATAGAGTGACTGAAACCAGTGTAACCAGTATAGTGCATTATGGGACAGATGTGGCTTGGACTTTTACTTCCTTTTACTTCCTTAAACCCACCACATATACATGCAAATACAGGCTTTTTTCATGAAGCAACAGATGAATGTCTAAAATATAGATATATGTATGTATGTAGATATATATATACATGTACAACTCATAATATATTTAAATGCTAAAAATGTCTTCCAAGTTAACTATTAGTACTTAACTTCCACATATACACCTACTGATTTTATAACTTTTTCTCCCATTCACATATATACTTATATATATATATATACTTATATATATACTTACACTTCACAGTTTTTCTTTCTTCTTTCTTCTTCTTTTGTTTTACCATGTACTGGGTGTGTTGAGAATTGAATACAAATCTCACCTTATCTTTGAAAGAAAACAATGGTATTGTTCCTCTGACACTTCGATCATAATATTTCTCAGACTGGAGACACATTACTTTCTATATGATTAAAGAGATGTCAACAATATTTATTTAAATTTTATCATTACTTTAGGTTAGCATCAGGATAATAGGTCTGATTTATAGAATCATGACATATAGCCTTTTTTTGGGGAAGAGTTTTTCTTATCAATACTATACATGACATAATTTTAATGTGTACAGTTCAGTATACATATCTATCCACTAATACCTTGATACTCTAGGTAGCTTATTGCAAGTAATTCTATCCATTGTTGGAAATGATGACTAACTAATTTGTAATTATCAGCTACTCAGATCGACTTTTATGTAACTCTTGTTGCAGCATGAATTAAAAATTAGGCTGTATTCATGTGAAAATTTGCATAGAATAAAAGAGGAACAAAATTAACCCCTAATTAAGGTAGACTTCTAAAGCAAAGAATGTCAACCCTATTATTGTAGTTTATTCCGAAGTCTTCATCTGTGCTCTAAGGCTGTACTGAGGTCAGCAAATATACTTCTCTAAGTGTCCCAGTACTCAAATCCCAAGTTGTTTGGACAGGTGATGTGGTGAGATGTAGCTTTTTCTTTTCCATTGAAAAACTGGGTGCTCTTCTATCATCCACATTGGATATGGCCTAAACAGTGTCAGGGACCAAGCTGGAACTGCTCAATCAGAAGAAGCAAATGTTTCATCCCTGTAGAAAATATTAAATATTTTTCCTCCAGATACTTTGGCTGTGTTTCCTGGTTTTACAGTTGCCTTATCTGTTATTCAAGCAATAATATTTGCAACCTTTATTTGTACGGTGCCTGCTTAACACAGTGAAATATTGCCCTTGGTTCCTCCGTCAGCAAAAAAAACCCCAACATGATAATGGTTAACAGTAATGAGATAATTAACTTATCTTTTGAATTGCAATATAAAATACAGATATGCCTGTCTTATTTGGTGGGAACAAAGTACAGAATGAAGTTTGGAAGTAAAAAGGAAGCTCTTAACATGTCTGTCTGAATACACACAGCAATGTGAGAAACTTCTGCAGTGTACCTTTATTAAGGAAGAGCACTTTCCCCTTCCCCCTCCTACCTCCCTCTTCATCTACTGTCTAGGTGCAGGCTGGATAATATTAACACAGAAATCTAAAAGTCCACTTTCACTTCAATATAAGTGACTGGAAAAAGCTAGGTTAACTAGCAGAGCTGTGACAATGTACTGTGCACAGAATATCTTCACAGAAGAAGCGAAAAATTGACTGTTCGCTGCTTCTCAGTAAGGAATACATGAAAACACACATATGTGACTGAAAATTGCTTTTAGGTCCATGATTCCAGAAGTGAAAATGTATGAAAATAATATTATGAAAATTAGGAAGGTGAAGGAAAAAGGATGAAACTGTGTCTGCATACCCCCCACTAAAAAAACCAAGAAAAAACAACCAAACTGATTTTAAGTAGGTGGTATGGCAACACTTGGCAGAAGTGTGGTTTAAGCACAACCCATATTCCAATATGAGCTAGAAACCCTGGCTTTGACTCTGACTCACACAGAAAATAAATTCTGATGACTGGCTTTATTGTTTGTGTTCCATTGATCATTTCAGGTCCATATGTCTTTTCCCTCTCATTTGTGCAAAGCAGAGATTTTGCCATGGTTAGCAATTCCTTTAGGATACATTTACAAAAGCAGTGAGTGATTTCCTTACTGCCTGCCACTATACATCCATACTTTTCTCATTTCTTGTTATCATCTTTGCTATTTATTTTTTTCATAGAATTCAGCCTTTTCTGCAGCAGCATTCAAACAAATATTTGGTAGTTCATAATTTACTTCAAAATTTCCAGATCCTTTTTCTAGGGCAGCATCAGGTACTACTCCAAGTACTACTCCATATCACTTTTGCTCCTCAGAACAGATGGGCTTCTAATTAGAAATTGCATTTTACCTATATTTCCTATTCAGATACATGGGAGAACTGAAGGGAAGGACCCCAAACTGGGGCTGTAGGAAGGAGTGGCAGAGACAAAGCATCCTGAACTGACCTCCACCCTCATTCCTCACCACCCTGCGCCTGTCTGGGGGAGGAGGAAGGGGCATCATAAGTGAATTTGAGACTGAGAAGAAGGGCTGGGGACAAGGTGTTTTTCGTTTTATTTCTCACTATCACACTCTTACAATTTGGAAATTAATTCGTTTTCCCAAGTGGAATCTGTTTTGCATGTGACTGTGATTGGTAAGAGATCTCCCTGTCCTTACTTTAATCCTTGAGCTTTTCCATCGTATTTCTTCCCCATCTTGCTAATGAGAGGGTGAAAAAGTCTCTGGCAGCCAGCTAAAGTCAAGTCACCACAGCTGAGAAATATCCAGATCTGATTACAATAAATGTCATTTCTGGAGACATGCTAACCTATGGTTGATGGAAAAACAGAGACCTGATGAGCAAAAAGTGTCTGAAAACTGTCCAAGAAAGCTTATGTAAATTTGACAATTGCTACTAGACCTTGCAAACAGGATGTAACAGAAAAGGGGTTCCCAAAATGTATTTGAGGTTAGACATTCTACCTGTTTCTAAGGTGAAAATGAAGTAAATACTGCAAATTTTCAGGCTACCTTTTCAAATTCCAGAATGTTTAAATGTGTGAGTTTTGCATTTCTGCTGTACTAGCCAGGTGGCTTTTAGTTGTAAAGAAAAGCTGATAGGTATCTATGATTAAGTTATGGGGCTGAGGCAGCAGCAGATATAAGCACACCACATCTCCAAACACAGGAGTGATGGCAGGTTTTAATGGCTGAAATTCCTCAACTTCCCACTTGTGTCACTGTTCTCTTTAAAATACAAGCTTTACATGTTTAACAGTGTGATATTTTGGGTTTTCAGAGAAGTTTTTCACAACTTGAGCAATTTGCAGTTAATTCAGTAAGAAGTGTGTGGCCTCTTCAGGGTTTTACATTTCTTGGACTGGACTGTGTGGGGATTTGAGCTGGTTAGCTAGAGTAAAAAAAAAAAAACAAAAATAAAGGGGGTTTTGCTGGTTGGCCAGTGAAATAAGGACCTGATTCAGCTGCAGGGAGAGACCCTGGCTAACTGGCTGGTGGCAGAAGTGCACTAGACTATTTTCAGGAAAGGAAATATTTCTTTAGCATAAGCATAGGATGAACTCGTTTTATTTGACATGTGCTGGTCTATGCCACATGTAAATGATGAAATTTTCTTTTTGAAGCAGAATCCTAGATAAACCCGTGATGCCTGGAGAGGCTACCTGGAATAGAGTCTAGAGATTGTTAAAGGAATAAAGTAGGTATTCATTAAAAGTCCCTCAAAGGACACACCTTGGGCAGTACAAGAGCCTGGTTGTGGCTCCACCCAAGATGGAATCCAAGTCACGAGTTATCACACTTTTATTAAGTTTTGTTTTATTTACATGTTGGGGTTAATTGTCCAATTACAGCTTCAGGTTATGCAGTCCCATCCTCCCAGACTGCTCTCCTCAATTCAATGTTTGCACTTTTTGGGCCTGAAGCTGTAATGGTGCCCTTGGTTTTTGGGCTGGAAAAGGATTGTTTTGTCAGACTAAACTGTGAGGAGAACTTGCTAACACTTTATATGAAGTTCAGAGTTATATATTAATAGAGTGCAGAATCTGGAAACCAGAAAAACTAAAACTTAAGACATCACTCTGAATACCACAAAATTGTAAAGCCTAAAAGGAATACACATGGTGCTTATGAACCATCCCATGGTTGATCATGACTGTATTATATACATACATGATTTAAATTGTGAAGACTTTAGTCTTGCAGCTGGGGAGTGTCTTTTTAAAGTGACCAAGAATTGTGTAGAACATTTTGGAATTCATTAGAAATTAAAGCAAGTACCTATATCTTAAGAATATTTTGGTGGCTCTCGAGCTATTTCTTGAGCACTCAAGATACAGGGAGCTATAACCTCAAACCGAATTAGGTCACTTGCATTGGTGATAAAGGAGAGCTTCAGTCTTGTAATTCATAAGAAAACAAATTCACTTCTGTGTGATAACAAATCTCATAGGCAAATTAGTTGATTGACCCCCAAGTCACTACTGACTTCTGTGAGAATTAAAGAAAGTGATTTCTATCTTGAACGCAACATTCAAAAATTTACTGCTTTAATGGGTTTTCCCCAGTAAAAATAGCTATGAAATTAGTCTTGTGTATTGCAGATAAGCTGTGCTAAATACCAAACACAACCATGATGAGACAACACAGAAAAATCTCGTCTGCTTTAAGATTTATCGAAACAGGAACTTTAAGTATGGTAAAAGCATCACTTAATTTTCAGTATTTAAAGGAGAAATCTTAGAGGCATACTGATTAAGTTTTAAGTCTCATCATTTTACTCTTAAGAAAAACCCTGTGCAAGTAGACTGCTTGTTTCACCACCAAACATGCTGCTGATTAAAACCAGGAATAGCCCAGGAAGTACTGCATGAAAGCCTCCATTTCCATGTAGGTGAACATATGTCTTTGGTCTGTCATCACTCAGAATAAACAATTATTATTAAATGGCTTGAATTTCACCACACAGTTTACTAGGCATTTAGGGGAGACTCTGAGATTTGTTTCTTTTCTCCCTACCTACTCTTACACTTTCCCAATTTCAAAGAGATTAGCCAAAGGGTAGCATTTTACAATGGCAGTATTGATAAAAGTTGACTGTCTTGTTTTAGAAATCTTCAGATTTCTGTAAGCTGTTTTTAAGCAGTGGTTAAATGAACAAGAATTTTAATATAGATCTCCAAATATTTGATCATGCTTAAAGCTAATTAAACTGCACAGTCAAGATATGACATAAAAGTAATGTCATTAATGTGCAAAAGGGAAAATTATCTACTTTGGTCATTCCTGAATTGCTCAGACAGTTAGATTAAATGATCACTTGAGGTCTTGTCCAGCCAAATTATCCTATCCTATCCTATCCTATCCTATCCTATCCTATCCTATCCTATCCTATCCTATCCTATCCTATCCTATCCTATCCTATCCTATCCTATCCTATCCTATCCTATCCTATCCTATCCTATCCTCCTATCATCTCACATAAAAGGTATTGTGGATTTTCACATAGTCTACATAAAATGTCCTGATTTCTAATCTTTCATAAAAAAGTATTTCTATGATTAGTAAATTGCTGCTAGAGTCTCAATTATACTACTGGATTTTTAAATCATAGATTTAAGGTTGCAGTCTTCTCAAATGCATCAAGGTCAAGCAATATCTAAGAGTTTTAGAGAAGCTACTACTCTAGGAGAATAATGCATAAATATATGCTGTAAGGTGTCAGACTACTTTTGTGAAGTCAGAAAACAATCATGAAAGTTGTACTCTCTGTAAGGGCAATATAACCAAAGTTTCTGAAAGCATGTCATTAGGAGTTTTGGACAATCATTCAAAATTTACTTTGACAACCTAAATAAGGCATCTTCATCTTTTAAAAGATGTCTAAATCAAGACCTACTTTTGTCTGCCTACCTTTATTCATTAAATAAATGTCTTGCATTTGATCTCAGGCCAGCTTAGTTGCTGTATCTACTTTCCATAAAATACTGCTGAAATTTTATTCGTTTATTAATTTTATTGCTCAATGTGAGAACTTGTAACATTAAAACTTCTCTGCCTGAGACCTCAAGCAGCCACATTGCTGCGGGGTGAGAAGTCACCATGTGCTGGCAAATCCACAATAAATATCTATTTGAATGCACTTAGCCTGTGGCAAATGCAGCATAATTTAAGTTAGCATAAAAGAAAGCTAGGCAAACTGAATTTATTTTACATTTGCCATGAGCTAAAAGAATTCACTGTGGACAGTTGCTGTAGATCAGCTGCAGTATTTATGAAAGCAATTCTTTTGTCAGTACAACTGGTGTGAAATCAGTGAGCAATCAGGATAGAAATCTGTAATTCTGGTATTGCAGAGCACAGGTATCTGTGTAGTCTATGAAGTCATCATTGTCTCAGTGTGAAATACTAGAAAAAATATATTTGATGGGAAGAAAAAGAGTTTTAAAGAAGAGTTGTTTGCTGTGGGTATTGTCAGGTTTTTAACTGGAGCCAGAATAGTTCTTACATTGCCAAGCAAACATAAGAAAAACAAAAACAAAACCACAGACATATGTTTTGACATTTCAAGTAAAATTACAGATTTATAAGTGTAATGAATGGAGTTGTATAAAATACCTACTTTTTCTTCCTGGAAATCTATGGAAATGTGCCAGTGATTTTACTGGGAGCAAAGGTATCTTCTGTTCAGTGTCTGCTTCTTGGTTCTCTTATTTTTGCTCAGCATTGCACAGCCATTCATTTTAAACACGCTCTTGCAGTTGTAGCCTCCTGAAGTGTAAAAATAAGACAGTTGTCACCTTTCCTGCTGTTATGGAAACTCATTCTTAATG
The DNA here is from genome assembly GCF_963662255.1 of Cinclus cinclus. NCBI lineage: Eukaryota > Metazoa > Chordata > Aves > Passeriformes > Cinclidae > Cinclus > Cinclus cinclus. The sequence goes on along the minus strand of NC_085047.1, from coordinate 8,341,862 downwards.
AAAAGATCAGGTAGACTATTCTCTAGAAAAATTCTACAATGTGAGGCAATGGGATTTTGTTGGCAGGAGGCCACGAAGAGGGCTGGAGTACCTGTTCTGTGAGGGTAGGCTGAGAGAGTTGGGATTGCTCAGCCTGGAGAGAAGAAGCTTCTGGAGAGATTTTATGGCATCTTCCAGTACCTAAAACAGGCCTACAAGAGAACTGGAGAGGAATTTACTCCAAGGGCAGATAGTGATAGGAAAAGGCATAATGGCTTTAACCTGGAAGAACAAATTTAGTTTAGTTATGAGGCTTAGCTTAGGGTGGGGAGGCACTGGAAGAGGTTGTCCGGAGAAGTTGTGGATGTCCCATCCCATCCCATCCCATCCCATCCCATCCCATCCCATCCCATCCCATCCCATCCCATCCCATCCCATCCCATCCCATCCCTTCCCATCCCATCCCAAACCATTCTGTGGTTCTGTGATTCTATGACAATAAAAGAGATTTTAACAAAAACCTCTTGGGATTAACAGTTTTTCTCCTCATGTTTTTCATCTCCTTTCTGTGTTGTACTCACAGTGAAACTTGCTGTATGATGCTTAAGTTTGGATCAAATTTTTAAATGAACTAATAATGTTCATCTATCACAACAGGCACATGCAATTCTTAGATGTTGTTCTCTTCTATATACATATTGTGTACAGAAGATATTGAGTAAATATACCAGAAATTAAAGGAGGTTTTAAATACTAGTAACAAAAAGCTGATATGGTCATAGAGATAAAGAGATTAAGAACATGAGAAATGCCCCCCACCTTCTGCAAAGCTGGTAGGATAATTACTGCTGAGCACCACCACACACTGCTGTCTGTAAATTATGTTTGGATCAAAGGTATTTCAACTTCAGCCAGCTGAGGGAGAAGCCAAAGCCAGTTCAACCATCTGCATACAGGACTTGTAACTATAACATACTTTTAATCTCTCTGCCTTTCACTTTCCTAGTCTGTATAGAGACAATATTATTTCATTTAAAAAACCTGAATATTTGCTATGAAAGAGCAAAATGTTCAATGAATAAAAAGATGATCCTATCCAAGAATGAGAAGATAACTACTAGGCTGTAGAGTAAGTCATTTTTCTGTCATTTTCTGCAGCTATTTATCATTCAGTGTGTGACAGCTTCAGCAGGACGTAGACAGTCCCCTCAAACTGCAACATCCATAAATGAATGTTTGCGGTGCTTTCCTGGATACAAAGATTATCCTCGAGCAAGGAGAAATGATGACTGAGATACCTCACCTCCTGATGGGAGTAAATAAGCTATTTGTCACTTGAAGAGAGGACTGGTTGGGAGCATAATACAACAGCAGGGCTGGGGGTTGGGAATGAAGGGAAATGTCTTGCTGCCATTTAATTACAAATCCACAGAGCAGGGGAAAATTAAGTAAACCTACCCATTTAAAATTTTCTGTTGGAAACCAGAAGGCTGTTTTAACCTGCTGCAGGTTGTATTTTTCAAATTTCTACTTATTTGCCTAAATCTTTTAAAATAGTCTTTAAAGGATTTATGATGCAAGTTTAGTCACATGATTTGAAGTTAAGTTTAAGGACAGTCTACTGGTTAATAATGACGATGTGGTGGCTGGAAAGCAGGAGAAGATCTAAGGACATTATGTGTTTAACATCTATTTCTTCTGGTACAGCTTAATATATGGCACTGGCTAAACCAGAATACTGAAAAGGATGATATTCAAGCTTGATTTTGTCTGTTTTTTCCCCCTGAACTTCTCCAACACTAGTCCTTTCCACAGGCTACAGTTCTTCACAAGCTGCTCTGGTACAGATCCTTTTCCTTGGGTCCAAGTCCTTCAGGAACACACTGCTCCAGCAGCCTCCCATTTTTCCTGCCAGAAAATTTGTTCCTGTGTGGGCTCCGCTCCATGGGGACCCCTCAGGATTCAGCCTCCTTCATTCCACCTGCACTTCCTTCAGATCCACTTGCTCTGGTGTGGGATCGTCCAAGAACTGCTGTATGGAGATCTGCTCCACTCTGCTCCTCCATGGGCTGCAGGGAAATGCCAACTCCATCATGGTCTTCTCCAGGAATTGCAAGGGAACCCTTGCTCTGTCACCTGGACCACGTCCTCCTCCACGTCCATCACAGGTCAGCTCCAGCCACTCCTCAGACACTGCCCAGCAGCCCCAACCAGACCTGGGCACCTTCATCCAGCCCTCTGCAGTCCAGTGATGCCCTGCCTTAGCAGTTCATCAGATTGAAAACCATGGCAATACTTGTGAAATAGGTTTGGGTCTGCATTTCCAAATCTATTTATACTGGAAACAATATAAAATGAATTCTTTCCTTTAGAGTAACGGAGAACAGTACTTTGCTGCAAAATAAATACAGCTTAAGTCAATGTGAATATATCTTAAGATGAGCAAAAACAATGAAATGTGGCCCTATATTAAATGAAAAATTCTCTTGGATAAAATTTGAAAAATAATCTAGGGGCAAATCTAGAAAACTCTTCACATTTCTCATCCTCCTCCACCTCAATGGACAAACCTTCTGTCTACTTTTGGTGATCCTCAAATATTTATTGCATCTGATAGTGGTTCTCTAAAAAGCAGATGATCATCTCTTTGGGACATGTGCCAGACTAGCAATATCCCAAAAACTTTAGTACATAAGCCTTATGAAGTGTTGCTGGCACTGGTGGCTGAGGCACTTAATTTAATGAGATGGGCTTGCCATTGCTGATACTGCTAAATGTGTTTTCAGCAGAGCCAAGGAAAAATCTAATTCATTAGACCTCTGACTGTGTTCAACTATTGTTATTGTGCTGCAACATTTTGAATATAAATACAAAAGGCCCACAGAAAGCAGTATTTCACTGTTTGAATTTGCACATATTGCTGAAGGCCATTTCAATTCTCCTGCTGATCTCTTGCATTGCCTTCCTGGCTGCCACAACGTAGAACATGTTTATATACCTGATGCCTATAAAACTATGACAAAACACATAGTGGTTACAGTATGTAACTATTGTACTCTGTAATGACACATGATAGCACACTTTTGCAGGATGGTGGCTTGTCTCTACTAATACAGAAATTAAAACACTTATAAGAAGAAGAAAAGCAAAAATAACAGTGCCATCAGTAATAATTGAGTCTAAAATAGGCATAAAATTAGATTAGAGGCTTTACAAAAAATCATCAATCCTCTAGTACATGTTTTGCCTTTATTTCTTTCATAAGAAAAAACAGATATGAAGGAAAATCATGACTAAGACAATGAGGAATTAAAATTTGATTTTTTTTTTTGTCATTGAATATTAGCCTACAACACTTCTGGTTTAAGATACGGCGTTTCTTCATACAGCAGTACAGTATTTCTCAAATAATGTGACATGAAAATATGTCAATTCTAGTTTGAATTTCAGTAAAAAAATGACATTTCCTACAGAATCCCATACTATCCCAGTCATAACTGATCATACCACCAGAAACTTAAAAGTAGTGAACGCTACCAGAGTAGAGGGTGAATTATGTGGGCTGTACCTGCAGCTGTCTCAGTTTACGTCACATTCCATCTGGTAGCTTCATTTGCATTTTGTCTTTAGAAAACCAAAGGCCAGAAGTTCAACATCTTGTGTGAGGGGATGCAAGAAGTGTGCAGCTAGTTTTCAGTAAAATCCAACCCCAGTCCTCCTCCTTCTTCCATGTTGGCAAAATTCCCATTCCTGACCCTCTAATCTCTCTGATCTTGGTTTTTACTTTGCTTGCTCAAATGGTCCTTACCATACCAGACATTTGATAGAACTCTGGAAAGAGGCACCCAAGGAAAGAGATGACTCCCAGAAGTCACCACAAAACTCCAGATTATTGTTCAGCACCAAAATATTGCAATTATTAAAGCTCATTTTGCTATTAACTGTGGGGAGGAATTTGTTGTTTTTTTCTTTAAAATCTTCCTAAATTGCTCATTTTGAAAATTTCACCTCTGCAAATATTACAAATTTGTTTCTTGAAGCTAAATTCTCACATCTGTCTCAGACTCTATGCAGGCTATGGTATGTGTATATCGTATAAAGCATAATGTACTTCTTATTTCTTGTCCAGCTAAACTACTTAGAATAAAAATACAGAAAAAGATCAAAACAAATAATTAATTTCCATGTTTCTGAGATCTGGTTCATGACATCCAACTTCATTCCTCTAGGCTTGGAGATCTCGTTCTTCATTTTAACAGAGGCTATGGTACTGGCAATGAATGCCAGAAGTGGAATTGCATAATGTGTTTATGTTCCAGTGTGGATGGCCTTATTAAAGAGTCCTATCAGCAACAGCCTCAAGATTTTCCCAGTGCATTATTTGCATGAGGTCCTCAAACCAATCCCCCAAAGGAGGTGCTCTGTTCTTGAAAGAGTCCCTGCCTTGTGTCTTCACTTATTGCTTAGCTGCATAAAGCAAATTCTTACCTAGAAAGAACATCCTTTTCCCATTGCCACTGGAATCTGAGACCTCCTGGAGATGCCACAAAACTCTGAGAATTCTCTTATGACATCACAAGTGAGTAACTTTACAGAAACCATTTTGTAGCAACTTGTATGCTTTTTCTTCCATTTTGAACATTTGCATTGTATATTCTGTGATGTTGCCTTGAAAACTTAAAATCGTCCTGATAATTTTGCTATCCAAGTCTTTCAGTCCAAATAGATGTACATGAAAATCCACAAATTTAAACCTCAGAACATTACGCAGAAAGACCTTCAGATCTGGATCGATGGTGAAACTCCTGACACTCCCACAATATTGAAATTATAACTTTCTCAGTACTATACCATGGTGGTTTGTAGCTATTAAATATCTTCTTTGGATATAACCTTTGAGATTCATGCTCCCTCTCAATCCCTGATTTAAAATATCATTGAGTTTCACAGTAATTTTTGAGACACACTAAAATGTTCTGCAGCAATTATGAGGGGCCAGAGTTGAACAAACCTACGGAATTTTAATGAGTTTGCAGTGGTAATTATTTTTAATTGCCTTCCATCTCATTAGAGTACCAGGTGGCAGCTATGTAACCTCACCATGGATGCTGATTGTCTACATGGCTACAGATTTCTCTGCAGACACTAATGAACAGACATGTCCACAGCCTCTGCAGTGGTCTACTTCCATCAATTTGCCTGTTCCTTTGAACAAGGGGAGTCTGGCTCTGACCTCACTCACACCAAAATTAACTGTGAGCATATCACAACTTCATACAGCTTCCAGTGTACCTTTTTAAAAAACAACCCAGAAAAATGTACAAATTTCTGTTTCTACTGTGAACTGTTTAAAGGCTTTTGTTTTACTTACCACTTTAGAAACCAAGAGAATTGTCCCCGTTCCCTGTTCCCACAGCAAGATAGTAAAAAAACAGAATGTTCCTCTACACTTCCCTCCCTTCTATAAGAAGTTTTTATTAAAGTTATTAATTATTAATGATCAGTATTTTAAAAAAGTAAATATCTCTTGTGATCAGAAGAGAGAATTTCAAATGTCAGAAAAAAGCAATAACAACAGAGGTTTGTCCTATCTGTATGTTGATTGCTGGAGGAATTCACATGTTGTTATTTACTGAGGAGAAAACCCCAAACCTAAAAGAAACCAAAACCAAACAACCTGGCTTTTCTTTTGAGAAAGAAACATAACATTACAAATTTAATTCCCTAGTTATAAAAAAAAGGTTCATCTCTTTAGGATCATCTCTTTAGGATTAGTATTTTTTAATAAGTGCAGATTAGAAGCTTCCTTATAAAAGCATACACTACAGGAAAAAAAATCTAATCTGTAAAAAAAAAACCTCTTTTTACTTCTGTAATAAAATTATTGTTCCACCCTGCTGTTGTTAAGACTGTTTAAGAGTTCAGACTTCCAGATGCCTGAAAAGAAAATTACTCTTATTTAAATTATATATCATCAATGACAAAGTTCTAGATGCTATCTAACAGCTCTGCAATATTTAGCAATCTGCGATGAAATACCAGTAATGTTTAGAAATTCCCTGTGATGTTTTTTAATAGAAAGAAACTCTAGGAGATAAAACCTGTAATGAAGTACCATTAGGTTCTGTTCTTTCTGTCTAGATAGATGTTAACTTCTTTACACTTTCTATTCTACAGAATAATTAATCAATTTACTTAATGTGTCTTTTTTCTTATCTGCAGGTTTTACTTTTTCCCCAGGTATTTATTTCAGACACTTCAACTGTAGATTTAGAAAACTTACACACTTTACCTGTTTCATATTATGATTATACATCAATCCAATGCTGGTTTTTTGCTCCTAATTGAGCCTTAAAGCCACCGTTTCTTTTAATTAAAATACTTTTTTCCATTGGCACAAGGCAGTGAATAGCCAAAAGCATTGTCATCTCAGAAAATATCTCTCACCCTAGATATCTTTCAGAAAATATGGATTTTATCATAACCTGAAGCATTTTGTCAGGCTCTAAACTGGTTATCTATCTTAAACTATATTCTTTAGGCAAAAAGTCCTCCTGCCTTTCCTGCACTTATGTCATGACAAAATAACCAATGTTCTTAATAAACCTACAAGCTGTGCTTCTGAAAATCAAGGTGTTGCGAGCTGGGTTTGTTGTTACTCCTTGTAAACCTTGGCTTAGAAGAATTTTTTCTTTTTTTAATATTAAATTGTACAATTTTTACTTTAAAAATATTTTAATTTCTCTATATGCTGAACTTTTGTGGGTTTTTTTGTTGTTGTTTGTTTTTTTTTTTACAACAGTCCTGTTAGAAAACTAACTATAATAAACTTCCTTGCTACTCGACAATGACATGTGTGAGAGAACAATTACATATGTTCCTTTTCATCCAAAAGGCTAAATTAAGTACTGCAGATTAGGCTAGTGCTCACAGCAATAATTTTTCCATTCATTTCTGTACAGCTGGGGCAATTAAGAGAAAAGAAGAGCAATAGGTGTCTGAACTATTGGAGTCAAAGACAGATGATGCAAGAAATCAGAAACTGATATTACCTTAAAAATGCAAATTAATTCAACATCATGTCTTTTATCCCTCATGTAACATGAGTGCATGACATTTAGTTGGTGTCTTCATGGCTTAGGAGAGTAGCCTGGCCTATTTTTATGACCTACATGATCATATAAATATAATTTATCAAAATAATTCTTTTGCAAATACAGGTCACAAATAACTCCAAACTCAAAGAAATGTTGCACCGCTCTTCAAGTCAAACAAAGCAAAACAAAAGTAAATTTAGAAATAATTTCACTTTAAGTAATACCAACTTTTATCTGCATAAAGAGACTTTGAGCTCGTCCTGGAATAGTCTATGAAAGAAGTGTGGAAAATTCAGTAAAGCTTCAATGTGCAAGGCTGTAAGTGAGTTTGCATTAACGATGGAAGATTTCACAGTTCAAGCTGCACTTCCTCCTTTGCAAATGTGTATTTTTTCTGTTATTACGTTATAGATATGTCAGGACTTTGTGTATCAGCACAGCTTGAACTCATCAGCAGCTAAGCTTGTTATGGATAATCTTATTTATTCTACTACCTCTCTGCAAGATAATCACATTATGGTTCTCTCAAGGGCTTATCACCTTGAATCCATCCAGGACCTGTAACATGCACACAGAGGGAGAAAGATGTACAGATGAAAAATCCTGCTAAATGTCCTTTTTCTCTATGCTTAAAATGATTACATCCAGATTGAAAATTATAACTTCTACTCTTAAATCTTTCCAAATAATAGAATTAATTGGCATAGACATTAAATATAAATGTTATTAGTGATACTTTTGATAAGGAATGAACATTTACATTTTCTATTAAAAGTATGGAGAGTCTACTAGATTAAAAAATGCTCTTATCTGTAATGAGTTAACAATAATCCCAAAATACCGATATGATTTCTGTAAGAAGACCAAGATATTTGCCTTTCAATAAGGCATAGTGTAAAAAGGATAATTTCGTTCAACCTTTTACTAAGTGCACGAAAAACTGAAATTCATTTTTTGAGTAACTGAAAACTGGACATTGAAAGAAGCTTAATGAAGTCCTGTTAGAAATTTTGATCAATGCCCAGATATTTGAAGAGACAGAATTACCTATAATTTCATTACTTGGATTTCTAATCTAGATTGGATTAAATGATATTAAGTACTGGGCTTAAATCAATCTTCCACTGGCAAAGAGATGTATTAATGTGTTCCTTTTTATATAATCAAATATTATGCACAAAAAAATAAAGATAATTGTTTTGAATGTAACTGCTTTTTTTCTTTTTTCCAAAAGCATGTCAAACATCAGAGCCTGTCCTTTTATACACTTGGAAAACACTTCACAGACCAAGTCCAAATGGATTTTCATCCAAGGAATTCTTATTATCCATTAGGACTTCCCTTTGAAGGTGGACTTTGACCCTTTTAGTTGTTTGATCCTATTTGATCCAATATGATGACTAAATCGGTAAAATTAAGCAACAACTCTATGTCTTCATTGTGTTCTCAGACTAATTTTCCTCTTCCTAGTGTCTATTAAGACTGTCTTAAATACATCAGTCTCACTGCACACAGTTCAGTATGTCCATATTTTCATCTGTTGCCAGCCAGCAGAAGTTCTGTGAAATATGGAACCAAGATCTGTCTTCAGGAGCACTCATGTATTAGTAGAAATTTGGTGTCCCTGTTGGCAGAACATAACCCTAAATGCCAGAAGGTTTTTATTTGGCTGTATTCTTGTGTGACTCACGTGGGTGTTAGCTTGTATTAATAAACATCAGATATTTCATTCCCTTTTATATAACTGCTCCTTACATAATAAATGTCAGCACACCCTGTGCAGTGTGAAAGGTGATGAAGTGTGAAGTGTTATTTTGAATTTCAAGTTTCTGAATGAAATACAACACACTGTGCAAAGTAAAAAGATTCAATTGTTTGATTTGGTCCTCCTCCTTCCTTTTCTCCTCAGAGAAGAATTTTCACTGTTAGAAAAAGAAGACACTGACATATCTTAAATCAGAAACAAAATCAAACTACAGAATTTTCCTAAAGATATTTTATGATTTAGATGTAATTCTTTTAAATGTTTGTTTACACAGTATTCTTTTGTGATGTAACTCTGCTGATGTACAGCAGTAAAAATGTACAGTAATGAAATGTGATTCTTATGATTTACTTTATTTTCTAAACATTTTCCAGATATAGAAAACTATCTGTAAAAATTCACCAAAAAATCACTAAAAATATCATTTATTAAAGAATATAAAGACAGTCACTTATGCTAACATGAATAGCACCAGAAAAAACGTGTGCTACAGTTGAGTCAAAATGAGTCAAACTAGTGAGACACCAGTATAGCTTTAGTTCACCCTCTTCATGCTCAAACATTATTAAACATTCTTCTCATATTTAGAGTTTCTTATTGTATTTTCCTCATAACCCACCCTTCATTTGCAATTTGGAGGGGCTTCTAAACACTGGCAAAGAGGATGGTCTAGGGACCAGGTCCTATTCATGAGGAAAGTTAATATGTCTATCTGGAAAGTCCTAGAACAGAATGACACAACATTTAGTTCTCTAAATAACCTTTCTGGATCAGAAAACAAAGTAGGACAGACTTATTGAAAAGCTGAGGTACTTCCTTTGTGAAACATCATTTTAAATACCTGGGGCGGTGGAATAATGATAAAAGGAAAAATGCTAGAGACTGGGGGGAATACAGGAAGTGGAAGCCAGGGAAAGTAGAATCATTTAGGTTGGAAAAGACCTCTGAGAGCCAAGTCCAGCTATTTGCTGAGCACCATGACATTCACCATGAGAGCTAGAGGTTATGAGGAAACCGATATAGTATGTTTACAGCTTTGTTCATGCATTTTACCTACAACTCAGTCATTCATAGGTGCTTCAGCTGGGCCATTCACTGACTGTGCCATGGGCTCAGAGGTAGCTGTTCAGCATGTGGTCCTGCTCAGTCCCACAGGACTGGCAACAGACCTGAGCTGGCTGCTTCAAGCATCCCAAACAGAAGCTTCTTAATTAATTTTAATGGTCCCTGTGCATCTCACCTCACCTAAATTATCAAGGGCTTTTTTTATTTGGTGTACTCCTGTCCCTTGTTAGTCCAAGAAGACGAGAGCTGACCCATCACCAGACATTTATGTCTAGTATCAGATGCTCAACAGCTTATTAAAAAAAAAGTCACTGACCCCTCTGCCCCTCCTGTGTGTACAGAAATCAGTGATCCCTCATGCAGGTTACTGAGCTTTTAAAATAAGGCTGGTGACTTTCACATATTACACCCTGTGAGAAAGGAAAAAAACTTAGCATCTTTGAGAACAGAGATCTTGGCTTGTCATCACAGAAGAGACATTTCCTTTCTAGACTTCACTACTGAGAAATGAAACTGATGATTAAAAGAGCTAATCTCTAATTTCTCTCCGTGTGGCAGTATCTCACCAATTTTCCTTGATAGACTAGCAGATATCAGATGACTTCTAGGATTTTTAAGGAGCTTTTTAAGGAACTTCCATTTTCTCTGCAGTGTAATCACCTTTTTTAATCTTTTGAAAGCTCTTTTTTCCAGATTTCAACTTTTTGCTTAGAAATAAGAATCCCAGATATAATTATAGCAAAAAAAAGTTATGTTATTCATCTATGTTGTTCATATTTGTTCACCTGGTAACAGTCATAAATCCTGTGGTACTCTCCACTATGCATTAAACCTCACTCAGACTTCTCTTCTGGTCTGATACCTCTTGGTGCTATAGAGAAAAACCATCAGTACAGCTCAGAACTAAATTAACACAGACAGTTTTCTTTGCTTGGATCTATCTGCTCACTGATTTAAACAGACCAGTTAAAACCAGGAGGTGTTTCAGGCCTTTGGCTCTTCATCAGTACTTAAGAAAGTATTCAAGAATGTTGCTTCCTGTTGCTAATATCTATATCCTGTGGCTTTTTTAAATTACCGATCCCCTGTCTCTGCAGCAAATGCAAAAGTTAATAAAATATTGTTAATAAAATATTAATACTGATTTGCCTTGTAGCAAAGTCTAGACTGCTTTTTTTGAATCCAACATTCTCACAAACTTAAACCTTTTAATTCTTGGTGACTTTTTCTTTTTAAAATATGGCAATCTTTATTAACACAAATCTCAAATACTGCCACGAAGTATACTTTGCTTACATGGTCATACATATTTCTGAAGAGAATACAGAAAAATTAATAATCAAAAATAAAATGGTCTTTTGTAACTTACTGTACACAAGCTAAAAAGAAATTGATAAAATAAAAAGGGTAACTTTTACATAGATTTTAATGTGTGGCATTCTACTATTTCAGATCTTTTACTTGAATGTACACTTTTGTATAACAGAGACCTGAACTTCTGCCAGCGTGAATAATAACAGTTCCCAACTATGGGCATATTGGAACTAAGAGTCTGTACTTATTATTCAAAATATTTATTTTCCTTAGTCTTTTTTGTTTAGTTTTCTTTTTTTTTTTGTTTGCTTGTTTCTGTTTGTTTGTTTGTTTGGTTTGGTTTTGCTTTTGTTTGGTGGTTTTTTTTTTAGTTTGGGTGCACATGTGTCTGAAACATCTCTGCAGATATACATACACAACAGTGTTTACAGGGTATCTCAGGGAAGACCAGTTAAAGAAATACCACTATGTTAAGCTCTAATTTCTGACACCCACAAATGAAAGTATCCAAGAAGTGGCTCTCTGACAATCCCAGGAAACAATTGCAGTTGTACTGTAATACATCCAAGCAAAATGAGTCAGAAGCTTCAAATATTTCTATTCTCTCCTACAGAAAGGAGACCTTTCTGGCCCCTTCAAGACATTGTCACATAAAAACAAGCAATAGAGGTCACAGTTTAGTCTAGAAGCTGTGAATTTCTTAATGGATTACATCTAATAGAGACAAAACTCTCCTCTGCTTCCCTGTTCCCTTCAGACAATTTTGCATATCAGTTCTAACATTTGGCTCATCCAACCTTGTAAAGTCACATATCCAGGTTCCAACAGGATCAATCATCAGTTCTGTGTCACCACAATATGTAGTACATAAATAAAACAAATTAAATTCTCAGGCTGTTGTTAAGGTGAGCCTTCCTCTGGAGCTGCCTGTGCAGAGGCTGGTGAAGTCTCTGTGACTCTCTTAAGGCAGGAATCATGCCTCTCCTTTGCATCTTTATACAGCATTTAGTACCCTATCAATGCTTGCTATGTAATTAATAGCAACACCAAGTAATTAAATGTCTTGATTGAATTAGGTATACTAAATAGATGGATAGAATGCTTTAACTGGTCACTCTGGGTGAGTGAGGTTTCTACTTCACGTTTCCACTTTGTCGAGACTGACAACTCTTTTTCTTGTCTTCAGAGCTGAAAGTACTTAGGGAAGAAAAGCATTTAAGACTGATATAGTAAATTCATTATTAATCAAAATAATAGAAAGCATTTCTATAATAGCATACAGATGAAAAATGTATTTTTTCATGTATTTAGGCTTCAGTGCACCTCTTTCTCACCAATGAAAATTTTGCTGGGTAAACAGTCACATAGTTTCTATGTGCCTGTATGCAAATAATACTCAGAGTATTATTTACAAATACTGAATGGCTTGCATAAAAAAAAGGCAAATAAAATCCTGCTAAAAAATTCCAAGACAGGAGAGCAAGCTTTAAAATATCCCTTCAAATTCCACCCGGCAGAAGGCTAAAATTTTCACCTAGTGTCAAGGTTTCCATGCACTTTCCATGCAAGGTTTCCTTCATGTGTCAAAGCTTACCAAAATGAAGTATAAAAATGAAACATCCCTCAAGAGCACTGTGGCCTTGAAATCAAGGGACAGATGCAAAAGAAAACACAGTAATTCTGGCTGTGATCCTTGCTACTCTGGGAAAACATTTCAGAGTCTTATCCCTTGTTCCACTGCTGACTTCTATCATGGAGGTAAAAAAGAACAACTTCATGCAGATAATAAACTCAGACAAACTGAAATTCACATCCAAAATGAATGGCCAAAGCAAACAAGGAATGGGTTAACCATGACAATGTTCCAGAGACATTTTATAGGGTATAGGCTCAGTGTTGCCAGTCAGGGACATTATTCAATTTCCTTCACCCAAAAGATTGAAGGATCACCCCACACAACAGAAAAAGTCACTCCCCCAAGAACGGGGGAGTGGGAAGATGGGAGGCACTCAGTCATGGGGAGTGTCCTTGGGGACAATCCAAATACCAAGGGGGGGCTTCCAATCACAGAGCCACGGCTTGGAGGAAAACCCCTTCAGGGGGTTTCTGTCAGGGGCATTGTGGTGTACATGGCACAGCCAAGGTGAGACAGCAAGGGTGTGAAATGTTGGTGGGCACCATGACTCTACAATCTCCACAGGTGCCTGAAGGAAATAGCGCATTAAAAAAAACCCCATAGAACTAATAACAAAATACTATTTATGGTGCTTTACAAATATTGAACTAAATTGAATGCCAAAATCTACCAGAATTTGATAATAGTCTCAAAACTAGATCCCTTATAGACAAAAATTATGAAAGTAATGCACTAAAGTATGCACTAAAGGGTTTATCATCACAGATTATATTTTTTTTCTATTTGACCAATTAGTAGTTTATTGTATCTGAGCTTTTCATTCTCTGTGGTTCAGCTTTCGGTGAATCTGCTGCTCAGGTCTACTAGATGACTGGGCAAAGAGAGACTGCAAGTATCACTGTGTGAATTTCTAGCCTAACTTTTAAAAGCATATTACAAGACAGAATTTTAAATGCTCCCTGTTTTTCAGTTTCTCTGTTAGATATTTTTTATACTTTAGACACCCATATAAAAATACATTGTAAAATTTAATCTTTCATGAAGCTTTTTTCTTAAAGATGACTTCATGTTATAATATAATTAAAGTTCTGTAGTAATTCAGTTTTACAGAAGATAAACTGTAAAGTATACAGACCGTTGCTTCAATGTTTCTGTGAACTAGGACATAATCCATGTTGCTTATTAAAGGCTGTTTATTGAAGGCTGAGCATTTGTTTTCACAATCTGCAGTTATTTATTTAAACTGTTAGAGAGAGAAAACTTGAAGATTGAACAGGATCTGCAAACAAACAAACCAGTAACAAATTGCAACCGAGGCTAAGCCTAAGAGGTTTTCAAGCTTTCACTATTTTTCCAACAAACCCCACCGAGTCACAACCACCTACCCAAATAATTCAAAACCTATTACTAGAGTATAAAAATATATCTATGAAAATCTTGCTGTTTGTGACTGTGGTTCATGGATTGAAACAGCAGCAATGAAAACTAAACTTGGTGTGATTGCTTGCACAGCCTTCTAGGATAGATCCGTACCTAATATTAGCCAACATAAAACTGCTCACTGAAACAGGAGCAAGGCTGCTAGAGATCAGCTTCTGAACTCAAAAGATTAGGGATTTTCTTTCTATATTCTGTGATTTTTTGGTACTGCTTACAAGCTAGATTAGCACTTGTGAGGAAAAGTCTGTAACTTGCAGTTGATACTTATTTCTGCCAGGGTGGGAATTTTTTAAAAGTCTTTTATACAGAGCCCCAACAGCAAAAACCCATGCATCATTCAGCTTGCCTCATTCATACAGGTAGTGCATTTACTATATTAAGATAACCTTTTAAGGAATGACCTAATTTAAAAAATTGAATGAAGGAAAAACAAATCACTGGCACTTTAATCTAATTGCAAGAGAAAACACTGTGTTAACTGCTGATCCTCAGAGAAATCCAAAACCAGCAAGAGGAAAATATTACCACTCAATAAAAGTCTTGGCAACTTCCCACTGAGACCTGAAACACAATATGTACCCATCAAACACTCACCACCTTATTGGATCATTAGGTAAAAGCCAGAGTCAGCTGAATAGAGTGCTGGTCTCTTTAAAGGCAACATATTTCCTACTTCAATAAATAAAGCAGGCACAAATAGCCCCCCATAATAGGAATCATTAGGAATAACAAATATTAGAAAGGAATGTGCTAAACTGTGTCACTTTGAAAAGTTTCGCAGTGAATGTAACTTCTCATTGTTTTAATGTTCAAGAAATAATAGCAGTCCAAGCAATATTATTTCCTTCTTCTGTAAACACAGAAACAAGAATGTCAAGGACATGAAATTCAAATGTTCCTCAGTGGACCACCTGGAAGAATGCAGATGGAAAGAAAAATGGTATCTGAAAATGTTATTGCAAATAGCTCCCACTGCATAAATATACAAATAAAGGCAATTTTTTTTTTAACGTTCTGTTCTTTGAAAAATATTTTTGGTCCCTCCCCTTAACAACTGCTATCTGTCTATCTGTCTTCCAGAAATCCTCCTGATTTTGTTCCATGCATACCTTCTAGAGCCCCTTCTTCTTACTTACATTCCCCTTTATAGCACTTAAGTATAACTCACAATTCTGTTTCTGCCTCCTTTAGTGACTCCTCTCTTCCCATTTCACCACTAAATCTCCTCCCCTGACTAATCCCTCAGGCCTGTTTCATGACCCTCCTCTCATGCCTGGTCTCTCTCTCCTTTCTTCTCTCTTCCACCTCCACCCTTCCTTTTCTCCTTGATGTTTATGACTGGGAGGTGAAGATAACTTCTGCACCTACCTAATGTAAATAATCCCTGAAGATCTTCTTCAAGAAGATAAGCATATTCCAACAAATCAAATGCTATCTCAATGGAGAGAAAAGTTCCCTTTTCCATTGGATTCCTTTATACTTCCATTACACTTTTTTTTTCCTTTAAACTATTTTAATGTTTCTGCTGGATATTAAAAAAAAAAATAATGTGGGAAAATTACAACTAGATTAATCAGCTGTTAGTGACTGATAGTGAGTGAGGAGGTGTGGCTTCCCCTGACTTCTACAATGCACTGTCTAGGTCAGCTGCTACCAACAGCTGTAGACCTGCTGACAGCCAGAGACCTAGGAGGATTTATGCCATTTAGAGAACAACTCCAGTATTTGGAATGAAAGAAAAATTGTGAGCCCACCTGAATCTGGTGGGGGGAAAGTCAAGTAACTTATTTTCAAGCATTTGTTCATAGGAAAACAGACTTTTTAGCAGAAAACAATTACGGTTTGTGTATTATTTTTTACTTAGACAGCAACAGAATTTTGTTAACTTTCCATAGCTCTCATTTAACCGTTGTTTTTAATATGTACTCTAGCAGTTTCTTTCATAAAAAAGACACGATGAAAATACTATCTTGCACTTGTTTACTTTATTTTGATAAGAAAACCTATTTGCTGTTCAACCCTCTCACACTGTTAAACTCCTTGAAAGCCATAAGGCACAAGTGGCACACAATCTATAACATTACAGCATTTGTAATTGATTAGATTTGCAGGACTTGACAGAAAAAGAACAAAGAAACGTGCAATATTGTCATTAACTATTAACTGGACTCTCTTTATGTGCAACTGTGAGTCCAGTTCTTTTCAGCTTTATGCCTTGTCTTTTGTGTGAAGCCCTGTTCAACAAAACCTCTGTCACATTCAAACGATGACAAACTGTTTTCTTGCACTCTGTATTGAAGAAAATGTGTTCATCTTCTCATCCAGAATGAAATTGTTGATGGGACATGAGGGAAAATAATAGATGACTTGGATGAAAATCTTTTTTGTGGGATTATTTTCTTGATCTAAGGCACGGTGGTTGAATTCAAGTGCTTCAGAGGATAAAGGTTTCAGAGATAAGGAAAAGAGATTTGAGCAAGGTTTCTTCTTGTATCTTTGAACCCTGTGATATGCACAACTCAAACTCAGAGACAGCAGTGAAATTTGGATGGGAAATAGTATTTTTTTTTGCACTTATTTTTGTTTATTTCAAGAAATCAGAGAGTAGACACCTGAAATAACTTAGGAAATGCTGGCTTCATGTTTTTACACAGAATATACTTTAAAAAAAAGTTTTAAAAAGTTCAGTAGTTTTTAAAATTTGGAGTCAAGAGTTTAAGACGACACATTAATTAAAAGAAAAAAAGAAAGAAAAGCAAACTAACAAATAACCCCCCAAACAACCAAACAACAACCCAAAAAACTCCAATAACTGTGCCACTCAAAATCAACAGTCTCCTGCATTTCAAACGCTAAGCAGGGGTGGAAACATCCAAGCTCTAAGGTACTTTTACTTAAAAGGCAAAGTGTAGCTTTCAGTTCCATTTCTGCCTGTTTTCACCTGCTTGTAGGGCAGTACTGCCTTTGTAGCACACTCAGTTACACTCTGTGGGCATTCTCTGGCTGTTTTAGCCCAAATTCTAGTGGCTTTTCTTGAATGTGTTGTAGGGTTTCAGCGTCCTCCTAGCACCTCCTTGTAAGGCGTTTAGGGGTGGCAAGGATCCTTAGCATCCAGCAGAGCTACAAACAGAAAATGTCTCTGGAATGCTCTGGTTGTGGGTCTCCAGCAAGGAGATCAATAGGCATGAACATTGAAGCCTCCTTGCCATGGGGAAAATAAAAAAGTCACGTAAGCAGAATCAATGGCAATGTGATATGGATGGGCAGGAATAAGATCAGAATATTTATAAAAGCTCACAGCCAAGTGGATTTTGTTTATTCTTCGCACAATACAACATAATTCCCATTTTTACTGTGCAAAGTTATGGTTTTGATAAAATTTTCTCCTCCCCACCCAACAATCTAATGAAAATCTGTCTTACTTATCGAACACTGGCATGTTAAAATCATTCTAAATTTATAGGCTATAAAACACGGATGTAAATTCATAGTTTAGAAACATCTCAAGTCCCAAAATGTTTTCTAGTTCCCTATCTGCAGTATAAAGTCAGACCAATCTGTCTAAATCAAAGTTGTATTTTTCTGGCACTTCATCTCTTTGTCATGTTTCCTTCTCACAATATCTGTGCTACAAAACTCCCCGTCTTTATCTATTTATAGCATCACAGGATACGCATCAATTTTACAGGTAACAAGACTAATGCATATGAAAAAATCTTATAAATCACTTTTGTGGAGAGGAAAACTCTGTTAAACACCACAGTCAATTCAAGAAAACCGATTTATTCTGCAATTTTTTCATTGATGTGTAATATTTTGAAATCAGGCTCCGTCGGACATATTTACTGTGCTGTTGTATGTGATGTGCAATACACATAAAGCTGTGATAGGGTGTATTTTTCCCGAGGAAGGAAAACAGCCTGGCTACTCTCCAGTACTGAAATACCTCTAACTACTCTTTTCTTCTCTCTCATTACAAATTCTGTTTTGTGTTTAGCAACTCATTTGTCCCCTTTGACAATAGACAAAACGGTGAGAATCTTGTTCTTCTGACTTTTTTCCTTCAGTGAAGGAGGAATTCCTCCGGGAATTTGCATCCCAACAACCTTCCTAACTGGGCATAACACCATGAGTGAGTGAGTCACTCCAAACACTCGTCTCTTCCTGCTCTCTGCTATACAAACATGCAAAAGAATTATCAGTGTTAGTTATCTCTAGTTGTCTCTAGTGAATTTTAATGATCCAAAGGCAATAGTTTCAAACAATTCTTTTGAAACCTACTCATTCAGAAAAGTTCTCACCTCTCAGATGCATTCACTTTTGTCTTTATCATAAACAAATACCTCAAATGCACTGTGGGGGAAAAAAAACAAAAAAAGGCTGGGGGTGAAAATAAACAAAGATGGAAAGTTATAGGCACAGTTCTAACAGTACAGAAATTGTAGTGGGAAATGTGGTTGCTAGTCCCTGGATGGGAAGTGGTCAGCATGCCCAACTTCCCCCACACAACACATGCTAAGGGGGGGTGAAGAAGAGAGGTGGAGCAGAGTGGAGGCACAGTGGCCAGGCTCTGTTGAAATCCTTGCAGAGGAGCGAACTCAGGGCTAACTTTTAGTTGATAAACCACAGAGCAGCTGTGAACCAAGGGAGATAAAAGAAGACCAGCAACTGTGGCAAAATCACTCTCCTGGGATGTGATGATGCACATCTCCATCCCAAGGTTACCTGCCTTCACGGTACAGCCACACCTCACCGAGCATTATGTGTCACTAGAGCCACTCAAGCTGCATGTGATAATAAAGAAACAGTATAAAAGTAAGTTAAAAATGGGTGGAAGTCAGACTAGACTCAATCATAACTTCTGGGATCAAGCTGAACTTGTCTTCTCCTTCATAGGGTTGTCTGCTGGGTAAGAACCATCCTCCAGGAGCACTGAATGATTACCTGGAGTGAGGTTTTGAGGTTTTGTTAGGGATTAGAGCTATTCAAAGCTGTATATTGCTTTGAATACTTTTTTTTTTTTTTTCAATCACCAGCAATCCTCAAACTGTCACAATAATGAGGATTCCATGAGCTGTTAGTGTGAGTCCTTCAAGGGAGTTGGTTGGCAGAGGGAGCATACTCAAATGAAAGCATGGAAACCCAGGGAGGGGGTCTCATGCTCAGTGTGTGTCTCTGAACAAGTCAGTCAAACTGCTCTCCTATTCAGTGGGCTGCTCACTGAAAGGTCCCCAAAAGGGGATGCTGACAGACTGCTTGGGCACAAGGGGCTTGGTTTACCCAGGATGCTGACAGACTGATCAAACACCAAAGGTTTGGGGAAATCTCCCTTTTCACGTGACATGGATCAAAAATGTGCACTGTGTCTCCTTTTCTTGTATGCTTAACTAAGTCCACAGAGATGACTGTGAGGTGGAGTTAGCATATAAAACAATCTAGCCTTATTTTGAGAACATTTCAATTAGCTAAGCTGTTTCATGTACCTTACTGGTAGTTCCATCTGGATAATGATTCCACAGAACTAAATATATTTTTAAAGAAGTCCCTGGATTAATAAAAATGGGGAATGATAAAAACCCTTGACTTTCAGCAACCCATCCCAGATGAGAAAAGACAGTTCTGTCCCTTTACATTTCAACAAAACCTGATAAACTCGCATCTTGAAACACTTCATTATTCTTTTCAGAAGAAGCAATATCTTTGATTCCTTATTCAATTTGACATTCAGCCTTTCATCCCTTATTCCCAAAGACTTGCCTCAGAAAGATTAAGAGAATATTTTCCTATTGTAGTTATGACCAGCATAGCATTAGACAAAATTCTCAGCAACAATTAAAGGAATATCAGGCTGAACCTTGGGGGTCTAGTAAATTCACCTATTTCACTTCATTATTTCTATAGCCTAAGTGGCGTCCTGTTTCTATTCCTGCTTAACAACATTGCTTTGCATGAATCATGGGATTTATAGGGCTGAGAGGACCCTCTGGAGATGACCTGGTCCAACCCCTCTGCCGAGGCAGGGTCACTCAGAGCAGGTGACCCAGAAAGGTGTCCAGGTGAGTTTGACTGTCTCCAGAGAGGGAGAATCCGTGACCTCCCTGGGCAGCCTCTTCCAGAGGTCTGCCAACCTCGGTGTAAAGAAGCTCTTCCTCTTGTTGAGGTGTAACTCCTTGTGTTTTATTTTATGCCACTGCCTCTCATCCTGTTTCTGGGTGCCCTTGAAAAGAGTCTGGCACCATCCTTTTGACAACCACCTTTAAGACATTTATATGTATTGATGAGATTCCCTCTCAGTCTTCTCTTTTATAAACTTAAAAAAAAAGCATATAATGAAAGTATATATGCTTTTTAAATCCCTATTATTGCACCTCTGGAAACACTAGGCTGATGTCAACCAGTAAAATGCACAATTAAATTCTGTTAAATAATTTCAGAAGCTGAGGATCCACCTTTCTGAAGTGAGGCTGCTGCTGGTCTGGAGGTTTAACAAGAGGTTGCACTAACATGCAAGTAGTATGTCAGAACACTAATTTTTAAATGTTAAAAATCCATAAAGGCTATTGAAAATATAAATTTTATTCACACGCAAAGTCAATTTATCTTAATATGAGTTAATAATGAAATCTAAAATCTGAAGAGTCTTCTGATGTTATAAGTACCCTTTAGATATTTTTTGTACAGCTGTACACCCTGTGGAGAGGAAATCTATTTATTTTAATATAGGTGAACATCAAAAGAACACAGTTAAATAACACAGAGCTGCAGTGGCACAGAGCCTTCTGAGCCATTCTCTACTCTTCTCATAGCAGCCTAACTCTATTGACATGCAGGTCATTAAAGCAAAATTCACACCCCTGCTCTTGGCCTATGCATCACTTAAATCCCACTTAAATTCTCTAAATGGGGTTTTAAAAGGATTTATGAGGTGTACAGCCTTAGGAGCCTTACAGGCTGGCAGGTGAATGTCACAGCATATTTGCTTCACCTCTGCCAATGCTTAAAGCAAAGTTTTGGTAACTTCAGTTGTTGTCTTCCTTGAAGTAGGTTCAGCCAAGCTTGGCAGGACTCTCGTGCTCCTGTCTCTGCTTGATCTTATTTCTGGAGTCTGGCATGAAACAACAGTTCAAGCTTTATAAATATTATAAAGCTTTATAAAAATTAAGACTGAAAAGAGCTACAGGTAATTAATTAAGACTGAAAAGAGCTACAGGAAATTTTTAAACTTAGTTAAATGGAATATGAATAAAACATCTTTTGCAGCTACTTCTTTTACTATCATGCTCTTCAACTTCCAAGGAAAAAATTATTCAAAATATTTGTAAACATAGATAATTAGATTCTACAGCATCATACTTCTGTATTGTTTAGTCAAAATTTGTGAAACATGGTACCTTATGTAGTCTTTGCCAGTGGATGATCATTTCATCCTTCCTTTACATCTGCAGAGGCTGCAATCTTTTAAACACATTTTATTGTGCTTTTCATTTTTTACATTTCTCTAAGTTCTTTTTTTGTGTGTTTAAATACATCATTTTCTTTGGATTCTGTCTTCCTTATTTTATACAAGACATGAGCAGGCTGATGGACAGTCATATCCTGTTTTGCAAGGGTAGGATAGATGAATATTTTTGAATCTTCCTTGCCTAATTTAATTTCTCTCATCTTTAATGTAACCTCAGTCTATGCCACTAAATACCAGTCTTTAACACCTGTTTGAATCATGTAACTTTTAACTGACATATTTTGATCTGGAAAACTGTGAATTTTTATCCACGAGATTGTCAATCAACTTTTCCCTATAGCAAATAGTTAATAATAATAATAATAATAATAATAATAATAATAATAATAATAATAATTCCAAATAGTTCTTTCATAGGAAAACCTAAAAGAAAAAAAAAATTAAACCATTGGAGTGTCAGGTCAGATTATGACCCTCTTGGTAAGGAGCTGTTCTGCACCTTAGGTAGTTCCTTGGGGTCATTAGATCAATATGCCAATGCAGCTGTTATCAGTAACATTAATCAGAACCTGGCACTATCTAAGTGTGTCTATCTTTCTACAGGGTAATTTTTGTAGAGTTCTCTGCGGAAAATCAAGTTCCACTGATAACTGAGTTTCCTCTCTTTTCAGTATTCAGTTTTTCAAGAGCATGTGTGATGCCAGTAATCACTGGTTTCCAAACGAACTTCATGTCAAACCAACTCTACTGTTTCTTTTTAATGAAGTGGCATCTGCAACAAGAAAGAGGATATTTCAGAGCTCCTTCTCCGAAAATATAATATTTATCAAGAGAGAGCTTAAAAAAAGTTAATTTCATTCTTTCTGTTTTAATCACGGTTACTGGGGCTCTGGACCATATCAAGAGGGATTCTGACAGCTTAGTATTAGTGGGAGAAGGAAAGAGAAAAATCTATCAGCAGTAAATGATTGTATTTAAGGTTGACAATGATGAAACAGTTGAGGCTGTGCTACAATTTCTGCTCCTTCATTTGTCTTTGTTGATAAAACGAGCGCTGTCAGAGGTTCAAGCTCACAACAAATTTAACGTGACTCTGTTTATTCCTGCACTAAACAAGGTTTTCACATGATCAGATGATAGATGCAAAATTCTGGGACAACCCTTTCTTCTGTTTAACAGAGACTCACCATTTTCTCACTTGATTTTTTTCCCATTAAAGGAATGAAGATGGAAAATAGCTAAGTAGATTTTTTCAGCAAGGTATTTCATAAAATAGTATGAATTCTCCAAAAGTAATACAAAGGTATAATATAACCAGTCTTTGAACACCATTTTTTTTTTCAGAATTGTCTTATGCCCTTGTTAAAAAATATATATTCATCATTATTTCCCATTATTTGATAGACATCTCACCTTGTCTTTCAAAGGTGCCAAACCACAACCACAGGTTGAAAAAAGTTTGCTGAGAAAAATGAAGAAGATAAAATGAGATGGAGCTGAAATTAGGCAAGCTTGTTGAAACCACTTGAACTCAAGACAGATTCCTCATCATACAATCAGATTTTGTTTTGTGCAAAACTGATTTTTCAAATAGCATTCTATTAAAAAATGCATCGTGGATGAAAGGTAGACACCAAAAATGTTGAAGCACCAACCTATGTTCTATAAAATGCATTTATAAGAGCACATGCAGGATGCTGTCCAGTTTTATTTTTAAAAATAAGGATGTAAATCTAAACTTACAGTCCTTATCAGGTCTCCATGATATTCTGCAAAACTTCCTTGCTTTATGCTGAGCAAACCATGCCATGAAGCTGATGTGACTTTAAAAATAACCCCAAATTCATATTTCATGCACTCAATGTTGTTTTTTTCCCAGCATTTTTCAATACCAGAACATAGTAAGAATACCACAGGTATTCAGCAGAACTTTGCATCTGCACCTCAGGTGATTTCTCGATATTATTTCAGTCAGTTATTGGTTTTCATGTAGTAGTAGTAGTAGTAGTAGTAGTAGTAGTAGTAGTAGTAGTAGTAATAGTAGTAGTAGTTCACTCATTGAAACGCCTCTGAACTCAAAGATTCTTTTCTGCTTCTCAGTAGGGATGCAATAACATGGGATTTAAAGTTTAAAAGTTCCTTGATAAAAATAATATAATATAGACCACCTCTTTTTATGATCAAAATTCCATAATATAATTTATTTCCTTTCACAGCTTCTGTGTGGGATTTCTATAAAGAAGTTCTAATTGAGTGTGTAACAGAAATACAGGTGAGAAAAGAAGAATGAGAAAAAAATGCACTATTTTCTTTCTCTTTTTTCCACATTATGCTGATGTTAGGAGTCAAGTAATGAAGGAGCTAGGGAATAGAATTTGTATTTTCTGAAACTTTACAGTTTCTCACACACACAAAATTCTATCTTAATATTTAAAAGCAAACATGACAAAAATCTGTGCTGTGTGCTTCATTTTATTTCTAATGATGAATAATGCTTATTCTGCTTGCCACAGAAACATGACAGGCTTTTATTTTTATATATGATTACCTATTTCTTAGAAATATTTTTCAGGTGTCTTGTTAAAGGACTAAACTGCATTGTTTATCCTACTTAGGATTGTCCTAAGTAGGAACAGAATCCCTTTTGAACTGCAGCTTTCTAGCTGTGTTTCTGAGCTGTGTTTCCTAACCCCACAACCACACTCATACAATACCTCAGGTTAAGTCAATCTGTCATTGCCGTTTCTTTTTAGTTGATTTGTGGGCCAATCCATTTTCCCATCTGCATTATTTTCTATGAAATCCACCCAATTCATTTGGGAAGTATTAAATTAGGTAACAAATCTGACTAATCAGGATATCTTTAACTATGTAGTTCATAAAGGAGTCTTCATAACTCTCTCTTAAAAAAAAAAAAAAGGGCAATATTAGATCAAAACAAATCAGATAAGTAGTGTTTACATGATGAGGGAAACATATTTACTAATCTTTATCAGGAAGACAAACCAAACAAGCAAATCATCCTGAAACTGCAATTTCTTACTGCTATTACTTCTAGTACCCTCTCAGCCATAATATCACCCCTTATGGAAGAAATATAATTCTTGTACTGCTTAGCTGTACAGGGTTGTTGGGAGATGAAGGTTTGAACACAATAAAAATGCGTCCCCAGCCACTGTGCTTCACTCCTATCTACCAGCTTTGGCTGTGCGAGCCACCTTCCACAAGCCACCCCAGCAGGGCAGGCCTTTGGCTGTGGGCAGCTGCTCTGTGCCAAGGCAGGATTGCTCAACACTGAGCTCACATATAACAGGGATGAAGTTACCTACGTTCTTCAGAAGGCAGAAGCTGTTCCAGCTCTCCTTCACCATTTACTTCGTGGTGAAAACCACGGTGAGTTATGTGTGTGTGTGTTTGCAGCAGCCTACAGCGATGTTCCTTTGATTTGTGCAGGCACGGCTGCAGAAGGAGATGAATCAAAGGACATCTAGGAACCGTGTGGCAGACAAAGCAGTACGCTCGTCTGCTGGTTGAAGGCTTCCTTCACAGGGAGAAGAGAAGGAAGCACAGCACAGCTTCGGTGGAATTAAAGGAGGAATGCCCCACAGGTTTCCCAGCTAAGTGGATGTTAAAAACAGCACTCGAGGAAGGGCCCTGAAGGTGGATCTGTTCTGGGATTCCTACCCATTCCTACCCGGATTCATCGCTCGATTCCCGCTGGATCCATCCTGGCATTCCTGCCCGGATCCCTACTTCAATTACTGCCCCATCCCGAAATTCCTGCCCGGATCCATCCCCGGATTCCCACCCGGATCCATCCCTTGATTCCCTTGCAGATCCATCCCGGAATTCTCTCCTGGATCCATCCCTGGATTCCCGCCCGGCTCCATCCCTCGATTCCCTCTCCATCCCGTAATTCCTGCCGGGATCCATCCCGGGTTTCTTGCATGGATCCGTTCCGGGATTCCCGCCTGGATCCATCCCGGGATTCCCTCCCGCTCCCGCGCGGCGACGGCGCGAGGGCACAGCGCCACCTGGCGGGCCGGATGGGCCCCTCTGCCCTTCCCGCCGCGAATCGTTGTCTCGGGATAATTATTTTATTCAAAATCCCTATCTAAGGAATATTTTTACTTTTAGCGATGCCGCAGTTTTTTCTGCTTTTCATGTGTGATGGATGTCTGTGCCAGCAAAGCCGACTGGAGCGATTTTTTTATCCTGATGTTGTATCCATGTACCACTGAAGCAAGGCTTGGTTTCTACCTCTTCTGCTCTCTTAGGAAATTTAAAGAAGTCAAAAGGGCCTCAAGTTCACGTAACACGAATTTGTGCTCCTAAGAGCTCTGGGCACAGCAGGAGCAAGGATGATGAGCAGGATTTGCCGCCTCAGCTCCTGAAAGTGGAAATACCGTGTTCCCTTTGCTGTGCGTCACCTTTCCTATAGGAAGTGTTAATGCTGCTAAGAGAGAGCACAGGCAATTAGCCAGCATGATTAGGGCTCACCTGTCCACTTTCAACTCTGCAAGTTATTACATTTCATTTCAAGCGTAATCAAAGAGGTGATTTTTTTCCCCTCAGGATGATTGTCTGAATTTTTGGTACTGCAGACAACTTTTAACTATGAAGGTAGCACGGTGTTTGAATTTAAAAAAGCAAACACAAGATACAATCTCTGTTAAGCAACATCCTCTAAAGCAAATACAAACCAACCAGAGCAAACAGCTTCAGGCAAATTAGCAAAGTAAACAACAGAAAGCAAAGAGAACAAGGGAAGACCAGAGAGAGGCTGTGTTGCACTTTCTTTGGAGGTCTTAAAGGGTTTCAGCAACTCCCAGCTCCATCTGTCTGCAGGAAATCAGGCTTTTGCCACTGGCACGAGTATTACAATTCTGCCAAGGGACTGGGAAAGATGATGCTCATGGTGCTTTGTAACTCTCTAATTAGTTTCTCTCCTGCCAAAGAACACAACATCAACATATTTTAGTACAATAACTAGTCTCAGACAATTTCTCAGTCGCTCCTCGGGATGTGACTGAAATTTAATCTGCTGACACCAGCTTCCAAAGTGCTGATTTCACTGGAGCTCCATGGGTGCAGGTATCATCACTCATTGACCAGTCTGCACAGCCAGGGTGCTCTTCTGTCTAGACTTTGCTGGTGTAGGCTTTACATTCTGTGAAGTAATTTAACTCCTTCCATAGATATTAGTCTTGGTCTTCTGTTCTTACATGCTTACCTAGCAAATCATCTAGTACTTATATTTTATCCTGAGGCTCTGAACTATCAATTAGTACTTTATTATTGCCTCCTTTTTTTTTTTTGTCCAAATAAAAATTTAAGCCAAGATAAAAAGCTTTTTTCAAAAGGTGGACTGCCTTGCAAACTACCTGCAAATACGTACTGTTAAAGCACAGTTGTAAGTTAAACGGGATAATTCATGTCTTTTGTTTGTCTCTGAACCCACTACTTCAAGAGCTACTTCAGGAGCTACTGCTTGAAGAAGAACTGAGGTAGTATGACACACAACTTCAATTCCCAAGAAATTTTGATGTGGAAGCATTAACTTTATTTTTTTTTTTAATCTTTAATAGGTACTGAAGAAAATGTTATTGACTGTACAAATTATATCTTAACAGAAGAATTGCTACAGTAAGATGCAATTTTCTATGTGTGTTAATCTGTGTGATACTGCAGGTGAGGATGCAATGTTCTTTAGTTCCAAGAGACATTCAGGATCTTTTGGAAACACAAGCAATCCTGTAACAAAAAGGCTCCATTATTTTCTACTTTATGTATTTTCCTTTAAAATCTAATGATTTTCAGAAGTTCTTAGGATTATGGGGTCAACAGACAATGTAAGAGTCCATTAGGTACAAGAAAGCAGAGCGATGAAAAGCAGTCATGAGGAAGAACATAAAAACAATTGCCCAACAAATGTTGGAAGTATTGTCATATGTAGTTGTTGTTTCATAAAGCAGGGCACTCAGACAAGGAGAAGCATCCTCAGGCTCTGCCATGGCCACTCAGGAATGTGTTTGTCCCTTTTAGGGCTGTGGGAGAAAGCTCAGTGTCTGAACACCAAAGACATCTATTTACAATCCAAGTTCAGAGGGTTTGCGAGTGCAGAACCAGGCTACACCCACTATTTCCTATTGCTGTTTTCTCTGGGCTCTGCACCTGGCTTTAGAGCTTGTGATGGTGGTGCTTGGTGCTCTTCCACCTGTCTGGACTTATTCTAGCTCTTTCCTATAGCTAGACACTATGCTTTAGTATAATTAGACTTACAAATTATTTCCCTGGAGGTGGTGGGTAGACCTTGGCCTGCTGCCCACACTTTCTCACCCCAGTCCTCAACAGGACAAGGCAAGGGGGAATAAGACTGGCAAGTTCATGGGTCAAGGTGAACACAGGGAGATCACTGTCACAGACAAAGCAGACTTGGCTTGAGGAAAAAGAATTTACTTTATTGGTGGTTAAAATAGATTAGGACGGTGGGAAACAAAGACAAAATTAAAACTCCTCCACTGCTCTCTCCCAGCCTCACCTTCACTCCGTCGCTGACACCCCAGCCTGTCTCACTGTGAGTGCTGTTGGGAGGATGGGGAATGGGGGCTGTGGTCAGTCCATGGCAGCTCCTCTCTGCCAGTCTTTCCCAGTCACACTTTTCCCCTGCTCCAGCGCGCTTGCACTGGGGATACCTGCTCAACCATGGTCTCTGGAGGGGCTGATGGATAACCCTTGCTCTGGCATCTGGATCACCTCCTCCCTCACCTCCCCCTCTTTCTCTTTGGGCCCACAGAGATGTTTCTCACACTTTTTCCCCTTGCTGCCAAACAGTATTTTGCCTTTTTGTCCCCATACCTTCCCTGAGGTGTCCCCCTCCTGACTGCAGGGCTCAGCATTTCTCAATAGAAAGTGCTCCAAAATAGTTCAGAGATAGTAAATCAAAATCAAAAAAGGCTGCACTCAACAGGCTTTTCAGCAAGTTGAAGTGTATCAGTAAAATCTCCTTTTTTTTTGGTTTATCTTTAGACATTTTCCAAACTCAGACATTAGCAGTTTTCAACACATTTCCACCTCTGGAGCCCCCTGCAAGCTGAACTGAGGAGCTGGATTACTGGTGAGAATTACTAGGAAGGGAAATGTGCAGCTTTTTTGGAGGTCAAAGGGATTCTTGAGCTTCTTTTGCTGCAAAGGCACTGATGTCTGAATCTTACAAATAATTTTAAAAAAAAGTTTCCTAAAGATTATTCCTGGCCTAATGGTAAGGGACACGAGGCAGTGGGGAGCCATTTGATGGCTCACTGCTGCTGCTGGCTCCTCTCCTCCTCTTTTGTTATCCTTGCTCTGGCAACTGCTCATCAACATCCCTTGCCAGAGTTTTTCCCAAGCTGATTTGTATCATTGAAGATTCCAAAAATTGGTTTGAAAATGAGACTGATTTAATTTACTACTGCGGAATGAAGAGATCAGTTTATAGTAAGGGTGAAGGGAGCATCAGATGCAGAGATAAAAATGGCACAGGACTGCTACCAAAAATTTAGAGAAAGATGTAAAATGGAATTGAGAGCAAGGTATAAAATGAAGCGAGAGAGCCTTCTCTTCCAGGGAGGAGGAGCCATTAGACTGCCAGTGCTGTCCAGAGAGCATGTTCCATCATCTTCCTCACTCTTCTACTCCAACTTGGGTTGGCAGCTAGATTTAAAAAAAAAAATTACTCATTGTCAGCTTTGCAAACATATCACTTAATCCTTTGGTACACTAGACAAAAATTACTTCCCTATAAAAAGACATTAAGGTCTGTCTTTATTCACCAGGTCAGGTATCAGTAGCTGAAAGACACAAGCTTTTCTTGGGAGTCTAATTTGTCTTTTTCCTGCTTCAGGAAGTGCTGCTTTTTATTGATTTTGTGAAAAACGAGGCAGCTTTCATTCAAAACGATGAGTTGTCAGATAAATCCGAGATCACACCAACACACTTCTCAGACCGACCTCTTCAGATTTCTATTCGTGCATTTGTGAACTTCGGTCATCCTGGAGATGTTGGGAAGTGAAACCCAAGACACATTGCAGCTCCTGCTGGTGGCCCTGCCATCATTAGCACTTCTGCATGTATCCTGCACTGCTGACAGTCAAAAGACAAGGGCATATAAAGAGAGCAGATAAGATTTTCAGCTTACCAGATGTCCACTCTATGTTAAAAAAACCAAAACAAAGCAACAAAAAAACAACAAAATTAGAAAAAAATAAAAATAAAAGCCAAATTTCAGGGTTTTTTTTGTTATTTTTTTCCCCGGCCACTTGCTGCAATTTAAGTGAGATCTTTCTTTTTTGTAAACTGATTGCTGCTTTCCCATACAATCCACGGCAAAATGACAACCAAGGATGGATTAATCCAAAGCAGTCATATTTTTTACATGCTTTTACTTCAACAAGACCAGATTTCTGAACATTAGGAATAAAAAATGAGAAGGAAAAAACAGACTTTGTCATTTTTGATAAATTATCAAAATGGACATCTGAGACAGTCCATTCATTCTAAAAATTCACTACCAAGTACTAGATTAATTCTCACTTATAACTGAGAAGACCAATGCACACCAAACTCCCACCTGAATTTAAAGCTTTTTTTTTTCTTTTTTATGCTCACCCCTTATTAATTTCTCTTGTGCTAGTTTTGCAGTGTTCTGTATCTTAAAGCTCCTGGTGGCTCTGGAGCCTGAACATTGAAATACCATTGAACAAATGGTTTTTTTTTGTCTTTATGGGTGGCTGGATGTAGGATCCACCTGAACAAATTCCTATACAATGCTGTTATGTCTCAGCAGATTTACATATAATGGATAAGCTTCAGGTAAACTCTTGAACCAATTTTTACATCTTTAGAGGATTACCTGTAAGCTATTATTAATGATTTCAGTGACATTATTATTAATGCATTTCATAACACAGTTAAGTTGTTTTGTGTTTTTATAATGAAAAATGCCATAAACTGCTTTCATTGTCGGGAATGTTGTGATTAACATGGAAGTATATAAAGAAGAAAAAAGTAGTAAACATTGCTATTTAAAACTGACTCAACTATCAAACAATGGTATTTCAGATTACAGAATTAGACTTTTCCCAAACTTAGATAATTTAAAATCTCAAATATTGACATTACTCAGATGTTCTCAAAAATTATAAATTTCTGTTTCATTCCACTTTAGTGTATTTCTGTAAGTAATTAATATGCCACGTAACTTGTGTCATGCGAAAGGTGGTAAGGCTTTGTTTCACCATTGTTGTGATGAAATAATTTGAACAAGACACGTCTCCAATGGTTGTGGTAAGGGTGACCCCTGCATTTTAAATGGTTTATGTGGTAACACAGAGGGTCCCAGCCTCTGGAATGAAGGTATATGTAAGAAACTGTAGAAATTCCATATTAAACCCAGCATTATTCTTGAAACATAAAAAAAAGACCAGATATTTTATCTGTCATTCTCTCCACTCATTCTCTTTTCTGATCTTCAAAGGAGCAAGCACTTTCTGACAAAGGGGGTTATGCACTTACCTTATTTTTCCTCCTCTGAGCCAACAGCCAAAATACACACGCAAAAAAAAAAAAAAAAAAAAAAAAAAAAAAAAAAAAAAAAAAAGCCAGATGTATTAGACAAGTTTTTAATCTGTTATACCTACACAAAGATTTAAAGGAAGGTGCTATTGTACTGTAAAAGAACTAGAGGGTAGCATTGTATAGTGTAGTGGAAGCTATCCTAACTAGAATGCTTCACACCCACTAACAGAGCTGCTGAACTTCAAAGAAATCAATTACAAGTCCAGGATTTCCATGGAAACCTAATGAAAACAAACACAAGATACAAAGGAAAATTAGGCTTGGAGGCATCAAAAGAAGAGCTCTAATTATAGAAGCAACACATCATTGGATGGAAATGCTAAACTATGAAAGGGTCAGCGCCCACCTAGCATATGTCATAAATAAGTGTTCTAAGGGGAAAATTCAACAGCCAAATCTGCAGATGTGTGTCTCTGATAAGTGATTTAAGTAAAGCTTCTTGTGCTCTCTGAAACATTATATGTATTCTTTTCAGGAATCTTTTAGGCTCCCTAGCATACTTACCTCCAGGCATAATATTCAGCTGGTGTGCCCTGGGAAGAGTGGAATTTGAGTAAAGAGGGTTAATTTTAGCACAATTCTTGTTATTTACCCCATCTGATCTCTTCCTCCCTTCACCTCTCCCGCTCTTGTTGCAGGAATTTAGGGGAGTGCAATAAACCAGGCTACATTCTGGAGCAGCAATCCTATTGTGCTTTAGTTTTTAAAAAGTTATATCCTGATATGTTAAAGGAAAATTAGAGGTGTAGCAGAAGATGGAGATACATAATTTTAATGCAGAGAGAACCAAGAAATTATGTGATTTAACCAGAAAATTTGGATCTGAAGGATTGTCTCATTATATTGCTGAGAGATATTAGTTGTTTAGAATAAATCAATTTTAAGTTGAATGAGTTACATAGTTATAATAATGTGCAATATATAGTACATTAGCTATGGTTGCTGCAACCTCAGGCTACAAGCTGAGAACTTAGACCTAGATATGTTTTTAGATAGAATAGAGTTAATTTTCTCAGTAGTTTTCTTAGTAGCTGTGTTTTGCCTTTAGTATGAGAAGAATATTGATAACACACTGATGTTTTTGTTGTTGCTAGGTAACATTTATCCTAAGTCTAGGACTCCTTTAGTTTCCTGTGCTCTGCTGGCAGGCAGGTGCACCAGAAACACAAAGCAGAATATAAGCAGGATACAGTTGTCAGCAGAAGCTTCAATTTCACAAGATAATTACAATTAATGGCCAGCCTGCATGGACCAGTAAGAGACCAGTAAGGTGCTAGGAGACCTGAGGCAAAAAACTACCACTGTGCCAAGAGGCACATGCAAGACACATGAAGGGTGTGTGAGGGGCAGGTGCAGAAGTTGTAAGGAAATAATTTCCCAGGGATTTCTTTATCCTGGGTCTCCCTGCAGAGGCACCCAGCTCAAGCTGTTCTGCTGGTTGGAACTGTTTTGAACGAGCAGCTGGAATCAGTTTGAACCAGTCAGAACTGCTCTGAAATGCTTTGATCCCATTTAATTCTGTGGTGAGCCAAGGACAGGAGCAGGAGCTCAAGGAGCAGAATGAGTATCTGATGTGTGCAGCACATCTGGGGAGAGGGGAATGTGTCAGAGAGACCTTGACAAGTTAGAAGGCTGCTGTGGCCCAGAGGGTTGGCCAGAGTGAAAGATCAATTTTGGCAAACCCTCAGACACTGTGTGAGAAGGACTGCTCAGCAGAGGGCAAGAGACAATGGGAAAAGTGGGAGGCAACTCAAAATAGTGACGAAGTATGAACGGCTGGGGGAAAGGCAGTTCTGCCAAAGAGTATTTGACAGTTGATGCCACCAAAAAGGGAATCATAAACTGTTGTCTAACATGCTGGAAATTCCCAAATGTCAGACTGATCTCAGAGTTAGGAGGGTGGCTGTGGACCTACTTCCCTTTTCAGCAGCTGCTCACAAACTCTGCACACCCCCTATGGCTGTGTACAAACATTTACTGGTGATAGTAGAGCAGCTGTCAGACTGGCTGAAGCCTTTCTAAGAAGGAGGGCGGACACAAGAGCAGTAGTAAAAGCCTTGCTAAAGAAATTTATACATAGATAGGACATTCCAGAGTCAAGTGAATCAGACAGAGGCACTCATTTTAGAGTGAATATAACAAAATGCATCAGTTTTGGGGGACAGAGAGGCTCCTTAGAAGGCAGCTACCAGGAACCTATATCCCAGCTAAGGCCAGCTTGTTGGATGGAGTTGAATGCTTGACCCAGTATAAGTAGTACTTGATCTTGATCTTGATCTATCTTGATCTAAAGTGCTTGATTATACTTGATATAGTAGTACTAGGTCAATTAGTTCATAGTTACTGACTTGAGAATCCTTTGTGATTTTGCATTGATAATAATTTCCACCCCATGACAATCTTGTGCTTCGTTCTGGAATAGTTGTTTGTAATAACGTGTACTAGGAAAGAGATAAAATGCCTTGAAAAAGCTTCTGTTTTCCTTTTTAGTATGTTAGCAGGTGTGCTCAGTTAAAATAAAGGGAGAGCTGTAAAGGAACTTATTCGGTGCAGGTGGCTGGAATAGCTGCAGGTCAGGCTCTGGGTGAGAGAAAAGAGGCTGTGACCTGCCAACCCTTTTCAGGGGACAGAAGGACGTTGAGAGGCAGGCAGAAGCTGACTACCCCCAAACTTAGACTCTCATAGACTGTGAGGGTATAAAAGCCCAGAGTTTGCTTTGTTCAGGGTCCCTTTTCAGTGTCACTGAGCTCAGGTGCGGTGGGTGTGACTGCCAGAGTGCATCCTGCATGGTTGGATAGGGAAGTTTCCTTAATATAAAAAAGAAAAGATAAAAATCCTTTGACTATATTATTTCTTACCTTTTACTCACCCAGTTTCACTTATTCATCCAGCCTACATAGGGGCTCAAGCCCCAACCCTTCAAAATTTGATTTATTTTTTATCTCATTTAGAGGTTGTCATAGAGTTGAAATGTGTTAGTTCCAAATAACAGTTCCAGAAATGCACAAAACAGGACATATCAATTCAGTTCCTCTCTAATAGACAAATAAAATACTCAAAAGTTTGTGATGTGTTTGAAATGTGAAAGGCTGAACATGCTGGAAATAAATCAAATTATTTTAAATATTCCTATTGTTCTGGTTCCCCAGTTTTTTTCTGATCCTTTTCATTTAGTCTTGTTAGGCATGAATGAGAATTCTTACAATACCATAGAATTTTATCTCACTAAAGAAGTGCTTTTCCCCTTCATTGATAAACTCTGTCCAAAGTAATACTTTCAAACTTTTCCTCAAATGGAACAGCAACCCCATTTCAATGACATATAGAGGTTTTTTTTTCCAGTTTTTTCTCCTTTCTATCATCTCCACAACCTTTCATGCCACACTCATTAGCTGGAGTCACAGACCCAAGACAAGTAATTGAAGAAATGCAGGGGGTCAGGATGTGCCTATGGAACGCGAAGAAGTCAGTCTACTAGGTGCAAATTTGCTTAAGCAACAAGGTCAGCAGATCTGATTTTTTTCCTGGGTTTTGGGGTTTGAGATTTTTGTTATTGTTTTTTTGGGTGTTTTTGCTTGGCACTTTATTTTCTCTTTGGATGTTTTGTCTGAGTTTCAGACTTTCTTTTCCTCTGGATTTCTACACAGGCTTGAGTTAGTTCCAGAAATCTCAATCCAGTATTCAACAGGCATGTAAAGATCATATGGCTGTGCATGTGCAGATCAGGATTTTGCTCTTGTGCAGTGGCTCTAATCTATCTGGGAAACCATAAAAAAATTGCACAGGTATCACACAGCTGGCTTGCACATGAGCTACAACCCCAATGTGTTCGGAATGGATCAGCTAGTGCATTAGCACATTGAATTCAGTGAAAACAAAATAAGGAAAATATCAATTATATTCCTTCTTTTCCCTCAGTGGATAAAACTCATATATTCAGTTTCCACTAAAAGATCTTTACCTGCAGTCTTGTGATGGAAAGGAAGGCAGAGAGCTACCCTTTCCTCTAGTCTGCTATATTTGTTAACTGTGTATTTCTAATGGAAGTAGAGCTGCAGAGAGATGACACTTGCCTAAAACGAGTATTCCCCCCCCCCCCAAGACTATGGAATGATACCATTAATCTAAAGGGATGAAGCCTATTATATCCAATGAAAGAGCTTTACTTTTCAACAGAAAGCTGAAACTTGCACCCTGCACAGTTCCCCCCAGCACTGCTGTGTGCTGCATAGTTTACTCTGCCACTTACTCCAGTGAGCAGGATATTCACTTGAGAATTATGTTAAAACTACAAGTTGCAGGGGATTCTAGTTTATGTTTCCTGTGAGCACTTTTGCTACAGAACAAACCAGTGTCAGCTGGAGAAATTGATGTTGGCTGGATGAGAGTAGCTGGGATGTCAGTGGCTGAGGGAGCAACCTCAAACAGGGATGGGAAAAGAGGCTTGTTTAAAACCCCTCAGGCAAAAGGTAAAAGCTACTTTCACTACCAGGGCAGGTGTGGAGAGGCCACAGTCATTTTTTGCCTCTCTTGAGCTTTAGATTTCAGATAGAGAGAAGGAAATGAAAGACATTAGGAATTTCCCTCAGAAAAGGTCTAAAATTACTCTTTTCTATGTAGAAAAAAAAAACAAAACAAAAGAACAAAACCCCAAACTGGATTTTTTTGTTTAGGAGAAGAAGAAGAGGTAAATTCTATTTATATGAAACCATACTGGAATGTTTTTCCAGTGTCTGAATTCAGCTGCCACCCAATGAGACTTTGGACTAAAGAAACCACGTGGAAACCGAACATGAAATCTAGTTCGTTCCATTTGCAGCTGGGATGGAATGGAATATTGAAGCTTTGACTTCTTTTAGGGCACAGCCACAAATGTTTCAAAACAGCTACTGATGCTTGATGAGAATAGAACATATACCTGACTAAATAATGAAGAAGGGTGTAAATCTGACAAACTGTAAGCTATTGCTATGAGCGTGACAAACAGAACTATAAAGTAATGGGAGAGCAAATCCAATAAAATGAAAAAGCTGTTCTTACTGGTGCTGAATGTGACAGGCATAAGGCCTATGAGAAGGCTGTGTATGGTTTCAAAAATCTTAAACTAGGGACTTTTAAGTACTGGAAATCCCCCTTTGTGAGTCAAGTTGTTTGGCTGCAAGAAAAGTGGTTTAAAATGCCTTCTACCATTCATAGATGGTGATATGAAGGCAGACCCCTGGTAACTCAGCCCAGTCTCACTGCCTCAAACCAGGAGTCTGATTCTCAGCTGAACTTCCTAGCCTTGCTTATGCCAGCTCAAACTTGCAGAAGTAATTTTACATCAGCATCAATAGCTACACAAACTTTCCCCGCGGCATATCTCAGATGTGTCAGCTCACTTTGTGAGGGATAAAAAAAAAATCAACAGAAACAAACCAAAATTCAATCAAATAAATGAAGTATGTTTACATGGTGGTCAGAAAGAGTTCATTTCAGAGCTGAATTTCATGCCTCTTCAGGCAAGAGGAAACAAATTGTAATTGGGAAGCCACTTGTTGGCCAAACCAAGCTTCTTTTGAAGCCTGACCATCTGCAGCAAAAGTAGAGATCTGGAACAAAGTAAATTTTAGAATGTGGAAGAAAGCCAATAGACAATCAATTAGACAGTCTGTCCCATAAAATATGTGCTTTAATTTAATTTTAAGAAAGCAGCATGTGTGTTTTTGGCAGTGGCAATTTGCCCATATGCATTTGTTAGCATTTGGGTGCCACCAAAGCAACTTGAAAAGTTTGGGCTGCTTGCTAATACTTCAGCAAATTTCTCTCCCTCTCACTGAACCTTCATTTTTGAAAGATAAGATTTAAGTTGTCCTCCTTCTCTTCAGTTTGGAAAGATGCATGACATTTGGCTTCAAGATATGGACACGTATCGGAAAAAATATGGTGGATGTAAGGATGCGACTTCAAGTAATTTCATTTATTTCTTAACAGAGAAAATACCTTTTTGGGAGGGAGCTGAAAAGGAATCTAACAAAGGAACATATCTTTCTCACCCTATTGAGGATTTTTGCCCTTTTCAAATTTTGGGTAATTCAGAGGAAAAATATTCCAACTAGACCTGCCAGAGTAAATTTTCTAAAACTGTTAAGTTACAACCAGTCTTGCTGCACTCATATGTATTCTCTGACATTGTGCTTATAGGGACAGTGGCATAGAGTTTTATCTGCAATATTATTTTCTGGCACTTGTGACAAACTATAAACTAAAGGACTGAATTTTTAAATGGAGATATTTCTCGTTATTAATCTAGCGGAAGTAGGATTCTGCTGTTGTAAACTAGCAGTAAACTTACTCTCAAACCATATTTCCAGTAGCTGTCATTTTGCTGCAGATGTAAATTCAAAGAGATATATGTTTCTCTCATCCCAGTGCTACTGCTGAATTAAAATATCAGCAATAACTATGAACTAAATGGGCCTCATCAACACTTTTTACAGCAGTTGAGATATCATTTTATCTTTTTTGCTTACAAACAGCAATAAATATAGTCATGTCTATAGATCTTTATTATCGGTAAGATTTATCAAGCAGCATTTAAGCTCCTGGCCTTGCACAAAAGGAAGAACAAAAAAAAAAAAAACAAACAATTATGGATTCCCTACATGCAGTTTCTATAACACTACCAACATATTTAAGATGTTGGAGTTCTGCTTTTGAACAAGGTATATATCCAGCTATGCTTCTGTTCATTGGCAGGAGTATGTCTGAGGACAAATTCAGCAGTGAGTACCACATTACACATTTTCCTAGTTCCAAAAATCCTAAAGGATGCTGTTTACCTCACTACCTGAAAGCTGCCTTCATCCATCACACATACATGTGGCCTTCCAGTACCTGAAGGGAGCCTACAAGAAAGATGGAGGGAGGCTATTTACAAGGGGTGACAGGGCAGTGGATTCAAACTGAGAAAGCAGAATTAGATTAGCCATTAATAAAAAAATTATTACCATGAGGGTGGTGAGGCACTGGAACAGGGAAGAAGCTGTGGCTGCTCCATCCCTGGCAGTGTTCAAGGCTGGGTTAGATGGGGCTCTGAGCATCCCAGTATGGATGTGGTTATCTGTGCCCATAGCTGGGATGCTGGGGCTAGATGACCTTTAATGTCCTTTCCAACCCAAACCATTCCATGATTGCAGGATTCTATGCATGCATCTTTTCAGATTAGATGCCAGACTACTGTGAAGTGGTCTATCCTTAAGCAGGAGTAAGCAAGGTTCCCCATCTAGGTTTTTTTGTGGCTAGAAAGAGAAAACAGAATTTGAAGGGCTCAGTTCTAAGCTGGGATGTGCTTAGACTTCAGGTCTCTTCTAAAGAAGACAAGAAGAAATTTCAGTGAATTCATCCCAAGAGGAGGGCGCTCATTGAATGGCACAGTGCAGAGTTGTTACCTCAGAGCTGCCTCCAGCTGATGAGACAGCACATGAGCTGCACTGGAGCAGAGGCTGTAGAACAACTGTCTGAGCATGGATGCACTCTTCAGATCATAGGAACAAAAAAGGAGTTTCAGCATCACTGTAGTACTTTTGAGAAACCAAATTGATAATTAACAAATTATTAAAGGGTGAAAAAAAGCACTCCAAATCAAAATTTAAACACGTAGCCCATCATTATATTTTATTTCCCTCTTTCCCTACTTCCCCACCATCATGGGGAATTTAGTCACACACGCCCAGAAGTCTGGGAGCATTAAATTGAAGATCTACCTGCATGAAAAAAAAAATAAATAAATAAAAAATAAAATTAAAGCCTGTCACCTGGACGAAGTAACTCCTCAAAAAGAGCAGTGCTTTTCAAAAAGGCAGAACTTTGGCTGAAGGTTGTTTTCCCAGATATAGCACAGTCCTGCATATTTTAGTGGAGCATGACAAGTAACTGAAGGCAGAGTCTGATCATTAATTTGGGATTAGAACCACTTTATTTCTACATTTAAGCATTTTATTCAGTGTTTCCTGTCCAAAACATTATACCAGGCCAAATGAAATTGGTTTCAGATTGATTTAGTTAAAGTGGTGTGAAACTCCCATGTAGACACTCTTAAATTGTTTTAAACCTGAAACATCAGCCTAGGTTAAATTGATTCCTCACAAGATTAAGTAAAATCAATATATCATCCATTTTAAACCTGTTTAGGGGTATCCACTAAGTAAATTAGTTTAAAAACCCAATAATTTAACATCACATACTGAGACTACTGTTTATCATGATAATCACTATTGTTTTCTTGTTTCCTTTGAAGCTGGTAACTCAGATCTTGTACCCAATCTGGCACAGCGGGTGTGCTGGCATTGAGGCACTCCTGGGTACAATCACAGGGATTTCAACACTAGAACAGTGCAAATCTGCATGAAAGTGTGGCCTTACTTCGAATTAACAGTCCTAAATAAATTGCCAAATTGCCAGAATTTGGGATTTTCTGTTCATAAATGCTAAACTTCAGTTTTTCATTTAAAAAGGTCCATTTAGACCAAACACTCTTTTCAAATGGGAACAGTAAAAGCGTTGCCTGGGGAAAAGGAGGTTCAGGGGAGACCTTGTTGCTCTCTACAAGTACCTGAAAGGAGATTGTAGACAAGTAGAATTGGTCTTTTCTCTCAAGTTAGCAGAAACAGCATGAGAGGAAACTGCCTCAAGCTGCACCAAGGGAGGTTTAGGTTGGACAAATTCTTGACAAAATTATTTTTAAATTTTTATCCTTAAGGTTCTAATCCATATATGGTGAAATGACGAAGGGAAAAAAAACGTGATACAAGAATTAAGATGAAGACTTCAGATCTTAATGGATTAAAATAAACTACAAAATTAGGAAAAGTAAAAATATCACCAATAAAGTGCCTCATACACAGAGATAATGAAATTATAACTGAGTAGCTGACACACAGCTTCAAACAGAGTAGCAGCTTCCCAGTGAGGTGCAGGAAAACACGCTGCTTCTTTTAGTTGATCCTCAAGGTCTCAGTCCTTGGCAAGTACAAAGCCACACCTCCCCAGACAGCTCCTGTGGAAAGGAGCCATGTGAGTATGACAGCTCCACTAAAGAAAGAGAAAATATCTTTCTGGGTACCATGTTACAGCCAATATGTGGCACAAGCTTGAGAAGGGGAAAAGTAATTAATTTCTTATGATAAAATCTAAATTTGGTTTTACTATGAGATAGGTTGTGATCTAGTCGATCTAATTTTTAAAATACCACTGTAAATGAGTTATATCTTACCTATTTAATACATTTGCAATCAAGAAGCCCTTTGAAGATATACATCTGTAATTTTCAGTATTAAATTAAGAAGCTCTTGTCTTTGATAGCCACCTAATACATGAAGGATAGTGAATACTTTTCCAAGTTTTATTCCAGTAAAACCTACCAGTCACCAAGCAATTCATACCATCAAAGATTTCTTTTATGCTAAGATTTAAAAATTACCAGAAACTTTATGGAAAATGGCAGAATATTAAAATAGGAGGAGGAAAACATGATTTCCCAGTTAAACAAACCTGTACTTCTTGCAAACATTATGCAGACTTTGCATTAAGATGTCTCCTGTCCTAGCACAGTATGATTGATAAAAATGATTGAGGGTCCAGACAGAAGAGCATAGAGTGAAAAAACATTGGGGCGGGGGACAGGCAGAGGGCAGGAATCCTTTCAGATTGACCTTTAGCTGATAAATTGGTGATGTCCTCATTAGCAGCACCCCTGCTGCTTGCCCTCAATAAAAGATAATGTCCTGTTGTTAACACTATTCCCGTTTGTGTGATTTAATGCTGCTATTACAGTGCAGATTCCATTTAAATGGATTAAGGTTTAAAGGAAGACAAAATATTTTTGGGTCTGCAGTGTTTGTCTCTGAAGCAAGAGGTTCACTTTCATTGCCTGTGACTGGAAATTGGCAGGCTATAGCGGGACTGACCAGATCACATTAGAGCCAAGGTTTTCACAAGGTATTACCCATACGAAACCCAATTTGGTTAGTATGCTCTTGGCAATATTTCACAGGCAGTTAGTCTGCTTATGATAAACTTTTAAATACACAGTTACCCACATCATCATCCTCGCTCAGGAAAAAAAAGAAAAAACAACAAAAAACCAAAAAACGGCACTTTACTAGAATTCTAGTAATATGCTAGTATGCAAAATTTGTGAAATTCAGAATGTAGCAAGATAATGAATCAGATTAACTACTACAGGCAACAGATACATGATGTTAAAAATACAGAAAGATATATCATGACTGATCTATGACTTGACTGGGTAAGTCTTTTGTTGCTTTCTGAAGAATTGTTTTAAACAAAGAAGCTTAAGCCTTTCAGTTTGCTCCCTGGATATGCTTACATTTCAATACTCTACCTTGGGAGTCAGTTTGTATTTTCAAGACAAATAGCTGAAGTTCTACAGAACAAAGATGTTTAGCAATCTCTCTCATCAATTGTAATTATAGAGTTATTTCAAATACACACTGAGATCCATTATAGGATCTTTTATTAGCAATTGCTCTTAACATAACAAAATATTTTGTGTTGGTTGAAATCTCCGAATAAATAATGTAGGAGGTATCATGACACAACAGAAAATAATGTTGTCACAGGAAAGAGCAGATGATCTTAAAAATATGATCTATTATTTCCATTTTTTTTTTTCCTTTTCACTTGTATTTATGATCCACTACAATGCTCCACTCAGCTTTGATCAAATGCACACCAGCTGGAACCATCCCAAAAGCAGCCTTCCATTGCAGGGGTGTTTCTACACATAAAAAAAAAAAAAAAAAGTATTTCCATACATGAAAATAAATATGAAAATATTTTTGCTTCCAGACAGGTGAAAGAAAATGGACATTGTCCTGATCTGGTGAGACCCAGTAGCATGGTCTGTGAGGACACCAGTCATCAGTGGGATCCTTTGGAACTGCTGGGGCCTGGGACCACCTGTGGGAATTGCACTGGGGGCAGGCAGGAGGCAGATTTCCTCTTTTCACTGCCTGGAGGTGGGAAAATGGAGTAGGGGTTGAAGCAGCACAACTCCACCCTCTTGCCTCCCTCTTTAGAGCAGGAAGGTGCACAGACAGCAGCAGCAGCCACCCAGAATGTACAGAGCTGAGAGACCAGATAAACCAGCTCCAGAATTTGGTTGTCCACGGGCTCTTCAAATCCCAAACCTCTCAAATGGGAGATTCCCATTCCTCTCAGCTTTCTGCATCTTCCAAAGGAAAGATCAAGTGATCTCCACTTTCTCTTCAGGCTTGTTTTCTGCAGCTTTTTGAGCTCTCAGTCCCCCAGGTAATCAGCTCTCACATGTGTCATTTCTCTTGCACTATGCTAAACAGGACTTTAATTAAAAGGTTTGCTGTTTCATCCTGGACTTTTTTCAGGAAAAAAAAAATCACATAATTGCAAGAAGCAGCTGCCACTCTACAGAAAGATATGCGAGCAACAGAAGGGCTGACTTGAATAACAATATCCAGAAGACTTGAATAATGTGAAATTATTCAAAGCAACTTGCAATTGGAACTTGTTTCCTTTGAGAAATTTGGTTGGAGGGGTGGGGGTGAGGGAGGGTGCCCCCAGCATAAATTAGTTTAAATTATACCTGTTCTTCCTTCTCTTGGTTTGTATCTGACAGTAGGAAAAGATCCATCTCTGTTATCCTGGCAAAAGCACAACCTGGATTTGTTGTCCCAAGTATGGGCTGTTTCGCCTGGTATGCAAGAAGCCAATCCACAATTTGTATTTCAAGTCTGTGTTGAGCTGGGTGCTAGGTGGTAAATCCACACTTCTAGCACAGCCTCAGTGTGCCAGCTGCTTGTTTTTGTACACTTCCAACAGGGAAGGATCAAAGTTTCCCGTATATACAACAAGCTAAACCTCTAAGGAATGGTTACAGCTTCCTTTGTTTCCATTTCATTATACTGGTTATGAAAACCCTCAAGTATTTTGCTGTGCATCCTCTATGGCGAGGAGTTTATGTGATGTGGGGGATTCTACAGGTGGGGATTTCACTGTGTTAATGACTAAATTTTAGCACAAAGTTCAAGTAAAACTCTTCTTTGGCTCTCCCAGCAGCTTGTTATGGTCTTACCTCCTTTCTTGATTGGATTTATGATGCTTCCTATTATTGCTTTTCAAGTCTTGGCTCCTAGTTCCTACTTGCAGAAATAAAGCATGTTATATATTGCAACAGATTTGCCAGAAGCTTTTCACAAGATTTTACAGGATTCCTACTCTCATATCCAGAGTTTCTGGAACTTTGTGAAACTCCATTTTGCCACTTTCTTGGAATTATCATTCCCACATTAAATGGTCCAGCACTGCCACTACATGTAGTATAAATTTGTCAGGAGAAATGGCTGTCCCTTGGTGATGCAAACCTGAAACTCAGAATCTGCACAGTTTTAATTATTTAGAGTCATCACTGAATAGTCCTGGGTTAGTTTTGCAATTGTTTTTATGAACTTTAAATATACTTATATGAGGACAGAATTTTGTCTTTTTGTATTGGATTTTTTAAAAATATTGCTTTATGGTCATCACAGCTCTTACAGTGACATATTCGCTGTCATGTGGATTTACAAGTAAAGAC
Organism: Cinclus cinclus; assembly: GCF_963662255.1. NCBI lineage: Eukaryota > Metazoa > Chordata > Aves > Passeriformes > Cinclidae > Cinclus > Cinclus cinclus. The sequence continues at coordinate 8,297,876 of NC_085047.1, read as the reverse complement.
AGAAATATTTCTGCTTGTGACATCCACCCTTAAGGGGGAAGGGAACACCCAAGATTCATAAATTCTCATGGTTGAAAGGAAAGGCAAAAGTAGGAGGGTTCACAAAAAAAATCACAAAATTTTATTAGTAAATTGCATATTGGGCATGAAAATTGATAAGCTAGTTACTGGCCTACTCCATAAGCACATGGCAGTGGATTTGGATAAAAGGCAAGAAAGAAATGAAAAGATTAATGAGAGAGAGATTTTTTTTATCCCTCCTCCTAAAATTAAATATCACTGTTTGATAAGATGCCCTTTGAAGACATAATTCAGTGGATTAAAGATGCACTTACAATTATTCATTTATATACACATGATTTCTTTTTCACTCTATTTAACAGCAGGAGGTTACTTTATAATTTTATGTACTTAGCAGGAATGAAAAAAAAAACTCTTTATATTAATAATAGAATTAGTTCTACCATCCTGTTCCTGTAGTTACCATTGCTATTTCTGATTTAAAAAAATAAATTTTAAAATGCAAATGTTTGAAAGTTAACATAGAAGTAACACAATTGTATGGACAGAAGAATTGAAATGCAATATAAATGTCAAATGCTATCAAAAATTAGAAGTTTTTAAAGGCTTTGTAAAACAAGTTTTCAGTGTTAACCTAAATCTTAAGGGAATAATTTAGGGGTGGATTTTTTTTTTTTAAATTTATGAATATTATCATTAATGCTAATTTTGGAATATTGCATTAAAAATCAACTAGTGTCAGTTAAATCAATAATAATTTCTATCACTAGCCTTTTCAGGAAGTGTTACTGTCTTCAGCATATTCAGGAGTTAAAGAAGGCCTAAACATTTTATGATGATCAGAGGTATGTCCTGGCTCTGCAGAAACCACTGGCAACACTCCCACTTCCTCTAACTGTGTTTTGCTTTATTTCCCCAATTATTATGGTGCTGGCAGTTTCTCACTGAAAGTATTACTCTTTTTTTCAAGAAGAGTTGGATGTAATCTAGACTATTCCTAATATTTGGTTAACACTGTCATCTACACACACTGAAAATCTAATAAGACTAGAGCACAATGCAGAATTATGAGTTGGGAACACAGCATCGGGGCCACTGAAAGTCTTCAAATACTGTGATGTACTTTTTTGTCCATCTGCTTTTTTAAAAATAATGTCAGATAATTTGGAGATTGAGAGCACAGTGGCTGTTTTTACTGCTAAGTTACATAGAAAAGTAGTGAGGGAAGGCAAAGTCATTCCTACTGACATCTGACACCGTGCCCCCAGATGATTATAGCATGTCCTTGTCACTGCCTGCACGCAGAACAAGACAGAACAACAAAACCATCTGCAAAACCATCTCAACAGAGCAAAATAGTAACAAAAAACCAAATTCCCACAAGCTAACAAAACCCCAAACCAAACCAACAATAAATCCCACATCAAAAAGCAACTCCCATCCAAAAAGTAAATAATTCTTTCAGATCTCTTCTCCCTCAACCACTTTGCCAGTAAATGGCCACATAATTAGCATCTTAATTTCAACAAGCCAGGTTGTTTGCAATGGGTAGAGTAAATCATAAACATTTTCGTTTTCAGGCAATTGTTCTCATTTTAGAACGCAGGCTTTTTTTTTTCTTTCTTCTCCTCCAACTATTTTCTGCTGCTATGCAAGCTGAATTATGCAACTTAGTTGTGTTTTTTTTGTTGTTGTTGTTGTTTGTTTTAGGTTTGTTTTGTTTTGTTTTTTAATAAATTGGGGGTATGGAAGTTAGTGTTGGATTCTTTTCGACCTTCCTCTGTGAATAAATATCTGGAAGCCTTTCTGGATTTCTCCAGTGGCATTAGCCTACTAGATTTTTTTGTGAAGGATCTTTTAAAAATCAGTTTTACATTCATGCATGTATTTCATAGGCAATACGTGGAAAAACAGAAGTGTAATAAAGCTGAAAAACAGAAAGCTTAGTCTTTGGACTAAGAAAAAATAAAGTGGAAAAGTGGAAAGGTCTTCTAAGATGTAGACAAGTGCAAGTAAGTAAGAGTAGAGCAAGAAGGAACAAATATTTTTAGAGATGTAAAGGTGCTTGATTCTTCTTTCTTTCACGTTAGTCTTGAAGGTTTAATTCTGAAGTGTTTTAAAGGCCACAACACTGAAGGTAAAAGCAGCAATCCACATGCAGGTTTTTCCTAGCACTTGTAGTGAAAGTCTAACCTGTGACTCACACAGGCTTGTGAACACTTATGGAAAACCCCTCTCCAGTGAGCAGCTCCTGAGGGAGAATTAGTCATTTCACACAGCACTAATGATAGCTTGCCAGTGTTAAATTAATGGCATCCTTGGGGAAAAAGGTAATAACATTTTTTCTTATTAACCTAACTGGCTGCAGGACTCTGCTCTAGTTCTGTTCAAATTCATCAGCAAAACCATTTTTTGTACATTGCCTTGAGTTGGAAATTTTGATTCTCAGAGCTGAGAGGGTAAAAGGCAGTTTCTGGTGCTGGTTTCTGTAATTACAAACTACATTTATTCTCCTAAGATACAGCTTAAATATAAAATACAATGATATTCCATCAATCCTCAAAATAAATTTTTCCATCAACAAATCATTCACTTAGCCTTTTTAAGTTAATCATTCATGTCCATTATGAAAGACTGTAGAAACCTAAGGTGAGTTAGGAAACTGAAACAAAGGAGTATCTATAGGTTAGAACAACACAGTTCTCCAGGTAAAGACTCTGTAGGCTTATTCATTTAATATGCACTGATTTATCATCCATGGAGAACAGTACATTGCCACAAAAGATTGAGTCCTATGAGAAGAAACTGAATTGAACAAAAAAGAAAATTAAAGCGTGGACATTTTCTTTTAGAAAACCTTGTTTATTATACAGTACTATGTTACATGTGTATTCTTAGGAAGGAGTCGGAAAAATGTTTCCGGGAAATTCTGTGCAATATGATGTCAAAATTCAGTGGAGTTAAAAGAAGTTTATACTACCAGAAAAGCACCTAGGATTTCCAGAATAAAGGACACATTTAATCTTGCTTCCTCTAAAGCATCTCTGTAGTGCAGTTCTTTATCACTACCAACTGAATTTTGACTTGTTACTAATAAACTTGCCTCAAGTGTTGAAGTTTGTTATCTGATGCATTCTGAAATTGTTGCATCATATGGAACATGAATTTCACCAAGCAGCAATGCTACATGCCAGACAAGGGAAGTGAAGGTGAGTTTTATACAAGAGTTCAGTCCTACTTATTTTTCTCCTGAGGATGGATCCTCTGGGCCAGATCCTGACTCTTTTTATTTGCATTTGAGAATGTAAGACTTTGCCTATGTGAAGGTGAAATCAGAAGCCTCAGCAGTCAGCCCACTTGTTTCAGTAATTGCTGTAATTGAACTAAGATGAGAAGTGCTTGGTCCCCACTTAAAAGCTGAGGGAAAATTTACTTTGGTGAATTGCAGCACCACTACTCAGGCTGCAATTTGATGATAAGAGTGTCATGAGGGTAGGAGTGTCAGCTCTGTAGAGCAACATCAACTGTGAGAACAGAAATTAGACTAGAATGGTATTGCAAACTAACTTTGGATAGGTGCATTTAGAAAATTAATTCTCTTATTAAGCTAATTCTCTGCTAAAGCACCTTGCATTTTTCTTTATATGTCAATACAAGTCACTTCACATCCTATTACCCATGAGAACTTTAGAAAACTCCATTTAAAATTCATGGGAGACTATTATCTAATGATTCATTTCATTAATAACTCATCTCCCTCGTTTCTAGGCCACAAGCACTCCAGAGCTCTGCAAGCTTATGCCAGTTGTTCATACGAACATTTTAATTGCCTCATTTTGGTAAATGTGGAAGGCTGGATCAGTCTATGAAATGCATGACAGTAGTGCCAGAGAAAGCTTTGAGCACATAAAAAGGGAATCCACATGTAATGATAATGTAGGATTGCTCTTTCTGCTGTCCACAGGAAAGGAACCTTTCATCAAAATCATCTCACTTTTAAAATATATAGTAGGAAAACTAGCAACAAAAAATTTATAGCTACTACTATGAGAAAATAAGAGCCAATAACTATTTTAAGGATGATTAAAAAAAAGTCAGCTAAAGAAAAACTGAATAAAACCTTAGCCAGAAATTCTCAAATACTTCTAAAAGCAGAGCTTTTAAATGTGTCAGGAGCTGGGTACTAATTACAACTGTTCTGATTTAAATCTCATGTGAAGAGTTGATACACCATGGTCACTGCACACTCTTAGTGCTTTCAGCGAGACAGCTCCAAGGGTTTAACGATGCCTTCTCCTGCAGATGGATAATAAAACACACTCTGTTCTTCAGACCCTCCTCAGGGACTTCTGCAGGAGTGGCTCCCAGCTGCTGAACTGCTTGGGGTCTGCAAACACTTCCTACCTGGTTGAGATCAAGGTAAGGACATTGCTTTATTAGCGGATATTTTAATTAAGCCAGACTTAGCTGTGTGTTTCACATCTGAATTAACACTAAAACTGGGATTAATGGAACAATTTATACTGTCCTTTCTACATCAAAGGTAGTTCTCCAGCTTTCTCTGCCAGGAAACACAATATTCAATTTTTTTTTAAAAGATACAGGTACAGAAAGCAAAGTTCAGTCATACTGAGACAACCTCATTTTTGAACTTCCAGTGGTAGCTGGATGTAGAATTGCTTTCCCCCTGCACACGCACACTTAAAGGAACCCCAGTCTCTTTTGAGCTCCTCCAGGGACTGCTGCAGCACCTTTAACATCTCATAACCCCCAGTTTGCCAAGCTGCCAGAAGAACAGAGAGATCTGGTGGCACCCAATAGATGCTCAAATACAGGTGAGGAACACAGAGCTGGTACACAAACCCTCCTTTCCATCCCTGTACTCATTTTAAAGAGGTGACAAGATCCATTTGATGCTTCATCCATTGAAGCTTTGTATCTTAGAGGCCGATTGGAGAAGGAGTGCTATGATTTTTTTCAAGTGGGCGCCATTCAGGTTTTCACTGGCGTTGAACTGAGCCTCCAGCACTTTGTGTTTGGTCGGGAGCTGGATGTGCCCTGCATACTTTTCCTCCTGTCTCATTCCACGAGTTTCTGCAGAAGATTATCCAACTAATAAGAAAGTTGTTTTTCTAGGAAAAGCAGTTGTGACATTTCAGTTCTGAAAACAGCCTGAATAAAAATACTTAGGTGGTAAATGCCTCTGAATAACCTGGAAACAGCATGAGGAGCATTCAGTCCCATCTTACATATTTAATTGAAGCATCTCATAGTGGTTTGGACCCTTACAGTAGTTCAAAAATGAGCTAAACCCAAGGAATTACTGTATTTCTAAACTAATCATTTTAAAGTAGACAGCCTCATAACCAGAGGAAAGTCATTAAGTTGAAAATGCATGCTGAGCTGCAAAGAGCATTATTTATTCCTTGATATATTACCAGAAAAAAATTATTTTGCTTATTAAAGCACAGCATTGTAGAATATTCAATTAACTCTACATCCATAGAAATTAATTTTCTACTGATATTGACTGTTCAGAGGCTTTCCCAAATATATTTATTTAAAGGATTTTATATTAATAAATGAAACAACCACCAACCCTGTCACCCCTCCCTGCAAAAAAAAAAAAAAAACAAAACCACAAAAACTAAAACAAAGCACAAATGTTAATTCTATATTTTTTAAAGCAATACAGCCTTTGTTAGGTTCCTCCAATTCTCACAAAGAAAATAGAAAGTATTGGTTTCTAGTAATACTTTACAGAAACTGGTAGACTTTAACAGTAGGATTTTATTATTTATTGTTTTTTCATTAATTAATTAAGTTTAAAACCAAGTGATATAGGTAAAAAAAAAGAGAAAAAAAAAGAAAAAAACATTTATTCTGGCTTCCATATTTCTCATCTCAGATATATTCTTCTAAGAAATTAATCCTAGGAGTCCCAGTACAATGTTGCCTTAACTGAAACTGTTGAAATATGAATAAAAATCTTTCCGTTATCATCTGCAGGAAAGAAGAAAATTTCTTTAATTTTTCACCCCATTATTGAGGTGTGTACATCTGTTAAATGAAAATAACACTAAAAGTCACAAGTAGCAGGTGTGTATTTCTTGGAAAATTATTATCAATTACAAAATTACACGTGAGTTTAATACTTTCCCTAAATCCAGGAAGTATTGTTCACTAAAGCCTTCCATGTAGGAAGAAACATTTGCAATCTCCTTCAAGTCCCAATGAACATTTGAGATCTTTGAAAATACTTTTAAATACCTTAGAAACCATATGATTCAAAAGATATGAATTAGTTTGGGGGTTGTTCTTCCAATTTTTGAAAACTTGTTTCCAAATCTTAATCAAAGACCTAAGATGTTATTTCATTAGAATTGAGGTTTTTTTCCTTCTCTTGAAGAGTTTATCTGAATCCAAAGCTCAGTTATGTGGGGTTTACAAATTCAATTGCAGCATTGAATGATGTAACCTTCCTTCAGACTAAAGTGCCCGTATAAGCTGCAAGGTAACTATATATATTTTCAGATATATATATTTTGAAATAAAATAAATTAAAGAAATGAAGTGTCAGAAACCCAAACCCAAGCATTTAAACTTTATTTAAAAATATTACATTTGAGTTATTTTACATTTCTCTTTGAACAAAACCCTGCCTAGCTTTGCCATCAAAGATGGCAAGAAAACTACGTAAGTGAATCCAAATGGTAATTTAGAAACTTGGCATTTCAGGGATTAGTTTTGATACAGTATATGAAGAAAAAAAGAGAATAAATACGTAGCTTTGTTTTAGAAAGTTGACATGGACTTGTAGAGGTGAATTTTCTACAAGCAATCCCTGCATCAATTGTCAGTCACCTGGATAGGTATTGTTATTCATAAACAGTAATCACAAACAATAAATTATCTGAAGCTTGAACAACAGGAATTGGGGAAAATATTTATATAAAAGACTACATTTTTATTTTCATGGGGCAGAAGCTAAAGTCTGACTTTCTTTTTGAATATAAGATTAAAACCTTAAGTGGCAAATAGACATGCAAATTGTAACACAATGCACTAAACAATTTCAAAAAGCATCTAAACTCTTCAGAATAAGTTTTAACTGGTGAAGTTGTTCCCTGCTAAACAAAGTAAAATTTTACCATCAGTTCCAGCATTACCTGGTCATGTGCTATGGTAGAATTTGTACTGAGATGCTCACTGGATATTACGCGAGGGAGGAAAACTCAGGGTCCACCTTTCAAGTTTCAGCAGCCAACAGAATTATAAAAATTGCAAGTTTTCCTGTATCTCACCTACCCTGGTTTGTTTACTGTATCGCATTTCTTCAGAGCTCACCTCTGGAGCTGATAAGGATTAAGCAATAAGGGTGAAAAATCCTTGGACTCAGATAAAAAAACATTTAGTGTCACACTGAGCACACCTCATCTATTAAATGTGTATAACTCAAACAATATTTTTCTATCCATGCTCACTTCTGTCTAATTAAAGAAAATCTCACTTTGTTCAAGTTCAGTGAATAAGAACTTAGAATTGTTTGCTTGTTTGAAGTCCCAAGCTACCACAGGTACGCAACAAATCCCATGATTGAATTGTGTTGGATAGCAAAAACTAATCACAAGATTCTGCCTCATTTTATTGTCAGTGTTAATAAAGGGCACGGGGAAGAGCAAACTAAAGAAAGATAGTAAAAAAAACCTCAGAAAACATAAAGGGCTTGTGTACAACCCTTCATTACCATTTGCAATAGACCTTCAAATGTCGGTGTTACCCAGGACTTTATAGCTAAGGATGAGACAGATAAGAAAGCAAAAAGATCTTAACACAATAGAATTTAATATTGTGATAGTGTGTGTGTGTTTACATGTTGTAAAGAGCTTGGAGAAAATCTAACAGAGATGACAAAATGGCTGGTTTCTACTGAGAAATAGGTACTGCTGTTCCCCATCAAATGTGACAGAAGATATTCATGTTATTTGTGCAAGGTGTAGAGAGGAGCTTTATGGGGTTAACGGAGACAGAGCGAATGAAAGCAACTAAGAAAATTAGATTTCACTGCTCTACAGAGGTTGTATGGAAAGGAAACATTACTTCCCTACAAACAGGTAGTGCAACCATGTCCCACAGTTGTAAAATCTACACTTATTTATTTGGAGTGAAGAGTCTTCAAATCACCAGCTGGTTTAAAAGATGCTGTAAAAGCTGCCTATGATAAAACATTTTTCTTCAGTTTCCCAAGCTGCAGAATAAGCAGCCAGCAAAAGCTGTAACAGAATAAAAAGTATTCCAAATAAACATTCCTCTCCTCTCCTCTCCTCTCCTCTCCTCTCCTCTCCTCTCCTCTCCTCTCCTCTCCTCTCCTCTCCTCTCCTCTCCTCTCCTCTCCTCTCCTCTCCTCTCCTCTCCTCTCCTCTCCTCTCCTCTCCTCTCCTCTCCTCTCCTCTCCTCTCCTCTCCTCTCCTCTCCTCTCCTCTCCTCTCCTCTCCTCTCCTCTCCTCTCCTCTCCTCTCCTCTCCTCTGTAAAAGGTGTATAAATATAATTTCAGGTATGTCACTATCAAAAAAAATATTTTGGAAACCCTTCTGTCAGCTCTGTGCTAGGGCTGGTGTTCATTGTTTGGGGTTATAAATATCTGCTCAGATTTCATCATGGAGGAGGTAAGTTAATTTATCAATAAATAAGAGGAAAACAAATAAACCTTTACTCCTTCCATAGGAAGTGAATAGTAAATTTACTGAACACCAGAGTTATAGAAAATATAATAAAAATGAAAGAAAACAAATTAATATAATATGTATTGCAATTCTAGACAAGCCCTGAAGAGAATAGGTAATTATTTTCATATTGTGTAGCTGATGTGGAGAATTTCAAATGCAATTGTTTATTTATTAGTTATTTGCAAGATCAAGGAAATGCAACTTCATCTGGTTTAGGAAGAAAATCTACTTTCATTATCAGGCTTTTCTTTTTGTGAATTTTTTCTAACATCATGCATATTTATATTCATCATATTTGTACTGATGTCTTTATTTGTAAGGGAGAGTAATGGAATTTTTGAATGCATTCTCATCTCATATGTTGAATACAACATGTTTAAATTGTTGTGCTTTTAAAGAATATCTTATTATGCACATTAATTTTAATAATGTCTTCATGCAAAACCCACTTAAATTTATTATAAATTTTAAAAATAACAAAACTTATTCAAAGCTAAAAAGGTTAAAGCTGTTCTTGAAAGAGCAATTATTATTAGTTTCAAACATATGATTTCCATCACAAGATTAAACCTATGCAAAAGACCTGAAAACATACATCAGCTGCCAATAAATAGCAAATCAATCAAAAAACAATGTAAGTGATGAAGCTGTAAAAAAAAAATCCAAAACAAGAGAATGTGGATGCCACTTTGTCTAACTCATTCAAAAAAAAAAAAAAATCTTAAATGGAAGAACTTTTGCATGTACTTTTGCTGTAACTGGAGAGGTTTGACTATAAGAACCCTGTGCTCAGTAACAGCTTTGAGATGAGACAGTGCTTTAATGCTCTCTTAATATATTTGCTTAAGAGAAACACCATAATGGGATCTGAAATAATCAGTATAAAAAAAAAATAGATATTCTTAGGGAAGCACAAAACCAACTGTCCAAGAACATATTTCAAGGGGCTAAAAGACTTGTCCACACTGAAATCTCCTAAGGAGTGTGAAGGTGCATTATGTAGTGTGAGGGAGAATTGATTTTCCTTTTTGTAGCTGTCTAACAGAGAAGGCCAGCCATTTAATTTGTTACCATAAAGTCAATAAGCCCTGGTTTTGAACCAAGAGTAATGCTGGAGAATACACAAACAGCTGCAGAGGAATGAGACAGCAGGGAGAATGTTTCTGGTGAAAAAATTCTACTTTAAATATAATAATGTACTTTTAATTGTAATTTATTTTTTATTTGTTTGTTTGCTTGTTTGTTTGTTTTTAAAACAAAGGCTCATGGTGGTAGTAGCTCTGGTGGCTTCAAAAAGGTTCCATCAAGCCCTTGCTATATTCTTATTTCATACCCAAAGAAGCAGAATATTGATAGGAATTTGCTAGACATTGTGCTAAGCAGTCTTGTTTAGGCATTCAATTAAGATTTCCTGTTCCTACTAAAATTGTGAGACTTTTAGACAAGTAGAAAATTGTTGAAATGGTGCATACAATTGCTGAAGTAAAGAGGAAGCAGGAAGACATTAATCCCCCACCTAAGGGCAAAATTAGTAAAAAAATGAGAAAACTAAAATTGTGTGTATTCAAGTGCAATAAGTAAAATATAAGTTTGGAGTTTATTTTAAATGGCCCAAGTGAAATTAAGTAGTCTGATCAGAAAGAGTGCTACCAGGGCTCACATGGGCTTAAAATAACTCTCAAAGAAGAACAAAGTAAGCTTTATCTTTTCATTCAAGAGTTCCTAATCAGTGCTAGGACAGGTTGTTTTGCAATAGCATGAAGACAGAAGATTAGAATTGAATGGTGTTTTATATTTATAAAACCCAAACCCTGCTATAAGCATTTGTAAAGCTGCTAAATTGATAAGGAATTACCTCAAGAGTCCCAAGGATGCAGAGATTGCAAAAGAGTTGTGGTTTTTTTTCCTTAAGGAAAGAAAAAATGCCCAGACTTGCCCTAATGACACTAATTAGCAGATCTCTTTTAAAACCAGGGGGTAAAAAAACAAGAGTGCTTTGTATTGTTTACACAATAGCTGTGGAAAGACCAATGAAGAATCCAATATATGGTCTTCTGACAAAGAAAATTAATGATTAGCAGCAGTTACTATTGATGACACCCACTGCCTGCCTGGGCAACCACAGGCACAATTATTTGACCCTTTGGTTTTATAATGCTGTCTTCTCTTGCCTCTTTTTCCTCATCAACCTTTTTCTTCTGAGTCAAAGAGCAGAAAATATTGTATACAGTGTGTTGGCACAAAAGAAATTAGCTAAAAAGTCCCAATTATGAGAGGTTTTCCATTGATCCTCAGACATCAGAGATTAACTACAAGGTTCATAGGTCATTTCAATCCCTTCCAAATGTGTCATGGCTTTAATCCTCTCCTCCAGTGTCCCAAGGAGGGTGAGGGATGTGTAATGATATAGCAAGGGATTAGCTTGTTGCTCAGCTTATGCCTCAAATTGTACGATTGAATTCACAGTGTCACAGGCTGGGTCAGCAATAATTAGCAGTATTTTCCTAGTGCTCACTAACAAAAAAGAAAAAAATGGTTCTTAGAGCATTGCCCTCATGGAGGCACAAAGGGCATGTGCTCTGGTTATGTGTGCATTTGGTGACAGGTCATATGGACTGCAGACAGCAGAGGTTTTTTTTTATTTTTTTAGGGAAAACAAGATAATTTATCAGGCAGGAAGATATTAACTGCAATATAACAAGAAAATATATTTTCCACCTTTAATTAGAATAATTTAAAACCTAGTCTGGACTCTAAGAACCATTGAATATGTTGTCATATTAAAAAAAAATAAAAACTAAAAAAAAAAAAATCAAAACTGCATTTTGGAAGAAACAAGTCAAATTAAATTCACACAATGACAAATGGCAAAACAACCAAGTATTTTTAAATACTGAATATGCCAGAAATCACTTTAAAGAGAAACTGCTTAGATAAACCTGCAGGCAAATAAAAATAAACACAATAAAGTAATGTTCCAATAAGAATTTTCACAGATTTTCATATCAATAAAATTGTCATTCTGTAGTTGTTTTCTCCTTATGGTTGCTTTACATGAATACCCAAGCAAATTAATTTATTCACAAGAATTAAAAAAAACCCAACTTTATTACATTCATCAAGCAATTTTCAGTCTGCTTTAAACATTTAATTGTGAGTATTTTTATCGGAGAGCTGAGCTATCTTCTTAAAAGGAAAGAAAAAAGACAGCTCCTTGCACTGAATTCATCCAGCTGCACATCTCAGAGTCTGATTTTCAGACAAAGAGCTTGGAGTGCTGCTGGTATGATTAGACACTGTCAAGCCAGTTAATCACACAGAAAGTTGAGCACAGAAACATTGGAAAGCAGGAATTCTGCTTCACTTTCTCAGTTTTATCACTGTCTCAACTTTGCCTCCACCACACCAAAGTAACTCCTGCTACTTTTCTTCCTATTGCACACCTCATTCTTCCTCTGGGAGCACACTGGGGCAGGGATTATTCACCCCTGTGCAGCACAGGGCTTTTTCTGCTTCTGGACTTCAGAACTCTGAAGTATTCAATAAGCCAAAGTAGAGAAGAAAAATGGCAAAAAACAGATGTATGAAAAACATAAAAACAAACGAACAGAAACCTAAGATCTGCTTGGGAAATATTCGGTATAATATTATAAACCTATTTTACCTTTCAAACGTGCACTAGGAGAAATATTTGTGCCTGGTTCCATGTGTTTTGTCCAGCTACCTTGAATCACTTTATTTTGTGAATCCTGTCAGTGTAACTTGAATTTTCAGCAAACCATTTTGTGGGCACTCTGGATTTTCTCTGAGTGTAGGTTTGGAGATTTTCTCTTACCTGGGGTAGTGCATTGCTGGCAAATTGGACCAGGGAATATATTCTGTGTTCCTTCCAGACCTCCTTACCTTCTTGCCCCCAGCAAATCTCAGGTAGCACCAAGTCCCACTGAAAAAAATCCACAATTTATGTGAGTGATGGCTCAGTGTGGAAACTTTCAGGGCATTTGAACAAAAGAAAAAGGAAGGATCATGCTTGGGCATTCTCAAAACCTTCAAGCAAACAAACATCACAACTTTCCCTTTCTCAAATTACATTTTGCTTCCAATTCTAACATAACAATTCCAACATAACCTCTTACCTTCTGAAATTATCTTAAATTTTGAATTAACCATTGATTACTGTTGACCTAAGAAAATAAAGGCTAAATGTTATTTACAGTACCAAAAATTGTCAAGAAAAAAAATATTTCCCAAAGCCCAAATGGCATTAAAGCTGCTGTTGTTCTTATTGTCATAGATTAGTGAACAACGAAAGTCTAAAAAGCAAAAAAGTTAACATTAGAAAAAAAAATCAGATTATGCCATGGACTTTCTTTCACACTGAATTGCTAATGGATATTGTGGGTGTTGAAGGACACTAACCAAATGTAAAAATGTTTAATTAACTCTAAACTATCTTTATGGTATGTTTTTGGCAGGTTTTTGTTTGTTTGTTTATTTGTTTGGGTTTTTTTGTTTTGTTTTTTTTTTTTTGTTAGCTCACTTACATTCTTCTAAATAATTTCAAGTCAAGGGATAGGTATTAAAGAATGGCTGTGACAAAATGACAAGCTGGTGGAAGGAAACACAACAGGCTAAAGTAAAAGGACTATTAAAACATGTATTTAGAGGGTCTAAAGACCATTTAGTTCTTTGCATGCAGGAATATTTTATATACCACCTATGAATAAATTATTCAGGTTGAAAGGACAGAACACCCTACACTTGAATCTCTGTGGGATTTACCAAGGGAATTAAAAATGGCAGTGCTAGAAAACCTGAAAATAAAGTTTCCTCAATATCACATTGCTGCTCATCTTCCTTTTTGCATTAATGGCCATCTACACCTTCTTTCTTCAATAATAATGGCAAGAGTAATGCATGAAAATATGTTATGGAAGAGAATCTCAGGGGAAGACCATAAAATTTAGGTTGCAGGTCCTTGTACTTTTGGAATGAAGTGAAATGAAAATAAAAATTAACCTATTTTTCTGGAATGAAAAGTTTTCTGAATTCTACCCCAGAACATGTCAATTATATTTCTATTTTGGTGTACCCTGTTTCACAAAATCTATAATCCAGGGTTTGGGTCTTCCACTGTTTTCTACAGAAAGATAAAATGGCTATGACTTCCTTTACATATTTCATTCTGAAAAAAAACAAAGTTACCCATGCAAAGTTCAACAAAATAAATAATATTAATTAAAGAGAGTGCAATGGACGTTCTGCTTCATTACACTTGTAACAAATCATAATATAAAAGTGAAGAAAATTAAATTACATTAAAAATCTGAAAGATGAAGACACTAGTGATTTTAATAAGTTTTATAACTTTTCATGTCACTTGTAGACAATTCAAACTGTCAAGCACATCCCAATAAAGAAAATCTAAAATGGCAAATTACCCTTTAAGATGAAAATTGTTACTAAGAAACCATAATCACATAATATTACTATTTGTTATATTAAAAATTAATTGAGAAATGATTCATTTTTTGCAAGAGTAACACATGCTCAACATCCAAATTTAAATATAGCTTTCATTTATTGCAGCTGAAATTAACTATTTAGGTTATATGATAGAATAAGTAAAGCTGGTGAATTCTTAGCTTATGGAGTTATATGTTCAATTCTACACTCAAAGAGTTATGAGGAACCAAAATCTTCTGCATAAATCCAGGTAAAAAATAACTGACTAATAATAGATTTTAGCTTAAATTTCTCTTGTAGATACCCAGTCTGAGCTTGTGTGTGAGTATACAGAAAACAGATATTGTTGCCTCTTTTACATATTTCAAGTTCTCCTTGCTGAAGGGAATTAAGCAGAGGAGTCAGCTGATTTTGACTATTCTTTCATGCGTTTGCACACCTCAAAACATCCTTTGCTGTCCCAAAGTTTCCTGTGCTACACATATCCGTGAGAAATAGAAATGTCATGTCATTTCCATGCCATATCTCCATTTAATGGCTACTTTTTTAGATCTCACTCATCAGTAGAGATTTATTTACCATGCATAGAAATAACTCTGCTCACTAATTCCCATCACAACTGGAGGATTAAGTTTTATTTGCTGATTTGCATGGGTATATGACAGAAAACTTTAGAGGTAATGTAGATGTTAATCTGGTTGTATCTCCAGCTTCCACAATGTCAATATGAACTGCAACAGAAAAAAAAAAAAAATCACCCAAAACAAACAAAAAGAACTGAAGTATCACCGACACTGAACTGCACACAATGGAATTGTATTTTATAAGCAATTACCTCAGTAAGTATTTAGTAAGATTTTTCAACCAATGCATAACTGTTTAAATGCTGAGGTCTTGAAATTGCCTAAGTTCTCCACAAATTATATGTTCTTCCTACTCCACACACAGGGGAAAAGAAAATTAATAGGAATCATTTATATCTATATAAACTAGTTTACAGATTAAAAACTTTTAGAAAAAAGGATACCTACAATAAGACATGAAGAGGTCAGCAGCTCTATAATTGATTCAATACTTACTTCAGTTTAATGAAATGGAAGTATTTTTTTAAAAAAATTGCCTAAAATTCAATATTAGAACAGCAGTGGGGGAAAACAAATCATTTGGAATTTATATAAAGCATACAGTTCTGAGTGGTATTTTTTCTGACTAGCAGCACTTGATTAAGGCAAATTTCCTTTATGTAATACAAGAGGACTGAAATCCAGGAGAAAACGTTCCTGACACCTTTTAGCTGCTGTTACTTGCTCTCATGACCTTTTTATCCTCCCCACCCTCCCTTCTTGTTTCAGCAGGAGTGTCTTGGTGGCTATGGGGTAAAGTTCATGCAGGTTAAAACTAGCCCAGAAATAAATAAAGAAATAAAATTTAGAGTTATTATTTTCAGCAACGATTAGTACTAGCTAAAGGTTCCTGAAAGTTATCCCATGTCCTATACAGCTTTTTTATAATTTTTACTTGCTTGGGGTTTTTTATTTTCTTCTTATTCTTCTGTTAAATATTTAAATCCTGATTTAAGTAGATAAGATTAATTGGGACTGACAGGCCTGTAGTTTCTGGTATCCTCCTTCTTTGGGATGACTTTAACTGGCTTCCACTCAGTTGGGACCTCTGTGGATTTTCAGAACTGCTCAAAAATCATTGAGTCCTCAAAGATATATCTTCATCATCTTTCTGTGCCTATTTGTAGTACTATATGTAACTTATTTTCTTGAAGACAATAATAGACAATAGGTGGATTTGAGAAGCACTGCCCTGGTCTGGCCATAGAGGACCAGAAATTGCATCTGAGCAAGAGACAATAGTTTGAAACCAGAGTCCCATATGCATACCCTGTAAACCTCTTTTTCTAGAAAAATGGCAAATTCAAGAGCTGTGAGAGACTGAGACTGAGGGTGCTGAGCAAAGACTTAACAGTAAAACCCATGAAACCCATGGAAAAAGATTAAGAAAACTCCAACAAACTAAATTTTATCTTCTCCTTCTTTTCACTTAATAAACATGCCTGACATAGCTCTTATGAGTTTCTTTCTTTTCTCCTCATTAATTAATTTCACCAATTTGTTGTTTTGTTTGGGTTTTTTTTCCACTTTCCTGTTACTGCAAGACAGCATTGCTGTGAAGGGAAAGAAATGGGAGCAGGACCTGCACTGAATTTAACCGGGGAATTTCACCAGGAACAGACTGCTCTCTAGAATTAATAAAAGCTCAACCCCTCTTTGTGGGGTTTATTCAAAAATAATTTTTTTTAATTATTATTCACCATTTTGAAGACTGCATCTAAGTCTATCTGACCAAAACTGAACATTTCCTCAGAAGTGAAAAGTTCCACTTCAACACTGAATTTCAATCTCTCTTAATACATTTTTTTCCCCATTACTAATGGGTCTCATAATTTCAAAAGAGATACAGCAGTTTCTTCTGATGGAGCTGCTTCAGCAGAATTGTCTTTGGCATGTCATCTTAAAGTACATATTGTAAATAGAAGAATTGCTAAACAAAGCCACAGCACTTCAGTTTGAGACCATAAAATCTGCAATGAGCTATGCATTTCATATCAAGAGTCTTTACTATGGGAGTAGCAGCTCCTCAACTAATTCAATTTGTGAGCTTAATATTGAATATTAACTTTAAGCTAAAACATTGTTCTGGTGCCTACTAGAGCTTTATAGCTCAAAACAGTTTCAAAATATTCAAGTGTAACCAAATCAAACTGTCATTTTAGAATGTATACCTGAATAACATCCATAATGAAATGAACTGTATTAAATAAAAACCACCCCTATTTCTCTATTGGCAACATAGAAATTAACTTGAGGGAAGTGAGCTATAGTATTTATATGCAACTGTAGCAGTGATTTTATTTCACATTTGCATATTAAAACCTGCATTCCAGCAAAGAAAATGACTTTGATAAATTGCTTTACCCATAATTATTGAATATTCTTACGCATCTTAAATGACTTCAGACACTTTTAAAATTAATCTGAAATTTCACACCAGGATAATTTTTATACCCTTCAGTTTTTTTAAGCATTTCTCTTTTCTCAAAGAGAATTGTTAATGAATCTTGTCATATACTTCTAAATTAAAAAGTTTATTAAATGAAAATTTGGGTTAATTTTTTTTTCAGTCTGTTGTTCCTTTTCATTATTGACTTATATGCCTTCAAAACTTGTTTAATTTGATACATTTTCAATGTTCTGAAATGTTCTAATACAGCAGTGTTTTACAGTCCTAGGTTTGTGGCACTTTTTCTTTCTTTGCACAGTGGAAGTTTATGTTCTATACTATTTTTCTGACTAGTACAGAGGTATGTCATGAGAGTATTTCTGGTATTATCACAGAGAATTTCTTCCATATGATTTGCTATTTCTGAGAATATGAACAAAAAATACTCTCTATCCTCATGCTGGGCAAGGAAAAAAACCACCTTCATCATCCCTCTCATGGTTCTATAAATCAAGATGTCATTGGATTAATATGCCTTCATTGGATTTATATGGAGTTTTTATCACATTTTATATAATTTTCTTTTTTCCAGGCAACAACATCCTAGTCAAAGTAGTCAGCCCTCCTGGAGTAGCTGCTCCCTATCATTGTCATTCCCTTTTGCTCCTTCTATTTTAGCAGCTCTGAATGAAGAAATCTGAGTTATGCAGAAAGGTCAAAATGCAAGGTACCACTGATTTATATAGTGCACTAATCATGTCCTAATTAGTTACTTATTCCTTTACATCCTAAAAACTTGTCATTTATTGTTCTTTCTTGGCCCTTACTGAGGGGGGGCATTTATCCTTTGGCTTACCTGAGTGTAACTAAAGCCACTACACAGCTCCTCCACCATCACCTTTCCTTGTCCCAGTCCCATTTAGAGGGGTTTTTTTTCCCGTTGTTGTTGTTACTGTTTTTTTTTTTTTGTTGTTGTTTGTTTGGTTGGTTGGTTTTTTTTGGTTTTTTTTGAAAGCTAACTTGTCAACTTGATATTTATTTAAGCTTTCATTCTTTCTAGGTTTTGACTATGTAGTCAAAACTGCTGCCAGTAGTAATTTTACATCCTTCCTTGGAGATCCTCAAGAAATATCTAACATCTTCTTTCTTACTGAATGCTAAAAGGTTATTGCCAGTATGGTAACAGATTGGCATTTCAGATATTTGTTTAAAACAGTGACAAAAATGCAAAATCCTGTTTTCAAACCCATCATTTTCTGGGTCCTTTTTCCATAGAAAACTGAAACTCAGCCATTTTAGGATGGTATCATTTTCCCCTGAAGGTCAGGTATATATTTATCTTCTAAAGGATGACTTTTAAGTCTTGATTGTTGTAAAGGATTTCTTAATAAATTCTTTAATAGTCTTTGGCTGAATCTGACAAATGTGTCAGATCAAAAATCATAAAAGAAATTTATTTTCCAATAATAAATAATGATTCTAGGGTATAATTTTTTCATTAATAGCGGTATCTGTAGAAGGCTTTGTGCTTGAAGAATAATTTTTAAAGATAGTAATAGTTAACTAAATGGTGTCAATTTGTCAACTTTGCTGATTTATTTCTTCTATTTCTCCCAGAAACTTGTTTTTATTCTTCTTGTAAACTCTCCCAAGTCCCAAGAGTAAGCTATTGTGTGTTGCTCATTAGACTTACCAACTTTCCCAGAAAACGGGGAAAGTTCTTTCCTTTTTCAGAAAATCCACCTACTATCTAACAAAATCAGTCAATCCAACTGCCATCCTCTTCTTCACAATACAAGACACACAATGTGTCTATCATCACAATATATATTACTGTCTATAGTCTAAAAGTACATATCTGGTCTTATTTTTGGTAGACAAATCAGTTCTGAGTAGAGGAATGGCGAGAAGAATGAAAAAAAGGCAATGGATGTTGACCTCTGGTTTATAATATAATAATTGATTTTTTTTGTTAATTTACATTTGTTAAGGTGTCTCTTAAATATCCCATGAAGCACTTTAGTGAAAGCCATGAACTAATTTAAGCAATATTAATTAACTTTGAATAGAACTTGATGCAGATTTCAAAATAGAGAAATTGGAATTAGATGGTCTTTATGGCCCTCCCAACGCAAACCATTCCAAGATTCTGTGGTCTTGTTCACTCTGCTGAACTTTTCCATACCTGGGACATGTGGACATGCTCCTAGGACACAGCTGTTATAGGACATATTCTGAATATCTGCTGCTGGGGAATACATCCTCATAGTCTAATAGTGCCGTGGGATTTTCTTATGCAAAGAATTTAATCCCTAATTTGTTGTAAGTGCTCTAGAAATTACAGGCTTTGACACATGCTAATGAAGGCATGTGTCCTGAGAATAAAAAGGAAACCGAGAGTTTTTATAAAATTATAGAATTCACCATCATCTGCCATCCTCACCTCAGCCAAGCACTGCTCCCCTGAAGCATCTCCAATAAAGGCTTCTCATATCGGCTGTTTCACCACAGGACAAGGTTTACATGGCTTTGCAATCTGTAGAAAGATTTTCTTAATCAAAAGGAAAACATATTTGGACAACACCCACCAAACAACTCCATGATGCTTGAAGGGAAGGAGAGAGGCAGTTTGCTGTCAGTGCTTTTGCTGTTTCTTGTGGAGGTGGGGACAGAGATACCAACGAGCTCTGGTGCCTCTGGGACAGACATCAAATCCAAGGGGAGCAGGGCACAGCACTGGAACGAAACATTGGTCCCTCTCCACAGGTGAGAAAATACAGTTCCTCAGAATAGGGAAGAAGTGATTAATTAGTGGATCCGTACTATTGCCAAAAAAAGGAAATTTTTCCTGATGCAATGATATTTCTTCCTCTGCATCTTGGGTGCCATTTTTCACGGTGACCTTCCTAAGCAGCACAAATCTACAAAGTCAGGGCTTTCAGCAAATATTTTGGCAAACTTCCCCTTCAAGAGATGTGATACAACTTATCTATTAATATCTTGCTTAGAATAAGTATAATTCTTGCTTGCCTCCATCAGGATGATTCCTTCATAGTCAATGCCATTTATGCAATGTATATGTTTATGAAAATAGGAAGAAAGTGCTTTTTCACAGAAGAAAGTAGACGTAATGAAATGTAAATCAAACCCACAAAGGTAAGGCACAGTTCAAATCTCACTGCAGAAATACTGATGGCAGAAGCACAATGATCCCAGGCTTTATTGCTGTTGTTTTTTATCTGGGAGCAACACCTAATTGTTGTAACATGAGGCTGGGCTACAGCAGTGCAAAGAAGTCAACATCCAGTGTTTGCTTTTAGAGTACAATATTTAAAGGAGGGGGAAAATCAAGTAGTTATCAGGGTGAAGATATGATGTGTTTTTCCTGCTCTGCTTTTGAACAAGAAGGATGATGGTATGAGACCAGAGATAGGAGCTAGGGAGTAGGGAGGGAGAAGCTCATACTTACAGACAATGACAGAATTATTCAGGTTGGGAAAGACCTTTAAGGCCATTGAGTCCAACCACAAACCCAGCGCTGCCAAGCCCACCACTAAACCCTAGGCAGCACATCTACACATCTTTCAAATCCACCAGGGATGGTGACTCCACCACTTCCTTGGCCATCCTTCCAAAGGCTGACCACCCTTCCAGTGAAGAATTTTTTTCCTAATATCTCCTAAACCTCCTGTGTTACAACTTGAGGCCATGTCCTCTCATGCTAAAGTAACTCTGGGATTCTCAGGAGTGAGAGACTCCCTTTAAATCCATTATGCAGTCTGACCCATTTATGACACAGGAACTCCCTTTAGACCATACTTTACGGAAAACAACAACTCAGCCCAAGTAATAATAATAAAAAAAATAATAAAAAAAGGAGATCACATTGGTGAGATCTTTATATTATTAACAAAAAATATTACATGCAGCATGTAGGCCACAGCTTTGCCTTCCACAAAATTAAATATCATATTGGAAAGACTTTTCTCCAGTAGTTGTTGATCAGACATTTAAGTGTGCATCCTGGAGGAATCTCTGGTCTTTTCACTTTCTTCTCATTTTAAAATCAGTAAGAAAAATAGAGTTGGTTTTTTGGTTTTTTTTTTTGTTTTTTTTTTTTTTTTACAAACCCTGTGATTCCCTGGATCTTTTTTAAGCTGTAGTATGACTGAACTCCAGTTCCCAAGATAAACTGCAGAATATTTTTTTTCATGAAAATGATGATTTTCTGGAAATCACAGTTCCCTTCAAAGGCCAATCTGACAAACTCAGCTTCTGATGAGCTCTAAGCACCATTTCTTCTTAGTCTGGTCTGTCTTTGTTCCTCCCTGCTGTCTGTTCTGTGAAATCATGCCTGAAAGCTGTAAGTGTAATACTTTTAAAAGTCATACAATTTTAAACACAATTGTGCTATCTAACAATTTTGTGAACATGGGGTTTGTCCATGACTCCTGAGAAATACAGAGCAAAAGACCTAAACTGTACTCTTATCTTTATATTACTGTTATTTCCTGTTAAAGTGCATATTTGAAAAGAAAACTAATTTTGATGTTATTTCTGATACCTATTTCTGATTATTTCTGATAATAGTAACTCTTTTATACAATAGTATTTTATAATTTTATTTTCCAACATATGAATAAATATTTCTCTTCTTAAAAAGTATAGTTTTTTCTCTTTTTTGAACAAGAACTGTAAGTCACCAAACCAGTCTTGTCAATCATAGTGCATTTTGCCTGTCACAGAGAGTGAATTTAATTGTGCTAATTAAAGCTGAAAATCAAATACAGATCTGACCATAAAGGCAAACAAGCCCATTCTTGTTAAAACAGACAAAATGTGAAGGTCACAACTTACAAATTAATATATTCTTCCATGTGACCTTCAGTTGTAAACAAAGAATATTAAATGCTGTTATTCATCTTCTGCTAATGACCATATATTACTCTGGAGTCTAATGAATAGATAAAACATCTCAGTTCATCAAATATTTATAAAAGTAATATTTTCTGTGCTTACCAATTAAAGGGGTATTTTATTACAAATTTAGAGCACGCCAGCTTCAAAATCCTTGGAGACTAGGTGCTGGAGAGTGTCTGGAAATGAAGACTGGTCTTCAAGTCATTATCTTCACACAGCTATTTCCAATAACCAAATGTGAAAATGTAATAATAAACATAATATTAAGCCAAGTGAATAGCCAATGGGTTTACTTATTGGTCTTTCAATCCCTGGTCTTGCAGTAGCTGATGAGTATTCTCTGAACATATCCAAATGCTAACCTGCATCAGAGCTATTTGCAAATAATTTGCCCCACTCTCATCTCATTAGAGATATTCAGATCACCATCATCCAGATAAACACAACACAATATTGTTAAGTATGTATATACATGTACATACACCTATAAGTAAAATTTAATACCCTGAAAGCACACAATATAATATTTAGATGGTACAATTAAAAATAGTCACATGCTTAAATGGCTTGCAATCCCCCATCCCACTCACCCCTTGTACCTGACAGAAACTGAAGGTCTCAGGGGCACGAGGTCTCCACAGCAAGCTGAAATTCTTGTGGTAGGTGCTGTCTGCTCAAACAGGCATATTAATACAAAATAAATGCAATGAATAATCTGTGTGGATCTCGACGTTTGCAAACATGTCACCTTCAGTTTATGGATATGCCAGGAACTTATGCATAGATTTCATCAGCTTAATATTTTCCCTTCTGTTTCTACTAGTTTAGATGAAAACAACTGTCACATAAATCACAATTTACTGAGTCTTAAAACTTTTAGATTACTAATATATAGGGCACAGAATATTTTACATGAGGAATAAATACTTTTCTTGGGAGATTAAAGGCTGAAAATTCCCAAGCAGCAAGCTTTTATGAGTAGATTACCTTCAGCAAATGTGTGAGCAATACATTTTGATAAACAGTTTGGACATTTTTCTTGTTTCTATCTGGCATCAGATGTGGAAGCTGCCTTTCTGTCACAAGCACATATCTGGAACACCCAAAAAGGGCCAGCCCTAAGAATCTGTTAAAATTGACATATTGCTTTGACTTTGTTGCATTAGGATGGTAAGAGCAAACAAGGATTTATTGGACAATTTACAAGGGGGGAAAAAAAAAAAAAAAAAAAAAAAAAAAAAGGTCATTTTCCTCCAGTGCAGGCCACTGGTGCCCTCTGCTGTCACTCTGCTGAGTATCAACACGTTCACGTTCCTCTCCTAGTCCCACTCAAATTGTTTCCTAACTGCTTGTAGTGTTTCTCAATTACATTTCTAAGTTATGGTGCAAATGTAAAAATGAGTGGTTTCTTTCTCCCTTTTTCCCTTTTAGTTTGTGCTGCCTCCACCAGAAAATAAATGTTCCAGACAAAGTCTTTTATAATTTATCTACCCTCTGTAGTTATTGAGTATTTCATCCACGCACAGCAAATACCTGAAAATACAGTCTGGAGCTTTTCTCCATGTCCTGAGGTCTTAAGAATTTAGTTGGCATTCTGCTCAATACTTTCTCAGTCTGCATTCCCAGTAAGACAATCAAAGCATTTTTAATGACCCTAACATACTCTGCAGCTGCCTCAAAAGCCACTGCTGTCCTGTGCTGCATTCTAGGGTGGCTGTCTGCCACCTGTATATTTACACACTTATGGTCAAAACTAAAAGCCATCAAATGTCACAGCAACCCTGATGCTGGATAACTCCTTGGGAGGAAAGATGTTCATAGCAATGAACAGCTTTATCCAGTAGTTTTTAACTTAAGAGGAAATTTAGGTAAAGTCCCACATCCGCATCAAAATGAAGAGGTGGCTACAGGCCACACCTGTCACCTCTGTAACAGCTTTTGTCTGATAAAAAAAAAAGATTATTTATAAACCTGGTGCTCAGACATGATGAATGTGTCAAGGAATATATATTCAGGTCCCATTATCAGCAAGTTAAAAAGATTTAAGAAATAGGCACAAAAGTTTTGCTGCTGTTGTGAAAGCAGCGTGGTACACCCAGTGATGTGCACTACAGCTGCACATCTGTGACACTGAGTTTCTTAAAGATCTGAAAGCACAGCTATATCCATTGTTGGAAAGAATTATGCAGGAGGGTGAGAATTGGCAGGTCTGAGTACAGGAGTGCATATTTAAGTTTTAGCCCAATTGTATAATAAATGAAGACTTTTCAAACATGGAAGAAATTAACAGAGGAGATTACTCCCCTATGAAATGAAAAACCTTATCATTGAAAGGAGAGTTTGTATTACTTCCTTTTTTACTGGGTGGAGTTGTCCCATCCTTTGTTTGACTATATCAGTAAGGACCATTGATCAGGAACAGCATGTCAGAGGCACTGAGGGTTTTGGCTTTCAGAATATATTCACAATCTACAGGCAAAAAAATAAAAAAGGAGTAACTTCTTGAGTCATTAATATGTCACAAATTCTTTTTGTGACAATTATATTTTTTTGTCTTGTGTTGTGTTTTTTGTTGTGTTTTTTGCAGAAGAGAAACTGGATCTTTTGCATAATTTGAGGTAAATGAAGGGAATAATAAATGCAGAAATAGGCTTTTTAAATGTTTGAGCATTTTTATGCATTTCTTTTGAAAGTAGCCCTTAAAGGCTTTTCTGATTTCATATTTATCCTGAGATATGTTTGCACAAGAATCCTCCTTTTCAGCTAAATTCAGTGTTTTGGTCATCCTTCATCCTTCATTCCGTTTACATTTTTATGCATTTAGGATTAGAAAGCAAAGTCTATTCAAGACAGAACTTGTACCTTTAACCACCTTACCTCAGAATCACCACTTTTCCTGCAGAGTGGATACATCTATAATTTGTCTTTCCATACAAAGACACAAGGATCTCGAATACAAAATGCATGACATAAAGGACAAACTAAATAAAACCAACCTCAAGACTCAACAAAACTAATTTAAATTTCCTAATATAACAAAGCAGCTGTGAATCTACTACCTGGAGGCACAGGCACTGTGGCACATTTAACAAATGGCCAAGCAGATGCTCCTGTTGGGATCCTCAAGAGACAGAAGGTGTTGTTTTTGTGCAACACATCGGTGGTACCTTTGGTGGCTCAGAAAATTAGTACTGAGATCCCTCTGTGTAATAGCCAAAGCTGCTTAGATATTCACACTTAGAGCTACGAAATTTTATATATTCTAGTCTGGAGCACAGCCGCCTGCTTTTTTTAGCGTTCACCCTTTTTGTGAGGTCTTAAATCACCCCAAAATTGCTACTTCCTTCAGGATTTGCCATTCCTGGGGCTTCAGTCTAATTTCCTGCCAGTATCAGAACAGGCAGACATTTGAAATGGCCATAACACTTGTTGGGCTGGCTAAAAATGTTTTCAAAGGTGAGATATTTCCTGCTCCAGACACTTAAAGCATCTTAATGATGGGGGAGTGTTGAGGGGAGCTCTCACTGGCAGCTTCCCTGGTGCCATTTTGAGAAGATCTCTGTGATCTCTTTTCTAAGAAAAGTTGGTTCTTACTCACAGCATGAGAGAGAGACCATTTTTTTTACAGCCAGGTCAATAAGAAAAGTAAGGTTATCACAGCTAACATCTAATTATCACATCTAACAGAGAAGTTCAGGGAAATGTAGTTCAATACAATGGACTTCTGCTGTAAACTTGGTAGGAGCATTTCATGTTCTAGTCAGTGAATTTATGAACAGCACAACCAAATAAACCTGCAAGACACATTTATGACTCCCTCATTGGTGTACTCTTTCCTCTCCCATATATATATATATATATGTGTGTGTGTGTGTATGTATACATATATATGTATATGTGTATATATATATGCCTTCTTCAGTACACTAGTCCATATTCCATATTCCAGAAGAAATGAAAGACTTTGCTCTGTTAATAAATCACTGTCCACTTCTGTCTGGATTTTTTTACCGCCCTTTTTCACAAAATGATCCTTATCCTAAATACATCTTCCAGGGCTATATATATATATGCAGTTCACATTTCTAATTCAGAATCCTGCTCAACCGTTATTGGGCACGTGGACTGAACCATTGTTCTTTTAGACACTGAAATATATTCCTTTCCACTATTGCTGTTCTTGAAAGCTACAGTTATTGGACATGGGGCTTTGTGGTTTGGGTGAATTATTGACTCTTTTATTACTGTATCCTAAAATCTGTATCTACGCTTTCCTAAATGCTGTCACACTTCTCTCACTGCCCAAACAGCTAAAATACATGAGGTGATCTGTGATGATAGGAAAAGAGGTGTGTGAAGGACCAGAACTAAAAATCTCGTTAGGAGTCCTATTCTTCAAGGACACAGCACACACTTTATTGTTTCTTTCAGAACAAAGAATTCAAGATGCAGTGTTTCCTCCAAATAAAAATTAAGTTTTAGAGTCTTCAGGGAGGCTTTGGGGAAGGGGGTTGTTTTTATGGATGTTTTGAAGAGGCAGGGGACAACATAATATAATGGAATTTCAGTCTTTTGGATCTTCAAAAAGCAAGAAAGTCAGTCAATTTTGGACCATTACAAAGAGAATCATTTTCTCTTGCAAGCTGAGATTGCATTTTTGTCCCCTAGCTCCTTAAAATGATGAAAAATTAAACTATCCAAAGGGGAAAAAAAAGAAAAATAAAAACACAAGAAATGAAAAAATGAATTTTCTGCTGTACCAGCTCACATAGAGATTAGATAATAACCAAAATCAGTCTAAGATTGAGGGTGAGACCAGAAGGTGACATGCTCCCTGATTTTATTAGTAAGCAGTTAGACCAGCTCATCTTAGCTGTGAAATTTCACCTGGTGAAAAAAAGAAACCCACAACATAAACAGAAGTCCTGCCAAAATAGAAAAAAATAAATTAAAAAAATAGTATTTTGTAAAGAAGCAATGGAGTGGTGGATAAGAAAGAAATAAAATCTTAAACTTTTAATTTCAATCGTCTATGCTCAGCAGCTTCTGTTCATCTACATGTTAATAAAGCTCCCTTAAGAGATTAAGAGATCAAAAATCCTTTTTGTATGTCTTGCTACTCTCAAAAAAAAATATTCTGATCAGCAATAAATCCATAGCATCAATTCATCCAAACTTTTATTTCAATCATGACATTTCAAGAATCATTTCTAGCAATGAAAGATTTTAGGAAATGGAATTTTTTAGGAATTTTGTGGACGCTTACTCAATCAACATTGAGTATCATGTATGGATGATTTATCCAGCCAGGTACAGCCATGACGTGGAAGTTCCAAATATGCACAATTACAATCAGTCTCCTTCAACATCCTCAAAATGAAATTATATTTGTTTGATCCTAAAGCAGTAAGCATCTTTAAAAGGTAAGGTCCTCTGGAAATGTTATAAAGCTTTTGTTGGATCTTGCTAGTTCATGGCTGAAAGTTTCTGGAACTGCAGATTTAGATTTGCAGGTGTTGAGCAGATGAGATCAACACGCTGACACAAAGGCATGGAGCGCTTTTCAAGAAGCTGATTTAATTTGAATGATGCTTGGTACAACCAGATCCATGTTTTGTTATGCTAAACTTTATTTGTGTAGCAGGATGCCTTATATTGATGAGAAGTCCTTTTATTGAATCCTATCACTTTCTGTCTGCTCCACATATTATGACAAACTTGAATTCTCCTACTGCAAAAAAAAAAAAAAAAAAAAAATTGAAGTGGAGCTGTAGCATTACATCTAGTTAGTTGGTTCCTGAAAGTTTAAATCAACTTCAAGACTCTCTTAAAAAGAATTGTGTGAAATTTTCACCTATTATTCTTTTGGCATGAGTTTAACATAAAGAATTTACTTTTTGCGGTGATGGGAAACTAAGCAATAACTAGTAATAACTTAAGCTGGCACAAAACAAAAAGTCTGGTAATATGAAGACTTCAGGGGAATAAAAAAGCTGTCAAGACATTCCTACAATTTACTGAATGGGCTTAGATGAAAAAAAAAAAAGAGAGATATGCAATGATCAAATGATCAGAATATCTGTGAGAATATGAATTTTGAAGCAGAAAGAATATAAAACATACCAAATATCAAGTTCAGACACCTCACCTTATTTACAAATCAAGTTTTGTAAACCCAGCATGAAACCTGTGGATACAAATCAGTTTGGAGGAATTCCCTTTGGCACTCTGCAGCTGGAATGATGATATATGTGGCAAGCACACGCTGTATTGCATGCCAAATAAAATTTGTCTTTTTTGAAGCACACAGCCATGCTCAAATGTAATGAAACATCCAAGGCCATATCTACTGAGATTTTTTAAAGAGTGTGATACTTGCTATTACTCTAATTTACACAAGCCTCAAACTGAACTTCAAAGGAACCTCTTTCTCTGAGATAGCACAGCAGACTCCATGTTTCCTCGTCAAATGCTTTTAGTTAACGATGATTTGAAAATATCTAACTTATGCTATGAACTGAAAAATAACCTGTATTTCAGAAAGAACATATAAGTAATTATACTCTGTGTGGTATACCTAAGGAGGTTTCTTTTGAATAAATTAGCTTTTCTTTAATTTTTCAGAGCTCAGCTAAGCAAACCCTCTAGCTAATATTCTTCCTCTTCCTCAAGCTTTCATGTCTTATGAAAAATGAAATTCTAGTACATGACTTAATGAGAACATACCTTTTAGAATGTTTTTAATGTTTGTCATAGCTACTGCTGACATTAGGTGAAAGAAAATTGCCTGCATGCATCATGAGCTACCCCAGTTCATCTCATAATCACCTTCAAGCAAGTGACTGAACATTTAATCCTAATAAGCTGCTAGAGAGTGAGGTGGTGAAATCTTTTGGCTTCACTGCTCACAAGTGTTCTCTGGGTAGGGAGGCTATTTCCAGCTATCCTGCTGTGAAATGTGCTGCTAGTCAATCTTTCACATGAAAATTGGGAAAACACAAAGAATGACAATTAATTTTCTTTGATATTTTTAAAACTTTGAGCTGTGTAAGATTTTTTTCTTCTTTCTATTTATCACTTACTGTAGCTATAAAGCTGTTCCTGGTTTACAAAACAAATCAAAGTACTTTGCTGCTTGCTTTGTCGTAATCCTGAATGATCATCAACCACAGCCCTTGTTTATTCTTCTGTACAATATTAATGATCTTACTTTTTCCTCTCAAAGAGTTGTTCCTTTACATTTGTGCAGATAAAGAACACCAAAACATACACATATGCCTTTTCTTTTTTTTCGTTATCTATATCTCCCTTTTACTAAGGGAAATGCAGTTCCCATGAAAGAAGTTAACATTAAACCAGCACACTCTCAGAAGGAAAAACTTTGGGGGTTGTTTTGATGTTCTGGATAAAGAGTTTTAAATTGTAAGCTTTTATCCATACCACTCCAAACATCACTGCGAAAAGCTGCCAGGATTTAAGTATTTTATGGTATGTCTACTATAAACTACAATGTGAAAAACATTGAAATTTATCACTCTTTTCAAGCCTTCAGGTTTAGTTATTTTATGTCTCAGGTTTTGAGTGTTCTGAAGTCTGCATCAGTTTAATCACTTGTCAAAACTTATTCTGAAAGTTTCAAAAAAGGGTAAGACACTGTAGAGTTTGGCACTTTAGAAACTGTGCAACTTGGACAATTTGACAATTTTTAGCGCAAGCTTTCTGCTGAAGACACAGATGTAACAGACACTTCAGAAGAAGATGTCTTATTCAAAAAAAGACTGATTTGCCACAAATGGCAAAGTATTAGTGAAATAGAACAATTTCACTTTGATTGTCTTCTTAGGTACCCCAGTATAAGTCAAAAGCCATCCTCATAAAATTCCTCTTTCAATAGAGAGAAGAGAATCATGTCCCAACATTAACACAAAATCTGAAGTAAATAATAAAATAAGAAAAAAAAGAAAAACACATAACACTTTATGCAGACAATGGAAGATTTTCCACAGTAAAGTTTTGACTAGGCAAACTTTGAGCTTGTAAAAAATTACGATGTTTGCTTACTTTTACATAATTGCTGAGTGATTGGCTGTTCTCTTTCAAGAGGGTTTGCAAAACAAAGGACATTTGAGATATTAGGGGGGAGGAAAGTGCATCTTATCACCTTTTCCATCCAGAAACATCCCTGGTTTTACTTGGAAAGTGAAATGTGGGAAGACAGAGGAGAAAGAGGCACAGTGAAGGGACTGAAGTGGTAAAAGCCCTAGAACAGAGGATATGTGATTTTGGAAAAGACACGTCATCCCAACCACCAGAGGAATTCAGGAGATCCTAAAACCTAGAGTCTGTTGTTAAAACAAAGCAGTGCTAATTTGCAAAAAGGAAGAAGAACAAGGCAATCAAACCTACATAGCCACCAATCAAAACAGCAAATATGTTACTGTCAGAGACCAAGGGTGAGATTAGAAAGAATATTGTCAAATTAATTTTAACAATATAGAGTAAAGACTTAATTTCACAAATTGTGGTGATTTTTTTTTTTTTTTTTTGGTATTTTTTGTGGGGTTTTTTTGTTGTTATTTTGTTTTGTTTTGGGGGGTTTGGGGATTTTTTTTTTTGTTGGTTGTATTTATGTTTTTTCGGGTTTTGGGAGAGAATTCTCTAGCAAGAAATTAGTGGCATGTGATGTTAAACCAATGACTGTGCTTTACAGGCATTCATCTCACCAGGGCATTGGAGAAGATATTGGATTTTGCCAGAGAGATTCCAGGGGGAAGGAAAAGACAGAGATAAAATTCTGTGATCTGTATTTTAAGAAATACAGCAAGCTTCCACTGACACTTGTGATTTACAGTTCCTAGGACATGAGCATCTTCCTGCACACTCTCAAAGAGAAGACATTAGATGGATTTTGCTGTGGGTACAGTGAAAAGACAAGAGCTCTGAAAGTCTGAGTCAAACCAAACGTGATGTAGAAGTCATTCCCAGCTGAATAACTCTCTTCTCATGGGGCACAAATATTGATATACTGTGCATATGAATATGCCTATTTAACTAAACACAAATATTACATCCTATATACTCAATCTTTTCAGTTTTTCACCTTCAGTCTCCCGCAGAATCATTTCAGCTGGACAAAATCTCTAAGACCACTGAGTCCAAACTTTGAGCAATAAATGCTTATCTAATTAGGTGGATATTCTTAAATAAGTATTTATGCTCCTTTAAAATGAAAATAATTTATAAGTATACAAAGAAATTTTTTTCCCAAAACATGCACATTTAGAAAAGGAACATTTCCAGTTTGGACATTGTAATGCTGAATAGATATGCAAGTTAAATTGTTTAATGAAAGAAGGCATTATCCTGAAACAGCAGAATAATTATTGTGTTAGGAAATCCACCAGGCAAAAAGGTTAGCACTAAAAGTGAAAGTCAGAATTTCATGTAGATTCTATGCAGCAGATGGCTGAAACCCAGGCTAAAAAAGATAATTAAGAAAGCAGAAGATGTCAAAACTTTGGCAAATTGGTTCTTTTATTCCTGTTGGATTTACACCAGTTTTGATAGTTTAGGAAACTGATGAGCACCTCCTACAATGAAGATGCTCAAAAACTCATTTTCTCTCTACTTCATGAGAGACTGTGTTCTGCCTGTCAGGAACTGGCAGGTAAATACAAATGAAGTCATCAAACCCAGTCTATGAGCTTGGCCACACTAAAATCAGTCTGAATGTAGAGGTGTACTAAGGCTCATATTGATTAGAATGGAAGAAAAGCACTGAAAGGGTAAATGTTCCCATGTTGCAGGTCATGTGTTATATTCTGTATGTATATTTTTTCTTTAAAAATGAGGGAGAGGGAAAGAATATAGGAAGTAGATAACAAACTGCAAACTAAGAAAGGAAATACACTTGAATATAGATGAAAGATATATGTAAAAACAAAGTGATAGGATCCAAACCTCATTATTTTGGAAAACACTCCCACGTTTGGATCATGAATATGACCTAGGCTGTGTATTAGAATATATATCTGCTTTCTGCAGCTTGCTTCATCAAAATGTTTTATGCACTGTATTCTGGAGCAATTTATGGTTAGATATGTTTTGAATCGTTATTACTAGAAAAACTGAAAGGAGAAATAATTGAATGTCAGAATATTCAGAAAGTAGTTTCTATTCTTATTGCAAGGCTTACAGAATTCTTGGGTTAAATATAAAAGGATGAAATGTAGACAATTTTTAAGCTGATAAACGACCTATGTGATTCTTCAGCTGTTTTTCTATCACACAGTGTTTTTGACAAATTATGATGTTTTCAGACCACTAAAGTGCAGTTAATGGAAATTTAGTTATCAGAGAGTGCAAGTTCTCAATGTATCACTTAAAATGATAGTATGTATTCAAACTACTTGCAATAGAGGTTAGATTGGTAGTTTTCATACGCTCTTACTAATGAGCATATAAGATGTCTGCACGTTTGCTCTGCTGCTGACATTTGTGATAATGTCTGCTATTCTTCAAGCACATTTTTAAAAGCACCTCTTTGTATTTTGGAGCTTGCCAAAGACTGTGGTGTTTGTTTCCCCCAGCCTAGGACACAAGCTTTTAACTTGAAACAAGGTTTTGGTTCAAGTGTTGAGATGCCTTTTTCACCACAAGTCTGATGAAGACAACTAACAAAGCAAAGCCTTGACATTTTGCAGCTGAAGCTAAAATGACCTAAAGGCTAGTTGTCACTGAGAAAGTCCATTTTTGTCCTGGTATTTCTGCCATTTCCATTTTACCAGCGCTGCCCCTGAATGGTACAATGCAGAGAATCCATGCAGAGTGCACTTCTCATTTCTGTCATGTAAAATTGATTTTTGGGTTGCTTACCTTGCTGTCTCAGTTCATCAGGGAGTCAGAGGAGCACCATGGGTGGTTCAAAGTCTTGAGGGCTGTAATGTGAAAGCATACTCTATATGACACTTACAGGTTAAAAAAAATACAAGTAAAAATGAGATAAAGGATCAGTTTTAAATTTGGCCATGTAAAGCAGAAGGTTTTACTGATATAGCTTCATGAAAGATACTTGAAATTGGATTTTTTAAGACAAGCATTTGTTGAAGCAAGTACCAAAGAACCCAAAGGGGTAAGAAAAGTGTGACTTACATGTAAAAAAATTACAGGAATGGTTTCTTGAGCAATGTGGCTTTGGATTGTTCCATAAAAGAGATTTTGGAGACTAAATTGCAAATATCCTTCTCTCTTTTCTTCTGCCTTTCATTTCCATCTTTTGTCTGGGTGAGAACTTCACAGTAACATAACCAGAAACAATTTGAAACTGATCCATTCTATTTAAGATCCTCTACCAAACTTGAGTTTACTTTTCCCCATCTCCTCCTTCTGTTCCTGACACACACCACATGTGTTTCCTTTTAATCATTATTTCATTCATGTTAGCACGGAGAACAATTCACTAAGGGCAAACATTCATATGTGAAGCACATAAAGAAGGAAATTTCTAGTAGTTTTAAGAACGTGTTGGAGAAAATAAGTGAATTCCGTTTTACATGCCAATAGTTTTCCTTAGTCATCCTTACTTCAGAAAAAAATTAAAATACCTATTGCTGTGGGAGGACCCTTTTGGAATATGTCCTCACTTAGCAGTCTGATGTATCATAACCTTAGAAAAGAACTCTATGTAATGAGAAATGTAGTTGAAGAAACATTAAAATCTAATAAATTAATTACATCAAGTGTGAACTTAGGAATTTTCTGTTATTATAATAAATTTTGCCATACTGTGGCAAAAACTGCAAATTGGATTCAGCAGAGTTAAAGTGATGGAGAAGTTTTGATAGTAGTAGCAGGGTTAAAATATAGCCCTATAGTCAAAATATGGCTTTTACACATGGAAAAATCACAGAGGAGGAAGATTGGTGGGAGATATATGTGATTTTTATTCAAGCGATTATTCATTGTCTATGCAATGTAAAGTCACCTAAGGAAAAGAAAATGTGAGGAATTTACTGAAGGAAAAGAATGACATGAGAGAGGTAAGGGAAAAAAATCTACTGGATGAGATATGGCATTAGAAATGAAAATGGTAGTTCATAAATAAAGACCCATATCTCTAACAAGGGTTACTTGCTCTAAAAAATATTTTAGTTTTATTATTATATTTGTATTGACCAACTGTATGGATTTTCATGAGTAAAGGATCAAAATCTCCCTCTCTTTCCATCCTGAAAATCATTACATGTAGAACTGTGCACCATTATCTCCCATCCTTTATCAGTTTGAGCACCCAAGTCAAATGTTTTGAGAAAGCCAAGAGCTGTTTTAGCAACAAAAAGAAAACAAAACAAAAACAAAAACAAAACCAAAAACAACAACGACAAAAAAACCCCAGCAAAACAAAACAATTTTTCATAAGTATTTTAGCTGAGCTGTGCTACACCTCCACAAGTGATGGTTCTTGCAGCCTGTGGGATAAGCTTTTTTTTCCTCCTTATGAATCAGTTGAGAAACAAGTTTGTCCCAAGAGAAGTTCTGAGAAAACAAAATGGAAGTGTCCAATGGTCTTCCTGTATTCAAAATCATGTTTAGGTGTTAAACAGCAACAATGGCAAATACTTCAGTTCTTAAAGGTGCTAACCAAACATGAACTCTTCTTTAAAAGTGGGATGTCTTTGATTTTGATTAACGATATTGTATAAATTTCCAGTGTGAGGTTTGATTTTGTGTTTGCCTTCAATAACAAACAAACAAAGCAGAAAACCCACAAACCCTTAAAGATTCAAGACAGTCAGAAGCCTTCAAAAAGCCTCTAATCTGTAATCAAAAATGAACTCATATGTTTATCTCACTTCAACATGCACCAAAAGTAACCAGCCATTCTACCTTCTCAAGAGTTTCTCATTTATTTCTTTGACTACAGACAAAAAGCTTTCTGCAAAGTTGTTTCCCTTCTAAGAACATATGTTTATGACTTCAGGATTGAATCAGATCTGAAAATCACCACGAAGGAAGCAGTGGATTTTAAGAGATTATTAAACACAGACATAATGCTCTTTCCTAGGATTTCTCTTTGTAGCAATTCGACACCACATACCATATTCAGTCTCTCTGCATGTCTTGAGATGATATTGTTCCTACCTAAATTGATTTTGAATTATTTCTCAGCCATTGTTTAGCTTGCCAGTGGTAAATAAATAGCACAGAAATTACCATGGAAATTGTGATATCAGTTTTGGTATAAAATGTCTTGTTCTCTTGCACTGTAAAAGAGGTCGATTGTTCTAATTGTCAGGAGGAACAAGAGCTAAGAGCTATGTAGGCATTAAGTGGGAGTGACACAAACACTGTGAGAAGCTGGGACAGTCAACTTGGACCTCACTGCCAACTGTCCTGCTCCACTACAGCCTGGAAGCCTTTAATAAAGCTGGGATCTTGCTATATGGGTCCTAGCAAGTTCAAAGAAGTTGTGCAATTTGTTGACATTGGCGTTATAGGCATTTGTCTTTCCTCCTGCTGTGTCCCTGACAACATTTGATGCTGCCTCTAACCTGTGTCAAGCTATAAGATAGCTCTCCCAGAGCTATAACCACCTAATTCACTAGTCTGAATTATATGCATTGTGTCAGTACAATTTAATTGCCACTATTCGTTTTTAAGAACATCTTTCCTAATATATTTATACAGTGGTTTCAATTCAGATCTTTTTTCCATTTAAAAAACTCTACAAACAAGCAAATCCAGCCAAGAAAAAATAATTCCCATACTTTCCAAATATTTATTTACAGTTCTAGTGAGGAAAAGTACTGAACCTCATTATATTGCATGACAGGAAGAACTGTCAGGGAAGAATCTTTGTAGTTACAAAAGAAAGATGCACTCCTCTATCAGCAATTGCAACCATTCAAGTATGTTTTTAATAAATAAATAATGAAAAAGTTATTCCCTTAAAATTAAAATTAATTTACTTAAACCAGGCTGAATTAGGCATCTACCATGACTTTTGTGTATCCAGCTTCACAGAAACAGTGTGTAGTTACTGACACACCTAATGAATTTCTGTCACGGGAGCTCAAAAAAAGGACATGAAGTTCAGTTATGAAACTATCAGGAGCAAGCTAATATGTCACAGAAAACATGTTTTTTTGGGTAAGCTGAGTATAAGTAAGACAATACTTAATGCTTCAAAGTTTAGGGGTTTTTTAGGTTTTTTTTTAGTTTTTAAATCTAGTTTTTGCATTGCCTCTGACTGATGTGGATGTGTCTGTGTAAAATCCTATCCCCAAAACAACATCACATCTGACTTGCAAGAGCACGAAAATAACAATCTCAGCAACTAGTCTGGCGACTGAAACCCTTCGCAGCCTAATGCTCACTTAAGCAAGTATTTCTTAGTTATTTGCTCTCTGAAGCAAAAACTTGATATTCAAGCTGCCTTTCCACTTTTATCGGTACAAAACTAATAACAATGTATTTCCAAAGGTTTGTGTTTCATATAAGTCCATGAATTATATTCCATGAATCTCAAAACATTCCATGTTATTTTACTTTTAAAACTTATACAAGAAAGCTCAGGTTACTGGCTACAGAAAACCCAAACCTCTTGTTTACAACTTAGAAAAACATTATCAGGCATCTGTGTGAAACATCACACATATAAAATATGTGTCATAAGGCTCATGAAAGGCACACAAATGTCATCACTTGCTTTTTCTTTTCCTTTTCACAGCTCAGAACATCCCTTCAACTCAACAAGACGCACAACTTCATGCTAAGGACAATGACAGGAGTTTGTATTCTGGCTCCTCACAGTGTGCATGACAAGGCCAAACAGAGATTTCAGCCTGCATGGAAAGCAAAGGCATTATTTTTTTTCCCCCCAAAATATGCACTAACCGTATCATTACAGTCTGCAATAGCAGTTATCTTGATTTCATGTGAGAAAAATAAGTATTTGAATTTTTAGGCAGACTTTGGGGAAGGAAATGTATCTTAAAGAGATGTTCTGTGTCTCTGGGGAAGGAGGAGTGAGAGAAGTGAAGCAGAGCCTGTGATGAAGAGAAGGGTGGGGGGGGGGGGGAAATGTTCTAAGATTTGGTTTTATGTCTCATTATTATACTCTGATTTGGTTGGTAATTAAACTATTGCCCCCAAACTGAGTCTGTTTTGTTGGTGACAGTAATTTCTGAGTGATCTCTCCCTGCCCTTGTCCTGACTCACCCATGAGTCTTTCCTTGCATTTTCTTTCCTCTGTCCAGCTGAGGGGAGTGACAGAGCAGCTCTGTTGGGCACCATGGCCACCCAACATTGCCTGCCCTTGGTAATCTCTTTTATTCACCAAGAACAACAGAGACTTTTCTGAGGAGGGGAGAGTGAAGGATGTAAAAGGGAAGGTAAAAATTTCTTTACTTCTTTTTTGTGCACTCACACACATATTTAAAATCCATCACTTCTGAGTGTCAGAGGCATGCTGGTCAGTAATAATCACTTTTATATTTCTTTCTCCTCAAATGCAAAATTCTTTAGCTGTTGAGTTTTGCTCTCTCTTAAATCATAGGCTGAAGCAAAGTTGTTTTTAACTCTCTAACCATAAGAACCCTGAAGCATTTCTAGCTAATATCAGAAATAATTATTGATATTTTTCCTGAATTGATCAATAGAGAAATAGTCAACTATGTTCAGATTGACAGATCTAATATCAAACTAATTGATTTATATTGGCATGGTATTCTTGCAGGTTTTATTTCTAGTTTAAGATTCAGATTCAAATATCTTACCCCCATTTTCATTCATTTTGTAGTGAGAAAGAAGGCTCATAAAAATGATAAGGAAAGAAATTAATGATTGTTTTGTTTTTGATGGAGAAATCTCAAATCTGGGAGGACAATTATACAGCTCATAGAGCTGAATGATCACACCACACAAAATGCATTATGTATTTTTCTCTGATGCTTTTTTTCAGAGCAAAAGCTAAATTTGTTTCTCTGATGCATTGTGATTTAAGAGGGATGAAATCACAGAGTGTGACAGTTTGCTACACTCCAGGAGAAATCTTGGACAATGCAAAAACTTACTTCTTGAAAAGAACAAAGAGATTCTGCCTGCAACAGAAACACAACAAAACGCTTTTATTTGTCTCTATGCAGGATAGATTTTTTTTCACCATGCTACAGTTTAAAATACAAATAGTTCTTGGTTTACTTACTGGGAAGGTGCAAAGAGAAAGATATTATGCACAGAATGCCAAGCTGCTGTCCCTTGTCTGTGCCACATTTACTGCCTTGCATGTGCTTTTATGGTAAATGCAAATTCTATAATCGCTGCTCTGAACAATAGTTTCATATACTTACACTGTATTTCCTAAAGCAACAATGACCTGTGTATCACTGGCAAATACTTATTTTCTGATGTATTCTTAGCATATGGTCTGGTAACAAACAATCAGCTTAAACTTTCAAATTGCTGGGAGATGTGGACAAGGATGGTTTTCTTCCTTGTTTTGGGAAATACCTGGTAGGGTTAACAGTCACTGTTTGAGAATATTATTCAAACTAGCAACCTTTATGCATCATTGAGCAGACTTTGTTTTAGCATCTGTTTCAAGCCCAGGAAACAGAAATAAGACAAGTGTTTTAAAATGCATATTTTTTTTTATTATTTCAGATGATTTGTCATCATTCGTCCTGAAGCTCTTCTAAAATTGGGCAAGAAAATTAATTGAAATAGGTAATTTATAGTGGTTGCAGGAAAAGCTATACAGGGCTTATTTTGATTTGCTTGGGTTAGTTAGCTGATGGCAGGGTTCCTTGGGAATGAAAAAAAGGAAAGAAATACAAAGTGAGAGAGAACACTGGAAATAAATCCTTGTTTTAAAGACAAGGCTAAAACATTTAGGTACTATTCAGTTCATACATGTGGATTATACCTTCAGTACACAGCCAATTATCATGCCAACTCAAGCTTTAGAACATAAATTTTAAGATTGAGCTATGCATATAAATAATCTTAGATGAGACACCCATATAAGTAAGCATCAAACTGAACACATGACATAATGAGACTAATTACTTCTTCCTGTGGGCCTAATTCATCATCTGTGTCTGGTCATGTCAGGCTGCATCAGTTTGACTGCTGGAATGCATTGAAATGTGTGGAATTCGTGTGCCACTCACACCAAACAGGCACCCACTGAAGTGAATTTTCCTGGAAGGGAACCACAGGGTCATGTCCAAAGAAATCAGGCAAGACCATAAAAATTGATGATGATGATGATGATGAATAACCAAATCTCAAACCCAAAGTGGGATTGGAAGAGAGGCACATCTGCTAATAGAGATGTACACCTTCTTTCAAGGACAGATAGCAGCTGAGGGATGATTTATGAATTTTCAGTCAGCTCTGAACAGCAGATTTTCTACTTTCCCTTGATAATCAAATGGATTAATACTCATACTTAAAGTAATCATTTTTCTGTTAATAATGTACTGATGATAATAAATACTGCAAAGCTCAGCCTCCATAGGTTGTTACCACAGCCATATGTCAGTTTTGTATTAAAATTAAGATTTTAATGTCATAACCAATTTAAAATCTCTTCGACACCTAGAGTAAATATACAGTGTGTAAAAGAAAGGGCCAAGGAATAAGTCTGAGGTCTTGAACTCATGACTTTCCATCTTGTTTGCTTTTTAGCTCAATTTCTCACACATTTTTGGATTCCTCCAACTAACTCTAAGACCAATTTTCTACAGAAAAAATCAAGCCATAAACTTTCTAGAGCAGACCAACCTATGCTAATTAGTTTCAGAACCAGTGACTGATAGTTGGAGCCTCCCGTCCAAAAAAAAACACACTTAAAACAAACCAAGCCAAAGACCACTAAACCCCAACTTTGTACATGCATGTGTTTAGACAGATATTGTGCATAT
This sequence comes from Cinclus cinclus, assembly GCF_963662255.1. Classification (NCBI taxonomy): domain Eukaryota; kingdom Metazoa; phylum Chordata; class Aves; order Passeriformes; family Cinclidae; genus Cinclus; species Cinclus cinclus. The sequence goes on along the minus strand of NC_085047.1, from coordinate 8,257,803 downwards.
ATGTGTATATACACAAGCATTTTCCTATTTATATATGCATATTTTAATTTAAAAATAAAATAATAACTGCCAGATCTAGCTCTACTTTATTCAACAATAATCAGAGATGCCAACTGAGTAACACTATAAAATTTCAATTGTTTTTAAAACCATTCTCTTCTTCCAGTTATATTGAAATTAAATGAAATTAAAATATGGTACATCTTGGAAAGCAAAAAGAAAAAGCCTAGGAGGATTTTTCTCCCATCATACTTATTTTTTTCTTTCAAAGGACTTTTTCTTCTCTGCATTTCTTATTTTCAATAAATGCCAAGCACTCTTATATGCATGGCACTACTCCTAAGCACTTCAGGAGGGGGACTTGCTCTGCATACTGTCACATCAATTGATTCTGTTAATTTTCAGAGGGGCTAAACAGACTAATGGTTAAAGGGATGAATATGATATATATTTGCAGGACTGATGCCTCAACAAGCAAACTTTAGAAAAACTGCAAAGCCATGCAATACACTAAGAGGCCACCTTCCTGACTCCTGTGGGCCAGCTGCATGGTCCAGTGATTTTCCAGGGTGGGTATGATGTTAAATACATGGCAGAGAGCATGCTGGGGCCATCACGCTGAGAGCAGTGATCCATGTAGCAGGAGGAAAAGCAAAATAAGAAAAAACGGCATTTCAATCTGTGAGTGCCCATTCTCACCCTTGACACAACGCTTGGTGCACTGCTCTAAATAGCATTTTAGAGCTAATGGAGTTCTCTGAATCCTATTTGCAAATTTACTTTAAGAAAGAAAAATTGCAGGAGCCTGGTCATAGTTGGATGAGTGGAACAAACCAATACAGCATTCAGACAGCATTTTAATGCTTGAATTTCATGCTTTTGAAGGTGTTAGACATCTGCTGCTGCATCAGTATTTTAAAATGCAAAGGAAGGGGCAATAGCATTTTTTATTCTGGCAAGCAGCTACTGATGTTGTTCACCTTACTAGCAATATCTCCATTTGCATTGGTAGATAATTATTTGGGGAATCATCTTTCTTATAATTCCCTCCTTTGAAAGCAAAACCATTCACTTTCCAAATGAAACACAAAATGCTGTGCCATGTAGTTTGGCTGTAAAGTCTTACAGAGGAAGTAATTTGTAATTAGTTGCAGGCTATTCAAGGCAGTTTTTATTAGAACGAACTTTGGAAAATATCTGTATTATACTTCAGGGGATCTGCTTCTAATTCGTGGGAGGTCTGTGCTTTCATGTTTCTACTACCTGTGATGGAGGCAGTGGAAATGTCCCAGAGCCAGAGGTCTACATGAGAAGTGTCCCCAGTGACAGCTACTAGGAGAACTTCTGGAGGCCTGGAGGCTCTTCTCTCACCTCTGATCCTGGATAATTTTTATAATCCTTTATAATCCCTCCTCACAATTTCCCCCCAACAGCAGAAGACAATGGGGAAGAATATTCCAGTATCTAGTATAGCTGTATTGGATCAGAAAAAAAAAAAAAATTAGGATATGCAGAACTCTGAGCAACTCTTCCTTTTATGAGAATGCTTACAGACAACCCTTAAACCCCTCTGGAAGGTGGGGCCTTGGTGCATATTGAAAATCTGTTCAGTATTTACTCATCTGTTAATCAGGTGATTATTAAAATGTGAAATGTGAAAGTTTACTGCTCCTTCCTGTTAGGGCTTTTCCCCAACCTTTTTATGTAAAGAGCAGTTTCCTCTTTGCAATTCATGGAGGCAAGATTAATAGATATGGAGGGGGGAAAAAGAAGTAAAATCTCTACAGAGAGCAGAAACTTACGGAGATTTACTTCATGTTCTCTATGACATCTGTTTGGGAAATGGGCAAAGCTCTCAAGTTTCAATCCAGTGTTTTTAACATGAGATGATAAATTCTTGTTTGTGTACACAATATTTCAAACCTTTAATATTTCAAATCCCAGACCACTTCCTTCCAAGCACAAGAAGTACTGAAGCAGAGATCTGCAGAAGCAGATATTCCAAAGATTTAGGGTACTTCAAATGTGGTATATCCGCTTTTACAGTAGTTTTTATAGCAATCGGCCTGATATTCAGCTGGGTTTAAAATACAGTGATTCAATTCAGGACACTCATAAATACAAAAATAAAAGCTGAAGTGTAAGTGATATTCTGGAACATGATATAATGGAGCCTTGCCTATCAAATCATCTGAACAGAACAGATCTGCCTAGAACAACAGTTTTGTCAAGGCCTTTAGCATAGCACCATGATTCAGAACAAAAGGAACACATAAAATTAGCCACAACAGTAATGTAACCACTTATCAATTCTAAACTTTCAATGAAAAAAAAAAGGGGGGGGGAAGGGGATACATGCTGAAGGGAGCTGAAAGAATCCTTTTCAGTGTCCAGTCTGTTTATCAAGTTTAAAGGAAAATTGAGAAATGATTGAGAGCTTAGATGCAAGTCACCATTTGACTGAGATGGTATAGTCAATGGACAAATGATCTTTGAGAAAAGACTTGGGGTCTTCCTAAAAGACTGAAATTCAAATGTCATGGTTATGACTTGAGTCATAACCTCTGGGTCTATTTTTGTTTGACATTGTAGTATCTTTAGTATTTAATAACATTTCTGTCAGCACTGTACGATATTATTTTAAATCTCATGTTTCTGGTCTTCATTTAGTTGATTTTAATCTGTTTTGTGGTGGATCAGAAATGTTTTTACTTAAAAGAAAAACCAAAAACATACACAAAAAAAAATTCCCAAAGCACTTACCATTAAACCATGAGACTTTAGATATGAAATACCTGTAGGAAAAATCAGTGCATTTGGACATAATCATGAGATTCAGACCCATCAGAGGTGAAGGTTTATGGGGAGCAGCTGAGGTCACTTGGTCTGCTCAGCCCAGAGCAGAGGAGATTGAGGGGATCTCATTGCTGTTACAAATTCCTCAGGAGAGAAAGGGGAGGGGCAGACACTGATCTCTTCTCTCTGGTGCCCAGTGACAGGAGCTGAGGGAATGGCCTGAAGCTGTGTCAGGGAAGGTTTGGGTTGGATATCAGGAATAAGTTCTTCACCCAGAGAAGACACTGGAACAGTTTCTGGAAAAGTTCCCCAGGACAGGGATCGCAGCACCAAACCCGCTGGAGTTTAAGTGTTTGGAAGATACTCTTGGGCACATGGTATGAGTCTTGAGGATGTTCTGTGCAGGGCCAGGAGTATACACTCAGTGATCCTTGTGGGTTCCTTCCAACTCTGGATATTCTGTGATTCTGTGAAAAGAGTCACTTTGCATGAGCATAATTTGAAGGGCTGTGGTATACATTACCATTGCCAAAAGGTCCTCTAAGCTCTCTTAGATCTCACATATAATTCAGTTACATGCAAACATAACTGAAAAAAATCCAGGGCATCTTTAAGCATTTTAAAAATTTCAGATTTCTGCTTGACAGGCTTGCAACTGCCACTGACATTCAAAACTCAAGTAATATAGTTCATCACATCTTTAACTTGCACTCACAAATAAACCACATTTATAAAACTGATGAGATAAATTAACAGATTATTATCAAACAAAACCTACAGATTTGAATGTCAAATGAACAATGCTAGAAGGCTGCCACAGGACTAGTGAGGGATAACTGATGGAAATATTCTCTAAGTCTGGGCTCACAGCTTTCCCTTCATATCTGTTTCAGGGCTAGGCATCACTGCCACACTGGCTTCTCCTTTCCCCAGACTCCACATCTCCCTGCATTGTGCAGTAAGTTCTAGAGATAGCATTTAAAGATTCATTCATTAAGCTTTCTTCCCCAAAGGGACGCAAACTCCCAATAGAGTTTAGTGATGATATTTTTTGTTCTGTGACAAGGTAGGGTTAAACTGTTTTCCTCACTGTGGCTTCCCAGAATGTATCTGCTTAAAATGCACAGTAATAGAAAAAGGGTTGTATTACTCAGACTAGGAAGCAGGGCCACACATATATCCACCATTTTTAAGCCAAAGGCTGAGAGACACAAGAATTAGTCTTTCTTTTTCCCAGGAGTACCAGGAAAGAAATAATGCTCAAGGGTTTTTTTTTTTTCCCTTCTAATTTTGCAGCAAAATTTTCTATGAAGCTTCATTCAGAGTCTGCAAATATGGACATGAAATTGAATGTCCCTTAATTTATAATGGAATGCAACTTATACCAGCAGATCTTGACTATGGACAACAAGTGGAACATGCTGTACATACTAATATGTGGTGAGAGAAGAGGGGACAGGCAGTAAATAAGGTAAGAATTTACACAGTGACAAACAGCAGCAAATTCTGTTCACAGCATGGTGAAACCATGGGAAGAGATGCACAGCACAGTTTACCTACGACACCATTTGCTTTCTCCTTTCCACAGAGAACAGAACATTTTCTTTTTAAAAGCAGAAAAACACATTTCAACTGGATCAAGAATAAAAGTGATTGTCATTTATTTATGCTTTAAAAATGCAAAAGAATTTAGGCTGCAAAGAAGTAGTCCTTGACATCTTTCTATTAACTTTGTGTGGTAAACAGTGTGTACAGTCCAGGCAAAGCACCAAACTTAAATGGCAATTCATAGTAGTGATTTTCCCACTGGAAAAGGGTAAATCTATTGATTTGTCTTTCTAGGAGTTTTCATTCTTCCTATGAAATTTAAGAAGGATAAACAGACTTTCCATTCCATATCTTGGGGAAAAAAGTATGAACACTGTACATTTTAGCACCATGTAGGGAGATAAGATCAGTGCAGTAAATTAATTTTTTCTTTTCATAGCAAAAAGAGAATAAATCCTGCAGAGAATGTTGAGAGCTGAAGTGATGGATCACAGTGCAGTAGCTCTATTATGACTGCATTATGCAAATGTTTTTATGCTGTCTTTTAAAATGTGTATGACAGAACCATTTTTGATGATTGATGATTTTGATGATCTACATAAAGACAGATTCTTGACTTCATGGAATCCCAATGACTTCTGTAAAGATGTGTGGGTTTATTAAGCAAATAAGTACTTCTAGCTACTTTTATTGCAAAAATCAAATTACAATTTGTAAAAATGTTAGTAAAGGGGATCCTACAAAAACTACAGGAGGTATTCTTGAACACTAATAGCAGAGTTTATATTGCCATTGCTCATTCTTATGTTTGCATAAGTAAATACAAAATTAGGAGTAAATAATACAGAAATGGGTTCAACCACATACAAATCTCCAGAATTATCTTCAGATTGTGAAGATAACACAATCTCATGATCAGCAAAGCCCTTTTGAAAAATTGATTGGGTACTCAATCCAGAACTCATTTGTCTCTTCCAGACTTAAAAACCCACTGTTGGGAAGACAATAGTTAAACATGTTAACATATTCAAGGAAGCCATACCGGAAAATAAAGTTGTATCAATCCTCATTTGTATTATTAACTTTTCCTCTCCATCAGCTAAGTTTAAGCATACCCCATGCATTCTCAAAAGTCAGAGCACCTTAAGATAAACCCACATTCTCTTTGGAGACATTCAAGGAAGAGAACTCTCTGCTTGACTACTGACCAAAGCCAATTAAAGTTTCTTCAAAATCTGTGGAAGTGTTGAAGACAGAATGCCAAAGTTGAATGAAATATGATAAAGAAAATAAAGGGAAGAAAACTACTAAACTGCCTACATGGTTCTACAAGAAGCTGGATGGAACAGATGACTCAGAATTAAGGCAGCAAATTTGAGAGCGCTCAGGGTAGTTTTGGACAGTGGCTTTTACAAGGATTGAGTAACAGATTTCTCACTTTGCTCCATGAACCCGAACTAAACTATAACTTCAACCCTTTTAGGGAATATTACGAATATTGTGAAGGGGAATATTGTGAAGGTCCTGCACAAGGGTCAGGGCAATCCCAAGCACCAGCACAGGCCTGATGAAAAACTGGCCGAGAGGGGCCCTTAAGGAGATGAACCTGGGGCTGTTGGTGGAAGGGAAGCTCCACATGAGCTGACAGTGTGTACTTGCATCCCAATAAATCAACTCTATCCTGGGCAGCTTCCAGAGCCCCGTGGGCAGCAGGGCAGGGAGGGGATTCTGCCCCTCTGCCCCGCTCTGCTGAGACCCCACCTGCAGGGCTTCATCCAGCTCTGGGCTCCCAGCACAGCAAGGACAGGGACCTGCTGGAGCCAGCACAGAGGAGGCACCGAGGGGATCAGAGGGATGGAGCAGCTCTGCTGTGAGAGAGCTGGGGCTGCTCATCCTGGTGAAGAGAAGGTTCTGGAGAGACCTTAGAAAAGCCTTTCAGTATCTATAGGGGGCCTCCAGGAAAGTAAGAAAGGGACTTTTCATGAGAGCATGTAATGATAGGACAAGGGAGAATGGTTTTAAACTGAAACAGGGTAGGTTTAGAGTAGATATTAGGAAGAATTTTTTCTTTTTACCGTGAGGGCGATGAAGTCCTGGAACAGGTTACTCAGAGAAGCTGTGGATGCCCCACCCCAAAGCCAGGTTGGATGGGCTCTGAGCAGCCTGGTCTAGTGAAATATGTTTGTGCCATGGTAGGGGGTTTGGAACGGGATGATTTTTGGTTATCTTCAAACCCAGTCTGCTTTATAATTCTGGGATTACCTCTGCTTCTTAGGTCCAACTCAGAACTGACATTGCCCAGTTCCCAGACACTTAGGTGTTCCCTGAAAGGGTAGGGAAAATATAATCTTTAGTTGAATCATCTTTTAGACTTAACCATTACTTGGCTACTTTAAAGTTAGCCAAGTAATGGATAATCCTAAAACAACTGGATTTAGTGAAACCTTTTTGAATTTCTGAGTATGGGAAGAAAAACAAAGAGACCACGCTTTCCCCAAATATCTGCACTTATTCACAATACAGGTGGTAATGAATTTTCTGTCACTATCAAACTGAAATAGATTTAAGCAGCTGAAAAGCACCATATTCCATTACCAAGTCTTCCAGACCAGTATAAAAAGCAATCTTCCATGTACTAAATTGAAAATACTGTCTGATTTGCTGAGACATCAAAACTTCCCAATTCTGGAAAGTTCTCAGTGTGACAGCTGTGATGAGCTCTTTGCTGCAGTGATATATTGCTGTAGAGAGCAGAGTAAGGAACAGGAAAAACAAGACATAAAGAAGGTCACTAAGCCAGGAGCTAAAAAAATATTTAGAAAAACAAAGATTTCATTTGAAACTTCAGTTTACTGACACCAACTGTGACAGCAAATATTTAACAAGACATGCTCATAATGCAGCTGGTCAGTCCTTCAATGCCCAAGCAGTGTATGCACGGGAACATGTTGCCCTATTATATAAAATTTCAGCTGAGAACTATAATTGTCTGACCATTTGCTGAAGGAAACTAACATATCTAAATTGCTCAGTCTAAGAGATGCGTTCAAAAGTCTCAGCTTTTTTTCCATAATCAGAGGTGGACATTTTAGAAAGTGAACATGTAAATAAATGTAAAACAAATGTGCCTATTCTTATATTTTATTTGTATTCTTTAAATCAGATTAGGAATTTCCAGGATATTTCTTTTGTGAAGCCCTATCCTAGGCACAGAAAAGGAAAACAATCTTTGAAGGGGATTTGGAGGACTGTTGATTGCACTGGGTGAAACAAAGTTTGGCACTTCAATTAAAAAGGTGAGGTGGGGTTTGTTTTGGGGTTTTTTGGTTGGCTGTTGATTATTTGTTAGGTTCTGTTGGGTTTATTCCCCTTCAGTCTAGAATAAGTAAAGTCATGGAATTAGTTTTAATGATTTAGATGATATTGTCACAGAAACACAAAGACAATAAACTGCACAAAAGGAGTCAGAGAAGGTTATTTAGGACATGAGAAAATATCTTCCTCAACATGTGGAAGGATTTGCTAGTGAACAAGCAAACTGAGCAAAGGGGACTCTCTATAAAGGGCAAGGGTAGTCAATAGTTTGGCCTTTTACTGAGGTGTGTAAAAGTAAGGAATGAGCCTCAGAGAGCTGGAGGAAGCATTTTTTACAGGTATTTGAAAAACCATATGGATGAGATCAGTGCTAGTTCTACATCCTCAGGCTGTATATTGGTGTCTGCGCCCTAATTTCTTACTTTCTTCCTTTAAGATTAAGAAGAAACTAAGATTCCTACCCTTCTTCAGAAGAATAAGGAACCCTAAAAATGTAGTAGACTGTATTTGTATTCAGTACACAGAATTATATGTCTGGCAGAGCAAGAGTAAGAATCACTGCAGTACTTAACTGGAAGGAACTTGCACTAAAGGACAACCTTTCTCCCCACCAGCACTTTGATTTTAATAATGCACAGCTGAAATTCAGTTTTGCTACCTGCAAATTTCTGCAATCTTACTGATGTTCAGTATCGTTGATACTGAATTTTGTTGTCCCAGCAAGGTGTCATGACAGTGACTGTGATCTTTAGAATCACCCTTTTCAGCCTGAGAGTGAGCTCAACAAAATATTATGCTGGATAAATAACTACCTCTTACACTGTAAACAAGGCATAATTTTCCATTTTTCCTTCAGCTTCATAAAATCAAAAAATGGTCACACATTCTCATAAAAATGCCTCTGGAGGGAGACACAGCCCAAAAAGTAGCTTATACCTGATATAAGAAGAATAGAATTAAAGTGTTCATAAGAATCCGAGGATATTTACTTTAAAACATTGAAATAGACACAATAATCTAGTCTGGCTGGGTCTGAACTCTGCAGAATTTTTTTAACTCTTTATCTTACACTTCATAAAAAAAAAATTGCTGTGTTGAGTTAGTTAAATGCTGCATATAAAATAAGAATAATGATCAAAAGCATTAGGTTGCTTGCCTTCTACCTTCATATAAGTCTTTTGTAGTGTTCTCATAATGGGTTTTGGACACGTAAAAGATCCTTGTTTTGTTTATTACCTTCATTTCTTTGTACCCTGCCACTGATCATATAGAATCTGATGTTCACTCAGTGTCACACCAGCCTCTTACTGATACAAATTCACTGAAGATCAGGCTCTTTTGCTATATGTTTTAAAATAGAATAAGTCAGTACAGATTTTTTTAGACACATGCAAATTACTGAATGTGCTTATAACTTTATGTTTTGAAACAGGAAAACACTAGGTTTTGTCCTATACCATGAATTTATACAATGACAATGTCAGGATTTTCCCTATTTGTTAGGTACATTGTGTCCTTTCTGCATCACTACAAAGCATTGTAGTGGCTGAAAGAAGAACAAAGAGAGATAAACTATAGACAGGCAACATTTCTTCAGTGAAAACAGCTAAAAAGGAACCGTTCATAGAGTGATTCATTGGATCTAGAAGAACTTATGTGTTGACATTTTCACATAAGTAGTAATTATCTCAACTAGATTTCTCATTGAAGCCATCCTCTTCCCCTCAACTATCCAAGACCATATGCAAATAATTCCCATGGCATTTGGATGATTTGATACCACTGAAGCACAGTAATAGAATAGCAAAAACCAGTTGTATTATCACAAAACTAAGGTGCATAAAGGCATTTCCAAGACATCTATCTGGTGCTGTGTTCACTTAATCTGGCTACCAAACCACCCAGCTCTTTCTTACATCCTGTCCTGAAAGGACAGGGAGGAGAAAAATAAGATTGAAAAGCTTGTGTTTGTAACAGACTTGACTTGAAGGCTGTGGTCAGTCGATGGCAACTCCTATCTGCAGTTCCTTTATCCTCGTGCTTTTCCCCTACTCCAGTGTGGTTACAGATGAGTCATGGCCACCCCTCACATCTGGCCCTCACCAGACCAAGGGCACCTACAATCAATACCTCAAATTTCCAGATTTTTCTAAGAACCTTAAAATCAGCCCAGATCAACTTCTTTTTAAAAGTAGCTTTACGTTTTCAAACCCATATGATGGGAAAAGTGGTACATTCCTAGCCTAGAAAGACACATTTGCATTATAGGCAATAAAGACAGAACATTCCTGAGAAGTCAAGTCACCCACCCAGAAAGAAAAAGTCTTCTTGTCCAATGTATCCAAATTTGTGCTTTATTACAGATGTGTCTTACAAAGAAGATGAGAGCACCATGGGTGAGGAATCACATTGTGTTCGACTCTCTCAGGACAAATGCAGGATTCAGACTGGGATTCACACTGCCCTGCTCCTTTTTGTCAAAGCATTAGATTTTCCAACCTCTGTCTATGCCTGAAGCACACAGGCACAGTGGAAAGGCACATCTGAACATGTGTGAGCTGGAAACTCCTGGAAGCTACAGTGATTTGCCCTTTTTGAAGAACCCTAGGAACTGGGACTGAGACAACTGCCACAGTCTTCTGGACCAAACCATTTCACAAAAACAAACATTCTCACTGTGGAGGTGATGCTGACATCCCATGGCATCCATACATCAGGATGAATTCCTCCTACAGGTTTCCAGCTCCCAGTCAGTGTTCAGAGAGACCACGATCACAAAAGCAAGAAATAACTATATATTTATATTTAATACAGAGCACTGGGCTTCTCTGAGAGAGATTCATAGCGTGACTTCCTAAATGCAGAAATTATGCAGAACTAGTCAGTCCTGAAAAACAGAAAATGAGTGGGCATTTTTATACAGCTATGAAATAGGCACTGCATGATTCCACACACTACAATGCAAAGAGCTGCTGATTATTTATCACCATGCTTTGTAAAGCAAGTGTAAAATGTTAATCCTTTATGTAACACTTCATTACACTTTCTTTGCAAAAATGAAATTGTTTCATAGCACACAGACTTCATCTCATTAAAAAAAAGAGGAAGATCTAAGATCAAAGGGATCAATTCCTTGCTATCTGTGTATAAATGTTTAATCTGTTTATAGTAAAAGTGGGAAAAATAAATTCTAATTTTGGATGAATGCTTAGCTGGTTGGCTGCACAAACTCCGAGTAAGAGAATTTCAAGGCAACTCAGAGTAGGAAAATTACAAAGCAAAGGGCAGCAGAGCATCAAATGTGTTCAAGAAAACAAAACCAAATGAATCAAACAATAAACGCCTAGCCAAAACAACAAAATCAAACAAAACCCAAGATACCTACCCTCCAAAGCCCAAACACAGAGGGAAATTGAATTTTGACCCCGTTTACAACTATACACTAGTAAATTTCAACCAAATTTCCTGGTATCATGCTTAAAAGTTAAAGACATTTACTCCAGATGCTCTGTCTAGGTTGGGAGTTGTTTTTGTTTTTTTTTTTAATTGCAGCTACTACACGGGTCCCCACAGGAGCAGAAGTTCATGTGCAATATGTGGCAGGAGGTTCAGAAATAATACCTACCACAGAGAACAATGTAATCCAAAGGGTTTTCCAGGCAAGGATAGCAGATTCAGTCTGTGAAAAATATTGCTTTTCAAGACTGTCACATTCAGGAGAGGAAGGAGTACGTAAATGCAAGCTACAGTCAATATCTTCAAATATCATAGGGAAATTCTCCTACTGCCATCAGCACATCTGCAGCAGAGCAGCAGCCCCTTGAAGCCGTGCCAGGGGGAACACAGGATCACAGGGTTTGGAGCTGAGTCCAGTCCTGAACTCAGCACTGCCAGGTCCACCACCAAACCATATCCATGTGTCTTTTTGAGCACTTTCAGGGACAGTGGTTGCACCATTTCCCTGAGCAGCCTGTGCTGCAAAGCCTGACCACCTCTTCAATGAAGAAATTTTCCTTAATATCACATCTAAACTTTCCCTGGTGCAACCTGAGGCCATCCCCTTGTCCTTCCATTTGTTAGCCAGTGTGAGATACCAGCCCCACCTGGCTATAAACTCCTTTCAGGTCTCCTCTGAGCCTCCTTTTCTGCAGGTTAAACACCCCCAGTTCCCTCAGCCTCTTCTTAATCAGACTTGTGCTCCAGACTCTTCATCCGCTCCATTGCCCTTCTCTGGACAAGCTCCATCCCCTCCATGTTCTTTTTGTGGTGAAAAGTCCAGAACTGAACACAGAGTGCAAAATGTGCCCTCACCAGTGCCCATCACAGGGGACAGTCACTGTCCTGTCCTGCTGCCACACCATTGCTGGTACAGCCAGATGCCACTGGCCTTCTTGGCCACCTGGGCACAGCTGGCTCATGTTCAGCTGCTGTTGACCAACACCTCCAGGTCCTTTCCTGCTGAGCAGGTTTCCGGACACTCTGACCCAGCCTGTAGTGCTGCCGGGGTTGCTGTGACCCAAGTGCAGGACCCAGCACCTGGCCTTGTTAGAGCTCGTGCTGTATACAGCACATCACACCAAGCAGATCTTTGTCAGAAACAGGCCACTGGCTAAGAACCTGTTCTATTGACAAAAATCTCTCTGCGATTTTTCTGAAAAAATGTAGTAAATGAGTCTCTCACAGACTAATTTACATGGATTTCATATGATCTTCCTCTAATATGGATAAATGAGAAACAATTAACTGTGTGATGGAGCAAGAAGATTAAAATCAGCCAAGGAGGAAGGTTAGCATAGTGATACTTGTACTAACCAGCAAGGCTTCAGTTCGTTAAGCAGTGGGATATCTTTGTGCACATTTGCTCCAGATCAATTATAAGGTGCTTGGAGGAGGCCCAGTGTGCATTCATCAGCTGCTGAATAGTCAAGGAGGCCATGCAGGTATATCCTTGTCCTGGCAGAGAAGCATTTGCAGCAGAGTTTTGCTGTGATCTGTGACACACACACGCCACTCCCCGCCCTTCCTCCCTCCCACCTTCACAGCAAAACACCTGCAGTGTTTTTGTCACATGGGATTATTAGGAATGAAGATTAGAGGTCTAATTTAGAGAAGGATCCTGATCTACTGGAGATTATGTAGACATATATTATATTAAGCTCATATCCTAATCATAGCATAGTCAAAATATATAGATAAGGGGAGGATGGGAGGAAGCAAGGAAATGGGAAGATGGGAAAGGAACATGCAAGAATCAGCAATGCAATGGTCCTGTCAATATCTGTGCAAAAAATGTTATTTCCTACTTTAAACCTCTACTTTTTAGGCTGAGAGAATTTCACTGGCCAACTACAGCTCTGAGAAATTCACCAAGTCTTTCAGAGTTTGCATTAATTGTTTTATTCCTTTTATCATTTCTGCAAACACTTGCTACTGCAAATGACATGCTGAACTTACTCACTCTAATATAATGCAGTATTTATTTTGCATGTATACACATTACCAAATGTGCCTACAATAACTTCTGAAGTAATTTTGTTGCTCCATAATCTTTGTTTACATTTCTTACTCAGTATATGAAATCCACCTTTTCTCTTCCTACTCTGACCTTATCTTATCCTGAAATATATCAGCTGACAGATGAAGCTCTCATACAAATTCCCTGTGCAGGAACAGAAGCCTGGCAGTTATTGTGAGAGGGATTCAATATCTACAGACAGGAAGATTTCAAAAGGATGAATGAGAATTTATACATCAAGTTGCATTTTCTATTAAATACAACAGTCCCTAAAATGAATGAATGAATGGCCCTGAATACAAGACAACCTCTGATTTTTGCAAGCATTTATTTTATTGCATGGATATCTTCTTACTTCTCCTCACCACACCTTTCCGTTCTCTTCTCTCATCTGCTCCCTACACATCGCATCCTTCAGCCAAGGTTTCCATCTCAGATTTCTTGACCTTTCCTCCCTCCTACTGAATATCTCCACTCATCCCACTTTTAGATAAAATATGTTCTGTCTCACACCTATCCTGTGTCTTAAGCTGTGCAGTGTTAGATTCCCCACACTAATTTTCTGACTGTGTTGTGGAGGAGGTGCTGAAATCATTGTCTATCACTGGCAAAAACTTTGTCTGCTGGCTGATCTTGAGTCATCATCCCCCAAATCAACTCTTCCTGACTCTTTCAGCAAAGTGTGATTTTTAAAAATCATGTTCAATAAAGGAAAAAGGAAAACAGATTGAACTGATAAGTAAAGCAAGGACTGAAATCCACTGCTTCATTTATTGTATGGCCATTTGATAAAAGAATCTGCTTCTGCATCTCTCAATCAGTTTGTAACATAATTTGAGTGGGAGGAGTGAAGGGGTTCCATCTCAGACTTACTCTGTTGAATACTGCGAGATGTGAAGCAAATTCTTGTAAGGAGAGTATTTGATAAATACAAATTAAACAGCAGCAGAGAACAACATCCTTCTTGGAACTCCATTTTTCAAGAACCTTGGTCTTGCTGTAAGAGTTTCAGTCCCTCTGAAAACAGTTTTCTAATAATTTTACCTGCCTCTTCTGCTGGACAGTTTTACTGGAGTCCAGTGAGAAGTTATCCTTTCTTAATCACAAAAGTAACTTTCAGTTAACCACGCAGAGAGGTTGGTTGTAGATCTAAAACATCTCAGGCTGTTGCTTGTAAACTCCAGCATTTACAGGCTTTAAGATTTTGTAGAAGCTGCATTTGTCTCTGCAGATCTATGCCTATTCAGACGGTTAATAATGAGAATGCTTAGGGTCATTAAAAGCTCTAAATAATATATCTGCTGTGGCTAACAAATAGATTCACTGTAGTCTAAGAGCTATTAATTAATATAACTAAAATTAATTAGGAGGTGGCTTATTCATGCAATAAAAAAAAACAGTTAAGAAAGATTAATTTATGTTTTACCTATTTTGTTGAGAGATAAACAGATACATCATGACAATTAATGTGACTGTTGCTAATTAAAAAATCTTCTTCTCAATGGTAACTTCTGTTGTAATTTTACATTTGGGTGCCTCATACTAGACCAGGCAGGCTTTCAACTCTGTGAGCTAATTTTTGCTTACCTTGTTTTTCTCTCCTCCTCTTTTATGTTTATGATTCCTATCATCATCATTACCACCAGCTATTTGCCATGTAGCACCACTTTTTACTGCACAAAGACTTATTTTTAAAAAGCACTTTCATGTATAATGCTCTATCCCACATTACTCTACAATGTAATTTTGCTCAACAATACCAAAGCTACACAGCATGAAAGAAGGAAAACAGTGAATTACTGCATTTTCTGCATCTGACTGAAGAAGTAGAAGGATTAGGCTGGATGCCAGCAGGAAAAAAGAAAAAAAGTAAAGCCACAGACTGAGGAGAAAATATATAATTTATGATCCATTGCTGCATAGCAGATCACCAAAAAAAAAAAAAAAATGGGAGTAGGTCTTTAACAATTTGCTGCACCTAAATTTGAGCAATTTGCACTATCTACAAAAAGCCTTCTGTTTGCTCATTCAAAGGTTGATCTGCAGGTGTGAGATATCAAGAGACACTAAACTGGAGATTAGAAACCCTAGCCAGTGTGGAGTGGTTTATAAAATAATATTAATCTTACTTAGACTAAATATTTTCTGGGTAGATGATTTCAGAAGCAAAAGAGAAAGAAAAGGATTAGGGTAAAATCTTATGGGTAAAGGGGAATGCTACTGAACTCTGAAGGAAACACCAAGGAGGGAAGAAAGCTGACAATTCCAGGAAATTTTCCAGTCACAGATTTTTCTTCATAGAGATAGAGGCAGGTGGATTTTCTCTAGGTCTGATTACATGTAAGTTTAGCCTATGCAAAATTTCAAAACTTGTAGAGGACTGATGCAAAGTACATGAATATATTTTGGGAAGTTTTTATTGACTTTAATTGGGTTGGATCAACTTTTAAAAACTCAGCAGTATTTCCCAGCTGACAAGCAAGTGGTGCATTATTCTTTGCCAAACACAATGTATCTCCCTGTTTAGCCTCCTCTCTTTTATTTCTACTTTGTGTTAAAAGATATTTCTTGTTGAGACTCAGACCACAAAGCTTGCAGTACACCCGAGCTGGGAGGAAGGAAACTCATCTGCAGAGCTTTGCCCTTCAATCTCTTTAGTGACACTCATGACAACTTTGCTAACATCATAGAAACTTCACCATGGAAAATTGTAAAGGGAATAAAGCAATGCCTGAAATTGTATAAACCAAATTCTCAGATTTCCCAATTCTGTACTTGTATTTCCTTGGCTGACTGCAGGTAATAGTAATACTTAAGAGATGAACCTGGACCTAGCTCAACCTTTTCCTACTTGCAAACCTTTTCATGAGATGAGGCTGCACTGGGTGACATAACAGGACCTTAATGATTCCATGATTCTATATGTATTGAATATATTGGTCAGTAAGGACGGGCAGTAATTCCCTCACTTTACTTAAGATTCATGTTAAACTGCAGGAAATAAGTCCCTTCCCTTTTCCTGGAGAGAGAATATGAGTATTTGTCATACATTCCAAGAATCATGAAATGTTTTTGTCTTGGAATGGACCTTGAAGACTTTATTGTTGCAGCTCCCTTTCATTAGATCACATTGATCAAAGCCCCATCCAAGCTGTCCTTGAACACTTCCAGGGATGGGGCATTCACAACATCTCCAGGCAGACCGTTCCAGTGTCTCACCAACATTTGTCAACTCTTCTATATTTCTATTTTACACAATAAATACTTTTAACCAACTCTGATAGTGTATTTGAGCAGGAAGTCTAAAGCTAAAACGAAGGCATTCTAGTAGCATAAGCAATTTTTTAAACCTCCATTTTTAACATTCAAAATCATTTTCTCCAATAAAAACAGGAATGGAGGACACCAAATCTCTCTGGAGCAATGGTGAGTTTGAGATTCAAAAGAACAGTAACCCTGGGACTGCAGGCTGTCAGAAAAAACATGGATATATAATCTCCTGAGAAATAGAATTACCTCAGCCTGCCATGGTTCTTACCTCTTTTTTCAGCCCCTAGAACCCTTTCATTTTTCTCTTGAATGCTTTATATATATTTAAATCTTCCATGCTTCCCTTTTAAACACTTATTTTAATAATAATAATAAAAAAATCTAATTCTCTGAGTTTTTCAAATGCTCTCAACTTTGGCTTAATATTATAATGGAAGTACTGGCTGAACACTGAACTCCAGCAGTCTGAAGTGTGATGAGGATAAATATGGAACTTAATGGTGGATAACTGACTTTGATGCAGTTTCATCAATCAGAAAGAAATAAACTACTTTCTTCTCTTGCAGTAACCCTTTTTAGGAAAAATGTATTGATTTTTTTTTTTTCCATCAGGTAGACATATTAACCAGCAAGGCACACAATGCATTCTCCTGTCTTCAGGGGCATTTTGAGCAGAGATTGATTTTTTTTGTGCTCTATGGGAAAACAGCCACTATTGAGTGATAAACTAAAAAAAAAAAAAAAAAAAATAAAAAAACCAAAAGTGTCCTTCGTCTTGCACTGCGCTGCTGCCAGAGGCACAGAATTAACATTCACAAAAATTTAATTTATGAAAGACAAGAAAAAGAATACTTCTTCCCCTCACACCCCTCCCAGTAAAACTTTTGATTTGTGGGCACAGGAATTCATGGTAGGAGAGTAGATATGCTAGTAAAATTAACGAGAAGCATATTTGATTGCTGTAATCTTCCATTAATGAGCCTATCTGTACATTAATTGGGTGATACAGCCCACTCAGGCCCCTTTGTGACTGATCATTAAAGATCCCATGGCACTCTTCACAAGGGTAGACTTATCCTCCCTGTCCTTGCCAACTTCAATCACAAGTGATAATTTTGTTCTGCCTATCTATATTTTCCTTGCAGTTTCATCTGGATAAGACTTTGCTTTTCATTTCCTGTACAAAACCTGTTGTATAATGTTTCTGTGTGCTATTAGAGAGCTGCAGTTTTCCATTCTGAAGATTAAAATATCAGATGAAATTATTTCTCTATTATGGTTATGACAGAATGTTACAATAGTCTTTTGGAAGTCCATGTGCTACTTACTTAGGTGAATAAGAATAGGTCTATTTAATTCTCAGCTGAAAAGTGGGACTACAATAGGACAACTGCTTTTCCCTGTGTTGATGGCTCTGATTTAGAAACTTTGCAGAAAAGAGCAGAATTTGACCTGTGGAATCAGCACAATTTGAGAATGTGTTTGAGTAGAGAGAAACAAAATTCCAAACCAAAAATAGTGGTTGCACAGGAATTGCAGTGCTGCCAAGTGATCTGAGCACCATGGATGCATAAATTTTTAATGCACCCGTAGATTTGAAAAAAGACATACTTGTTATGTTGACTTCAATAAGTTTAATACATAATGTCAGTTTTGTCTAGAAAAGTTAAATATGTAGTATGATAAAATTGTAGTTGGTGCAATGGTAGCTTCTAATGCAAGCCATATGGTTTTCCTGAAGGAAAGGCTGGAAACTGGACTCTAGTCCTGGCTCACAGTAAAGCCTGGTTGTTGAGAAATCCTTGACTTCAGTACAACCTCAAAACGATGGTAGCTGCTCTGGTAGCAAGGCTGTAACTAATTATTGTGCTGGGTTTCTTTTTTTATTATGATTACTCACTCACCCACTGAAGGAAGGCAGAAATTTAAGTTCAGCTTCTAAATAAAATAACCTCTGATAATTTCTGAAGTAGTACAAAACACCATGTGGTGTGATAGGTAACCCTGTTTTTTTCTCTTTGGAAGGATTTTGCTAAAAGCGTATGATGAAAAATTGAACTGTTTAGAATTTCTTTTTCCCTGTGTTTTCAGGCAAATTATCCCTTAACTTTCTATCCTGTCTTCTTTTCTTCATGAATATTTTCTGCATACCATCTTATTAATGAAAATAACTCTAGAAATGTTGTGTTGAGCAGTGACCGTGGTGCTATAGCGATATCTTAGGTTTACATACCAAAACCTCATCCCAGTCAGGAAATGGCATCACTTGAATAGTTGTGCAACACAGCTGTGAAGGCAGTGCAGAAGCTAAAAGCAGGAACAGCTTGCATTAGCATTCCTACCAAAGAAATGCTGTCAAGTTGTGTGACAATGTAAGGACCAGATCAGGAGCAGCAGCCCTTGAAGCACAGGGAGACGTGGGATGCTGAAGAGAAGGAACACAACAAGGCAGAGGAGTTATTGTGGCTTCTGTCTTCTGGATTCTTGGGGAAGGAGGCAGGTCCAAAGGCCAGGCTCATAAGACTGTGTGACCCAAGGGATGTGTGACAACCTCCTCAGCGTTTTTAAAACTTGTTTATCACCTTTTTTATCACCTGCCTAATTTCATCCTAATTCCACTTTCCCATGAGTGACACAGGCTCCAATAACAAGTTTTGCCAGACACTGGAACCATAGGACAGAGGATAGAGTGGCAGAAGGAAGGGAGGGCTTCTCAGAGACCCTTCAACCTGTTTGAAAGATTTAGAGGACCATGGCTGCCTTCTTCATTAAATCTCCTTTTCCACAAATCATTGCATATTAAGTCAAATGCTTGTAGCACTGAGACACTTTCCAACCTAGATTTTGTAATAATTTAAGAGAGAAGTGCTGAAAGTGCATTTTGAAGAATCAGAAAAATTGCACATTCGTTGGTATTGCAGAGATCAACTTGAGGAACATTTCTGAAGTTTCCATATCATCTGTGAATAAACGCCAAATCAGAAAAAAAGTAAGTTTTTAAAACTGCATTTTCTCAGAGGTTTTTTGCTTTCTTTTACAGGCAGGATAGCATAAGGGAAGCAAGTATTTTATAAGAAGGAAATATAGAGGGTTTTGATTAGAAAAGAAGTCATAACTTCAAGACTGCTCATACCTCAGTGGATTACTCAACACTAATTAGGATATTATTTAAGTAATTAGCAAGACAAATGTTCAGATTGAAATGCAAAATAGCTTATGTTTATACAATGAAGTTTTAATATTAAAGGTTCTTAGAAATAAAACACCTAAATTCCCAATCAGGAAAATATCTTTTGTTGTTGGACTGTGATCAGTTTTCTAATTTCTTAAAAAATCATGCAAGTTTAATCAACTCCTGACCTTATTAGAAAGCCATGAGATCATGACATTTCAAATCTTAAACTAAAACTGTACATTTTTTTGCAAATTAAACAAAGAATTCCCAGTCTCAAATATTAATCTCCAAAAATGGATTTAAACCAAATGACGCCTAATTCCTTTGGTATTCAGCCCATAACAAATTCCTGAAATTTTAATAAGTGAGATTTAATGTCTGGGAGATTTTTTCATAGAAAACTATATTAAAAAATACGACAGTAGTCATACACTCAGACTTTGAAATAGACCATTTCTGAAGTAAATATCCAAAGGTCTTTTCCTATTGTACAATCTTCTAGTCAGGGGAGAGTTTAGCGTTTCTTTACAGTCATACCTTTCTCTCAAGACCACACTTTCTGTACTTCAGCATTTTCTTAACTGTAGTTCAAGCTAGAGTTTTGTTTGAATGAAGCTCTAACACTTGTGCAGGGTGTCTATATGTGGTTTTAAGTTCTACCTCATCTAAATATCTCAGCACAGACTATGGTGGTAGCCTCAAACATTAAAGCTTGAAAACTTTTTGAACTCGTGGAAGCAGACACTCATATTACATACACCAACCTAAAGAAACCATGTTTCAAGTGAGTATTACAAAATGATTTCCTTGTTCTTCAGTAATAAAATTACTTTCAGGAAATAAGTTCCTTAAAACCAAAACCAAATATCTACTAGGAATATTCACCTCCTCTCTGCCTAACCTCTGACATTATTCATGTCTAGAGAAATAAAAAAGGAAAACAAATAAACCCTCCCACCACAAACAAAACACTAGATTTCTTAATTTTTCAGTAACTAGATTGCTTAATTTCTTTAATCTTCCCAGGACCATAAGTCATAGTGATAAAACTATAAATCAGTGACACCTACCAGTTTATCAGTTACATAAAATTCTGTTGACTACAGAAGTTGAGCACCCCTGTCCTGTCCCTTATATTTGGTTCCAAAGGGGACTATCCAGATGACCTCCCACATAGAGAAGAGACTCTTTATGATACGACCAAATTACCGTCTGATTTTTTGGTTAAAGTGAAAGCTGTGTTTGGTCAAAAGAACATTGTGCATGGCTTTGGATGGAGATAAATAATCCATAGGTAATAGAAAAAAATCTGAACAAAAATCAGAGTCATATTGGAAAGCTGTAAATGCAGTCAAATAGGTGCTCTTTAGGATTTTCAAAGTTTGTTACAGATTCTAGGAAGTTCAGTCAGCATAACTTTCTCTGTAGAAATAAAAGGCCTAAGCTCCAGGGGGAGAAATGTTGGAAAGGGGCTGTGGTTTCACAGTACCCATACCTTGTCCAGAGGAAGTTCCTCTCCACCTGCACGGCACTGGTGACACTGGGGTGTAATTCTGGAATAAACACTTTCTTGAGTTGCTTCTCATAACCTGTTAACAAGAATAACTTCTCACCTCTGTTCACTCCTGTTAATAAGGGTGATAAAAGAAGTTCAGGTTCTGAACTCTTTGTTTCCCTCAGAATGTCTTGAGCAAATTTTTCCTTATGGATTGACTGGGTTGTAGAAGGCTAAGGTGTCTTCAAAACATATATTTGTTTATAGTCAAAAACATATATTTGTGTTAAATTTAAGCTTGGATATATACTGTGCAATCTTGCAGCTCAAGGTCAGTCCTTGTTGGAATGTTTTTGTTGGTTGGGTTTTTTCGGTTGTGGTTTTTGTTGCCTTTTCAAACTGTACACAGGATTATACAACTTCTTTATTTACTGTTTTTTTGGCCTCTACAGTCGCTTGATATCTACCATTAACACATGAAAGTAAACAAGACAAATTTATGCAAACAGATCTTCCTGCTTGTTCTGCAGTGCTCTGATACATTTTGCATATATCAACAGAAAGGCATTTAATAATTCACTAATTGAGTTTTTACCTGGGACCATCATTCTATTCATATGGTATCAGCAGTGGCTAGGAAAGCCTGCCTGGAATCCATCCTGCAGTTACTGTACTGGCAGTGTTGTGCCAGTTTGAATTGGAGTCAAATAAATGATACCAAAAGTGCATTTTCCCAGCTCCTTGCAAATGAGACCCACTTAGGGCTGTTCTTACCTTTTGTGCTCAGGGGCTGTTGTTGTTTGAATTCCCTGAGACAGATGTGGTTAAGTCTCCAATCCACTTTTGGAGACAGATATTGAATGACCTTTAAATGTTGCCCTTGCTGCCATGTACACATTATGAGAGGATTAATGCTTAAAACTCACTTGCTGACCTACAGAGGCAATGTCTGCCACAGTACCTGCAATGGTCTCTGTACCTGGCCAACATCATTGGTACTTTGATATTCCAGCAGAATTTCCTCTGCTTCTAATTTATAAGCCATACTAAGTGGCTTTAGATGTTAGTATAAAGAAGTAGAAATAATAGAACAAGTTGCTTAAAATCCCCTGTAATTCAAAACTGCTTTCCAAAAAATCACTGAGGTTTGTATATATACACTTCAATAGGAAAACAAATAGTCTGAGATAACTTCCTTGCTCTGGTGTGCAATTCTGACATTCTAGCCAGAAAAGACAAAATAAGTGAGACATGAAAATCTTTTATTGTTATGTTACTCTGTAGGAGAAGAGAAGTATTGGATTTTTTTTTCTTTTTTTTTTTCCCTATTCTTGCTGAAATGCAATTCATCAGTCTAAAGTCCAAACACTTGTCAGAAAGGATAGCTTTTACATGTTTGTGTCTGGGAAGCACTGAAGCTATTGATTTTTAAATTTAAGAGTCTTGTCTTTTTGGGGGCACATTTGGAAGGGTATCAAGGCTGCTGGAATTTACTAGTCTCAGCTTAGGCAGAGAGTGGGTTGTAGCAATATAATAATTTTATTTAATTTTAGAAAACAACAATTTCAGAACCTGCTATGCGCAAATCACATTTCATAAGAACAAGAGAAAAAACAAAAACTCAACCTCGAATTCCCAAGAGTTTAATTCACCAGTTCCACTGAGATTCTTCCTTAAATCATTAGTGCCCAACAGAGATGAGTAGAGGAAAGGAATTCAAACATTTGACTGTTTCGTGGAATTTTTAGGAAGGAGTGATTCTTAAAGTGCTCGGGAAACCTGCCCTCACCCTGAAAGTCTACCCTGTATCACAGATGTTTTTTTCTCTTGTAAAACCTGATTTCCACAGTCACAGCTTTCCACTCCCAGCAGAGGGTTAACACCATGCAGCAATTGTGAAGCATTTCCTGGTAATTACTACACGCTTTTTGTGGTCCCACTTAAATGAGATCATCTTCAGAAGCTTTCCAAACAAGATCAAGCTCCCCGAGGAGCATAACCTAGGATTAACATTTGGTCACAAATACAAGCCATTAAAGTGGGGCTGAGAATATAAGATCAAATCTTCTGTTTGTAGTGAAAGGGAAGTCACTGAGAGGTCAGATTTGCACTACATGTTGGCTGGCTCCCCCCCTCAATCTATCATGAGAAAATAAATTGAGTCCCAGTGAAAAAGGTGCAATTTCCATTATATTGTGCTTATAAAACAGTAAACTTGCAAACTAATTATTTGGCTGGAAGAGGAAAATGTTGAGTAAACTACACCAGGCTGTTTTCCTACTCAGGTACACCACACCTAGATTTGATCACCAAAGCAAGCATTTACCATAGCAAAGGCAGCCCTCCTGCACCTGTGCAAATATGTGGCATAGATACCTGCAGAATCAATCAGGAATCTGAATTCTTTCCTTGAACAGAAACAACTTTGGAAAATGTTTCAAATGAGGAAGCATCGCAGAACTGATTTTCTTGCCCACTAACAAACTGGGAAATTCCATTTCTTTTGTGCAGGAGTCAGCCATGCCTGTCTAAGGTTCAAATCAAGTTCTGAGCATAAAGATAATTTCCTCAGCACATCAGGTCCCCTTTATTGGTCTAATCAGTTCCATCTGTCACAGACTTTAAACAATAATAATTTCTAAAGCATCCTGACATGAAACTTAGACTTCTGGCAAT
This sequence comes from Cinclus cinclus, assembly GCF_963662255.1. Taxonomy (NCBI): domain Eukaryota; kingdom Metazoa; phylum Chordata; class Aves; order Passeriformes; family Cinclidae; genus Cinclus; species Cinclus cinclus. Next base: position 8,234,013 of record NC_085047.1, on the reverse strand, counting down.
GAGGACTTAAGAGACATATACCACTCTTCTGCAGAAAAATCTGAGAACCAAGCAAACAAGGGAGAAAAGGTTATTATTTCTTGTGTTTAAGGTTGTGTAATTGTTCAGCACAGTATAAATTAGAACATATATAAAAAAAGTAAATCCTCATAATGCTAGAAAGGCTTGACAGTGGAATTCAATTTAGGACTTAACAGTCTGGGGTGTTGAATAATAAGTTTGTCAAATATGTGGTTTATGGTCAATAAAAATAACTTGTTAGTTTTATGGTGAATTAAGCAAATGGTGAGAAAATGAAAAATTAAAGTGTTTTGCTTTGATGATATTAAAAGCTATTTAAATATCTGAAAATTTAGACCAGTTTGATGTACAAAAAGAAAGAAACTGCAACAAAAACATTTTCAAAATAAGTGGCTTGCATTAAATTATTACATAGAAAAGAAAGACTTTTCCCACTGTGAATAGTTACACATTCTTTTTTAATTTGTAGATTTTTCTGGCTAACATCCAAAAATATCAGCTCTTTGAATACTTCTTATCCCAATGCAGCTTTTAGACCAATATGTACTTTTCCCATATGAAAGAGTCCCATGATCAGCAGCACTAATAGATCTGGAGGTATACTAACCCGATTATTAAATTTCTGTAAATTACTCCAATCTAGCCCACCCAGCGGTCCATTTCTTAATGTTAGGAATTTCAACCCAGTAGAATCATCAGTTGCAGTCTTTATTCCCCAAAATGCTCTCCTCTTTTTTCACCCTAATGACATCTTTACCTTTCAGTGCTCCTTACTGACCTGAGAAGGTCACAGCATTGACTTGAGGGATGACACTTGCTGACTTTGGCTTCCCAGCAGGACAATCACCACACACAAGTGAATTAGGGAGTTTTTAAGCCCAGACTGAAGATGCCAGTTTAGTGAGGGCAGTTGCTCTGAATCTCAATTCTCCCCTGCCCCAATTTTCCCTCTCTCGCACAAATCCTTGCTCCCGTCTTCCCTTTGTTAAATTGCCTCTAAAAGGGGATGGGGTAAAAAGCATTGCACGAAGACAATGATCTCTGATATAAAAAACTCATGTCTGCATTAGAAATTATCAGAGAACTTCAGTTTGCAAAACACCACATAAGAAAACACACCGGTGTTTCCAAACACTTCCAAAACACTTCCCAGAACTGACTGGCAGAATGAAATTTCATTGCCTAAGTTGTTCAATGTGTATTGCTGATCACTGTCAGACTGGCAATTCAATTAATACCTACAATACTTTATTCAGCCAAACATACAGCTGCTGAACAATGGAAAAGAACCCAAATGGTTTCTAAATGTATTTTTAAATGAAATTCAGAAATATAATTCATAACATATTAAAAAAATGCTGCCTAACTAGCTCTCTTACAGGTGCAGATATTTATTTATATTCCAGATACCTATGTTTTTTGTTTCCTAAGAGCAATTATCAGAAACCAACTTTCCAGTTGTGTTAATTATTATTAGAAGAATATTAATATTAGACCATTTTGAAACAAAGTCACAAAAACCCCCACAATGAAGAAACACTCAAATCCAAAGAACACACAACAAGAAAAACCAACAAATAAGCAAACTAGCCCCCTAAATCAAAAAAAAAAAAAAAAAAAAAAAAAAAAAAGGCTCTAGAACACAAACCACAGAAGTGAAATGCATGTTTCTGACTGCTTTGGACGCAGACAAATCCCAACTGAGAAACCTTAGTGTTGTGCAAGCACTTTTAGCAGTAACCAAAACCTTGCAGTGTTATCATCATTGTGATCATTGCAATAGCCAAAAACCCAAAACATCACAAGAATAATACAGGCTGCTTTGAACAAAGTCACCTTGCACTTGGCCAAAAAGAGTTATTTATGTATTTGAATCCAGTTATCTCCTGATAAATGCTAAGGCTAGTACAAAATCCGGGCTGGTATGTTAAAACAAATATCACAACAATGAGAGGCAAATAAGCTTAAAATGCAGGTGGTCTGTTGACCTTACAGTTATGACTTTTAACAAACCACCTGGATTTTGTAAAGCTCAGGACTGCAAAGAAAGCATTTAGAGGAATCAAGCAGTGCACAGAAAATCTGGAACCAAGGGAAAAAAAACCAAAAAATCTTTAGACTTATGGTTTTCTTTCCACAGGACACCTCCAGCCCTGCTTAGTCCTTACTTTCTTACTTCGTTGTTTGAGCAGCAGGGACAAAATTAAAACTTGTTCAAGCAGTTTGAACCCCAGGTGATATCAGGACTTAGGTTAGTGCTGCAAAGAAGCCTTTGAGCTGAGCACTACTTTGATGAGACAATTTCAAGAATATTCTGACCTGAATGTAGTCCAAGGGAATTTTACCACTGATTTCTGCAGTCAGGATTTCATGCAGTGAGTTACTGTAATTTAGATTAGTCTTGCAACTTGCTCAGAAGCTGATTCAAAATACAGCGAAGCCAAAGGGAACTGTATTTAATCAAGTTTAATCCAATTAGTTAATTGAACTTAATAATATTTAAAAATGTTAATCAAAGCTAAGTCAATTTCTAGGGTTTTTCTAGGGGGCAAAACCTGTTCCATTCTAAATAATGTATTATTCAAATTTGATGATTTTATGAGCTACATTTTATCTTTTTAGTATATAAGTTTATGGCAAGGGGCTAGGTTTAGGTTGCTTAAGAAGTGCTTTTATTTTTCCATGAACAAAAGGAGAAAATAGCCCAACAACCCTAATTATTAAGTCATAGAAACTTAATAGAAACTTTGTTGGGTTAAATGGGTAGGATTTCCAAGACTTCTGTCTTTCTATATTTATTAAAATGGCTGCACCAGAAACAGTTTGAAATAATCCGACAAAATATTTGCCCTTTATTAGAGTAGGATGTCCCTTTCAGGTCTAATATCTATTTTATTAAATGTCAGCAGTAATTAAATGGGCAGACAATCTAGTTTTAAGTTACTGGATTTACATATTTTATTGTTATAACTTCTAACTTCCCTGTTGTATTCCTGTGCAAAGTAAGCCCTTTCTTTTAGGCTCTGTAACTTAAACCATTTGGCCAATCATGCCAGAAAGCAGACTTTTAGAAAAAGTTTTCTGGTAAATGTGTTTCCTACAATTATATTATAGAAATCATGCTACAGATTAAGTGCATCTCATTTAAAACTGACACTAAAATACTCTCAGCACAAAAAAAAAAAAAAAAAAAAATTGAATCTGTGTTCCAGAGAGAAGGCTCTGAGTGGACAATATGACTGAACTCTTATTAAGAATTTAATGAGGGTATTTAAGAGACAACAGCTCAGTATCACCATGAACAGAACACCCCCAAATCAGAAATACCCTTCTGCCTCTTTGCTATTTGCCTGTTCCTGTGCAAACCCAGAATCTGATTTTGCCATTAGTACATCAGGGCAGGGAGCATCAAAGCATAAAGTAAAAGAGTGTTGGCTTCTGTACAGACTTCTGCTTTCCTTATTCCCTGTGTGCATTAATGAGCTCAGCACCAGAGACATCAGTTGTTTCTGGAGGCCTTGAGGTTCTGTTGCACTGCAGAAATTAAGCAATAATAGAGATGATAATATCAGCTATTTACTCTGTGGGTATAGACCATACCATTTATTCAGAAAGTAAATAAAGCCATATGAATTAAATAAGCTTTTATGATTAATAAAACATGTATATGACAATCTTATCCGTGTGGTGAAAGGCAGAATTTAAATTTCACAGAGAGATTTATTTTCAGATTTAAAGTAGACAAATGGATTTTATTTTTCTCTCCTCATCTAAATTGAAGTTGCTCTTCCTGAGCTGTTCAAAAAGAAACATCTGAGTCAGCAAACTTCCAAGTCAATTCTAGAACTTGCTGGTATCTTTCAGGTCCTGTAAATCTTATACCTGGAGTTCCTTGGGCATTTTTGCTTTTTCTCAGCACTCAAGATGATTTCAAAAGTTTATTCATCTCTCCTCAGAGGTCTCCTCTGATCTTTGCCACTACAGGATTTTATTTCCCATTTGAAGACTAACTGGCCTAGGAAGCTGGTTTCAGAAAGAATAAAAGAATAAAAGAATAAAAGGATAAAAGGATGAAGGATAGAAGTCTTGTGCAGTCTCATTTGGGGAGAGCTGTGTCAGAAGAATGGGAAGAAACTGAGCAACTCCAGGCATTGCTTTTTTCAAGTCTCAAAAATCAGCATAATTTAGTAGGACATAAAGTATTCACTTCGTTTGCCACTATAGCATAACCAATAAATGTATTTCTACCATGAAACAATAATTTCCTTGTGCAAAAGCACTGAAATATCAGTTTCCAAATAAAAAATGTTCCTGAATGCTTTAGAAGAGAAAAATTACCAAAGATGGATGGTTGCTTTTTACAAAGCTTCATTTGCATGACATTTAAAAGGCAAAAAAGAGTGCCAAGTTTATCACTATTAAATAACAATTATGATTTTGAATTAATCTTTGTTATTTTACTAGCATAGACATAGTATGTCATGTGCCTTTCTTCAGAGTTTAAAGATTATCCTTTTATATTTCACATATGTCACATTTCATATGAATATGTTTAAGAAATAATGCCTTTTTAAATAGTATCAAAGTACTATTTAGTCTATGGAAAAAAAAAAATTTTACTCTAAAGATGTAAATTCAGTAATGAATCTCTAACATTTCTGCATTCACATATCCACATTCATTTCAGGACTTTCCTCAGCTTTTCTAAAATAAAACAGAAAGCAGGAAGAAGCAGTAAGGGAGAGAAGTCCCCAAATCAAGATTGCCTTTTAGGCTTGTCATAATTTCATAATTGAGGTAAATGATTTTATTCTGTCCTTGTAAATAGAATAAATGAGATTTTATATTAATATTCAAAATAAATAATTTTCAAATTATTGGTCAGGACATGTGGAATCAGTGCATGCAATATTATTATTAGTGTGTTAATTTGGTAAAATGGATTTAAAAGAAGATGATCAAATCTGGTTAAAAGTGTGGAATGTTAACTGCAACCATGTGTCTAAGTGCTTTACTGAATTTGTAACTAAGATAACATATATTAGCTTGTGCTCTTTACATCCTCCTATTAGCTTTAAGTAATTTGATAATAGTTTTCTCTTAGTAACACTGAAAGATGGATAGGAATATCTCCATCAATAATAAAATAGAAAGTACAAAAATTTACACTCTTTAAAGTTTTAACATTTTTCATTCATATCTAAAAAACTTATTTATAAATGTTTCCATAAAGAACAAACTTTAAATGCATTTTCCCATCATTATATATTAGTAATGAAGCAGACACGGAAATATTACTGATATTATCCAAGAGAGGATGCAATGTTTCTTGAAAGATTTACTTCAGTAAGGCCAGCCACAGAATTTTCATATGATCTTTACTCTGTAATTTGATCCAAATCTCAGAAATTACTCAGGCAGCTTGGTAAAACCAATGTGAGACCATTTCCTAAAAAAGGAGCTAAAAGTTTAAATACCATCGTCTTTCTGACCCTTAATCTCTATGAGAATTTTCATCTAAAAATTACACATTCAGTTTAATCTAATTACCAAGGCTCCTTTTTTAGTACAGAATAAAAAGGCAAATGAAGTGGCTCCCTCATTGGAATTCCTATCCATCGAACCTATGAATAAAAAATAAAAGAACTAATTGGTCCAGTCTTCGTGAGTGCTTTTGGAGAAAGATGAGATGAACCTCACCCTTGGTGATTTCTTTTTCTGTCCTTAACCTAGGAGAGCCAGGCAGGGGTTCTGTGCCTGGCAGTCAGGAGTGGCAGAATCCCTGTCTGAGCAGCAGAGGGATCAAGAGGTAGGAGTCCTCTGCCCACCCCACAGGAACCTTCTTTACTTCAAATGGAGATGTGGTTGGAATATTTGGCAGGTACACATACATTCCCACGTGCTAAAAGCAGGAAAGGTTTTATCCAGGATGCCTGAACTGTTGCACCAACAAGATATTCTAGGATAGCCTGCCTGAGAAGGACACAGATTAAAACACTGGTCTCCAGAATATTAGGTGAGGAAGACACAGCTTCTCCCCTCACATCCTCTCTGGTACTGAGCTCATGTCTTAGAAAATGTCAGTGGAGCATGACCCCTATAAAAACTGTGACTCCTATTAATGCTGCCCTTAAGGGAGACCTGGTTAGGTGCTGTGATAATTTTTAGTGGATTCTGTGCCACTTACCATAAAATTTTAGCAGCTGTTTTCTGATAAGGAGCTCCTCCTGTCCATTTTATGACCAACTAGTCCTTCATGACTCTTTTTCTTAAAAATGTTTTTTTCCTAGGCAGGTCACCCAGGATGGCTATAGAAACTCCATCCTGGGAAAAATTCAGTGTTTAACTGTGTATGACTGAGCAACCTGATATGACTTGAGACTTGCTTCTAAATTCAAAGCTAGCTCTGCTCTGAATGGGACCTGGAACCAGCTGGACCTCCAGAATTGTTTTCATTAATTGTTGTTTTAGAATTACATGTTTCAGTTGTCTGTTGGTCAGTTAGCCAACTCAGCTCCCATTTTAATTTATCAATTGAAAAGGGTTGAGAGCTGTTAATGTTTGAAATCAATCAAAAATCAAATAACATTAAGGCCATAATTGTTTGACTCTAGTACACATAAACCTTAACTCATACACAGCTGCTATGACTGTTTCAGGAAGGAGAATATGATTCTTTCTTTCTCCCATTTATACATTCAGCTGATCCCTGTGGTGACTCACAGATAAATAGGGGTTCTACCACTGAGTTATTTCATAATCTCCCAATCATATGGAGAAATTCTCTTGTATTCTTTATTTCAAATGTATCAAACAATTGTTTTTTACTCCCTTACAGACAAAAGAATTCTCATTAACTTAAACTCTTGCAGAATAAAGTCGATAATGCTTTGTTCGAATTTTTGCTGAGTTTTATCTGATTTTTTTTAAAGATAATTTTTTTTTCCTGGCTAGCAGAACATATAAAGTGAATGAAAGCTTAAATAGACTTTAGTTATCACAAAGGCAGAGCAATTGATGTTCAGGGACTGCCAATCAATGACAATTTTAAATCTGCTTAGGTCTTACAGGTGTTTAGGGATTCTGAGTTTTCCAAGGTTAGTGATTAGAAATATTAATAGGCTTTAAAGAACTTTTTATTTCATATGAAATTGCTGCAAAATTCAAATAATGGGCAAGTCTCAAAGTAAAAAAAAAAACAAAAACAAAAAAAACCAAAAAAAACCCCACATTTTCTATCTTGCAAATTCAGTGTACAGTCAAAAAGAAACTGAATTTAATTCAGGAAAAGAAAAATCTCTTTTAGTTTGAATACTGATTAAGCTTCCATTTAAAATATCAAGGAATTTATTCTTGGTCATTAAATAATTACAAAAAAATGATTACTTTTGTGATTGTAATTTGGAGGTTAGCAGTGCAAAGTGATGACTCCAGAGACAAAATAATTTGAAAGCAAGTTCTGATAGGGATTTATTCTGTCAGGAAGAAATATGTATTTTCCCTCTACAGAGCTCTTGAGATGCTCATGACACTCACTAGTGTATGACTGAAGAACTAAAAAAAAATGAGAAAATTAGGAGTTCTTAGAAAGGACCAAGTTAGATATCCATTAAGACAAAATTCACATAAAAATATTATAGCCAAGACTAAAATTCCATCTTCATTCCACAGCAGAACTCAGAAATAAAAAGTAACAAACAAACAAAAAAAAAAAAACCCAACAAAACACAAACAAACAAACAAACAAAAAAAAAAACAGTGGTCCCTAGCATTTATATCTGTTTTTGCCTCTGAAGTATCTAAGTTAAGGAAAGTCAAAAGCCCAGAAAATTCACTACTGGCAGACAAGGAGGACTTATGGAAGTGAGTTCTTCTCAAAACTGTATGTTGTGTGGGACCATAACTCAATAGAAATAAAATCCTTTTAATGTGGATACCAGAATGACATGAATTTAAATCATATATATTTCTGTACTCTCTATCACTGATAATGATTTCATAATTTCCAATTAATTTGAAGCCTCAACAAATGTTAACTAATGTATATAAGGGAAAAAAAAGGATGATTTTGTATTCACAATCAGCCAACATAAAATATTTTATATCCAAAGATGCAAATGCACTATCCAAGGTACCTGTTTATCTCTTGGACATATTAAGACACATTTCTGAAAACTTGAACAGTATCTTAAATATTGTTCCAAAGAATAAAAAAGTGTTATTATCTTACTATAAAAGAAAACATTGATGTTTGAATAATCTGAATAAATCCAGATATGAACTTGAGAAAATTTTATATCTTGTTATTTCTGGCAAAGTTAACATGAAGAATTATTTCTTCTGTCCCTCCACTTCTTCTCACTTAATGTTTCCTTTCTATTCAACCCCTTTTCCTTTCACTTGATTGTGAGGTCCTTGTGAAATATATCACATATATAGAGAAAGTTTAAAAATATTTCCAATTCTGTGGAAGTCAGCATGGCAAAAAAGCATAACCTCAATGTCACCTGATGCTCCATTTAGCAGCACCAAATGGATTAAAATAACATTAAAGGCCGTGTAAAAGATTTATGAATTGACTTACAGATAATGCAAAAAGCTTTTAAAATGAAGAAATCAAAAAAACCCTCCACTCCCACTCCACATTTTTAGTTGAGTTTTGTGGATCTGATATCTTTTTCTTCCTTTGGTGATCTGGATGAACAAGATTAATAACCAGTAAAAGCAGCCTGTAGCAAAGGTAAATTGGAAATAATTGAGAGGATATGACAGGTATATAAGATGTAGCTTCAAACAGAGATAGATGCTGTCCTGGGAAGCAATTACTCCAGGAAGGATTTAAGGGCTGTGAGGGAGGCAGTAACTAACACCAGTCCCCAGTGGAATAAGGCTGCACAAAGGGCCAGAGATGGATGGATATACAAACCAAGTAATGAGAGGGATGGAGTAATAATTTTACCTCAGTCTGTGGCATCAGTGAGACAGATGATGTAACACTACACACTACTCTTTGATCCCCATAAATAGTGACTATTGAGTAATAACCATGAGAACAACTCAGGGCCTGGGAAAAAAGGCTGTTTAGTGGGAGACTGAACCACCTCAGTCTGTTTAATTTCTAATAAAAAATAATGTTCCATTCTTGCTTAAGTGTCTGCACACATACAAACACAGAGACAAAATTGATGGATATCAATGCCCTTTTTAACCTACATAACAAATGTAATTTATTAATTATGTATTAAAATAAATGACAGTGCTAGTAACTAACAAGTGAAAGGTCTGGAGCCTTCATCTTTCAACAGTTTTGTAATTAGACAAGACCTCCCTGATTTGACAAAACATAGTCTATTGGATTTCAGAGAAAGATGGCCTAAGTATACAAGAATAAGAGACAAAATAGTCCAGGTCACCTCTTATTCTTTTCTGTTCTTAGTCACTAGGAAGCTGAATACATATTCAGAACATTTTAACACTTGCCATAGACTTTGCTAGAAAATGCCTGCCTTAAAAGAAATGAAAAGGAAAACACGGGCCACGGTTAACTGAATAGTGTGAGGTGGTGTGACACTCATAATGACAGACCTGGCAGGTATTTTCTGGGGGGAAAAGTAGGCATCACTGAAAAAGATGTAATAATAAATGAAAAAACCTTCATCATCGAGGCATGATCCACTGAGGAGGCAATTTCCTCCTCAGACCTCCCTGATACCACTGGAGGTTGGGATTGCATGGGCTCCGTGCAGCCTCTAGCCAACATCAGGGAAGGAGGATCCCTAGGATTTGCTCTTCTCCCATCCCACCTGCCTGGCATGAAGGAAAAAATGTCTCCAATAATTTAATGTGATATTTGTTTTGATTTCCTACATACTGGAATTCAAGCTCAAGGAACCTGCAAACACCAACGTCATCCATCCTGGAACTTAAAGGTCTCTTTGAATCATTATTTAGAAAAAAGTCTCCATTTTCCCCTGAAATTCTCTTGTCCCTTTTCACAGAAGCTCAAAACCCTCTCTGTTCTCACATGCTGAGACACAGCCTGATGTTTCCCCAATACAGAGTCCTGACACAATGACTCATAGCTGAGCCAAGAGATGAACCTGACTCATGAATAACACTAATTTAAGAGTAATTGCTACTTTTCTCCTTCTCTTTCTCTTTTTATTTTTTTATTTTTTTAACCTTCTCGTTTTAAGTAATTCCTTTCATTCAGATAATTTCCAAGGTCTTGTTCTTACTACAATGAGGAGATGCAGAGGCCTCCCTAGGTCAGTCATTCTGCTGAAAATACCTACGAAAGATTGATTGCCTAGCAAGCTGAAAAAGAAAAAAATCTAAATTAACTGATACCTGCTGTAATGCTTATTTACAAGGTCATGGCTTAGCAATTCTATTCTTTTTCTAACAAAATCAACTGGAAGAAATGCAGCTAAGATGTTCACTATGGAAACATTGTGGAGTTCCAGTCCTTGAATTACAGAACAATTCATGAAAGGAGGTGTAGTGTTAATAACTAAAGTCAAGAATCAAGGCATGTTCAAAGTATGCAGCAGAAAGGAAAACATAACTGTGTTGTTGTTTTTTCTTTCTTTAAATATTTCTTTATCCTTTGTCGCAGTGTCTTTTTCAGCACTGATTTAGGATTTAGATTTTGGCATCCTAATCCACCTTTCCCTGAATTAGCATTAGTGCTTCATAATTAACAATGTCTCTATCTCCTTTTCTCTGATTGTGCATCTATTTCCTTCTGTTTCTTGAAACTATTTTTTCTACTTTTTTTTTAAGAAACCCAAAGAACTTGTACCTTTCCTTCTCTTCTCAGTGGTGTCCTGTGCTTGAGCTCTTTGGCAAGTGCACCAGAGGCTGCTACCAGGATTCCTCTCCTCTGTTAAATATTCAGCACTCAAATGAGTGCTTTTATCTTTTGCTTGATCTGTGGAAACTTATTCAGCTTCAGGACAGAGGAAAAACAGAACAGAACAGAAAATGGACTGCTAAATTCTGTGTGATACTTTTCCATTCTCCCTACTTATCCAGGGCCCTAGAATGCAACAACATATTTTTGTCCCTGAAACATCAGTGTTGCTGTCCCTACACAGGAGTCAGACCCTTATTTTAAGGAACAGCAAAATTGGGTAGGACTAGGCAGTGCAGTTGGATTATGCAGTGTCCCTTTTCCAGCTGCACTGCCACCAGTCTGCAGCAGCCAAATGAATTACTGAAGAGCAGCAGCACATCTTCTGCCTTGTTCCAACTCTGACACCCGCAAGTCCTCCCTCACTTACTCACTAACCAACAAAAATCTACCTAGTTATGCCACCAAGTAGATTTTCCAATGGGTTAATTAAATTAGCTGATGGAGAGGTTCCATGGGGATTAGAACCAGTACAAAGTAATCATCACCTGCCCAAAGTGGGGTGAAAGGTGGCCCAATCGGGACCCTTCCTTCCTGTGAATTTTGAAAATTGTCAGGCAGTGTCTCAGTGATTTATATCCCAAACAAGTTTGATTCAAACACAATTCTTATTCCCTTTATTTTTCTTTCTACAATCTTAAGTGGCTTTTTTTTATTCAGATCACTTAATTGATCTGAAATTATCACTGACTCATAGCAGGAGTCATGCAAGCAGATCCCATTCCCTGGTGCTCTTGCCTGTTCCCTGGCCATCATCTTCTCAATTAAAAAAATAAAACTGCTTTTTCGGCCACAAAATAAGAAACAGACCTGCATTTAAAAATAATCTGTCATAAATTTAGAAAATCATTACCTCTTAGTCATTCATTTCTTCGGTAGGCAAGAGAAGTGTCACTGATAAAGGATCTGTAACAGACTGAAAACAAGGGTCGTTAAATTCATTTGTATCATTGCAGCCTTTTTAATTTGTCTTAATTTTGCCTTTTTGGTTGTCCTTGATTCTTACTGGACTGATCCCAGGGGTTTCAGAAACACTGGAGGGGGTGGTGGGAAGAAGAGGTAGAGGTATCCAAAGGTCCTGATATATTTTTTTTCTTTCATTTTAAGAGTGAGAAGACTAGAGTTTAAAGTAAAGGTTTTGATCCTGGTGTAATATACAATAAAAGTTACCTTAAAGTCAGTTCTCTCCTGAAGTCATGGATACAGACAAGAAATAAAGACATATGATAGTCCTTAAAATTAACACGACATTCACATAATATTTTGTTGTTAATTAATAAACTACATAAATAAAAAGTCTTGGTTGGCTTCTGACAACCAGAGATTAATGACTACATTAGGTTTCAGCATATCAGTCCATGATGAAAAGTCTTAGATATTTAAACACTGCTTTAATTAATTCAAACAGTATTTTTCCAGTTTCTAGATGTAACTGGAGTATATATACATGTGGATGTGGATTTCTATGTGTATGAGAAGGAAAAAGGAAAATAGTCACTTTACATTATCCTGTGAACTTTGAAAAGTTTCCTGTTGAGGTTCAATGCCTACAGCAGGCTTCCAAGGGCTCAGTATGCCAAAATGGCCCTAAGTGAACAAAGCACAGGTCTTATCAGCCACCCATTCATTTTTAACCCCCTTTTTGCACCTTCAATTTATTTAAAAACAAAACAAAATGAAACAAAAATACAGTTTTATTTTATTGCTAATTCTGTTAATCCAACTTGCTTAGAGCAAGCAGGGACTAGAAAACCTGATGGTTACATCAGTAACCCCATGGTTCAGCTGACTGTCAAAGAAGAAAAACAAAATGCATTTGCTTCATCTGAACAGTCAAAATAACGAGAGCCAGTTGTGAAGACTGACTGATAAAAACAATAAATTGTGGAAGTAATAAAATTGTCGCAAGGGAAAGACAAGGAATAAAATTTAATGAGACAGAATGGACAAGGAAGTAAATTATTTATTTGAAGTCTCCGTTCAGACATGACATGCTTCACTATCTTTCATTAAATCATGCATAGGTCTGACCTGCTGCACTGGATGTAGTCACTGTTCTGTCTTCTCTCCTATGTGCACGACATTTATTGCAGACTAATCATGAGCAGTTGTTTCACTAATAATTTATTGTCTTCATAGTGTTGGCCAATGTTGATAGACTCAGCCTATACTCGACAGAAAATTACCTAATGGAAAACCACTCTATAAAAATGATAAAGGGATTTTTTTTTCCCTGCAAAGACAGCTGAGGTCTTCAAACAGCGTGGTTCAGCTGGTGGGCATACAGTCAGAAGATATTATTCTAGATTTCAATTATTTTCACTGAAATTATTTATTCCTTGGTAAAAATATATCCACCTGGATTTGATCAGTCAAATGCATGCCAGCAGCTCCACAAGCATAGGGAAGCATATAAATGGTTTATATTTGGGCTTACATTGAGAAATCATGGAATATATGTGTTCTTGGACTTTTTAGATGACAAGATGCATAGGGGTTGGTAATTCAGATGTAATTAAAGCAGTGGCCTTCAAGCCCTGTTTCCTTTTCACTTGGTTCAGATAGAAAACAAACAACCTTTCATTAGCAAAAAGCTGGAGTGATGATCTAGGCTTTAATATGTTCTTTCAGCTGATGAATTCATTCCCCATTTTAGGTTCCCAGGCTGTACAACGTTTTTTTCCATCTAGCCTACTGGGGTGTGAGAGAGAAAATGTAGCAAATTATTTTACAGGCAGGGAATAATTTAAATGAGCTATAACATATTGTATGGTGAGTGTTCCAGTCACCAGGAATGAGGGGACAAGCCAGAGAAAAATTTGCTGCTTCATTTGATGATAGCTGTTTTTTTCTCTGTAGTTCTGGGAGCTACTCTGTAAGACAATTTCCCAGTGGTTTGAAGGATGGTTGGGTGCATGAAATCTACTGAGTAGACTGAATCCTCATTTCAAGCATCTCATGGAAAACTAGTGACCATTTTACTTCTGCAGTGCTCCTTCTCACAACAACTTCTTAGAATGCCTTTATGAATTAAAGTATTTCTAAGCAATTTCCTTAGCCTGGAAGCAGAGAGAGCTGCCAACACAGAATACACGACAAATTTTACATAGCACACAGTTGGTCTTTAGTGAACTGACTCTCAAATCAATTATGTCTGCTGGCAAGGAAGCCTTTACACTCTAAATAACGTAAAGTGCAAACTGTGTGGCATGCAATTCCTTTCATCAGTAGCAAGATTGATTTCACCTTGTGGTATCTCTGTCCTACAGAAATGGCCTTTTTTAGTTAAGTTTTCAAAGTTATCACAATAAAGCAGTAAAGTCTGCAATGTGCAACACAAGTTACATCTGTTTTTCTCAGATCGGATAGGCAGTCATTAGTCAAAGTAAAAAATTACTGAAAAGGCAGCAATGAACATTCTTTTCCGTTCCCTGTTATAGTCTTGCAAGAGGAGTTTGTATAAAATACCTTATTTTAAGCTTTGACAAGGTTTAGCACATATTCAGGATGACATTCAGAAGGAAAGGCAGACTATTTCAGAGTATGTGAAGGGTTTAGTCACAGTACATTCATTCCATGTAATTTTATTTATATGCTTGCCCAAATAACCTAAGCAAAGTTGATGTGCCAAACATCTGTATTGGTCAGGTACATAGGTGTGCCCTTCTTCAGCTTAAGGGAGGACTGTGATCTTGATATCTGAATCCAGTAACCTCAGGATGGCTTTTCTTTCAATGGTTGTGAAAAATCCTCCATTCTCTTTCCCAGATCCATGTAACAGAAAAGACCTTAAACTAAGAATGTCTTTGCCAGTGTTGTTTCTCCATGGCTTCACTTGGCACCCAAGTGTAAGGAAAAAAAAGGTCCACAGCTACTATTTATTTATTTATTTATAATATTATTTTAGAAAAAAGTAAACTTTCTTTGGCTACTTCTACAAAATACTGCACTAGAAGAAAATGTTCCTACAAAAATCTAAACATAATTGAGGAAAAAAAATCCCATTCTTTACCACAAACAAAAACTTGCTGCTTCTTATTAAGCCTATAAAAATTGAACTACCTTTGCAGTAATAGAATATGCATTTGGTTTCAGCAAATAAAGTATGAATTTAAAAATGAAAAAGAGAAGAAAAAAATAAAAGATTAGTTTATCTATTTAGCTTTAGGATTACAGCCAAGGTACTCGAGTAAAGTACACATTTCTCTGCTTATGGAATAGCCTTTGAAAACTGAGTGGTGAATTTGTTTTACAAACATGATCTGTGAGTTCAGAAAGAAAGAGGTTTTGTACAATTGAATCTGTATGGCTTCCTATTCCATTACTAATATTGTGTATGCATAGGGTTTTGTTTCTTTCTTTTTGTTTGTTTGGTTTTTTTTTGTTTTGTTTTGGTTTGGTTTGGTTTGGTTTGGTTTTCTTGTTTGTTGTTTTCTTGGTTTTTTTTTTTGTTTCTAAATAAGGGTTTTTTGCAAATCTTGAAGATGTAAAAAGCAGTCATTGGACAAAGTCAGACAGGAATTTTAGCAGAGAACCTTACCTGTGTTATGTAGAGTGGTCTTAATTTCTAGACCAGCAAGCCTGCAGAATATCATCATTACAATCAAATCTGAGTTGCCACATTGTAGATGACCCTGTCTCCATTGACTTTAGTCTTTGAATTAGGACTTTTTTCAGTAACTTGAGTAGTTCAAAAGAGCAAAAACCTGAACGTTTCACAAAACACCACCAACCCCCAAACCAAAAAGGTTATTCAGTCACTTTTTCCAGGCATTCTATGAATACACGGGAATTACGCAAAACTCAAAGTTCAAGTACAAGGCAATGTTTCCATCAAACCATGTAAACCAAAGCTATGCTGCAAGATTTCCAGCTCTACTCACTGTGTCAGCTGAACTGTGTTCTCTGAAGATCCATGACCCCTATTTATTCACCAGAACTACACAGGCATTCCCTTTATCATTCTGTGTAAAGGGCCAAGACAAACATTGATAAACAGTAGAAAATATGACACTGTACCTACTCACAGTTTTAACCTTTATTTGGACAGGACACTGATCAATGCTTTGCTATGCTGTCACAGCAAACCAGAGTGGAAGTTAGAACACAGCTTCATATTCAAACCTGGTTTTAGTCATGTGTGTCCTTGGGATTGCAGAAGGAAGACATGTTCAAATTTGCCCACAGCCTCAAAAAATTGTTATTGTCTTTTGATTTTCTAAGCAAAATGAGACAGCAAAACCACACAATTATCTGACACATTCAGGAAATTATAAACCTTTTCAACTGCATTTTGGATTTTCCTTAAACATATACTTACCAATTAAAAATTAATGCCTTATTCCAAGTAGTCAGTTGCTCTAAGGCAAAAGACATACTTTTTAGCCAGTTCTATAAAAATACTGTATGAGATTAAATTTCAGAATTTAGGTGCAAATTTTGCTCTTCTTGCTGTGTATATAGTTTTGCTGTGAATAAACTTATTTAGCTAAATAAAATTTTTTAAAAGGCTATTAAATTATTCAAGTGGGAAGAGTAGCTTATAGTTGATAAATTTTTATTTTCTTTTTTTTTTTAGAATTAAAAAAAAAAAACAGAAATCCTGTAGTGGACAACTGAAGGGGAAAATTTAGTCCTGTTTTTAAATTACTCACTATCTTCTTAGGTAGTTGAAATTACCCTCTTTCAATCATTTCTAGCATATATGTTTTCCATATCCATGCAAAAGTTCTCTTTGTGAGAACCTCCTTAAACTTCTTTAATAAAATTTCACAGCAGTAAATTTGACAGGCTAATTAAATATTTTGCACATTGGATCTTCTTTACAATTTGAACTATTTTCTGTTTCAGTTTCATTGACCGTTCTGGCAGTGTATAAAACAGCATTTGATTTATCTTCTTTATCTCACCCTCCTTTACATTAATTTTCATACAAAGCCTGACCTACCCACCATTTGCAGTAATTAGAAAAATTTAAAAAATCCTATAGACTAAATTTGTTCACATGATGGGTTTAGAAAGTCTTACATGAAAATTTACTTTTATTTTGTTTTATACTAATGAGCAAATTCCTGAAGGTTTTAGTTCCTGTGACACCATCACAATCCATAGGAAGAAGATAGTGCATTGTGTCACCAACACTTACAAGCACAGTTTCTCAAAATGCCAGTTTTCAGTCAAACCCTACTGCTTGTTTGCTTTCAGTGTTAACAGTATTGCAAACAGTATACTCCTATAACCATAACACACATAACTCATTCAGTAAATACTGTTCTCTTCATTCACTCTCCTCCTCATTAAAAAAAAAAACAAAACAAAAAAACCCACCCTATATTTCTTTTAAAATTTATTACTTAAGTACATGATATGGATATTACTGAGAGCCTTTCTCACACTTAACAATGCAGGACGAATGTCAGGTGCAGCAGTCAGCAGGGAAAACAAGATGCTTATTTGAAGAGGCAAGACCAAATCAAAATAAACTCTCATGTCAATTATTAATTTATGTCTCTGGAGCTTTGCTGCTTTTGCACTTATAGCCTGTTTTTTTCTCACTGGGGATTTTCTTGAGTTTGTCAGAAGAAGGCTATAAATGCAAACTGACCATATACCTTTGGTCTGACCTCAGACAAATTAGTAAAATTAGGTTTCATAGGAATAAGTTCCCCTTTAAAAGGGAACTGTTTATATCTTTTGAGTCAATAAACTCCCCCAGGCTAACACCACCTCTGCTCTCAACATTCAGTTTTTCGCTTGAACTTCAGAGACCAGGGATGTGAATTACTGCACTGATGAATGATGATTATTCACCACAACCTTCTTTCCTAAAAAAACAAGTTGTCTCACTGGACAGGACATAAATATTAATAAAAGCCATCATTGCAGGAATCAGTGGCAAGATTAGAGAAATGAGAAGTATCCACAACCTCTGTAGTTAAGCTTGCCTAAGGGGAAATGATACTACCTGGTCCTTGATGAATCTGTATCTACAGTAAAGGTAAAAAAAAGATTTCAGAATTCAAAGAGAAATAATTTACAAAAGTTATATCGTTTGTATGTGTGGGGCAAACACCACTTTCTCAGTTTTAAAAGTAAAATGGAGTTTTAAACAAACAGGAAAATCAACAATCCTTTTGTTCAGTTTCTTGGAGTGGGAGATGACTTCTACTTTAGAGACCAGGGTGAGCTTAAATTTAGCACAGAAAGACCTCACAGTGTGCCCAGATTGCAACAGGAGGAGCATTACTAACTGGCTGTCTTTTGCCTTTCAGATTCTCTCATCATGTTCTCACCTCTCCTTCTCAAGGCTCTGGATCCTGGGAAATATTTGGAGCCTTCTCAAACTGAGATACAAGTGAGAAATTTCCTCAGCTGCACCAAATACCTCCTCCCCTCCTCATCAAAATGCTTAAGGATATGCTGGATACCCTTAGAGGTTTCCCCACAGGAAAGAAAAAAATAACAAAACCAAAACAAACAAACCAACAAACAACAACAAAAAAAGAGCCAACTCCTCAGAAGGAGCTTTTACTAAATACTTAAAATCTGATTGATAAAATATTCTTCAGGGAAGTGAAAGAGCCAAGCTCAAATCTTCTCTGTCTTTGCTGATCCAGGCATTTAATCCTAAATTTTGTAATCTGAATCAGTTCTGGGACTGAAACTTCTCTACAGCTGGGGCTGTGTGGTATAGTGTATAACTGAAACACCTCTGGATAATTTTTGAAAAATAATTGAAATACCACTTGCAAAAAAAAAAAATTAAAAATTAGCACCTGGAATCAGAGAGATACAATCATGCCATATATTGAGGCTGTTGTGTAACTCCTTTAGTCCCACAAACAAATAATTTATTTGGAAAAAATTGGACTAATACCTGTCAGAAGAGAGTCTGAGATACAATCCTAAAGGTAAGAAAAGTTTTAGAGACAGTGGAATAAACAAGGCCTTGAGAAGAAATTGTATCAAAAATCTATTGCTTTTTGGAAGAGTCTTGAAAGGGTTTAAAGGAAGGAAAATGGGAGCAAAACAGTATCAAGGGATAAAATAAAAAAATTCTGAGGTGTTTTAATGTTGCCTATTGTTTTCTCCTGTCAATTGTCTTTCTGATTTCCTGTGAAAGTGTGATGTGTAGACAATTAACCTTTTTGATGGATCTCCAAATTTGAAGTTAAATTTAGTTCTCCATTTACACATTCATAATAGTTAATATCACATTTTTTCTTCTCAGTTTTATTCTATTTTATATGAAACTGTAGTCAACGTAGTGTACCAAAGCACTTTCATTTCCATCATATTTGTGCAGATGTTAATGCCACATACAATGGAAACCAAAACATAGATTCAATATGTGTGCATGAATCTAATATCTACTCTTTATTTACTTAGATGCACATTTTCGGTGAGGATAAAAGAGAGATTGATCCAAATGTTTTATCTTTGTGTTGAATCTTCCATGTATTCAAACAATTTTTTCCACTGATTTATCTGGGTTTATTTCTTGGTAATCCATGGGTACTCTTTCTTAACCCATTTACCATTTAAAATGAGGAAACATTATTAGGGGTTCTTGTCTCCTAGCAACAGAATTTCTTCATAAATTGACCCTTGTATTTTCTGTGGATTGTGGAAAGCTCACATAGGCTTTTTATACAATTCAGATATATCTTAACACTAACACAATTTGTGTGTTTGAATTTTTATCAAAAAATAATTTAGTTCCTGAATTGGCTAAGTGACTCTAGCTTTAGTTTTAAAAAAAACCCTCAGCTCTTTCCTATATTAACCTTTCAATAATCTATTTTCATCAAGAAATGAGGTGGAGGGGAAAAGGTATTCCTTTGAAACATTACTAAAATATAATTTTGATAATGTGTTTTTAAGCGTGCTTCTGAGTACCTATTTACAGGATGGTGGAAAGAATTTTTTCCCTCCAATTTCCCACAAGATTAGGTCAGCTTAATTTAAGACCCCAATTCTTGGTCTGGAATAACATCTTGCTAATTAATAAATCAACATATAGAACTAATGCTTAAAAACGGTGCAAGGAACTCACTGTTTCCAGAAGAAAGAGTCTTGGCAGACCCTACTGGCAGTCATTGTGCAGGAATTTCACAGGACTCTTCATCTGGAACAAACCCAGAGGTGCCTTGTGCAGGCTAAGTAGAGCTTTCCTTCCTTGCTACATAAAATCTTAGGTTTATAATGAAATAAAATTATAGAAAATTGTCAGCGTCCGACATTAACGTATGTTTTTGATATATGGAAATTTGCAGACTGTTATGGTACAATGAATTAGAACAGGTATTCATTGACAGCAAGAGGTTGAAGAGTGAGACACATGGTGTTAGTGAGTTCAGGATAAATGTTGTACTAGAGCATGTCTCCCCTTTGCCTTACATGAAAAGCACTGAGACATGAAACACAATTTTTCTTTTTTTTTTTTAAACTGGTCCTCGTATGAAAAAATTAAGTCCAGTTGAGCTAAATGCATTCAGGGCTTTCCATTCCTAACTGACTTTCTTTCAAAATATGTACTTTGGTTTATGCGCTTGCTTTTTTCCCATTGTTGCTCTTTGGTCCGATAGAACACATTACTGCTATCTAATTTAACTATATTTTGGCTGTGCTTAGTATGAATGCTTCTTTTCTTTAAACATATCCTTAGACCATCAGTATGCACAGACCTCTTCTGACAAATTCTATCCAATAACTCACAAAATCCCAACCAACTACCAATCTTCTTATTCAGCTTTGTGCTATTGTACCAAAATATTTTGAAGAAGTCTCAGAACATAAAATATAGTGAACATTTTTAAGGATGGGCCTGATATACAAGAAAAGCCCAGGGACTGTTCCAGAAGACAAATATGTTGGTACTCCTCTCCCTGCCAAAATGCAGATTGTTTCATTTCATCTGCTTGGTGGAGGTCTCTCAGTACAATCATAAGTACCTGTAAAAGTGCTTTCCGTGACCTGTGTGATTTTTTTCCCATTGCGTATATATATATAATACACATCAAGCATTTAATGACCTGTGAAAGGGAAAAAAACCCAACAAAACAAAAATAAGACATACACAGAGATACACAGGCAAAAAAGGAAAAAGGAAAATGGGAAAAGGAAGGCAGGGCAAAGCAAGGCAAGATGTTGGATTACAAATGATTTATGAGAATATCTGTCTTTCACATGACTCCACCTTTTCTTCCACAGAGCTCTGAAGGAAAACCCAAACCAGTGACAAGCAATGAGGGTCATATTGGCTAGAAAGCTCCTGATAACTGGATAGTTATAAACAACAAACTGCTAAATGCCTCCAACCTGAGGAGTAGACTGAGTGGAAGCTCCAGTTTTGACATTCAGCTATGTTTACCAACAAACTCACAAGTGTAGGAATGAAAGAGAAAATTCAATAAGTGTTTCTGGTCTCTTGGTGCTTACGGGACCAGTTCTTTCACCCATATTTTCTGAGCATCTGTGTTATTCTGTATCTCCTTGAAAGGAAACATTAAGAATTTTGACAGAAGAAGGAAAAATAATGAGATAAAAAAAATAGAGTAGATTTCTTAAAATGTAATTTAGGTGTTGACCAATGCCCTCTGCTCTCATTTTTCTTCTACCTTCAGTGCTAATAAACACACACATATGCAATGTAATATAGATATTTTTCCATGTTACAGCTGGATGGGTTTGCATCAGTGTGATCCTCCAAATTGTGGTGAAAACAATTGGAAAACATTAATTCAAATCTATTTCAAGTCACAGGATTTATTGTCATCATAGACAAGCAACAAAATTTCTACATAAGTTGTCAGCCTGAAATATAGTATGGTGATGAAACTTCATAGAATATACGTGTGTTACATGTCACAGTTTGTTTGATTTTGCCCATTTTCCTTGGTAATAGGAAATACAGATAATTTACCCAGAGATGTAACATAACCCATGGAGTCACAGGGCAAGGAAAATAAAGCAGCAGACATTCTTTCATTGGCCCTGGCTGCACATAACTGGTAATAGAGCCAATATGGGAAAGTAAGCACTTTAAAACTTAAATTTGACAACATGATCACTACTATTACTTATCTTATGTTCACCTTGTATTCACTTAGTCATGTCTTCCATATTTTCAGGGATGGGTCAATATTTCATACTTTCAGTTCACAGCAGTCTTTACTCTGAATTTGCTCTCAAATTAGGGACTGAAGGGCATTTCTTTAGGTTAGATATTTTTTAATAAACATAGATGGCATGGTTGTATTCTTAGTAGATGAGAAAAATGACAGTAGATGAGAAAAAAGACAGGAATTCTCATGAATAATCCTGTGATCAAAAACTTAAAAAAGCAAGACTGCTTGAAATATATTCATAACCCACTCGTATACTAAGCTTTCTGCAGCATATGTTTTTCTGAACTGCTGTGCACAGAATACACTAAAGACTCAGTTCAATTGATTTCTGGAGTTTGAAAAAGCCCAGACAAATTATTTCCTTTGTAAAACTCCATTTGAATATCAAATAGTATGGAGCTGGATAATACTGTTCTGGGGACCAAACAAGGGTGGCCTACTTAAAGATTCCATAGAAATGACAGCCTCGGATCTTTTCTGAAAATCTCTTTTCTTTCAGATCATAAGGAACCTGAGCTGAGGTTTTCCTTGTTTGTTTTATGTTGTTTTGGTTTTGCTTTGCTTTGTTTTGTTTTCAAATTTACTATAAAGGGCTCTATTCTGTAATTACTGCTGCCTCTGGAAAGTTTTCAGGTTGGTTATTGATGAACAACTTGGCCAGTGGGACAGAAAGATCATAGAATCATAGAATAGTTTGTGTAGGAAGGGACCCTTAAAGGTCATCAAGTTCAACCCTGCTGAAATGAGCAGGGGTGTT
Source organism: Cinclus cinclus (assembly GCF_963662255.1). Taxonomy (NCBI): domain Eukaryota; kingdom Metazoa; phylum Chordata; class Aves; order Passeriformes; family Cinclidae; genus Cinclus; species Cinclus cinclus. The sequence continues at coordinate 8,211,191 of NC_085047.1, read as the reverse complement.
TTCAACACGACATGTTCATCTTCAAGCTGAATGAACTGGGGTTGGGTCCAGACAACAGCCACAGCCAATGGCTCCATTTCCAGCCAATGTTGGAAATGTTGACTTTGCTTAATGAGGGGAAGGAAAGGCCAACAGCTTCTGCAGCTTCTGCTTCTGCAGCTTCTCACCACCCAAAATGTAGCTGTCAAGGAGAAGATAGAGCCAGACTCTACTCAGGGATGCACAGCAAAGAGGCAGTGGGCCCAGCTCAGCACTGACACTATATAAAAAGACAATTCTCCTTATGGGCTCCACAAAGCAGTAGAACACAGACACATAGACTCTGCGTGTTCTCCACTCTTGGGGATTTTCACAGCTCAACTGGACAAGGCTTGGACTACTCTCTCTAACTTCAGTGTTGGATCCAAGTTTGAAATTGGCTGTGTTCTGTGACAGAATGACCCCCAGTGGACACCTACAAACTCAATTATGCAATGATTCTGTTGAAACTGCTTAAATTTAGAGTCTTTTGGTATATGATAAGGTGGACAGATCAGGGATTTGAATTTCATTTCACATATGCCAGATAACAACCTTGTACAACTGAGAACAGAGTTGCTCAAGGTAATTATATGTAAATGATTTTTTAAGCAGCCTGAATTACCTGCTTTAACTGCTCAGCCTGGAAAAAGCCAACAAGTGAGATTAGCCTATTTTCAAATTTTTTTCTGCTCCTACAGAAAATTGACACAAGTTTATATTTTTATAAGAAGACTAACTGAAGTCCTCACAAAGCTCATTTCTTTTGAATCTAAGAGGAACTCCAAAGTCCTGCTGCATTAGGCCTTGACCTTTTAGACATTTCCATCTGTGAGAAAAACAGTATTTGCACCTTGATGGTGATGCAATCTGGGAACACAGCTGTTATTTTTTAGTGTAGATATAACCTGAATTATTAGGGACCAAGGAGATGCCATTGGAGTTTAATGATCATTAGATCAAATACGTAAACATGTCAGGTCACAATTAGACTTTCTGAAATGGGAGTAGCCTCATACCTGACTCAGAGGTTTGGGTAAATGCCCATGCACTGGACCTCTGCAGGCAGCCTTTACCAGCTACTAATCACACCTTTGCCAAGCAAAGTTCCTCATTCATAAAAATTGTGATGTAAAATGGATGCAGGAAAATGAATTGGTAAAGTTTCACACTCCAAAATATAAAAATATTTTATTTATATATTTACACTATTATAAATTATTTATAAATCTTGGTCATACTGATAGATATTATTAAAACAACAGACATTATTAGATAACTATTCTCATAATATTTATAAAAGCTTATATATTTATAAAATTTAACACTGTTGAATCAATTGTGGTCACTCTCTATTTACAATAGTTGTAGTTCCAGCAAAGATAATAAAGGGAAAATGGGAAGTACACTTGCAAATGCCATTTGCCATGCACAGTTTACTGGAGGTTTTTGTATTCTCCTTGTTAACTGTGACTAAAAATAGGAATGCTGCTGCCTTTCCACTGTGTGGATTTCAGAAGAGGTTTGAATTTTTCTTTTATTGTCTTTATATGAAAGGAACATGTAATGGATAACAGTGACTAGGATCAAACAGAGAGTTGTGGGGTTTTTTCTCAGCAATAAAAATCACAACTGCAAAGCAGACGACTGCTTTATAATTCTTTCACCTGTTAAAACTTGATTATGACGGCAAGGCTCTGTTTCTAAGCCTCATTTTTGCTAGTTCATTTCGCCATAGCACATTTCAGGAAAAACAGGGAAAATAAAAACCATTGAGTTGGAGACACTACTATTTTGTTGTTGTTGTTGAAAATTGCATTTGTAGCTCACGTTGCTGTTATTCTGAGAAATTACAGGCAAAAAAACCCCATGCATACTGAAATAATTATTAAAAGGCCTGGGTTGGAAAGGTCTGCACCACCCACACAGGAAAGAATTTCTTCTTAATATCTAATCTAAATATTTTGTCTTTTAGCTTAAAGCCATCCTCCCTTGTCCTAATACTACATGCTCATGTAAAAAGTCACTCTTCTTTTTTTATTATCCCCCTTTCAGGTACTGGAATGTAACAGTAGTGGGTGTTTTTGCACCACTTAATTAGTGGTTAGTCTGGAGCCTCTTCTGCCTTCACTCAAAGCCAGGATTAAAAAATGTGCAAAGGAAATGGATTTTCTCGTGTTCAGGCTTGGTTAGTTATTAAATCTTATCAAAAAGTACAGGACGTTCAGCAGCACTTCTGGCCACCTTCTAGAAGTGAGAAAGGTACTACAATGTCTCTTAAAGCTAAACAATCCAATAGAGAAATAGCACATATAGTATTTATACATTTAACCAAATAACTAAAGTCCCGTGACCCTCAGTGCAGCACTAACACTCCAACCAGAAACCACTACCTGAAACCACAAAGAAGAAGGAAGATGAGCACCAAAAGAGACACCACCCCAAATCCTCCATTTTGTCCCATACCTATTACTATATTATAAAAACCTTGAATTTAAAATCCTTCACCATGTGAAATCACACATTTCCATTCTAAACTGCACACCTATGACTTTATCTCCATCACTCAAATTTGGAAGCCTTCCCCAAGGCCTCAGGTCAAAAGCAGTGTTCTCCAGGGGATCAGTGCCAGAAAGCACAGAAAGCTCAAAACCCCCAGGTTTCTGGGTTCCAACACTGGAAAGCTGCTCTAAGATCCTGAGACAGAGCCCTGAGGGATCACCACCAGCCTCTACCAGCTCAGTGGCTGTGTCCCTCCAGCCAATTTCTTACCCAATGACCAGCCCACCCCTCAAATCTGTGACTCTGAATTGGAGATAAAGGTCAATTATATTCCATTAATGTTTGATTGAAGAGTAATCCAATGTTTCTCCACTCCTGCTCCTCCTCCTTAATTATTAGTTGGGCTGAGAAATTTCTGGCCGAGCTCAAAGCTTCAGCAATATAGGAAGAGATGGAGAGGCACACCGGACTAGATTTTCTTAAGGATATGATATTCAGTGTGAATTTATTGCAAGCTACTCTGCTTCCAAGAGACTCTCAATTTAACTTTGTCTATTTGTGATGTTGAATTTTGTGTGTACGTCTCATTAGGACACCATGTGTTTGTTTTCTAGTCTTGCAGTAATTTGGTATTTCTCTTGTAAAAGGCCATTCTTCTTTTTTGGTAGATTGTCCAACAAAGAAAAAGTATTTGCTTTTATTTTCCTTGTGGAATGTCTATTTTCTAAATAAATGTGTTACTTGTTAATAGGTAAGCAATTTTTTTTGGTCATTATTTTCCTTGGTTTCCACTCTGAGGCTTACTCAGCCTACTTCGAGATTCTCAGCCTACTCAATTTTCTTCATTTCCTCCCTTCCCTTTCTCCCTTTCCATGAACTTCCAAACGTTGCTACTCCTGGAATATGCTGAGTTTATCTGTTACATATCTTGAAGAACAGCTTCAGCCATCCTTAGTTCCAACAAGAAGCATTCACTTACAGGAGAACCTGGGGGAATATATGGTGTGAATCATATATAAACTGTGAACCCTTTAGCCCCTCTGGTAAGAAATGTAGCCCTTAATCTGTTTGCTAAATCCCTTAGTTATCATTACAGATTCCTTGGTTTTACAGACATCTCAGAGTGCTGCAATCTCATGTACCACAGATAGAGAAATACTGTTTTGTAATTGCTGAGATATGAATTTAATAGTTCCTTCATATTTTGCCTTCCCCACTAGATGTAAGAGGCTGATAATTCTTGCAAAGTTTAAATCTATTTCAGAGGCAATTTATTTCAGTAGACATTATTTCTTTTTTTATTAGTCCACAGCAGTTTAATTTAAGATTTAGAAGCTGAAAGGACACTTTTTGTAGAAATAGAAGATAGATATCTACTATACATCACAACATAGCCATTAATAAAACAAATATGCATATTCATACATAGAAATCCCCCTCTAAATTTTATTTGTTTTATATTCACAAATAATACATGTGCACAGAGCTGTTATACTGCTATGTGAGACTGTCACAAAAATGTAAACTCTGTATCAATATGGTATATTCAAGTAGACCATTAACATTTACTTAATTTAGGCTTGCCTACTTAAAGTCAAATCATGCTCCTTCTTTGGCTTAATTTTATATTATTCTTATAATTGAAAATTATAGAAATATTCGCTTACACAATATTCCTCTGTAAGGAAGGATTTCAAGAAACGGAGTATATACACTAACCACAAAAGACAGTTCTATGTCCTATAACATCAGAGCCTGCATCAGTGCCCTGCATAGTTGGGGAAAGCTGCCCCAAGGCTAAAGTATAAACCAAAAATGGAGGATTTCTGTACTATCAAGCTGATGACACTTCACACAGTCTTTAAGTGAATTATAATGACAGGCTTTTTCTGCCACAACTTTTTTTCGTTCGATTTGAGTGGGTTGGGTAAACATCATTCAATTGTACTTCCATAAACTAGAGTTTCTCTCCTGACACATGGTAAAATATTTTTCATCTGCAAGAATTTCCTTTGTTCCATGGTTTGAAAAATGTGTTATTGCTATTATTTTTAAACAACATTTTTTTCTTACAATTTTAAACGCTAAACTTCAAATACTTAGGCAATATATCTGAGGAGAAAGACACTTAGATCCCCCTAAACACGTAAACCATACTCACAAACATCCCATTTGAAATTTGCTACTTATGCAAATTTTAATAACCAGCTATCTGCTGGTACAAATGCATTCCTTAAATATAGACCTACGAGACTGGTCACCCTTATTTAAACCAGACATGTTTATTCAAAATGAAGGGATGCATTTATTTGCTTTGTCTAAATAACAGATTCTTTGAATGTGATTAAATTTATAAATGGTTTTACCTGTTTTTTTTCTTCTGAGTAACTTACACTGCAAATATGAAACTCCAAATGTCTCATTCTTAAAGTATTTTAAAGGAGCTGTGAAGTAATGAAATAACTGCAATACTCTGGATTCACAGCGCAGATTTAAAAAAAATATATATTTATCAACAAACTCCTATTTAAGAGTTGTGAAGGAAATTTTAATCAGAAAATACTGAAAAAAATATTTAAAACTTTCTATTAATATCAGTGGTAATTTTCGTAGAAACCTTAACAGCATATATTGCAGTCTTATTTTATATCACGAAATAATACTTTACATAGTTCTTTCCATTCAATAATTTCAAAATAACACAAATGATAATTTCTTCATATAATCCAACAAATTACAGGTCAAATTATTACATCAATGCTTAACAAAATATATTATTTAAAAAATAGAAAATCTATACTCACATAATTCTTATTAATGCACACTTAGCAGTACGCAACATACTATGAAACTCAAACATGACTGATTGCTTACGTATCTCTCAAGACAATGCACATGTTTAGCTTTGGTAAATTATTCCTGTAAATCCTGATAACCTTCCACTGACTTTCATGGGTAATGCATCAGCCCTTAAGAGAGTGAAAAGAGAAAAATTTATGGCTCCCACACCAATAACTGCAAGGTTAGGTGAGATTATTTCTCCTGAACCTACTTATAATGAACAATGGTTCTTTAAACCTTTTACTCTCTTCTAAAAAAGAAAAACGAGCAGATTTTCTCTTTGTTTTTACTTTAAAAATTGGTTTTAAAGTATTGTTTAAACCAGTGTTCAATTGTCAAATTGCTATCATGATCACACACAAAAAAAGATAAATTAAGTATTATGGCTTTAGGCCACTTATTGGATTTACAATACAGAATAATACTTATGGATGGACACGTCCATACAGAACAAGTAAGAGATATAGATCTTTGAGTAAAAATGTTTGCTTGTAAAGATGTAGTTCCTAGGTTTTCTCTTTACATAATAACTTATTTTCTGTCAGAAATGTATATATTCTTTTCACAGAGTGAAAGCATTATATAGATATGTTGTCTGATACTACTTCCACTCTGAGGAATTGTTTCCTTCAATCTTTTTGGTGTAATGTTTAATAAGAGAAAAAAGACTTTAGTTGGATTATTTGGGAGTTAAAATACATCTGTAAAACTTCCTTCTGGTTTTATAGCTATTATTTGTACCATGAATGTGTTGAACCCAAACTCTCAATTTCTGGGAGGCTTCCCCTTGCAATGAGGTATTTTCACTGTCTCCTAAGTCTCTACAAACTTAAAGGTTGGTCATCTACTAAAAATTCAAGAACTGTTAGCCAATGGTCCATGTTATTTGTTTTAATTAAAATTCCTGAAAATTTTTATTGGAGAAATAGATTGTTAAGGCAAAGGAAAAATCAGTGGTGGAACAGTGACAAAACAGTGGTGGAACAGCTTAATAAATCACAGACTCTCCTGATACTGTATTCGTGCAAATACATATGTGGCAGTGATTTGCCAGTGTTTGTGTTTCTACTGGGAAATTAAACAAATATTACTGAATTTCTTCTTTCTTAAGTGTTCTGTTTAGTGTTAGGAGAACAACAATTTAATATGATTTTTTTCTGCACCCCCTACCCAGTACTCTTTATACGTGGGGGTTCATTTCAATGTAAGCAAATAGAGAATTTTGAGGAGAAGTCAGGCACATTAGAAACTACAAAGACAAAGGACAGTAGGCCACTGAGACACTCATCCTGAGGGGCACAGGACCATCCACATGAGGAAATTATGTGATTTCCAGAAATTCACAGCTGAAGTCATTGTCCTTGATGATGGTCAAGTATTGCCATCTTCTTACTTAACACTATCAACCGCTCCCAAGTTCCTACTCAGTTACCTGTACTGATGCTTCCAAAACAATTTAATTTCCATCAAGATTAGTGAAGTTAAGTTTAAAGAGATTATATTTGCAACTCTAATACCTTTTGTTTGCCCTTTGCCTGGAAAAGGTCTCAGTGAGGTTATTAGCTGATAAAGATACAACCTCTAACAGGAGGAAATAATAAGGCACAGTGGACAGGGTGCAGGCTGTCTTCATTCAGCATAGATCTGGAAGAAAAATTGGGGCCAGCAATCATGTGAGGCTCAAAGTCACAGAGAGAAAAGTGCCATTTACAGAGAAAGTTACACCACACAAACACTAAAAGACACGCCCTGCTAGGAAGCAGGAATCTGATTCAGGCTTAACATGTTGTTTTGGTTTTTTTTTCTCTTTTTGACCAGCAAAACCACCCTGAATCATGATTTTCACTTTTTCTCATGGAAATTGTCTTTCAGAAACAAAGGTGGAAAAAAACCAAGATAAAATTCTTTTTTGTTGTTGTTTTATAGTTCACAACCACAGAACAAGCATGGAGAGAACCCATAAAATAATGGAACTCACACAAAAGAATGCAAAGGATTTCCTGATTTGGCTCTCTGCTACTACTGTAAAAAATACTAACCCTCAGAATGTGTCTTATTTATGAAAGAAGATCTTCAAAAGCAATAAAGCTTTGATCAAATTACCTTTGTATCAAAGATTTACCCTGTGTTCTGCAAGCTTTAAATCAGCTAGGTATCAATCCTAATATATTAAAGTGTCTTTATGGAAAATTTCTCAAGTAATTTTCATTATCTGCAAGTAAATATATAATGAAAAATACTTCATACCATTCATTCAGGAATCATCTACATGAAATTTACAAAGCATGCAGTTATGAATTAACTTTTTAAATCAAAGGATCAAATTATGTCATGCTTAGCAGAATCTGAGATTGAGGGATGGATGCAAAGGAAAAAAAATCATATGCAAGTAGGTTGTACTATTATTTTTCTGTATCACTGTTTTGTATTTTGTCCCTTTTGCTGAGAAGCTGCAAGATCCCCTGAGTGGCATGAGGTGCACAGATCTTTTACTAGGATGTTTGAGATCTAGAGAGGACAGAGTGGCAGTTTTTTGTTGGGAAACAAAACACTCCAGGAAGGGTGTTTTGCAACAGAAAACCTAAAAGATACATAAAAATTTAAGACCTACAGGGACAATAACGATAAGTTTATATATATTTGTGTCTTTGGGTTCAAACAAAGGAAATTCTGTCAACAAGAGTTCTTCGAAAGTTGCCTTGCAGGAGATACATTATTGAAACCAACTATACAAAAAAATCCCTGAACACCTCAAACTGAATGACTGTAGCAGTACAGGGAAAGAACCCTCAGAATTTACAGGTGTGAAATCCTGAGACTAAGACCACAGGATAGTATGCATTTAGCCTAAAAGACCCTAGAAGGATACTTTCAGAGGCCTGAAAAAAAAAAAAAAATCATCTTGTTTCAGGTTTACCTGATGGTTTGAGTGTTGTGTATCAGGGCATTGCCCAACACCAGTGCCAGGGTAAATAAAGTGTGATCTCACTGACTCTCTCTTCTGCTGAAGTCTGTAGGAATTTCAGGTATCCAAGTCTTTCCCTGTGACAAATAAAACCCAGCATCAGTCACCAAAGATCATCAGAAAACATATAGCTACTGCAAATCCCTCTCACTAAAATTATTTTCCTGCGAAGCAGTTTTAGAGAAGCCAAGAAGTGAATGCAGGGCTAACTGGTTGTGATGATAACTGCCAGCAAAGTGGATTTGTTTGTAAATACATGCTCCAGAGGGGCCAGTCTGCAGCTCAAGCATGGAAAATATACACATGTTAATTACCCTTTATGCTAAACCTTGCACATATTATGACTGATCTTCAATTTAATGGTATTTGTGAAATGGTAGATGCAGCACAGAGTAGCAATAATGCAATAAAATGCCTCTGCAATATTCATTTGTTGTCTACAAGAGGGGATCTGTGCAGTGATTCATCTTTCCACGAGTTACAAAGATAATTTCTAATTCCCAAAGCAAAGTAAATACATCAGAGAGGTAGGTAGCTGCTTGCAAAACAACTCTGCCCTAACAGTTCTTTATAATGATGTGAAATTTCTGCTCTTAACGTCATTAAGTGAGCAATTTCCCATCATGACCCTTATGGGTTTTTTATGTCGGCATGATGGAGGAAATCAGGTGTCAAGTGAGATATCTATCTTTCATAGCTCTGAACAAATATGAATCCAAAGAAGAATAATTTATAAGATACAGCAGGAAGATATGTCATCTAGATAGACTATGTTTCATGTGAAGTCAGGAAGGGAGCTTCCAAAATAAAATCTCTGGCAAATCTTAATTTTTAAAACTTAGATTTCCTAAAACAAAAACAAAAACAACAAAAAACAAACAAACAAACAAAAACAAAACAGACAAACAAACATTAAAAAAAAACCCTTTACTAACATACAAAACAATTAAGAATTTTTTCAACAAACTACCATTCTCATAGTTTCATGTGACTTCTAATCTTTCAGAGCAGATAGGTTGATGGGCAGATGATTTTTAATAATATCCAAGATCAGTATTTTTTAGGAGATTTTCTTGCACATAGGTTGACTGGAGAGGCCCTAAAATTTTCTCAGGATTGCAGAATGACATCACACTGGTTTATGACATCCTTGTCCAAACTGAGTTTCTTTTGTTAAATCTGACTATTATTTCTTAAGCAGAAAGATGAACTGTGCTACATTCAAATGGAATGCTCTGCTTGTTGTATTTCACAAGGGTTTTGAAAAGATCTTTAAAAGAAAAACTAGGAAATCATATAATCCATTTTCTAATCACTTCCTGCATTTGACAGAGATGTGTGGGAGAAAGGTGGCGTGGTGGAATCTACTCAGATATTGTTTTTAGTTTAAATAACATTTGAATAATAATTACTGGTGCTTAAAGTGGAGTATTAATGGCATTCAGACCATTAGCATAACACATAACGTTATGTACTATACATCAATATCACCCAGGCTTGGCAAGACCATTAGGACTTTCTCTATTAAGGGCAAAGCCACTCACTCAGGGGCTTGTTGGTGACCAATTTATTCCTTTTGCCTTTTACTATGGTTTGCTGGAGACTGAAAACCTTTAAAGTGAAGCAGTAGGGGAAAACTGCGTCTGTAAAAAAAAAAATATGTAGTCAAAAGCTAAATAACATGCAATGTCATTTGAAAGATTCTCTTAACCTAATTCCTTCTGTTTCCATACATCAAAAGCAGATTACAATTTTAAGTTCCATGCTACAATTACTCACAGGGCTTATCTGTAAATGAAATTCAAGAACATGACATGAACATAATGTGCTGGCAGAAGACACCGAGATGCAGCTAATCTGCCTCATATCACACTTTGTGTCACTGTCCCCATTCATAACAGGGACTGCAGTAGCTGGAAGATATGTTGTGAGCACAGTCATGCTTTCTTTGCAATCCTTGACAAGATCTCCCCCACCTCCATGTAAAGCTGTATGTTAACCACTATCTTCTCTGTTAGAAGTAAAATAATCGAAACAAAAGCCTGTCTGGAAAATATTTTTCTTCACAGCTTTTATCAGAAAGGCATTGACATGTAAATGGAATAGAAAAAAAAAAAAAAAAGAACCTCAGGTCTTGCACGTCCTCAAGTCCTTTTTTATGCACAAATATACATTGTGAAAACATTAGTTCAAATGGCACTGGCTTTACTCCTCTCATTTAAAAACAAACACTACAAAAATCATTATAAAGTTTTCCAGATGCAATTTCAGAATTTCCAGATGCACTCTTCAGAAATCTGAAGATATGAGCACAGACTGTGATAGCATACCTACACTTGCACACTAACTAGGACATCATAAGGAATGGCAGGGACCTGAGTTTTACTGTGTTTAGGAATCTAAAGCACTTTCAAATTTTTTGAGACTTTGTTTTGTTCACTTTCTGGTTTACCAGCGCCTCCTGGAATACTTAATATTCCATGTTCTTTAAATGATGTTAATCTGAAACTTCTGGAACAAAATGGAGAAAAAGAGGGTGCAAATGAACTCCTTTCCAGCAATCCTACTTTAATGGGATTCCAGCCACCGCAAGTATTCTGCTGGCGTCAGGGAAATGCTCTGTTCATATAAAATCCAAGAAACATCCTTTAGGATATTAAAGAAATCTACCACTACCAGAAGTTCCATTTAGAAGACAATAAGATGCCAAACTTCATGTATGCAATATATTCTCAACGAGCCAGCTGACAAGTTTTATTTCTATTTCTGGTATGTACCAGGGGTGCAAGGGATTGACAGCAGCAAAATGACAGCAGAAATAGCAGATGATAGAGATCAACCAACTTTTAAAAATTCCATGATGTACATTTATGCAATAAACACCAATCAAGCAAAATAAACCAAGGGATGTTTGTTGAATCTTGAATTATGAGCTATTCATAGAATAAAGATCTTTTGTTTAAAACACCCCAAACTATATATTCTTATTTTTCATAATGAATATTTGGGTATCAGTATCATAGCTTAGAACCTCTCAATCTCCATTGCTGTCACATAATAGTAAAGTCAGAAAATTGTATTCTTGGTATCTGGAGAAGTAAAGAAATGTTAACAGGTATTTTTTTTTTTGCCCCAAGGAAAGTTGTGGTACCGAGGGGTACTGAATTTAAGTCTTACAACAGTATTTATTAGACTAATCTTGCTCATTTAGTAGTGGCTTTCTATTCTCAGGTATTGTGAAAAAAAGTTCAGGAAGTTTGAGGTTGGCATAATTAATATTTCATTTGCACCAGGTTTTAGAAAATCAAATTATTGAAAAATACATTAACCACATAAATACACCAATTCCCCAAGTTTGCTGTATAAAACTCTATTTTTTGTTTGCTTGTTTCCTAGTCTTCATTCTGGGTTTGAGTGCTATGTGCATTTGTGGTATTACAAGTAGGTTATAGCAAGAAATTTTACATAAGTTGAAAAATTGCACTTTTTCCCTTCAGGTAGAATTCACAGCAACTCTTGTGGCAGGAAAATAGTTACTTATTTTTTAAAAAACAGGTAAAAATTGTAAGATAAACATCCAGGAATTTGCCTTGCCAAGTATGCGCATAACAACTGGCCCCCCACCAAAACTGAATTTTACCCTGCCTTCTTCAAATTAACAATATGCACTTCATTCCTTTTGTTTTGTTATTGGATTTTGTAACAGGACATTAAAAAGGAATTACTGCCTTCAGGATTGTGACCTCTTCTGTCAAAGTGCCAGAACAGAGTATTTAAGTAGATAATAGAAGAAATGCAGTGTTTGTTTCACCATTTAGGTTACTGGTTACATGGGACACACAGCAGGATTGCATAGATTGCATCAAAATGCACTGTTCACAGTCTTCTCAAGTGAGAATTGCTCTTGAGTGATTGGAAATATGCTAGTCATTATGGCAGGACGTTTTATGATTTCCATTGTTTCTTCTGAGAAAAAAAAAAGTCCTGTTTTTTCACTAAGGACTACAGGCTCAAAATGCTGGACATAATGGTCCTTTCTATACAGACAATTGCCAGGGCATTGAGGCAGTTTGGTTTAGTACAGATGTGCATAATTCTTCTTGGCCAGTCCCTCAGTTATTCCCCTAAATTGCCTCTAATTTCCTTTAGTTAATTATGTAGAGTACAATGTAAATTTGGTTGTTTTTGTCATGGCTCACCACGGCTGGAGAGCCTCCAGTTGCTGACAAGTGGGTTTAATGAAGCACCTGACCTTTCACTAAGTCATCTCCAGGCTTGTTAGTGCTCATGTTAATGACAGAGTTGGAAGAGATACTTGGTGATGTGCTCGGGGGCACATGTACACACCGTGCTGCATGAGAAAAAAACATCCCCGAGAACACCTTATAAAACATTCCTTAGCTTGGAACTCGCAGATTTCAAGGCAAACTTATTTATTAGATAGGAAAAGAGGTGAATTACAGTTTTATTGCTGTATTATTCTCTATTTTTACCTACAGGAGCCAAAGGCATTTACTCATAGAATTATTTTTATTGTGTAGAATTCAACGTGATTTGTTGTTGTTGTTGTTTAACCCTGGTAGGCAGCTAAACATCACAGAGTGACTTACCCCACAGTGAGAGAGGGAAAGAATTGGGAGGGCAAAAGTGACAAAACTCATGGGCTGAGATAAAATCAGTTCAACATGCAAGCCAAGTAGAATAAAGAATTCATTCACTGCTTGCCATGGCTAGGAAGGTGCTCATCCTTGCCCAGCAGAGCAGGGCTCCATCAGACAAAAAAACTGTGGCTTTTCAATGCATTTTTCATATCACATGCTGAGAAAAAGTTCAGTGATTTGTCATGTCCACATCAGACTTTTCAGGATGTGGGTTGCTCTCTTTTCTATCAAAATAGGAAGCAGGTAAAAAATTTGCATTCAAATATTCACTGAATTCATTAGCACACCTCTATGTTGGTTGCTAATGTGTGGGAATTCTGCTGGAATAAAAGAATAATAAAAGACTCATCGAATATTTAAAAACTACAAAGAGTTATGGTGCATCTGTAGAAGGACTCAGGTGAGTTAACTGTAAAGATATAAAATATTTCCTTGTTTCAGTCTCTCCCTAACCCACCTGGGTTCCTCTATCTAGCTCTGTAGAAGGTAATTGTGCCTTGCTCTTAGAAAGCCTGGAGCTCTTTTGGCTCAGGTAATCTTGGAAGGCTTCAGCCTGAGGCAGAGATCAACTCAGAAAATTTAAAGAATGAACAAAGGGCTCTTATTTTACAAACTGTTTGTGAGGCAGCATTACATAATTAGAAGTCTGAAGGGTTTTGTTTTTTTTTTCCTGTCTGTGTTTGATTGCTTCTCTTTTCTGTTCTGTAACATAGAAAAGCCATTATCAACACAGTGGATGCAATCTTTAAAACTACATTGTCTGCTTGAAAGGTTTATTAATTTCTTTTTACAGAAGCTATCAGCTTTTGGCTATTTTGTGTTGGTTTTCACAGTTTTGTTTCAATTCCCCTGTCAACCACATTAGTTGTAAAGGTAACCTTGAAAGCAAAAAGTGATAAAAGGTAATAAATGTCAATTAATCCTGGTAGTTAAAAACCTATCCTATTAAAAGGCTTTTATCTGCAATATTTCTATAATTTCAAGATTCAAGTATTAAGATGCTTTTCCAGATTTGGTTTTTACTTGAAAGCATAAACAAATAAGAATTTACATCATAGAAAAAAAATGCTAGCCTTACTCAACTGTATGTTATGTTATTTCTAAAGAAAAAATTAATTGCACAGAAATTTTAAATAGAGGCTACTTTTAAAAAGACTTTCAATAGACATTTTAAATGTTCATTATAACAAGCAAAACAATACATCACAAATAAAATATGACTACTCATTTCCTGTGGGTTTTCTTGTATACTCACCGAGACAAGAAAAAATCCTGATTAAATAAGGCCAAAGCTAATTTGGTTCAGATATTTTCAAAATCAGAAGAACCAAATATTTATGTGTGACCATCCTGAACTTGCCTTGGGAAACCAAATGGACTCTAAAGGAGTGAGAAGGAAAAAAATATTTATAGAACAAACACAAGAAAATCTACTAAATTAAAAAAAACAAAACAAAAAAGCCGAGGACTAGAATGACAGTTTTCAAAACTATCACCCTGGTGAATATTAGTTTCAAAACTGTTCCTAAAATATCTCATTGTTAGATAACCATCTATTTTTTATATTTTTAATTTGTTTATTTACATTTGGTTTTAGGTGTCATGATCATAATGATATTATCAGAGTAAGAAAATATCTAACATGAATCATGGAGTTTTTAACTTTTATTTCACAATTTCATTTTCCAGAGAGTGAGGCAAAAGAAAAGTTAAATTCATAAATATATTAACTGATGCTCACATTTTGAAACAGAAAAAATGAATGGTGAGATCCGGATGAATGAGGAAAGCCTGCACCAATATTTTACAATTTGTCAGGCCATTATTTTCATTGACAAATAATGACTTTAGTATATATATTGTTCTTCTAAGGTAAACGCTGCATAACAGATGATTTTCCTCCTGATAGGACAAGTATTAAAATGTTTAGTGAGCATCATGGTATTTTTAAGACCTCCTAAATGGAATATGTCAGAAATAACATGGACAGAAGGCCCTTAAATAGAAATAACACAGGCAGCCACATCTGAGCAGGATCCAGATTTCAGGCTCACACTTGGCTAAGCCACCAGCTTGCTCTGACACTTTGGGCAAGTCATGCTCAGCCCCTGGTTTTTTCACAGTGTAATTGTTCTTGTCTACTTATACTATAAATTTCTGTGGCCTAGAC
This sequence comes from Cinclus cinclus, assembly GCF_963662255.1. Taxonomy (NCBI): domain Eukaryota; kingdom Metazoa; phylum Chordata; class Aves; order Passeriformes; family Cinclidae; genus Cinclus; species Cinclus cinclus. The sequence continues at coordinate 8,196,034 of NC_085047.1, read as the reverse complement.
TGCCTGTTACAGCATTTCTACACCACTGAAATCAGAACACTTGTCAATATCTGTTACTGCAGTCCAATACTGAAACACGTCTGACATCTCAGGAAATATATAACTCATTTATACAGTTTGTTGAATCACTAAATCTGAATGTAAATCACAAATCCACAAATTCACCACAATTATTTTTCCCAGTTCCATGCCATCATCCTCAAAGAATATATATGATGTCTCCCCACAGTGGCACTCTTAAATAGGTTTTTATTTCAGTAGTTCTTAATGATCTTTTAAACGTAATTTAATACAAAAGTATGTAATATGCCGTTTACAGAAGCAATATATTTCCCCCTAAATTTGGTTAAACTCCTTTTGAGTATAATAGAAACTGAAGGAACATGGCACCTTTTAATTATGCAGCCCTTTTCTAGCCTGAAACCTGGAATAACCTTAGCAAGTCTCTCTGATTATATCTGTTCTGCTGGGAGCAAACTAACATGGTGAAATGAATGTTTTTGAAGTCTGTCTTATTTTTTATGATGTTGCTTGAACCAGGCATAAAAAATACAAGTATATAACAGTAATCAGATTTGAAATCAGTAAAATATTGTGTGTGTGTATATATATACCCCACGAGGTTAAAAACCCACATAAGTTATACATTTACACACACTTGTAAATATAAATAAAACATACCAGTAGTAAGCAGATGATTAATTTACATTTTCTTCTCTTAACCATAGGGCTGCACATCTCACAAATCATATTTCTGTAGGAAATGAAAGGTGCACTGCTGCCAGCATTTTGTAAGAAATAATGACACACTTTACTACCTGTAAGTGCTGACTGAGTGCTTCTGCTTTTCCTTCCCAAGGTGACTGTAACGCAGATTGATGAAAGATTTGGTAGGACTGCAAAGGTTAAAGATGCAGACCTGGAGCTAGAAGGCAGCCCTGACACTGATGGAATATAGTACAATGAGAGTAGCCACATTATTGCCCCATCCTCTGATAACCAGTGTAATATGAAAACTGACTAGAGGAGAAGGGAACAAATTAAATCCATTAATCAAGCATATCTGTGCTAAACAGTTGCTCTGAAGAGATGAACAAATGAAAAATTTGCTGTTTGTTTCTATGCTTGCTACCACCAGAGAAAAAAAATAATTATAAGGCTGTTGCTCAACTATTAGTTAATTTTTTTTCTTGAGAAAACTATTTATTGCTTTGTCAAAGAACAAATGAATCTCATTAGTGAGATTAGTTTCAGCTGATCATTTTGCATTAGGACAGTCCAATAATGTATCCTTTAAAGATACATTGAAGGAAATAACTTCAAAGAAACAGAGTCCATTCTGTTGTATTAGACCTAAATCAGAAGTATATGATTTGTCACTTGCTAAAAGTCGAATTTTCTTCATATTGCCCTGGTCAAATGGTTGCTCTGTTGCCTGCAGTCAGCTGTTTGCTAGGTATTCAGGTTGGGGTCTCTCCAGTCAAGGGGTGTCACAATTCACTCACAAAACTCTGCCCTTGTTTCAGTAACTCATTATCTGAAATCTGACTGCTTCTTGAAACAACTCAAAACCCCTAAATAGGATTTGGTGCAGGGGGGAGGGGGTTGGTATGTGCATTTTTTTAAATAAAATAAGATGAACCTTAAAAAAATTATTCCAAAAAATTCTATTTACAAAGCAAAGAAAGACATATGGAAGTTCTCTAATCTAAACAGAGCAAAGATTACAGGCTATTTTCATGTAGTGCTCTGTCATCCTGCTGGAATCTTCTGAAAGCAGTCCCTCCCCTTTGGAAAGAAAAGAAGCCAGCTCTCTATAAACTGGAAGCCTTCAAGTCAAATTATTACCTGGAGAACGTCAGAGAAGTTGTGCATTTACTAGCAGAAGTGGATGAGGGTTTGAAGGACAACATTTCTGCCAAAATTTTTAAACTTTTTTTCAAAAAGGAAGTTCTTCATGGTGAAAGCCTCTGGTTTGCCATGTGCTCTCCTGCAACGCTGGGTTCCTCATGATGTAAATAACTCTACTGGGGAATTGAACTGAAATCATGAAGATAAAACAGTCAGATATCACATAATAATTAGCTTGTGACTACTCAATTGACCTGAATCCCACTGGAAGCCTAGAGGCAAAGAAGCAGTTGTGAGACATCACAGCTGAGGTCTGCTTCCATTGTTTTTAGGTCTCATGAGTACCTGCTTTGATGGGCTAACCTATGGGAAGAGCTTACAAAGCTCTTGATACATTTGAGAATGCTTTCTTCCCTAGGGAAGTAGCCTCATACTTCAATAACCACCTGCTATTATTTTTCACATTTCAACACTGATATTGTGCATTTTCCTGCCCTGAAATTTATTTTCAAAAACTTTGAATAAAACTGCATTTTGCCTGTGTCCTCTACTGGAACTGAACAAAATATTAAAATGTTACTCAGGGGATGGGGAAGGAGTTATAACAGCTCATGGAAACACAGATATGTCAAACTACACGGGCCTGATTTTCTTTGACCAACTAAGAGTGGTTCTATCCCATTATTAGTCATCCACAGAGTAGCACAACATGGATTCTCACCTGCTGAAAAACCAATACTTAAAGATGAAATATTTTTCCAGCTATGAATGGATTTGTTCAACACCAAACTCCACCCAAAACCAAGGGTCCCTCCAAAAAAAGAATCCTGTTAGCAGATTGAAGGACTTCATTTTAAATATAGTTTGTTTAACTCTTAAAAGCTGTCTGGAGCAGAACATAAAGTGTGACACAGTGTCTCCTGTACCTTCTGTTGAAGTGGTTTAGCTGGCTTTCTCTTTCCAGAGCACAGTGTAAAATGCAGTAGACATCAACCCAACAGAAACAGCTGCAAAGAGATCACTGAGAGTTCCCCTTAAAACTTACTGACAATTGCAAAACTGCTTTTCTTACACTAGGGACTTATGATTCCTGGAGATAATGTTCAAAACTATCAAGATTTAACTGAAGACCTCACACTTGCACTGAAGGTCCAGGCATTCTTGCAGTTTAAACAAGCCAACCTTGTCTGTATGTTGTTTCAACTCCCTTTTAACTCCATTTTGGTCACAAATCCATCCAACCTTAATCTATTTTATCAGGAAAGAATATATTCAATAGAAGTCTCACACGGTGTTTCAGCACTCGCCTTTCATAATCCACCTCCATGGTAAGGGTTCAGAGGTTCTCTTTGACCATATTTCTCTTTTGGGTACATGATGGGATGAAATTGTTGACATTATGTCCTTAGCAGGAGATGACTGCATTAGCCTGTGCTCCCCATGGTGCCATTTGACAGATTGAAGTGTGAATGGTGATATCTGGAAGGTAATGTGTCATGGCACAAAGGCCCATGATTCAAAACCTCCCGTCTTGTTTTTCCCACTGCTGGAGCACTTAGACAGCCTTAGTAAGAATTCAAGTCATCCTTTGTGGAAACAGCACTTTAAAGGTTATCCTGAAGAGCTTTCTCTTTTACTGCAGTAAATCTTCTGTGAATAACAGGCAAGTGACTACCATAAAAAGACAATATTTTCTGCAGTCTGTACAGTCTCTGATGACTCTGCCCTGTAGCTCCACTCATGATTTTGAATGATAAAAGCAGCTTCTACTTCCTGCATGAGGAACGTGCTGGATAGGTGATGGAAATTGAGGTGGCATGTAATAAAACCATCTGAAATATCTATTAGTGTGAGAGAAGTTTGCAAGTCAAGTAAGGTGACTAGTGAAACATAATGGCAACAGTAAGTATTTGTGAAACAACAGTTTGGACTACTGATGCTTAGCCACAAATGGTAAAAAGCATGTTTGGTTTCCCTTCTAAATGATGTGGAATGTGTGTTTGTGTCTAAGTAAATGAACCAGAAAATGGATTGTGGATGCTATTATATCTACAGCATTTCATAGAGCTGAATAGCAGCAAACCATGGATTCACAGAATATGTATTAATAAAATAGAAATAACATGCTATTTACTCAGATGTCTCATTGGAAGTAAGAGATTAATGCAAGACAGAGAACCAGCAAACCTAGGATATTTGAATTTTAAAGAATCACAATAGATTAGCAAAATAACTTAAGGTTGCTTTAAAATGAGCTTGAAAAAGACAAATTTCAAATTAACCTTCCATTGACAACGCTGTTGTCTGTGATGTAAAAAGTTGGAGTTGGTGGACTGAAATAGTAAAATCTTTAAACTCAATGTATCATTTTAGAAGGTAATTGTTTCTCTTTTGTGGGGGGGGTGGGGCATGAAGTCTTTTCTTCAGTTGTTTTTTACATGAAATGCTTTTAAAAGTCTTTATTAATCAACACAGAATAACCAAATTTGGAGGGAGTATGCAATCAAAACTATTTATTGACAGCTATTTGTTATCTTTTGGACTGGATCTGCAGAGTAAGAGCATACTAGATTAGTCTTTGGACTCACTGGAATATTTGAACTTTTATCACCTGGTTTATCAAAATAATCTATTGTAGACTCATTTCAGAAAATTACATTGACACAAACTCTTTTTGTAGGTTTGCTGACTGAACACTCAAGCGTTTATTTTAGATTTTTTCAAGAGGTAATTTGTTCTGCTACAATGACAGCTTGAAAGCCTTCTTCACAGTTTTCAAGATAATTTTGTATTTCTCAACGGGTTAACCTGATATGTAATGGGTTTGACTGCCTGCTAGATATGGAGTCTTCAAAAAATCGTTTATGACTAAATTTTTGATACTATCATCTGAAAAATGTGCTTGTATTAGCATTTCATCAGAAAGATCAAGTGACACCTAGAAGCATAATCCACCTGAATTCAGAGATGCACCTTGTGGTAGCTCCACCACACTCTTCCCCAAATATGCAAACGTAATCAGGTTTAAATCTTGAAAGATTTTAGTTCACATTACTCAGTTAGAGGACAAAAAGTCAAAACACTTCAGGTGGGTCTCTGGAGACTTCATATTCCCTGAACAAAGAGGAGATTTTATTGCAAAGGGCAGAGCAGTGTCTCTGGACACACTCCTGGCACTGCTGCAGGCATCTCTACAGACACAGCCATAAGATTTCTCCTCTTTCTGCTCTCAGAGCTGTCAAGAAACTCTGTGAGACACCAGCTGTGGTCACATTAGCTATTCAGCCTTAATGGCCTTCAACTGCAAACACACAGTCACCCCTTACAAACTCTCACTCCTGCCAAGAGCAAGTTCAAGCTTCTTCCCCAGTCAAGAAATTTGACCACTAAATAGTTCTTTCTTCATTACAAACAAATTAATTTTTCTGCCTTCAGGACTCATTAACTCTTCTTTCAGAAACTGCTGATTCCTAGTGGTGCTGACCTACAATATTTCTTACCTTATTAAATTAATTTTTCTCAGTGAGGGCTGAAAGCTGAATTCTTTTCAGGAATCAATCATTTATTAACAATTGTCTCTTTCACATAAATAGTTTGCTTTATTCATTTATTCAATTCTAGCTTTGACCAGTGAAGTAATTTTGCCTTGCAGTGTTAAACACAGAGAAAAATTTTAAAATACAAAAAACCAAAAATTAGTTTATTTGGTCTCATAAATTATACTGTTCTAGTTTGTTCAACAATTTGAGACAGTTTTTATCTAAGTTGTTTATGACTAATAAAGAACTGTTTATCATATATTAAAAGTTAATATCTAAGGAGGAATGTTAATATATGCTAATGTTAATGTATGCTAATCTCTAATATTACAAACTAAAACATGCAACTAGTAAAATCAAATTTATGATAATTTCAAAGACTGTCTGAAGATCCAAATTCTCCAGCTATTAAGACAAAATCAAAATCAAGATGTATGTCAATAATGTTTTTGTTAAATAGATTCAGCACATCTAAAGCAGATAACAGATCAAAAAAAAAAAAAGAGAGAGAAACAAAACTAGGTTATTTTCCCCCATACAACTACATGTTGGACAGTAGAAATTCATGTTAGATGAGAAAGGGATAAAATTCAGAAAGAAACATCAAATAAAACTCTTCTTAATCTCTAACTGTCATTTGTTACACTACAAAGAATTTCTCATAGAAACCAAACCTTTGTTCTCTGGTTAAGCTACATTGTAAGGAACAAGAATTTGATTGCAGCTGTTCCACATGGAGTGATTCCACAGATTTTTGTGTGGTAGAGCAACAATAACAAAGTCTACAGTATTACAGTTTAAGTCAACATCTCATGAGGGTTTACACTGGAGAAACTTAAATCAGGATGCAGACACTGATGATTAAAGAAAAGCAAAATAAAAACCAGCAAAGTCCCGAAGTCAACCAACCAAATTAATAAACGCACAAAATTAGTAAAAGGAAGTATTTTTTAAAGTTACTTTTGTACAATTTATATTCACCTTAAGAAGCTTCAAAATAAATCTGGTTCTACCTAATCTCGAGGCCCACTTCTGCAATCTCTACTTATCCACTGATAACCGATCTCTCATTTAACAGCAGTATAAAAATTTAGGTGTAAACAAAAAACACCTGTTTGGGGGCTAAATTCTGTATTCCAGACAGATCTGTTATACTTGCTTCTCCTATGCATCACCTATTCATTTTTTAAAGTTGCATTGTTCTCTACTGAAATTGAGTGAATTCGCAACAAAATAAAAATAATTTTACCCAAGTCTCCAAGGTGGATGGAATCTAACAAAAATTCGACATTTGCAAAACTTGTGCAGGTACCTAATTATAGCTATTAGCTTTCTTTTGGAAATCTTAATCACAGAATATATTTCTCTGCTGTAATATGAAATTTAAAAAAAAGAGAATATGAAAGCAAGAAATTTAATTTTCACTTGGTTAAATTTCTAGACCAGTAAAATCAAGATAAATGTGCTCCAACTCAGGCTTCTCATTTTGACATTCTTATTACAAATAGTAAAATTTGTAAGAAGCCCTCCCTCAGATCTGAGGGAAAGGCCTCTCACATAAGGATTTACAAATTTATGATCAGCATCATCATGACTTTTTTTTGTATTTGCAAGGCAAGTATTTCAAAGAATTTACCCTTTGCTGGACATAAAGATCCTCTATTTCCCTCTGGAAATTCTTATTCTTTTCCAAAGCTCACCACCCATAACACCCCTATGAAATAGATGTTATTCCATATGCAGCTCTCAGCCTCATACTGGTGCAAACAAAGTTATTCCTAATTTTGACAGCTTTTCTACATTTATTTTTATTATCTGCCATACTGCAAATACTTCATCATGTTGTGTGTTAGGCTGTGGTGCTATTGTCGGTTTAGGTACAGCGTGGACAGTGCACATTTTGCTTTTTGTGCCCATCTCCTTATTCAAAGGACTCAACATCTTCATTAAAAGCATTGCATTCATAAGCACAGGAGAGGCCACTGAAAACTGATTATTCCTGCAAAAAGGGATCTACAGGGTTTGAGGGAAGCCTGCAGGGAAATTAAGCAAGAAAAATTACAGTGTGCTGTTCCTTGCACAGGTGAATATTGCAAACCCCTGCAGGAACTCTGTAGAAAAGTGAAGTGCTGAGAAATAATAGAACATAAAAAAATGGTGTTTTGACATGGGACTTAAGATTTGCTTCTCCCCTCCCCTTATTTTTTTACTTCTTATGGAAAACATTTATCAAATTAAATTTTTGTTTGAAAAAAATGTAATGTTCAAATAAAGGTGTGAAATATAAACTCTAAGTATAAGGTAAGTGATCAAAAGTTACTCAGAAGAACACATTGTTCCAATTGTACATAATGAGTGGACAGAAAAAGAGAGTTTTTCATCCTTTCATTTAATGTATTATCAATGATTTAGGTTGACAAAACTGTAAAATAATGCAAGTAAAATTTCAGGTTTTGAATAAAATAACAATTTAAAATTACACTGCACAATCCTATAAATAAAATGCTTCCAAATGATTACCCCACATTTGGAAGTAATTTACCATTTTCACACCATGTTCAGCTTTGCCCTTTTACCAGCAGGAACCCTTGGAGAAAATAAACCAAACCACAAAGAAACTTCAATCCTTTAGCTGTGCTCACTGTAAGGAATTTACCCTGAATATGTAAATGCCTTTCTGGATAATTCCAGGAATAGACAGCTAATACATATGAGTATTCATACAGACCTTGGGACCTGTTTGGAATTCTGTAAGACTGCTCCACCAAGGCTTAGGCTGGCCAAGGAGATGTTCTCTTGAGTGCAGAGGAAGCATCGGATGCCTGGCTGACCCCAAAAAGGCTGGATAGGATCCAGTAATGGACTTGCCACAGCAGCAAGGAAGGTGGTGAGATTGTAATCTGGAGAAAATAAACAAATATAAACAAAGACATTTGACAGCAACTTCCAAGGTTGCCCCAATTAGTTAGACACAAGTAGAGGAGAAATATTTCATGCATAAATACCTTATTCTTCTAAGAAAGTGCTTTCATGTAGAGCAAACAAGCAATGACCCCAGAATTCATGTAAAATGAAGGAATTTCACATAGGGTTCTGCAGGGCACAACAAAAACAGTGATAAAACAAGGTTGTGTGTGTGGCTTCATTTGCTATGAGGAATGATAAGCACCACAGAAAACTGTTGAAAAAGTTCTCTTGTCAGGGAAAATTTGAATCCTGAAGGAAAACTAAGAACAGCGGGAACTTTTGCACAAATTGCTTATTCTTTGCAATAGTAAGGAGCTGCCTATCAATACATGAAACCTGACTGCATCTAACAGCACCCACTGGGTGGTCTTCAGAGTGGGTGCACAGTGGAAACGGCTGGTTGGGCCAGCCCCTTACAGCAGCACCAGGTGTCAGAATTATCACTGTGCTACCACCTCGCATCGTGTGTGTAAGTTGGTTGTCAGTAAAAGAGAATTTTATTTTTATTGCTGGTGTTCGATCTGATACCCTGCCCTCAAACTTTGGTATTCTCAGAATCATCTGTAGCCAGCAATACAAAACAGATTATGTTTTCTACCTCATACCAACAAAAGTTGGGAGTCTTTATCTCCAGTTTTTGATTCATAGAGACAAACGGTACCATGAATTTAATGAGGCAGATGATGAAAATAAAATAACAATGCACCAGTGTTGGTTTTTCACTGGATGTTTTACTACAATCTCTACATCTTACACTTCTAGCTTGTCAAACGAATTAAATCAGCTCTTCACTTTGGATACCAGTTGGATTTTGACAAGTAAAAGTTGTGATGATGTCCATATAGTGTGAATAACTCTGAAACCTTCTTGCTCAAAATATTATTTCTGCAACTGCAACTGTTTGAAAAACCCAATTTTCATTAGAAATAAGCAAATGTTTGTGTAAGAGCATCCTAGATTAATGCTCATTAATGCTGGAAGGCAGCTATGACTGCCTCATCTCTGATTCGCATTGAGTCACTGCACCTTCTCCTGGTTTCAAAGTCAAAACCTTCCAGTCTAGATGTGAGATATATTTAATCTTCATACAAGCCTCAGAGCAGCCCATCTCTCTTTTGTCTTTATCAGCATGAACTTGGTGACACCAGGCTCTTCGTCAACATTAACAGTGTCTCTTGAGTGAAACTCTAGGAAGTAAAATGAAGGGAACTTAAAATAAAATAAAATAAAATAAAATAAAATAAATAAAATAAAATAAGATAAAATAAAATAAAATAAAATAAAATAAAATAAAATAAAATAAAATAAAATAAAATAAAATAAAATAAAATAAAATAAAATATGCTTACCTGGGTAGGTGGCAAGAACACAAAGTTTAGGGCACAGCACGCTGCTTTATTGGTGTCATCTATTTTAGGTTAGACAAAAAAGAGCAGAGGGAAGTAATTTTTCTGAAGAACGTTATGTAGAATCATGACAAAGTTATAAGATCTTTGGTCTGGGTCCTGACATTGAAGAACTCTTCTCTACTGCACATTTCTCACCATTTTATCTCAAAGTAAAAAATTATCTACAATGAATTTCATCGTATCTCCTGCTAAAATTATTTTGCAGAAGCTATGTTTTAACATAAAGGAGAATTTTCCTCCTAACCACTTTGAATGAAATTGATTTCAGATGTTTCTGAACATTTCTTCTAATCTTGACTGATGCCTTTGGTGATTTTTTTCCTCTGGAAAAAGGGAGGGATACCTAGGCATTTGAAAGTCAGTATGTTTTCCTATTGTTAACCAACTCAGAAACTTCCTATGGCTTTATTTTCCATTGTTTTCTAAAGTTAGTTCTACTTTTCAAGCAAATGAATCAAGAAATATTTAAAGAGAGAAAGTTATTTTGAATTGAAGGGGAAAAATATATTTTACACAATAGCAGTTTTAGAGGTGAAATCCCTTCAATTCTCTGCTTTTGGCAGGAAATCCACTTCCCTTGCCACACAGAAATGTGTGAGGATGTCCTCAAGGTCCCAAGCTGGAGCATCCTCAGCCTCTGCATCCTGTTTCTTACTTTTACCTCAAAAACAACTCAGTTTTTGCACCACTGCTCCAGTCTCACTTGAAATAGCTTTAGTAATATGAGACTCACAACAGACTGTCTCCTGGAACCTGCAAAAAGGCAGGGATTACCCAAAGAGACAAAAGATAAAAGTAGTTCCCAAGCATTAATGCTAGCATGCATTGGTACTGAAGAAAGATTAGATTTTGTATAAATAATGTCTCCATTTATACTATGGAAATACAGAAATTTATCAAGAAAGTCCAAGTAAGGGTGTGATTTCTTAGAACTTAATTTTGCCAAACTGAACTGCTTATCTGTTTTAAATTACTAACTTTTGCAATCAGTGTAAGAAAGAAATAAAATGACAATTTATTTTTACATAGTAATTTTATAAATTTGAGATTAAAAACTGGAAGAAATATAGGACTCTGTCAGGAGAGGTGCAGCAAAACCTTCAAATTTTGGGGTTTAAAAACCTTTATGACAAGTCAGATAATAATTAATTTCTTAAGCCTCAAAAAAAGTTTTTTTGTATTCAGGAAATAATAAATGAAGTTAATCAGGGGTGAAAAACTACATATATCTTTCCTGCTGTCTTTCATTTTCTTCTGCCTTTTATTATCATACATATGAATACTTAAGTTTACATAAAATCTTGGAGATCTGCAATGCTGAGGTAAAAATCATGGGTAAAAGTGAAATATCCTACCCTTCTTGTCTACCTAACAAACCAACTTGCTAAGCTTCATCTTTGGAATGTAAGAGGAGAAAGAATAGACTTTCTGTCACTGCGGCTGAAAAACCATATTTTTAACTAAAACTTGTTTGGAACTCAGGTAAGGGCTGCCATTCCAAATGGCAGCATGTAACTATTATTATCTATTTTTCTACAGTATAAGTACTAGAAATTTAATACTTTCATACACAGTATTATTTGTGTAAAGAGGATATAGGTGCTCAAACTTACCTAAAATTCTGTCCTTTGCCAAAGTTTTTTTTTTTGTTTGTTTGTTTGTTTTTTTTAAGAGTAAACGAGAATGTGGCTGTCCTATTTGGCCATAAGAAAAATCAATAATAATCCAACAAGCAAAATCCAGCATTAGCATATGTAAAATCCTTTACACACAAAAAGTATGTGGAAGTATTATTACAAAATTTCTGAGCAAACATGCATTTCGTAGTTTCAGAATATTGTCAATGGTATTTGAAGTAAAAACATTAAATTAAACTTACCAGGTAATGAGGCTGCTTTATCCAAGACCTTCTCACTAAACTTTGTACTGTTCTATTAAACCTCAGATTAAAACATTAGCTGGAAATATTTAAGCCTTAAATCATGCTGGAAAATGTCCTGTCTCCATCAAAGAAATATTTTGATGGGCTGAATGATATTTTAGTGATGGGCCTCGACAACATCTCAAATTACATCTGAAAGTGATATATTCACTTCATTTCAAGTTCTTGTCTTGGTCCTCTTAATGAAACCACACAACTTCCCAGAAGCGGGAGAGAAACACAACTGGGGGAAGGAAGTTGGCTGGGTTCTTAAATTGCTCTTCTCTGTTCAAGATTTTTAAGAGCTTAGTAGGCATCTAATGTCACCAAGCACAAAATTCTTCAATATTGTGCCTTCATCCAAGATCCTTTTCAACAAAACAATGTAAAAATAAGCACTGTTTAGGAGATTAATAATTTCAGAAGACATACATTAAAAGTCATGATGGAATGAAAAAATTGACAGCAAAATTTATCGCTATTGCCCTGAAATAGTCTATGTTCTTCAACATAAACATCACAGTTAGTCATATTAGAATTATTTGGTGTACATGTTCACGTTTTAGTTTGTATTCTATGTTGAGCACAGTTGTCATATTTTTGAAAGGGGTGTGTGCTGAGGAAAGGGACAAGAGGAGAAACAGTGTGGTGGATGTTAAAAAGCTACACAACCCCAAGGGAAAAGAGAAGTTCACAAAAAGTGGAAGACCACAATGAATTATTAATCATATACTTACAGCCATCCCTGGGTCAGACAGTCCCTGAGCAGCAAAATGGTGGAGACTGGGAGACCGTTCTGGGATATATCACTCTGTCTCTGCTCTTTGTTTGCTCTGGTCTCTAGGCAGCCTACATTGGCCATTCTCCAAGACAGGATGCAGGACTACCTGGATTCATACAACAAATATCTGTATTGCAGCTCAAAACCATTCTTATTTACGGTCATTTTTATTTCATATATATAATTAGGCTTTTACAGAATCCCATTTGTTTTAGGACCGCTGATAAGGTACATCTTGTTCATCTTATATGCAACTTTATTCCCTTAAAACCTGCTTCAGTAAAGGAGAGGTAGGGAAAACCTGCCAGACTGCAAGCTTTAAGTAATTTAAAGAACAAAACCTTGTTTATCATTCCAACAAAGTTCTCAGATGGAAGTAAAACAAAAACACAAAACAATGCCACAAAGCAAAGTTTTATCCCTTAAGCTATATCTGGAAGGAGCAATATAAGAATACTTCTTACCAGAACTGCTGATATAATTCTATGGATACTTTTCTTTAAAATGGTGAAGATTAAATAACTTTTAGACAACAGAGATTTGAATATTAGTCCGCACAAATGATGCTCAGGTACCCATGAAGCATCATGCGCTAAGCCTAGAATGATAGTTGCAATAACAAAATGGTCATGTATTTTCTAGGTCACATAGATGAAAAATAAGAGTTGCTGTGGAATCACACTATGTCCCAAGTTGGAAGGGACCCACAAGTATCATTGAGTCCAACTCCTGGCCCTGCAGGCACCCCAAGAGTCACATCACGTGCCTGAGAGCACTGTCTAAACACTTCTTGAACTCTTTGTGACTTGGTTCTGTGACCACTGTCCTGGGGAGCTGTTCCAGTGCCCAAGCACCCTCTGGGTGAAGAACCTTTCCTGATATCCAACCTAAACCTCCCCTGACACAGCTTTTAGGCCATTCCCTCAGGTCTTGTTGCTGGTAACTGAATGAAGAGATCAGTGCCTGCTCCTCCTCTTCCTCTTGTGAGGAATTTTTAACAGCAATGAGGTCTCCCTTCACTCCTCTTCCTCAGACTGAACAGATAAAGTGACAGCTGCTTCCTCCTGATCTCTTCATCATCTTTGTGGCCTGCCTTTGGACATGTTGTAACAGTTTTAGATCCTTATCATTTCTACCCCTCACATCTTTCAGAGTAACATTATCTATATAACGATTGTTGTATATGCATTCCTTAATTCTAAACATTTGGATATAAACACTTGATTTTTCTCATCTTAATACTTTGTTTAATGTGTCAGCAGCACACTACGCAGTCATTCCTAGTAAAACTGAGTTCCAAAATTAGGTCTAGCTTAGTATCCCATCTTTTGAGGATGGCCACCGAAGGATGCCTGGAGAAGCACTCAGGGACAAAGCACTTGAATTCTGCTGGATTCTCTGGCAGCTTTCAGCTTAACTACATTTTATGGATTTTCTGAGACAGAACAAATATTTAATATTAATAATGAATCTTTATTAATGCCTTTGTGCTAAAATTAGTTGTATTTAATAACGCTTGCTGCTTATCTCATCAATGTTTGCGATCATTTTAGAGCCATTCTAATGCCACAACATCCTATGACAATGTGATTCACTCTTTATCTACCCATTATGTGAATAAGCATCTTCTTTGTTCCAGTTAACAATCACTCCCTCCTTTTTTTATGAGAGACATTCCTCATTCCCTTCGTTGCAGTTTTGATTTTACAGTCTTATATCATATTACCCCTGCAGTGCTCTCTCTTTTGTTCTGAAGAGTCCTTGCTTATAAAATTATTCTCCATACAGAAACCATTCCATAACTCCTTTGATTTCCCTTCTATCTTTTCTAGTTCTACTACTCAATTTTTAGATAAACGATCTTGACAGCAAAAGATAGTCTTATGGATAAAGCATTAGTGTGTGGTCCTGGAAAAAGAAATTATATTTCTGCTTGTGTCACAGATCTTATGCATTATTCAGTCTTCTTGTCTGCTTAATTTTGAGTAACCATTCACCGCTAAGTGAAAATATTCTTCAGCAACACGGAACATTTCTGCTTCCAGCGTGTAGAATATAAACACAATAGGATATTTTGATAATAGATCATTACTTAAATGACACTATGGCATGAGTTTACTTTGGGTACTTCTTTTAAGCAAATTGAGAACCTCAGATATTTGGAACAGACCTCTAAAGAATCTCAGAGAGAATACAGCACCTTTGGAAAGAGCTCTACTTCAGTGTTTCTGCCTCTCTCCTGTTTTGAATAGCAGCTTTTCAGAAGTCGTTTCCAAACTATAAATAACTCCTAACTTTGAGTAAAATGTAATAAAAGTCCAATATTCTGGGTGGAAATGTAAGTTAAAACATAGCCAACACCCATTTAGATCATATACACCTGGATATTAAAAAGATATAAAACCAGATAAGCAAACAAGCAGTTCTCAGTTTCCACATTGAGATGAATTGCTTTCATAAATGAGAACTCACTGCTCCTCCTAATAGAAAATAATTATTCATTTTGTGTCCTAAAAATGGGTAATGCAGAGAAATCTAGAGAGGACTTTGGGTTTTTCTTTTGTGCATGTGTGGCAATTTCTCCAGTTCTATCCAATGATACCTGATTTGTATCATCCAAGTGGCATCAATTGCATCCCTTTTAATGGCAAACCTAAACAATATGAGGCTTTCCAGATTTATTTTTACTAGGAGAGAGAAGCTTCAGAAAAATCTGTGGAATGATGCCAGAGAGGCAAACAAGGAGGATGTCAAACTAAATGAAAGAGCAGTTGAACTCCAAGCATCAAATTAAAACATTACTTTCTAATCAGTGGATAATATCTCAGAACCTCAGTGCCTTGACACAGAGCCTTAGGCATTTCAGCTGGATTCCATTAAGCCCTAAGGCTGTACCCACACTCACAGCTCCAAACTAAATTTATATACAAAAAAAAAAAAAAAAAAAAAAAAAAAAAAAAAAAAAAAAAAAAGAGAGAGGGACTAAGAAAAATCCTCTGCAGGAGTCAAAAACTTTTTATGGGGGATTTTTGACATATTTTCCAATCCACAGTGCTTGGTGTAGCTAGTAAAGACAGGGAAACACTGCAAAGCTTATTTCTCTCTCTTCTTTAGGCATTTATTCAAGTGGACTTTCAACTATGCTGTGGCATAATATCAGAACCTGTCCCAGGTACTTAATGGCTATTTATTTAACTGGGAAATGTCTCCACTTCATGCCAGAAGACAGGACTTTCTTTCCCAGCAGGTTTCAATCAAATACTTCTGGTACCCCTTTTTGAGAGGATGAAAGGCACAACCAGGCTTTCCCCCCACTATGATCAACAAGTCAGCTCCATCCATGGCAGCAACAGTTAAAGCATCAAGAACTGTCAGTATTCTGGGATTCAGATTACTTAGACAAGAAAGGAAAACAAAACTGGACAGAAACATCTTCCAAGGGTGACTGCTCTCCTCACAAACTCACTCCAATCTCGCAGTGGAGTGCCATAGTTTAACCATTCTATTTTCCTGTCTTGCATTTAATTTGATTTTCCACTTAGGGAATGACTGCACTTAATTGATCCATGTAAGCCCATCTCAGTGGAAGAAGCGAAGTCTACAAAATTCATCAGGGAAAAGCTAATGAAATTATTAGACACAAACATCTCCCTGACCTGGCACAGTAAATTTTTATTTCATTTCAAAATGAAAGATACTGAAGCAAGAACTATTTGAGGGAAGGCATAAATAAATAAAATACTCTGGATGATTTGCAACAGAACTATTGTAAATAGAATAAAAAGAGTGCTTGGGTATAGTCTTAGATGAAGTAAAAGCTTGTGACACGCGTTACAAATGATCTGCACTCAGAGACAGATATTGGTATCCCTTCATTTTATGTAATGGAACTAAAGATACCCTGTAAATTAACAATTACTGCCATAAATCCAATATTTTCCATTACTTACTCTAAGATGACCCAGGCAGTGAATCTTACAAGACAACTTCTTTTTTGAGGGAGCAAACACCATTTACTATTTTCAGGTATATTATTAACAACTCCAAAAGTATCAGTAACAGTCATATTTGTCCTTAGACCCACTTTTTTCAGTCTTTTGCTTTTGAACAAAAAATGTGTTAAGGCATAAAAGAGGTACTTTTTAGAAGGTATTTTCTTAAAAGTATTTATGTTCTATATATATGAGAGGTAATGTTTAAGCAACTCCATCATATTCTGAAATTTTCCTTTTAAATAATCCTATTTAAACTAAATTCCATTTTTCTCCACACTACTGTTCCACGTGTCCAGATATCAGGAGTGTTGGATTTTTTTCCTTCTTGCAAAATAGAAGTTTGTGTATATCTTTCTTTGATTATGACTGCATAGACACAGAGGTTTTCAACCATCCGAAGTTTTGTCCTGCAAGATTTTGCACAAAGAACTGTGCATCACATCTTACAACAGCACCTTTCAACACAAAACTTAGTTAAATTCTCTTTGCTTCACTATGGTTGCATTTTTACTGAACAGCTTCAGTGGAGCTGTTTGGACTTCTTCCAGATGAAATTCAGAGATAATATGAACCCTGTTGAAAGTCCTTCAAGAACACAAAAATCATGATGAAAGTCTAAACTGGAAAAATCTCTTGCCCTTACTTGTGTTGCACAGGATCTCTTTCTTCACTATTTGCCAAATTCTCATAACCAGATGAGCTCATCTGCCTCTCCTCAAATATTTGAGTACTTATAGCCTACATAATATAACTTACTTTGCAGTAAACAGAAGACTGGGATTAGCTGCTGTCAGAACCCTCTTTACTGGGTATCTTCAAATAAGATGAGCTGCCATCTCAACTCTTTTACACATCTTTTAAACCATTTCTAGCCCTTTTTTCCATGAAACCCTAGAGTTGGCTTATAAAACAAAATTCTGATTCTGGTGTCCATCTGCCAGCTGCAGCTGGGAATTGCCTTCCCTTCCTACAGTTGAATCTCAGCATTATCTGTCAGGGCCTGACATTTGGGATTTCTAAGGCCACCTCCCAGATCACCTGTTGTTCTCACCTGCTACTAATCATCCATTATTATTCATTATCCATATTAACAGCAATATTAATTTTGAAATCAATAATAATATTAAGACAGGAGGTCTAAAGATGCAACATCTATAGATCACTTTGGTTCAGGGCTTACCAGGTAGAAGTCAAGCTTTCTTCTTTCCCCTTCTTTGTATGAAGATGCTAAAATAAATATATATACATTTTCACTTTTACAATACCAACAGACAAGGATATTGTCATGAATGTGGTATAAATAATTTCCAGGTAAATTATTTACCTATTCAGACTGTTGCACGTGTTTTTTATGCATTTGAATATTATTTTGGCATATTTTATTTTAGCTTCTCAGTTTGCAGCTCTTCACCAAGTGCAAAGACTTTGTGCCTTTAATTGGCTCAGCCTCTGATTCAATATTTGCATGTGGTCAGCTCTGTGGAAACAAGGCACTGCAATGTTTCACTTTTATCTGGAAAATTCTTTTTTCTCTAATACTGTTGGTCCTTTCTAGGTTCTTCAAAGAAATTTCACTGTCTTTTGTTTTAACAGTGCACAGGACCAAAATATCTATGGAAGATCTAATAATGAGATAAGTTTGCTGTTATAGTTATTTTTCACCTTGAAAGATACATTGCCTTCAAGTACATTTCTAGCTAGAAAGTGAATAAATGAATAGTGTGTTATTCCCCTTTAAAAGTGTGCTGGCAGTTATGTATTGGGTATGAAAATGCATCTATAGATCAAGCACTTATATCTTTTAGGTTCCACAGATTACCAGATTTTATCACCCTAATCCAGCCCACATTTATTGTATTCAGGGCATTATAAACTTGCCAGCATTGGCACAAAAATCTGGTTTTGGCAACAAGAATTGTCTCCACATGGACAGATCAAAACACTGGGTGCTGACTCTTCCAATCTGTCCCTCCTTACGACGTCACCTGTGGACATTATTGAGCACCATGGATATTAAAGCCACAGACAAAAGGCTGCTGTAGGTATCTCAGAAGGACACCTGTAATGGACTGATGTCTACAATCTGGGACTTTTTTCTCCTTTGACACAAAAATGACCGTATCTCTTTGGGAATCATTGGCTGCAGAGTTTGTGGTGGGACTACATCGCCTTTGGCCCATGGGAATGATAATCTTTCAATGCAAGCCATTTGGGACAAAGAGGTAATTAGAAATTCTTTGTCTTTGTTGTGCCTCCATCAGTCTTTCCCAAATTGTCAGGAAGTGACTGCTGGATGGAGCTGCATTCTGCTTCTGGACAGTCCTGGGACAGGAATCCCACAGAGATGATGGGGGCTCCAGGAGCTGGGAGTTCAGACATGCAGCTTGCTTGATACTGCACTGATGCCAGAAGAACACTTAAAAGTCTCCCCAGGAGCTGCAAATCTGCCAAGGTGCCCAGAGACTCCTCGAGAATTTTTCTTTCTTTTCCTTAACCTAAAGAACTGCTTGTCAGTCGCTCATGCCGAGCAGCATCCTGTGGTGTGCACCCTCGGGGTGTGCCTCTGGTTGATGGAGCAATGCATGGCTCTCTGTTGGCACAGAATTTGGAAAGATTAGGAAAAGTCCTCAGGTGCATTGGTTGCTCCTCTCTGGCTTTTCTGAGAGGTGAAGGAAGGCTGCAGCCGGCACAATTGATAAGAGTTTATTAGTAAGATTAATGTACCTATAGTTCACTTCCTTCTATAACAAAATTGGTTATTAGACTAGATATTACCATTAACATAAAGCACACTAGATGTCTTCATTTAGGAAAGCCCATATGGTTTTGTTTTTACTATTCTTCTCATGGATGAAAGCCCCAAAAATTGAATTTGGCTTTAGCGTTTAACAAACGTGCATGGCAAGCTGCAAGCTTGCACTTCAGCAACTTCAGCTGTGCAACAAAAGGTCATCCAAATTTCACTGATGAACTGGTAACAGATAAATTGAGATAAATTCTAATTTCTATCCCAAAATCCAGTTTATAAACCATCCCAAAAGAAAAATTTGCTGTTTGAGGTATTTAAGCATCAAATCTAATGACTGGTCTCCTAATTTTTAAAATACTTCCAGAAAACTAGATAAAAGCACAGTAGAAAACCTTGCAGGAACTGGTGAAAATATGACAATCAATAGCGGAAATATTAAAAAAATCCCAATCAAATACCGTTCTAAAAATATTATTTTTATGTCATTAACCTTGTCAATCATTCCTTTAAATAAATCCCTGTTTAAAAATAAAAAAGGAGGAAATGTGCAAGTATGTACTTCTGGAGTGACTTCATAAATTAATTAACTTTTGAAATATTTTACTCTGATTAATGAGAAAAAGCAGAAATATGTGAAATATGCAAACTGAAGATACAAATACACTCTACTTTTTTAGAATGCCATTTTTCAAACAGTATTTTCTGAGCATTATTTGAATTTAAATACCCAATATCATGCATGGAATCTGGCAACTCAAGGACTGTTTCTTAAAATCATTATGGCAAGTCCTTTTATTACTGCTGCTATGAAAATAAAGTAATAGGTGAATTTAGAGCTTGGATGTCCATTACCTCACTAAAATGTGTAGATCTTGAACCTACAGAGGTGGATCCCTCCATCTGTACTCTAGGAGAGCTAAAATCTGTTCAAAGATTCCACAGGGTCACCAGGAGAACACAAAATTCCTTCATCCCCAGCTCATTACAGCACCTGGGTATTAGTATATTAGTTAGTTATTAGATATTAATTATTAATTATTAGCTAGTTATTAGTATAACTCCACATTTCTGGAATATGATCAATAGTGTGAGAGAATGACAGATTTCAAGAATCACATCAAAAGATGCAACAAGAAGCCAGCACTTGCAGTTAAAAAGGTAAAGGTGACTCAGTTTCCAGGGGTTTACTTTAAATGTCTAAACACAGTTCTGACTCTGGAAAATATTTAATATTTCAAAATTTAAAAGAAACTCCAAAACCCTTGAGATTATTTTTTTCTTTTTTTGATGTTGTTCTGAAAGTGATATATCAGGACTATGCCTACAATTTGTACTCCATAAAATCTACAAATAAATTATCCCCACTGGTGACACAGATGGCAAAAATAAGTCAATATTTAAGTTGATGGGAGATCTGTGTATGTGAAAGTTACAAGATATAGGTGCTAATAATTAACACCTTTAAATCTAACTTTCTTTTCCATGTCTTTGTAAGGAATTCAAAGTCATCTAGAAGGTATTGGATATGTAAATTCCAAGGGCTGCACAAACCCAGCAGCTGAAGCTGAAACTTGAGATAAAAAAGAAATAAAAGATTTTCATGAGAGAGAAAAGTAGTTTGTGCTTCAGCCTGAAATGATCCTGGTATCTGATACAATGGAAAAGCTGAAGAAGAGATTAACCATTTGAAAAAATGACCATTTTGGAGCTTTCATTGATTTCTTAAAGGTCTATTCACTAAAAATACATTTAAAGCATAAATGGCCAAGATCCTACTGGTAGGTCATTACTTGGATTTGAACTGTGCTGCCTCAAAACAGTAAAAAAGTATTGCTGAACTAGCAGTGAGTATTTGCTATAATTGTGGGACGGCACATGCAACAGGATTCAGTATAGCTGTTGGTATAAACCTAAAATTGTGTTACACTCTACAATTACTTTAATATCACTAAGGATGCCTGTGGATAGTAGCAGAGATCTTCATTCTAAAAAAAGATAATGATCTTTGGAAGGAAAGACGCACCCAAAGGTCCAGCAGTTAGGGCCACATGGTCATAGACGATGCTGGATTCAGTGGTGTGGGAAAGCAAATGTAAAAGATAAAGGGAGAAGATGACAAATTATCTGCAGGAAATTACTGATTTCTGATGTATTTGGGTTGCTACCTTATTTTGTCAGTATCAAGTTATTATCTTCTGGTTAGCTGCTATTCAGAATACCTACTATTTTGAAGACAGATGAGGTCCTAAAACACAAGAAATAGAAAGTATGGTGACATTCTTTTAGAACTGGAAAAAAAAAAAATCTGGGATGAATAAGCAAACAAAATACTCAATGTGTGAAAGATTACAGGTTAACAAGTAGCAGCCATCAAGAGCAATTAGTGATTTATTTTTTTTCCTAAATTCTTTTTTTAACAATTTAAAGAGTTTAGGGATAAAATGGAAAAAAAACAAAAACCATAAAACAAACAAACAGGGGGTTAAGATTCAGTTGCTTAAACAAAATATTCATTACCATGCAGGCAAACAACCAGGCTTACAGGGCTGCCAGGTATGACTTTCAATCCAAGTCCATATCTAGCTGGGAGCTGGAGGCCAGGCAGGATATTTTATGTGGCTGAAAACAGATAAAGCAGACTGAATTTCTCAGAGCTTTGTGCTGTTTGCAAACATGCCAGGTCATGCTGGCCCTCTCTTCAGCACGGTGAGGTCACAGCTGCAGGACTGTGTCCAAGGCTGGGCTCACCAGCACAAGGGAGAGATGGACAAACTCAACAGAGTCCTGGGGAAGGACCAAAGGAAGGCAAGGGATTGAAGCATCTCTCCTGTGAGGAAAAGCTGAGTGTGGGACAGTTCAGCCTGGAGGAATCTCAGGAAGAATCTCATTTGTTGCACTACTTGTACTGACCAAATGCCACCTTGCAAAGGCTTTTGTTGTAAGCGATGAATGTAATGCATTATCCCTGAAATTACTGCACAGCCTGTGAGAATGATTAATTTTTTTGTGAGATTACAAGGTAGTTAATTAATCTGACTTAAAGTTAATTAAAATTTCACTCCCATAAGAAAAGTGTTGGTCCATTTAGCACATGTTGACTTTTTCAGCTACAGACCTCAAAAAAAAGAGAAAATACTATGCGTTTTTGAAGTTTATTTTTGATAGCTGTGGAATTCCTGTGTATAATCCCCTGCTCAAGAAGAAGAAAAGTTAAATTTGGTATTTCTTATTATACAGTTAATTTTACTTAACAGCAGAAAGATTAAATATTGGTAGGCAATTGTGACATCAGAGCTAATGAGTCAATCAAACTCATATGCAGAATTTCTGGTATTTTTGGATACATCCAGAGTCTGAGGGAGACTGAGTAAAGGCATTAGAAATGGGATGTGGGGAATTGTCAGCTCTGTTTTCATGGAATTAAAAAACCACTTGGCCACATACTATCTGTGCACTGCTCCTGAAAACTCCTTTTCACACCACCCCTCTGCTGGGGGAGCAGCACCATAAAGAAAAAAATATAATAATGCACATCCATAAAGCTCATAGAAATTGTGACTTGCAGATTGAGATCTCCCTTTTGCCTTCATACAACATGCTGATGTCAGTAATATTTCAAAATTAGGATCTTAGGTATTATCAACATGCTTTGGCTATTTAGAGGCAAAACAACCATAAAACCCAGCTCAGCTGGCTGGCATGCTCTACTTCCTTTAGTCTGTTGGTGAATCAGTTCTTAAAGTGGAAATAAATTATGATTTACAATACTAGGAAAAATCAGAACTTACACAGGAATATCTTATTTTTTCTGTGAATTATTAGTATTTATGTTCTGAAATAATTTGAATAGATTAAAACTAATAGGTAAACATTCTCCTTATACTATTTAGGATAGGAAGGAATTCTTTAAGCACAAAAGCATCACAAGGATGTGAAAATTCCCCCAGAATAATTGTTGTAAACTAAAAAACATCTGAGCTTCACATGAAACAATGCTAGCCCTCAGGTGTACTCCTTCCATGAGAAAAAATATTTTGAGAAAATTTGAAAGTGGCAACAAATAAAATTAACTGTAGAACATTAAAAAAAAAAGGATAACTGAAAGATGTCAATCATCTTGTATCATAACATAATCTGAAACTTCAGGAAACAAAACCATTTTTGCAAATATTTATGTGCATAATACACAGACTTATAAATACTATTTCTGAGAAATCTATGAATAAACATATTCTGGCATTTCCAATAAAGCCTTCAACATCCTTTCTTGTTTTATCTTAGGTCACCTTTATCTTTTCTTATTCCATCAGTTTACTTAAAATATTTGAATACACTGAAGGAAAAACTGTGATTTAATTTGCACTATAAGGTGTGGAAATTTTAAGGTGGTTTTTCAGTTTGCTTTTTTTGTCAGCTTTTTGTATAAATTTAGAGGACCGGAATCTGTAGAGAAACTTGTGAGGAGTATGTGTTTATGTTATGTATATATTTTAGTTGTTTCTTTTTCCAGAGTAAACTATTTTTGAAATATAGAAACCAAAAATTATTAATTTCAAAGTGTAGCAGGTTGACCCTGACTGGATGCCAGGCACCCACTAGTTTCTCCATCACTCCCCTCCACAGCTGAACAGGGGAGAGAAAATAGAACAAAGGGTTCATGGGTTGAGATAAGGACAGAGAGAGAGCATTTACCAAATACATCACAAGCAAAGCAGCTCAGCTCAGAAATATTAATTGAATTAATTATCAACAAAATCAGAGCTGGACAATGGAAAGCAAAACAAGACCTCAAAAACATTCTTTCCTCACCCCTCCTTCCTTCCCAGCTCTACCTCCACCCGCAGTGGCTCAGGGAGACAGGGAATGGGGCTTGTGGTCAGTTCAGAGATTGGAGTGAGTTTGTGAGGAGAGCAGTCATCCTTGGAAGATGTTACTGTCCAGTTTGGTTTTCCTTTCTTGTCTATGTATGCCCAAAATTGTTGTTTCTACAGCTGCTCAGTGATAGGATTTGTTCTCCTGATGCACCGTGGTGTCTCTCCCTTGGGAGACAGTTCTCCAATAAATTCTTCTATGTGAATCCATCCCATGGACAACAGTCCTCCCCAGCCTGCTGCAACCCTTCCACGGGGTCAGTCCTTCAGGCACAGCCTGTTCCAGCCTAGATCCCCTACAGGGTCACAGCTCCTACCAGGACACTGCTCCAGCGTGGGCTCCTCTCTCCACGGGTCCGCAGGTCCCTGCCAGGACCCTGCTGCAGCACAGGACTCCCCCAGGGTCACAGCCTCATCTCAGACATCCCCCTGTGCTAGAATGGTCTCCTCCCCGGGCTGCAGGGGAATCTCATCCCCCAGCTCCTGGAGCACCTCCTGGCCCCTCTTCTGCACTGACCTTGGTGTCTGCAGGGCTGCTCCTCTCACGTGTTCTCACCCCGCTCTTCTCTGGCCACAATTATATCGGCTCAATAAATTTTGTTTCCTTTTTAAATGTTATCACAGGGCCATTATTGAAATTTCTGATAGGCTCAGCCTTGGCCAGCTGCATGTCTATCCTGGAGCCACCTGGCATTGGCTCTATTGGACATGGAGGAAACTTCTGGCAGCTTCTTACAGCAGCTACCCCTGTACCCCCTGGTCACCCAGACCTGGCCGTGCAAACCCAGTCCACAAAGACATTTGTGTAACTTAGCGGGGAAAATGTGACACTCCCCAAAATCTAGTCCTGTCATTTCCTCAAGTGCTTTTTAATGAGTTCTAGTATTGTGCTGTGTTACGTCTAGACATTAAAATGTTAAAATTATTTATAGTTTTTGCTATTAAATAAAAGGGGTGGGAATTAACTGAATTAATATAATTTAAAATTATAACATAAGAACATTCCCAGATTATGATTATCCTTCATGAGAATGCAAAAACCACCATGACATTTGAATTTTTTTAGCTAAAACAGTCTTTTGAATAAATGGGTAACTGTTGCCAATTTGGGTTATTTACTGCAGACAAGAAAAAGAAAAAACAAAACAACAACAAAAAACCCAAACAAACAAACAAACAAAAAAAACCCCAGAAATTGCTTCAAGTGTGCTTTGTGCTTCTAGCCTCTCCAGTTCCTGGCCCTGGCATCCTGCAATCCTGCCACCTCCAGCACCCTGCCGGCCTTGGCGAAGGGACCACATTGCCCCAACAATCCCACCCCAACCCTTATGAACTGGAGTTTAGGGGACTGAGCAGAAGTGTTAAATGAAGACTCCTCTGTGTGGAATTTTAAAGAATCCGAAAGCAAAGTAATTTTTTTTTTTTTTAGTCAAAACATTACAGAGAAGCTAATTGTTATTGTTGATAATGATCTCTTATACACTGCAGCTGAGCATTGGTAACCCAGACAGAATTCCAAGGCTCTAGGAGGAAGCATAAACTGATTAGAAAGGTTAAGTGTAAGCATCAGATCAAGGTCTAAAGAGTTTACTACTTGAAACAAGCTTAGCTAATTGCTAATCAATAGGCTGCATTCTGAGAGACATGTTTTTAACCAGTATATAGAGAATAGTAAACCTGAGGGTGAAAAAGAGAAATTAAAATATGTGGCCTAAAATGATAAACCAGGTCTAATAAGCACAAACATTTACAGAAAAAGATATTTCTCTTCAACAGAGGGAAGTATTTTCCTGAACACATCATCACAAAATTAATCTTTACCCTTCCCTGATAATAAAGCAGAAAAAAATAATTTAAAATTGTGATCCAAATTTAAGCTATGCAAACTCAGCCTCTAAGAAAATGAGTTCTTTACTCTTTGCTCTATTTAGTAATATGCTTGAAAATACATAACAATAGCTTAATAATTGCACTCAAGCTTCTTGAACGAGATGTTTTGAAACAGCTCCCAAAATACATATAAAGCTACAGCAGTATGACTTCTGGTTTACATAGCAACATTTGGTATTCTGATCTTTTGATGGATGAAGTAGATAGAGTTAAAGCAAAGAATCAGAAGATAGGTATTTGAAATGAAACAGGCAAGGTGAATTTGCATATCAACTTGAGAATGCAGATGGAAATGAAGGTGTATTTAATTAGCCACTTTATATTAACATTATTGATTACCTAAAGGCTTCTGGTTGTCACAGGAAATGTCAGATGCTTTAATTAGGTTATTGCACAACTTAGGTATGAACTAATTGCACAGGGCACTGCACAGAAAACAAATGCAGTCTTCATTTTACATGGATGTTTTTTTCTTTTTTTCCCACTCAACAGATCTTTTACATCTGCTGGACAATGACAGCATGAAATACAGTTTCTGAATTCAGATTTGTTTTGGGATGTCCAACAACTTTAAGCATGCAGACAGTGTGGTTCCTATGTCTTGTTTACCAATGGGTCTATAATCCTCGCAGGAAGATTAATTACAGCTCACATCAATTTTGGCCTCTAGATGTCATGTAAAGTACATAACACCAAAGAGGAAGAATAAGAATTTCGATAATATCTATCAGAGAAAAAAAAGAGAGAATCACAGGAAGGTAGTGGAATTTTAAAAAGGCTTGGTTTACTGTTTGTATCTTTTCATATAACTAAAGTTCTTAAAATTAAGTGAGAAGTAGGAAGAAATAAGTTCAAAGAAAAACATGCCACTGATTGAAGAATTACTTCTATAAATCAGCACAATTTGAGAAAATAATAATTAATGTTCAAGAATTCACAGATGCCATAACACTGTCATTCAAGGTTAAGACTGGTACAAAAAATAACGGTCAAAGATGAAATAGAAATATAGTTCCATAACTGACCTTTTGTATCAAACTCTACCTGCAGTTCCAAGCTTTTCTCAAAATACTTCTGATATCGCTCATAAAATATTTTCACTCATGAAACAATTCCCCAAATGTTTTAGTTGCAGTTTTAAAATGCACAGTGCAAAGACCATAAAACCACTTTGCTCCATGACAGCATTTATCCAAGGATCTTAAAGAGCATTAGCCATGCAAGTACCATATAAAGTAAATAATTAGAATTATATTAATTTTTTCAGGTCAGTGAGCAGGAAAAAGCTATTGAAATGCAAGTCCAAACTCAAAATCCAAAGTGATAGCAAGTCCAGGAAAGAATACTCAAGATCTTTTTCCCACTGAATAAAACATTCATTATCAAACATAAAATATGTGACAGGAAATCAATTTCGATTCTATAAAGGATCCTGCATGTAATGTTTCTAAGGGATAATGTTTTTCTATATAGTAAAATACTCTGGAGAGCTGCAGGTGCCTGCAGCCCCAGGTATCAACATCAGACACCTTCTCATCTTTATGGGCACTGTACATCCCAACAGCACCCAACTCCCACATTAACCTGGACCAAACAAAGTGTACTCATCCTAGAGCGTGAGTCCTGCACAGAACACACAGGACAAGCCAGCAGGGGAAAGCTGACCTTATCCTCAAGGCCAAAATCCTGATCTTTGTAAGCTGTACAAGGCTAGGGGTCTCCATTGCTTCTCCTCTCTTTGGCTTTATCCATCATTTATCTCCTAAATATCTCCTGTCTTAAATCCTTCTCCTAAGGTTATCACCAGGATTATCAACCTGCCAACACCAAAATTTTATCTCCCATCTTCAATTCCCAGTGATTGACAATCATTTCCAAACACAAAGTCAGGATCCAGCTTGTGCCTGTTTTTTTTGCCTCCTGGTAAAGGTTATTTCAAAATGACACTGCAAGTTACTATGAAATGCTTCTTAGGGTATGCTAATTCTTTCATACTACTCTAAGTGTCCATTTTTCAATTTCTCTCTCCTCCCACTAAAACTTTTTTTTTTCCTTTTGAGAGAATAAATGCATTAATCAAAACTAGCAGCAACAGACTGACCATGCTGATCACACTTAATAGATCTAATCCTTTAAGTATGCCTTCTGCAGGACTTGAAGAATAATGAGATTATACTCCACTTACAAACCAATAAATTCTGCTTCAAATTTCCAAATAAGTGCCTCAAATGCATAAATTCTCTCAGCCATGATACACAACATCAAGTATTTTTAATCAGTCTTCGGTTTGTTTACACACTTGGAACTTTATTTCACTTCTGTTAACAGCAAAAAGTGGAAGAGAAGCATTTCAAGACAAGGCATTGCTTGCTTAATGCTGCAACTCACAAAACTGGACCCTGATCTTCACCTGGCATTTTGCCATGATATTTTCCGTGTCCAATGAACATTAAATATTAAGAAAAAAAACACCTTTAAGAAAGTTACCTCCAGTCTCATCTTCTTGCAGTCGCACCCCAACCAAGTCGGCCACTTCCCATCACTTTGTGCAAACTTCCTGTAGGTGATGTAAGTCCAGTTCCAAGTTTTACTTTTGCCTTGGAAAAAAAAAAAAAAACCAAACAAAAAAAACAAACAAAAAAAAAGTAGTAGGTGATTTTGTTCTCATGCAGATGACTTCTACAGTAACAGAAATCTCATTTTTCAACTTCTATTCTTTTCATGACTAGCAGAGTACAGTATAGTGGTTGCATCAGCCCATTAAGCAAAGAAGTGAACTAACTTCTGTTATATTCGAACAGAATGCAAAATGAAATTCTGTATGACAATCCAATGTGTAGGTTAAATGGTAGCAGCTTGAGGTCTTCTGTGGTCAAAAGCATCTTATCAGGTTGGCAGGTTCTATTCTGGGGAGTCCCAGATTTCTGCTAAACTGGCCTTTGGCACGTCAAGTCTATGTAGGTTGAGTTCACAAGCTTCCCCCATAACAGTTTATGAAAGCAAAGGATTCTCCGCAAACATAAAAAATATTGGGGGGGGGGGGGGGGGGGGGGGAATGAAAGAAATAAGAAGGAAATAATTTTTAAAGTGTGTTTTTTTTCTCCTGTAAAAGGTCCTAAACTTGAAAAGGAAAGTTTCTAGAAAATTCAACAGTAAAATACAAATGAATTTTTGAAACACCAGTTAATATTTTGTGTCTTGAAATTAATTAAATTAAAATATATTTCAGGCATACAAAGTACCTTTTACTCAATATAATCACTGGTTAATTTGATCCTACTTTTAATTTGATCAAAACCCCAGGAATCAAATCAGCTGTATTAAAAATAGAAAAACTTTCAATCCATATTTTGATTAATTTTGATCGCCTTAGGCAAGTAATATCATACAATTCAATCACTGGTTATAGTACATTGCCATTTTAATTAATTATGAAAATGAAAATAATTGAGTGCGAACAGAGATAAGAGCCCAAGGAAGAAAATGTATTTATAACAAAAGGACAATTGCAAGTCAATGTTTTGTTATTAAGACATTGCTACTAAAATTTGAGTTTTACCATTTGTCATTGCAGCCCTCTCACTTACTGCTCAAGCCCAAAGCAGAACTTCACCTAGGAGTGTGCTGTAAGCACAGGAAGATCAAAACCCAATGAAAGGAAGTGCCACCTCTTGAGATTTTCTTCTGTGGAGAAGCCACTTGTACAATGATATGCAGCGTTTTAGCCTTCTGGGGAATTTCAGTCCTGCCTTGAGGCAAATCTCCTCAGACAGGCTGCTCTCCCACCTCTTCAGAGAAAATCTGCTACCAGAACTGGCTCAGGAATGAAAGGAAATTATTTAAACAAAGCTGAGGAGAGACGAGGGGGGAGTATCCACCAGGTCTTTCATCACTTTCCGTCCTTTTTGCTCCGTTCTCCTTTCCTTTTCACTTGCCCCAGTGTGTAGGTGGAGAAGCAAAAGAGATCATTTGGTGATGCTGGAGACAAAGGCAGAGTCCCTGAAGATGTGCTGAGGCTGGAAGCACTCAGAATAATGCAAAAGACTGGTGCCACAGTTAATTGATGGTCAAGCAGACTAATATTATGCAGATAAATAATTCCAAGAGAATGATAATGATCACAACCACTACCACCACCAGAATGTAGAATAAAACCAAAGCAACTGTTAAAAAATAAATATGGGGTCTTCTCATCTTTTTGTTTCTCTGTTTTTTTTTTTTTTTTTTTTTAGTTTTGTTTTGTTTTTCTAGGATTAATAATACTGACTCACCAGTCCATGAACACAAACACATTTGTTCAAAACTAGTGGAAATCTGAGGTAGAATTTATCACCTCCTCATTACACACCAGGTAAAACTTTCAGAGCTCAACATTTTGCAAACTAAGATCTGTTGAGAGTTGGCCTTGAGGGGAAGTATTCACAACATCCAACTTCTCCCAGATTTCCTTGATACATGTGATACTAAGAAAAATGAAAACTTCCCGAGCGTATTAAGGCTCTCATCAATACAAACATGCAAAGCCTTATGAAATTACTCATCAAAACACTGCAATATATTTTATTCCAATCATACACAACATTTTTTAACTCCATTTTCTCCATAATCTCATTTTCTTTAAAAAACTGTATTATAACTCTGTGATGCAAAAGTGTTATGGAAGTAAAAACTTTTTAAGTAAAGCAAGACCCAGAGCCACTGAGAAAAAAGTAGTTCCCATTATTTTTCTTGTCCAAGAGAAGGAAATATTTTTGGAAGCATCTTTTCAGACTCAATAGATCAATCTAAACCTTTTACATTTCATAGCTATTCTTTCTTTCTAGTTAATAAAATTCTGATTTTATTTTTTTGTTGTTGCTCAATCCATATTGCAGTGCAACAAAATTCTGAATTATTGGACTATCCATCAGAATTCTGAACCATTTAAAACCCTGGCCTCTCAGCAGTATAGGTAGCCTGACACCAAATTCTGTGTGCTGTTACACTATGTTCATTTTGGGAGTAACTGAAAAAAACAAACAAACAAACAAACAAAAAAACCCAAACAAACACATTGAATACATATATTTAAGTTTCATTGAATTTCATTCCAGTTACCATAGTCATGACATGGTATATTTTCTTGTTTAGGTCCCCCAGATACTCTGTCCTTTCACAGAAAGCTGCTACTTGTTGAGATTGTTCTCTTTCCACATTCCCCCCCTCCACACACACACACATTAGGATTAAGACTTTTTTTTTTCAGCCCAAACAATATTCTGATGACAGACTGAGATAGGTTTTATGTTGTTGATGCTCCTCAGAACGTAAACAGGTTGCAAATATTACTTATTGCTGGAACGTCCCCACAAAGAAAACAATCATTTTAAGTGCCCTTACAAATCATTTCTGTGAATTCAGGCATTTTCAGGGAAAAGCTTTGATAATGGGGGGCGAAATTCTCTCCATAAGTCAAATATCCAATTGGATCCATTCTGAATTGTCCAACTTAATCTTTGCTTGTCCTGTACTTCCCTCAGGATCAGAGCTGATGTCTAGCACAACATATACTGAATTTCATCTGGTAAAATTAATAATTATTCAGATAAGCAGGAAATATTTTTACAGACAGTCTATATCAGAAGGTAATTTTAGATACTAAATTTCTTTTTTGAACCCATAATTTATTTAGAATAACGTGCAAAAGAATTTACCAAGCTTTTGCAGTATTCTCTTTTTGCATTTCTTGTTTGGTATTTTTTATGTGACATCTGTAAAGACAACTAAGATGAGAGTGACTTAGTCTTTTTTTTCAGTAAACAACCTTTCTAAAGTAGACAGACTGCAATTAAGAACAAGCTCGCGATTCTAAAAGACAGTATAAGAGACAGAAAAAACACTGGAACAAAGCTTGGCAAGGCTTTGAAAAACAAAGAAAAATAACGTATTTTTATCAAGATTTTTTGTTCATGTCTATATATTTTCTCCCACCAGTATATATTGTTCAAAAGAAAATGGAATAAACTTGTCAATTATTTCTTGGAATGTGTCTTCCCTGTCTTGAGGACCTGTGATATTCTAGGTTTTCTATGTTTAAAACAAAACTGTTGAAATTGGTTATTTGGGGGAAACATAATTTTAATTTCAAGTATTTCTAAAGGTATTCAAATGCAAGAAACAAATGAATTTAGATAATTTTCAAATACACTTTTATCACTTTTCAAATTTAATTACTGCAAGAAAAGTATCACTATATTAAAACCTAATTACCTTATACTTTTTCTGCCTTCATGACAATGCTCATAAAATGCTTAATATTCATGTAACATGCTACCTCATCCTGTAATATCACCATATTTATGGAAAAAAAATTGTAATCCTCTTTACTGGCTCAGGTTAATTCCAATAAAATATTAAATCCATTTTCTAATCTAAATGAGTTCATTAGGAGAGGCATGGTACTGAGAATACCAAACTCTCTACAGAGTTCAGCTTCATTACATTTCAGTACTGTGCATTTCCAGAGCTGTTGTACTACATTTATGAGGATTTATCTGTACTGTTCCAAAAACATTCATCCTAATTCTACTCCTTCTGTGCATGCTAATCGTGAATATGTTAAGTGAAAATACTAAGCTAGCAGCCAGTCTCATCCCCAGATGGGTTCAAGTTATGATTACAGAAGCAAATTTGCCATAAGCACTCATAAAACTGTGCCAGAGAAGAGGTAATGAAGGTTTGGAGATCCTTTTGCTTTTCCTTTTTTTTTTTTCCTGCCTTCACTCCCCATGCCACCTTTTTTTTTTTTCCCACTTTAGCACAGTGGGGGAAATATTTGCCAAGGAGAAGAAATGTCATAGCACACTTAGAGGGTTATTTCCAGTCCCTGCAAACTATTTGCATTGTGTTAGGCAGTGAAACGTGATGCATGAAAAAACTTTAAACAATATAAACCAAACTCCTTTGGATTGATACCTGGTATCTTCCTCAAGTTTAAGGGCACCTCTCCCCAAAAATATCCCCACTGATCCCAAAGTACAGTAGCTCAAACTTCAGAGGCTAAGTGAAACAAATATCTTCATTAAAAGCAGTGGAAAAGAATATTTTTACCAGGTCTTCCACAGCATCACCACCAGGAGTAACTCTCTCAGACAAAATTTTTGGTTTAAAGGAAGAAATCTAAAATGCAGACAACGCAAGTTATTCTCTAATTCCTTATATCCAAGTGCCACATATTATGTGCAGGAGCAAAAGGGGGACCTTTATCCTCAAACCTTTTCCCTTTCTCTTCAATAGGAATAAACCACGATTTTCCTTGCACAGTAAATTTGATTTTCCCTGTGTCACACACCACCAGCAAGTCAAGGAAACCTTTAATAGCCATTTATATGTAGATACACTACTGAAATATGGACAACGTGGGCCAGCAGGGACCTTTCTGATCTGCACGTGACACGGAATTGTGAGAACACATCTATTCTCCAGAGAGGAACGCTCCTTTAAACTCAGCCCCAGAGTTAGGAAAAGCAAAAGAAAATAGTTCTGCCCTTTACTTTTGAATGATAAAATCATTAATGTTGGAAAAGAATGGATGTGAGCGGCTAGTTATCTGCAGGGCAGGAACAAGGAATAACTGGGAATAATTCGGAATAACTTGGCTAACTTTAGGTGAGTGGCCGCTGGTTGTCACTGTTGCTCCACAAAATGGGAGCTGAAGAGCAGAAATTTCAAAAGTTGTTCTCGCAGCCAAAAGTTATGGACTTTTGGTTGATCCCTTTGTGAGGCCTAAGGTAAAGGCATCCACGGAATTTTAACAGCTTTCAAAGTTAGATTGTTGTGTTGAAAGAAAGAGCAGCTTGTCAAACAAAAAGCAATCAGACAACTGGATTTTAATTCTTTTTTAGTTATGACAAAAAGCCCGGCAGATGTGAATATATGCAGAAGAAAATTAAGTGCTAAATAAAAACAAAAACCCCAAATCCAAACACATTTTAATCACAACTTTTTAATTCCCCTCTAAAGTCCATATGGAATTTAAAGATGTTTCACTGCACCAGTTTAAAGCCCGACCATGCAAATTCTTCCAAATACAGTGCTGCTCATCCCAAATCATTCCCACCTCAGATGTCAGTCTCTTCCCATAACCCCTGCATATTATGGAGCTGAACTCCAACTATACAAATCTCAGTGCTTGTCTGAGTAGCATCAATGGGAAATTTGCTTAGAGTATTTACAATTTCCAGCTACTAGCACAGACCACCCAGTGGTGCTATTCTGAGTGGCAGGCACTGAGTCAATACAGTTTCCAAGGTCACCTCATTAGTTTGTAATTGCCACAGAATGAGACCAAATTGGTTGTGAAGCTGGTCTACTACTTAGTCCCTTTATTCTTCTGAGTAACTTCTGAAGATGAAGGGATGACCAATTATTTCACTTAAATGGAAAACAACATTTTTTTTAAATCAATGGGAGTAGCTTGCAGGGATTCTCTGCAGTTAAAGGTTGGACTGGATGATCTTACAGGTCTTTTCCAAACTAAAGAGAATTATCGTTCTATTATGTCCCACTTTATTTTGCTAAGAATATTTGTGCAGGGATCTTATACCACACAAATAGTTTTGTCTCACAACAATTTGCTTTGAATTTGTGCTTTAAGCAAGGGGGGGGGGGGGGGGAAGATAAAAATGTAGACAATAGAAGAAAGGATACAAATTCCAGGTTGGTTCTTGACAGTTCATGTTCTAATTTTCTTTACTTAAGTGAAAATCAAGTTTTTAAATCAAGGAGCAAAATTTTACTACCTTTTAAAATGTTCATTCTTGAAAATAGGCATCTAATATTTTACCAAAAATAGAGAGCATTCATTTATACTCATAGTAATATCTCACTGCTAAATAAATAAATCATTCACTGCTAAATAGCAGCACATGCTAAAATACAAAGAATATACATTTTGCTGCTGTATCTGCTGTATGTTTATGTTTCATTTAAGTCATCAGCTAACAAGTGCCAGAGCTGACCAGCAGCACATATCTTCAGATAGCTCCTCCTTAAAGCCCATTTTCTCAAATTTTTACAGCTTTCTCTTACTTTCACTGCTTTAAAGAGCTATTTATTCATATACCCTCAGTTAAACAAAAAACTAATTTACCACATTCATATTTTTGAAATAGCCAGTGCTAAGTTCCATCACAGCCAGTACCTCTGGGCCCAGACAATGACTTCAGTGACTGCTATTTTGGCTTGTAGTTATGAGTAAGAATTAATTACAAAACCTCCCAAGTTCACAATGCTAGAAGATGTGACTTTGAGTTCAATAGGTCACAAAGCACAAAATCAATTAAAAAAGCAGAAGGCTGAAAACAAGTCTGGCAACAGATGGAATCCCCACAATGATTGGGAAAAAAGACTGTGAGAGATTGTGACTCAGCTTTCTGTCCCATCACACACATATTTGTGTCCTAAGATAAAAAGTCAGCTGCAGTTTCACATAGGAGCATGGCTCTCCAGGCAATCCAGCTTTGGTGCATGGTATAGGCTTGTAAAACAAACAAACAAACAAACAAACAAACAAACAAAAAATAACCCAAAAAAACCAAAACCAAAACAAAACAATACAACACTTTGATTGTATGGCACTGGGGAATAGTTTAAGAGGAGCTCAAAATCTGACCAGCATGCAGGATAGGGGATCCCTTCCTACCTTTCTGCTCTGTGTCCTACCTAAACTTTAATACTTTGCTTGGGAAACACAAAAGAGTCAGCGGGGCTGCAGAGGGGCAAAAAATTTTGCAGTTGTTTTTCAAAAGTTTCTGAGTACTCAACAGAGAGTATATTAAGGAGATTATTCAATTATTGCATAAATTGGAGTAATCTTTTGCAGCCTGCTGTGATCTTAGAAACTCTATCCCTTAAATTAAAAAAAAAAAATCTTAAAAAGGTATTTTATCTGTAAGTATAATAATAGGGGCAAAACTACTTAAACCCCAGACAGCTATTTTAAAACCCTGTATGTAAAGTATGTGAATTACAGGTTATTCACAACCTGATTACATTTCACAACATTGCATAGCAGCTAGTTTTCTTCTGACTGTAAGGGGTTTGTATAAATGTCCTATTTTCAAGTAGGAAGACGGAATTTCTATAATCAATCTTTTTGCTGTGATACTTTCAGTCAGCAGGGAGCTACTGCATATGGACAAAGCAACTTTCACATGTTTATTTGGAGGGACTCTCAGTAGGGGTTTATAAATACCTTGCCGAGCAGCTCCCTGAGGAGAAAGTACATCAAAACCAAGCTGTGACATCAAATTGAGAGATAAATCCACACTGAAGCAGATTTCAGAGCTGCAGAGCTCCTTCCCAACAGGGAAGTGATGAGGGGCTGCAAAGTCAGGTCAGGCTCCAAACCTTGAAGCTATTCTGCCAGATTTGGGAGCAAAGGAATTTTGCTGTCCAGGAACCAGAAGCAGATGCCATTGAGGCAAAAAAAAAAAAAAAAACACCTTGTGGTAACTATATTATTGTGGGTGCATGGACACTTTTCTTTTACAGAATTTCAAAATAACAATTAAAGACTTCTAAGACTAACCAAAATCTCATTGTCAATTCAGTATTGACACTGATTCCTTAAATTACTGATTTCCCCACTGCCCACAAAGGAGATCCACGAGGATGCTCAGGGGGCTGGAACACCTCTCCTGTGAATGCAGGAGTTGGGGTTGTCCAGCCAAAATAAGTTGAGCAACCAAAATGTGAAGAAGTCAGTGCAGCAGGGCAGTGAAGGAAAGCAGTAGGTAGTGTTGAAGTAAGAGACTGCCTAGTACATTTGTTTCAACCTGGCAGGAGTGACTTTTAAGTAGGACTAATCATTTCAGCTATCAATTAAAGATGAGGCTTGGCTGCATCCACTAATGAGGAAAAACAAGGTATCATTACGAGTTGTCAGTATATTACTATTTATTTTCTGTAGGGAAAAAATAAAAAAAAAAGTAGACACATTGCTGCAAATAGCACAAGAGGGAGCAAAGGAGAAATGACTGCATGGAGATGTAGGACTGAACAAGAGAGAGAAAAAAGGTACTGTTGGCTGGCAGCCACTTGCATGTCTCATTATGTGCTTATTGTTATTTATAAAAGATGCTTTATTTTGCACTTTGAGAGCATTTCCCACTATTCAGGAGCAGAAGCACTACTGCAAAATTCTTAAGGAAGAGAACCACGCAACCCAACAAGAAATGCTTCATGATTTTCCTCATCAGTCTGCTTGGGGAGGTGGCAGTCACGTTAACCACCACCACCACTCCTACTGGATCTTCTCAGAGCTGAATTATGCATGAACAGTGATGGCACTGGAGAAACCATCACTAAGGTGGTCACAACCACTCTTTGCAATGAATTCATTGATGTGAGAGGTAAAAATACACCATCAAAGGAGGGGGAGGGAATGGCACAGAGTGACAGACAAGTTGAAATCCAAGCAGCAGAAGATCTTAACTCTGTTTTAATTTTATAGATTTAGACCCTTAATATTTTCTTGTAATTAAAAATAATTTCTGCAATAGAAATGTTAGATTAATGCCTGACTCTCTATCACTTTTTTCATCAAATTCATTTGATACAGTTATCTAAAACAATGACAGGTAGTCAAAGCAATTATGTTACCTGCCTTCTCTGTTTTCCAAAACCAGCTGTTCTTCAAGACTCTTTACTTATCAAGTATAAGACAAGCTATCATAAAAAAATCAGTTTTAGAAAGTATTGTGTCATTTGACTTCAGTAACACATTGAAAATTTTGGATTCTTTGGTATCCTGCAGTTTATTAAAATTACTTTGTTAAGATATTCATTAAAATTTACCTTATTTTTGCCCATTTGGGGGTTGGTTGTTTTTTTTTCCCTTATATTCCATAAAATGTCAAATGCACTCAACAATGATTTTATGTGGTCACATTTCTCCTATTAATAGATTTTTTCCAGGTAAAAAATATATTATTCACATAATTGAAATTAAAGTCTTTAAAAAGAACCATAGGAATTCAATACTTTTTCATGAGGTGATTCTCTTCACCTGGACCCTACCAGATTCCACTGAAAGATAATATTACTTTTGATATTGTCTACAAAATCAGTATTTACCAGACAGAGCTTTAAAAAGAACTCTGAGACAATCTAGTGCCCCCACCATCTGAGAATTGCACTCCTATCTTAAATTAAGTTATGAATAATTCCCATGCACATGGGATTAACTCTGAAAGAAATTCCAGAGGGAACCAGCCCAGAGGGCCAGAAATGAAATGAAACTCTTATGCAGGCAGAGCAGAAATTCAGGCTGCTGTGGAATTATCAGGGTCTTTCCTGGCTGAATGTACCTCAAACCTCTGCCTCTGCTGTCCCCAGGGTGATCACAACGTGTAAAGGCATCCACCAAGGCAACATTACACAAAAGATGCATTGCTGTGATTGAATTAATAAAAATAGTGATATTATGCTGTACAATAAAGTACTTAGTAAATAAGGTTTTAGGGTGAGAGGAAAATTAGCAAAACCTCTCAAGTATGAGAAATAAAGTAACATAACAAAGTAAAGCCTTTTCAACATACAGAAGGTATAGAAAAGAGAGAGGGAAGTGAGTGAAAATCCACACAGTAATTGTAAATTTTAAAACTGTGAGAGGAA
Organism: Cinclus cinclus; assembly: GCF_963662255.1. Classification (NCBI taxonomy): domain Eukaryota; kingdom Metazoa; phylum Chordata; class Aves; order Passeriformes; family Cinclidae; genus Cinclus; species Cinclus cinclus. Next base: position 8,157,404 of record NC_085047.1, on the reverse strand, counting down.
ATCGGAATCCAGTACTTTAATCACCTTTTATGATGCTATCTAGACTGAGGAGCAATATTTTTTATTGAAATATTTTCCGTGGACTTATTGAGGGGCAGCATTTCCAGTGGAACACAAAGCCTAGTCTGGAAGTGGATCACGATAAAGCTTCAGCCCGTCCCTGCCACGTGGCCTTGGCAGGTCCCTGCACCTGGGAGCACCCCTGGCTCCAGATCCTTTTCTCCCTGCCATGTGCACAAGTTCTTCAGACATTACAAACACCACACACCAATCCCAGCTTCTTTTTCTAGCTGCTGCCACAGTGCTGAAGCCAAAAGCAGTCGCAAGAAATGAAATATTCTTCTCACCTATGGCTCAGCAGCACTCTAAGTCTTACCAGGTAAGAGTTGAGACTCAAAAAAGCAAAGTAGTCTAGCAAAGCCTTCTAGTTTTTGATCTTTGGCAATTCTAGCAACGTATTATTTTAGAATACTGGATTATGTAAACCCATCAGCTCATGTTTATTACCACGTTGACTCTTCTTAAAGTGATTAACACTAGTAGGATTGATTTAAAACATTAACCTTCTCAAAATACTAGTCTCCTACAGGAAAGAAAAACCTACCTGCATATGATGTATTACGTGTGCTTCACAGTGATATATCTTACTATGCAAAAAAGATACATCCCAGAAAAACTAGAAAAAGCTAGACCAAAATGTAACCTGAATATTTTCTCAGATGGAACTCACAAGTTATTTGCTAAAAATCAGAAGCCAGACTTAGTGGCAAGCTTCTGAAAACTTGCACAGCTCTGATAAGAAAGGACATCTTTCATAAATATTCATTAAAAATTACCTTTTCTGGATCATGAATTTTTCAAGCAGACACTGGTTTGACCTCTGCAAGGAACAAAATCCAGCCTGTAGAACAATGTCTCAATTTTCTGACACCCCCCCCCCCCCAAAAAAAAAAAAATTAAAAGAAAAATAAAACAAATAAAACTGTTTTTTCTTGTTGAGCATCTACTTTTTTTCCATTACATGAGACCCAGGTCAAATAGCTTTGCAATCCAAGCATTAATATTAAGTTCAAATTACAGTTTTTAAATTCCAAAGTGTTACCCTCTTATTTTCTTGAAAAATTGTTTGTGAGGTAAGAAAATGGTTTGCATTTCAAACAATTTTCTAATCTACCGTCACCATTCCTCACACATCTTTCAGTTCAAACAAGAAAGTTGTAATTGTTAATCTTAAAGCACTTCATTGACATCTCCTGGGCTAGGCAGACTGGAATACATTTGTAAATTTTCTCAATCTGCTTTTTCCTGCTGGACCTTGGGGACTCCCTTTGCACAAGTTCTATCACAGCAGATAAAACCTGCAGATTATTCAGTGCCATCATGGCTGGTTAGTAAGAGAGGTACAAAAGGGTGCTGGGATAACAGAACTCAGGTGTATTGTGCTGAGAAGCCCACACCAGCTGTGATCTCACCCCGGGGACTGTTTCACAGGGGTGTTTCAATCTAATCAGCTAACTGCTGGTGAGGGCTTGCTATATCCATTTGAAAGAACTTTAATTTTAAATCATCATCATAATATTGGCAGCTTCATTTGCTGTGCACCTTTACCCTAATATCTTCTTGATGCTTAGATCAAAACACCACCAGCCAATGCAGGCAAAAGCAGAGGGCTTTATACCTCAGCTCTGCACCCAAATTGGCACAGAAAATTATAATTATCCCTCGTAACAGTATTTCAACTTGGCTGGTCAAAAAAAGAGAGAAACATCGTGCTTTGTGCATCTTGCTGCACAAGCACCATCATAATTTCTCCTTAAAATCTCGTTATTTTTGGGTTACTTGAAAACTAAGGATGGAGAGGTTTCCTTGCATGATTTCTCCTAGCCATAGGAATCTGAATAGGAGATGTGTTAAGCAATATGCAACAGGCACTTTCTCTTCAGATGCTTTATGCAATTCCTCCTCCCCCCACCTTATATGTAGGCAAACCCTATGAACATAAATGTAATAGAACCATAGCTAACAGGGAAAAAATTGAGAAGCTGAAAACTAAATTTTTGGCATGCTCTTATAAAATTCTGCTTGCCACACTGTTCTCAAACACCGTAATTCATTTAAGCAAAACCCCATGATTTATTGCTTAAGATGAACATAAAATCCTTCCAGTGCACACACTCATTGGGACATGCTAGCAGGGTTTAATCTGTATATTCATAGAGTTTCAGCAACAAAAAAAAAAAAAAAATTGTATGGGGAGAGGTTGAATTGTGTCTACCTCGAGTAGCAGGGTAAGAACAGGCATGTGGCTGCATCAGCACACCATAACCTAGGCACAGCAGTAGCTATATGCTAAAAAATTATTGAAAAATATTCAGCAAGGGTGGGGACTTTTAGAAACTTTAATCTTGCTTGCTTACCTCTGTTTTTACATACATTTCTTTGGTTTGTCCATGACAGGGAAAAAAAATAAATTTACAGTCTGGATCCAAAAAGAGAGTGGTTTGTTCAGTATAGAAGACAGAAATGTGTCAGAGGCTTTTATTACATTTTGCATGTCGCTGCTTATGTGCAGAGTGAGCAAGAGAAAGAGAGGAAATGAAGCAACCCAGTTGCCAGAGAATCAAGATATGGCAAATAATATATGCTCCCCCTTTCAAAGGCAAGGTGCATATACACATATAGGCTATTCATTGTGAACAACAGAATTGCTATTTGCCTATTTCAAATGGAATCCAAATGTGCCAAGCACAGCAAGAATACTGAGAGCAAAGAGTGCTTAATATTCTAGCCCAGCTCACTGAAAAAAGCACTGAATTGACAGAGCAGTGTTCTGTAGAGCAACATGATGTGTCTGCTTTAAATGGAGAATAATGGATTTAAGTTCAGTGCAGAACTAAAGGGCTCAATTACTATTCATGAATTCTGAAATGTTCTACTACAGAAACTCCTTTTGCATGAAATGTTCATCAGAATCAATGTGTGGAACTACAAAAAGTAAACCTTGCCCTCTCGCACAATACAGTACTTACCTAGATTTGTGCATTTACAAAGAGCATTGCTGCAGCATTTATCTAAAGCCACCTAGACTACAAAATAAACTATTTTAAATGTGCTTCAGAGGGTTGCTGTAGGGAAAGCTGCTCTACTAGTGCCATTTTTTGTTGGTCTTAGATAACTGCTGCAGCATTTGCTTACCCTAAGATGGGACTAGGGCTTCAGGGAAGCTCTTTTCATGAGATCTCAAGGGAATCTTTTGGGCAGCAATTTGAGAAGGCCAGTTTGCAAGCCCTTTGGAAGGTTTCTCTAACACAGCTGGATTTTTGTTACTAAGGGTATTAACACTGGTAGTTTCAGAAATTGCTTTTTGTTCTTTCTGTGAATATTCAAAAACTCAATATTCATTCAGCACCAAGGCAGTACCAGCACTTGCATCCTGTACAACTCAATATTTCACTTGAAATACAGGGTTTATCCAACAATTCAAAAGCCTCATCATCTTCCACATGTTTAGTCTGTAATATTTTTATGTAATATTTTTATGCTATATGGGGTTTGATCAGTTGCTAAAATGCAGTCAGAGAATTGTCTTCTCTCTTGTGCTGCATATACAGGCACGTATTGATGTCTCACGGAATTACTCTTGAAATCTAAGCACATGACTCTTCAGGTATAGTTGCCCTTTGCAGTGTGAAGTACTCATTATAATTAGGACTAATCACAAGGAAAATTTTTCAGAAGAATGAGAAAAAAAGTAGTGCAACATGCCTTAAATATAAGGTGTTGCTGGTATATATCTTCTAATTTTGTTCAAGTAATAATCTCCCTTAAAATGCCTCCCTTAAATCTTTTATTTCTTTGTAACAAAAGGCCAAATTAATCATCTCTCTGCTTGGAAAACAACAGCCATTCAATATCGATTAGCATATAAAGGATGACAATTCTTCAAACATTTGTGCATCGTGCATTATAATTGAGATTAGCACAGGATTGTTCGTTTGTTTGTTTATTTATTTCCCCAAAACACCATCCTTTAAAGAGTGAAAAGTTTTGTGTGTTTTCTGAATGTACAGATGACTGTCAGTCCTGAAGGGCTTCCAGGGGCTCTGTGTTAACAAGCTCCTGTTTGCATATTCCATTGCTCAAAGCAGCATATGCATAATTTTCTCATCATTGTGTGCCATCTGGAGTATGCTGCTTGAACTGCAGGTTGAAAATAAGGTCTGAGGAGTATTTTCATTTCTTGTATCTGGGAATATTTTCTATTTCAGGGCTTTTTTCTCATAAAACACATCCGAAGTTTGGTTAGGACTTTGCCAGCATTTACAGTACAGTAGGAACTTCTTTTTGGAAATAACTTTTTTTTTTTTTTTTTTTTCACCCTGTGTGCTGTCCTTTTCCTTCTCAGTGAACTAGAATCCAGGAGAGATGAGAACCAGTTCTGATGCTTACCCCTGAACTTTTGTGATAACTCAAATAAGTAGCACAAGCTATGAACAAAACCAGCCATGACTGCTGATTTAAACTCTCAGTTCTGAAGAATTAAGGCGAAAGTGAAGTAAAAAAATCACCTGCAAAGAAATTGCAAGAAACTGATGACAGTCATCCAGGGTCACTTGACTAAGAAACTTGAAAGCCAAGTTAGCTTACTTTTAATCTTTAAGTCACGTTTTGAGGAAGAAGGCCAAGAGCAGGTCTGGAAATAACTACAGGAGCAGAAAAGTCTTTATTAATTGCAAAATCATCTGAAGAAGGAAACTTCACAGGAAAAAAAAGGCTTCTGCTGCCAGGGAAATGCCACAGGGAATGAAACCCTGACTCCTTAAGCAGCCACAGCCTAAGGCCAAAGAACAGCAAAAGCAGACACATGATGCACTCTCATCCCCTAAATGAGCTCTACATTTCCTTGCACTAAGAAGGAGCTCTTTTTCTTGTCCTCCCCCCGCCTTATTTTTTTTTTAACACAAAAATCTCTAAGTGTCTTAATTTGGTTCAATACCAAGTATTTTGGAAGGTGAAACTGCAATGCACCTGATTTTCTCTGGCACACCAGAGAAGGTTGGGTTGGATCTATGTGAGCTGGATCCAAGATCCTGTTTTCTAAGGGTCTCACTAACCCATGGTGTGGAAGCCAAGCTTAGAAATATTGAGAGGGTGTCTTTGTAGCTGAACTCCTGCAAGGCCATATGGCAAAGAGGTTCAGCTAAAATTTTAACATTTAGAGTTGCTGAATTTCAAAATCTCAAAATGCCTTCATAGCAGGTAATCCAACAAAAGGTAGAAAGTCAGTTTGGTACGACTGAGCTCCTTCAGCAGCTAAGAAAATATAATCATATTTTCATGGAGGAGGCAGCTTTTGTTCTTCCCATTGTAGTTATGAATGGGGACTGCTGTGTTACCTTGAACTCTTTAATGCATCTTAGTTAAATAGTGACAAGGACTAGACTCACACAATTTATTTTATGCAATCTAATGTCGCTACAGTTGAGGTTACTATAGGTAGGAAAACGTATCAGGGTTCATCCAATTGAAACAGTATAGATTAACTCTGTTGCCATAGAAACATATGATTTTGGCATAGCAAACACAAGAACAGTATATCTAGTCTGGTATTTCACTTCTACCAAGGACTATCATCTGATTATTCAAGGGATGATTATAATAAAACACGTATCATATGCACCTCTTCATAAATTTGAGACTATCAAAACAGCATTCTTGGAGTTATCAAAAAGTAGTGCAAAATTGCCTCATATTGTTATATGCACACTGAAAAACATAAGAATTTAAATAATTAAATGTATGCAGGTATATTAATTTTCTGTAATGTAAAACTTCTGACAATTATCTGAATTATTTGGACAACTTTCAGGCATCTTCAGGCAGACAATAAATGCAAGTCAACCCTCTTACACAAAACAAAGTTAAATTGTGTGTGAAATCATATTAGTAGCTCATTTTTCTCTTGTATCTCTTTAAAACTTTGAGTGGTCCTCAAATTTGTTGTCTTCCTACAAATTAATGTATTTAACGTTATTTTTCCAATAGCTATGCCTAAGACAATTTCCTTTCTTAACTTTCTTCAACTAGCAAATTTCAGAGAAGCATAACAATGGGCATATTCCTCATGGGTAACAGGTTAGTAACTAAAAAAAAAAACTTTCTTAATAATATGTTTTTTTCAAACAAATTATTCAAATATGTTATAAAACACATACAAAAAGATTAAGCCAGTTCAGTTTTTCACTTTCCAGATTGTCATTTATATTGCAAACAAAATATAGACAGGTATACTCTAGAAAGAATGAGATACTGGTAACAGCAACTCTGTGAGACTTGATTCTACATTTTAATTCTGTAGCACCTTAATATTAAAGAGACATTCACTCTAAAAAGAAATGCAACTCAGAAACTGCAAAGTTTTGAGATAATCTTCACAGAAATAAACATATTTTTTCACCCCATATTAGATGTCACTTTCTTTACCCTTTGGCAAACCACATCAGCATTAAACACAGATGAAAGCCCACAGGTGATCAGAATTCCACCATTTCTATTTTACTGTGTACAGCCTTTTATTACTGTTCTTGCATAGGAGCTGTGATTGGAAAGCCCTCTATATTAAATATCTCTCATTGCACCTACAGGAAACATCAGGCAGACAAAATGTTTTAAAATGTGCCCACACGTTAAGCAAGAAAAATCATGCATATAAATACCCATGGTTACACCTAAACTCAGTTATTCTTTTGGATAACATATATGTTTAATTCTATTTGTATTTGGGGCTTCAGCAAACAAAATACCAAAGAGCTTTAAGGTATATTGTGCCCCAGTAATAGTCTGGAAATGTACATTATTTAGAAGGCTTTTTTTTAATAGATAGCTTTTGGATAGGATAAAATATCTTTATTCTAAATAAAAAGAATATTATATTGAAAATTTTAGGCTGCCTATAAATTCATGCCCCCAAAACCTTTCCAAAATAAGTAGTACCGTGATGGGATTACCCCATCCAAGTGCCAGATGCTCACCCAGCAGTTTTCATTTGCTCTCCTCAACAGGACAGTGGGAGAAAATAAGACAGAAAAGCTCATGGGGCAAGATAGACATCTTATCAGTATCCACTGCAGACAACACAGATTTGACTTGGGGGATATTGATTTAATTTATTGTTAATCAAAATAACTTTAGGTTGTGAGGAGCAAAGGCAAAAAATAAAGTAACACCTTCAGAACCTTGCTCAGGCTAAACTTCACTCCATCATGCCCACTCTACCTCTCCCAACACAAGCAGAGCAGGGGAAGGGGAATGGGGGCCACAGTCAGTCCATAATAATCTCTCTCTGCTGCTCCTCCTTTCCTCACACTTTTTCCCTGCTCTGGCATGTGGACAGCCAGTAGCAATTTTTAACCATCGACTTTTTAGACACACTCAAAATATATTAAAATATAGACAGAAGTTTGATCAATTTCAGATTTACAAATAAGGTGATGCCAGACAAATTTTAGAGCAGACCCATCAGAACCCACACATTTGTTTCTTTAGAACCATGTTCTGCTTTCACATGTTTTTCTGTCTCACAGTTGTCTGCCATCTAGGTGTGCTGCATCCTTCAATTCCTTGTAGCATCTTTTAAGCTAGATAAAATTAAGTTCTTCAGGACTGCTCCTTTGCCATTATCTCCAAGCATGCTACCCACTGATATGGCATCTCTTAAAAACAGGCAGCAAACAGAGCTAAAATATACTTCAGAATCTGACAAGAAGCAAGTAACACACCAGACCCAACCACAGGAGAAAACAATTTGCTTTGATACAGGAAAGTGCTTCACCAAAAATAAGAAAGGACTGTTTAAAAAAAAAAAAAAGCAAAACACCTACAAAGTGGATCATATTACCATTTAATTATTGAAAATGTGAGGAGCCAAATGAAATAATACAAATGACAAAATATTCTGTCCTTGCAGATGGCTCAGTAGTCTGCAGAAGGCATTGCTTTAGAGTTAGCTTTTCACTCTTGGAACAGAATGCATCTCTTGCGTATCAGCAAAAACAATTACTTTTTTTCTAAGAGTTTTTACTGTTTTGCCCCTGATTCCCCACGGCAGCACTGGGTCTCCATTTAGCTGCTCAGGTGGCCATGTCCCAGCCTGGCATCTTCCTAAATCAGTCTCACTAACAAAGGGAAAACTGGCAGGTAAAACAGGGCTCCTGTAGGAAACCTACTACACAGGAGAGAATTAGCAAGGGCTTGAACAGGTGACCTCCAGAACTTCCCTTCCAGCCTGAATCTTCTTCCTACATTTCTCACAGTGATTTTCCCTGCCAGAACAACTCCACTAGTCACAGGCAGATGCATCAGCAGCTATCCAGACACCTCTGAACCTAATCTGCTCCAGAAAATGTCTAGGCTCTGCCTAAATATGAAGATGGCCCTAATGGTACTGCTGAGAGTGTAATTCAAAAGAAGAAGAGAGATTTTTGAAGGGGGATTCTGCTTCGTTCTACTGTTCCTGTTAGGCTCAGGACATGTTCCCACCAAAACTGCAGTCAACTTCAGTACACGTAAAAGATATTTTTGTTAAAATTATGCTTTTCCGTACTTGTTTTCTCACTAGGCACTTTATCACCACTAGCTGTCTGATTATTTAAAAAGCTTATCCAATTATGTTTGCTTTTTCAACAAAGATATAGCACACGTGTCTTCCAGCTTCATGCTCTCCTGGTGCCACTTGCTTGTAGTCACAGAAAGTCCATTGTGTACATTTTCGAAGAGGCCTTTTGATGGAGGAATACAATTATTTCTCTCCTCACTTTTTCTCTACCCCTTCTCTACAGACAGTGAGTTGAGGTACCGAAAAGCTGTTGGACACAGTCCTGGGCAGCTGGTTCCATGTGGCGCTGCTTCAGCAGGTTGGTTTGGGCCAGATCTTCAGGTGTCCCATCCAACCTCACCCATCCTCTAATTCTGTAAGTTTGGACCCATGACATTTCACGTGCTGTGAGGACTTTCAGGCTCTTCAGGGGTTGAGATATGCTGGGTTCCACCCTCATGAAAAGTGAAAGCACTGAACAACCCAGTTTAGCAATGTACTCAGGCAACTGTAAGTGAGAACACCCAGAAACATAAATTACTGCAGACTAAATACATTTAAACTCCTAACCAGAGGTAAAATGTTATTACTTCAGTCAACATGCAAAAAAAAAAAGAAAAAACTTTCTTTTTCTGGGAGAAACCACTTATATAGAGTTATATTTGTAAGTCGCTTCATGCATTTGCTGACAATCATAGAAAAAGAATACAAGTGACATTTCTCTGGCTTCTATCCATAAAACTCTCTATTGATCTTTTAGAGGTCACAAACTTAACATTGATATCTGTATTACTATACTGTGGTAAAGTACTAGAATTCATGTAATATCTTAAGGTTTTTTTAAAAATACTGCACCTTGTCATGGCAAGAGCCAATTACTATACTGAACAGATTATCCTGTAAATGTTTGAATTGATTTTTCAATTCAGTCTGGAACATAAATACATCTGATGGATGTACACAAGAATTATTATAAATTAATTGTTTTACTTCTTTTCAAACCTGAAAGGAAACACTTTGTGCAATAATCCTATCATTTTAATTTGCAAGAAACAGCTGGTGAAATTACTTTTTAATCTTTGTGATCATACACCAAGTGTGAAAATGGCAAAAAAAAATCTATAGTTCTTTAGTTCCAAAGAAACCACTTTTGTAACTGACTGTGTTTCACAGCACAACCAACAAAAACTCTGGAAAAGGAGACACAATGGCAGATATTCTCAGTCCCTTTATAAGCAAATCCACACACACTCAACCTTGCAAGAAAGTCCTTTTGTCCTTCGAACATCTCATTTTAGATAATAACTCTCGTATGTTTTCTTCACAATAAAGAAAGAAACCAAACCATGCTGAGCAAATGTAGCACTTGTGAAATATTAGTGTTTAAGATTTGAACTCCTTCATGTATCCTTCCCCATGAAGTATTAACTTTAATTCTTGGATATGCAGCTCTTATTTATCTTTGAAATTGGCAAAAAAAGTATTCATAAAAATATATGTTACTTCTAATTCTTGCCCTGCAGCAGCCAAAGTATAAAATGCCAGATAAATAAATAACAAATAAGTCCAACATGACAAGCTCCATCTCTGGGGCTTTTTTTTTTTTTTTTTCCTTTTTCCAAACATCTTCACCAAGAACTAGAGTGGAAAGAAACATACAATAATTTTTATTTTAAAATGAGAATTCACTCAAACTGAGAGTCCTGATGCTTCTGGACCACTTCCTACAATGGCATCTTTTCAATGGAGAAACCATAATAATTTCATTTTAGACTAAAATCAAGATTCCATAGGATTTATTCTGACGTGATTGTGGCTTTCTACTCTTCTGGTCTCCTATAGCACTACCCCACGTGATTTGGGAATGAACTGAATTGTTGAATGACAAAAACACATTGTTGAATTACTGTAATGTAGCTAAGTCTGGGAGACTTGTGCACCTTGTTAGAAATGTTGATGAAAATATAAATTTAGGGCCATTTTGCAGGTTCTCTCTTTTATTTCACACAGTATTTCTCTCAAAGGGTGCTTGTTAGAGCTGTGTTCCCTGTTCTGGCCCCAGGTCCCTGAGGAGCTCATCAGTGGTCCTTCAGGGATCAATGGAAGACTTTTACTTAACTGGAACTGAGCCACCATTTACAGACAGGGGTCCTCACAGGACAGGAGAGGTCGTTTCCAGGGAGGTTTAAAGTGAAAAGAAGGAAATCAATATGTAGTTTTAAAAAGAACTCTGTTCAAGTAAGAGAGGAAACAGTCATACAATGGGACATTTTTAAATTGTTTACTGCGTGTGTTACACTACCAGGCAGCAAGTACAGCATTTTCTGTGCCACACTTTAAGCAGAAGGCATTTTCCCCAATGGAAAACAACACCAATAAGTGACATAATAAATTTTATCATCTCCAGAAATGGCAATTATTTTAAAGAAAGGAATAAATATGTAAGAAAAATGCTAAAAGCCACGCAAATTATCAGCTCCACTTTGTAAATTCACTCCTTTGAGTGAGTTATCTAATTTTGGCTTTGTTTTTCGTTGAACAGAGGATAGTATCACAAGTTTACATCAAATGGTTCGTATTTACCTGAATTGGTTTGCAGAGTCACACTATAACCTGCTGTTTAGCCTGGAGGTAGCAGGGGGAGCAGCAGTCAGAACCAGGTTTTCACAAGTTGGCCAGCTCTCACCTGGTTGCATGAATTCTGACAAGTGCAAAATGATTCACAGCCCTCATTTGGGAAAATCAAGTCATCTCTGTTTCCAATTCTATATCCTCTTGGAATTTAAAAGTCCACTGGCAAATGCCTAACTTGCCCCCAAATTCTTTTGGGAATTTGCCCACACTGTTGATCACAGTATGGCAGTATACCTGAAATCTGTGACACAGACATTAAAATGCAGAGCCTCTATTGACAAAATAATTTGTTTTTGAGATCTTGGCATAAATTAGTGCTTGCAGAGAAGAGAGAATCCAAGATGCTTGCAATGACACCTTGAGTAAGGTCAGGCAAGACCCCCTGAACTGCTGCTCTGCTTGGCTCCAATAATGCAGCTGGCACATGGCTTTAGCATGACCTCTCTGGCACATGCAGCATTCATTGCAACTGGCTAATTTAAACTCCATTAAAAACACCTCCTAAGCATCTTACATACAAAAGACTGTTCTCCATGACCTTTCCTGCCTCTGCAGGAACAGTTCCTATTGACTATTTGACTATTTACAAGTGTCTTATCTCTGTACAATTTAAACAGTTTTGCAGCAGAAACCCCCTGGGGCAGTGTCAGAAGGAAGTTTCAGATTCTCCACCACAGACGTTGATCACCAGGTTTAAGGGTAAAAATCAGTTTGTGCACATCAAATCCAAAAAAAAAATTTTGTAATTTGTTTGCATTTTTTTTCAGAAGTCTTCATTGAATTTATATAATTAAAGTATTTATCAAAACATGATCAGAATACAGCTGTTAAAAACACCGGTACCTGAGAAAACAAAATATTTCTGCAGCACATGCTGCATCACAAAGTACAGCAGTTACCCACAGAGCACAAGAGAAATTTGCTCGCATTGCCAACTTCATTTTATCCTACTTGCTATTTTTTTCATCATTTAAGAACTTCTATCTTCTTTATCACTGAAGAAAAACACAAGGCTCATAAAATAAAACCCCTGTAAATTAGCATCAATGTTAATATTTAATAATAGTCAGAAATTCCTGGTTGTGGTATTTTCTTCTTGTCTTCTTTGCTTCAACAATCAGTAAAATGTTACTTAAAACAAGCAATAAAATCCCCCAAATCAACAAACCAACTGAAACAAATCCAAAATGGGAAAGAACGGGGTGGGGGGGGGGGGGGGGAAGGAATGCAGTGATAAAAACATCAAACAAACAAACACACCTGAGTAAAGATTCCTAAAATACCAAATGCTCATAGAAGTCTCATCCCATATTTCAAAAACACAAAGGGGAATCAGTAAGGACTCAGTGTAATGATAGAACAAGGGATTCAAACTGAAGGAAAATAGGTTTAGATTATTTTTTAGATTTTTTTAAATTATATATTTTTTTTTTTTTTAGAACATTGCTGCTACTTTTCCAATACCAGAAAATGAGAAAGGAAATAGACAAGGAAGGTTTTTCTTTTCCTCAAGAAATCCACACAGTTGCCAAACAAATCCGTATTTACAACTCCTTTAAAAACTGCCCGTATACCATGGTTAACTCAACTGTACAGATAATTGGCCTTAGGAGACTGGGGAGGTTGTTTTGAGAAGGCTGTTGCTGTCACTGATGGATTTTAGCAGCATGACAGGAATAAGCTCCTGCGTCTTTCACAACTTTTCTGTCATCTGTGTGTTAAGTATTGCAGTAATTGTCTCCTTGTTTTGCCCATTTGCCCCCCAGAAAATCCCCAACAGATTCATGTGGCCTTCCTGGTAGAAAGAAACCACTGAGCCTCTTGCAAGGGCTGAAAGAAGGGAGCACAGGTAAGCACAAGAAGAATGGTGTTGAAATTTAGAAAATATTGGGGAACATGATGTAAAAAACCCTACTGTTACTTGATCTCCCAGAGGGAGCTGTGTCAGGTTTCCTACATTTAAAAGTTGGCTAAAATCCAGCCTGGACACGGAAGTTGGGGGAAAAGTGGGATGTAAAGCCTTTATTGTCCTTTGCTGCCTAACCTGGCTTGTCTGGCTTTCTATTTTTAAAAAGTTAAGCCAACTAGTTTGTATCTTAAAACCCAATGAATTTTCTTTAGCATAAAAATATTTTTATTTTCTTTGAGAAGCTCACTCTCAGGGGAAAAAAAAAAAAAAAAAAAGTCTAGACAAGTCTGCCTCCTGGTTTGGGTCCTGATCATATTTATTTACCTTCCTGTATTACCAGGCACAGGGCAGCTGTCAGTGGTGACCTTCTGTCCCCACAGGTCCTGCCAGGGCACATCTGTTGCAGGAGAGGAGCAGAAGAACCAATGTAAAAACAGAACAAAACAGAAAGATGAGGAGTGAATGGAATATGGGTCTGAGCAATCTAGGAAGTGCAGCAGACAGCTGGAAGAAACTCATTTAGGAGCTTTGTCTACTTAATAAATCAGGTAGAGAGAAACTAAAAAAACCTCTTTTCTCCTAACATAACCTTTTCTACAATCAAAAGTTGTTTAGCAGTCTATAGAGGGATCAAAGAAGTGAAAACCAATTACCAGTTTAGCCGATAAAATTTTGAAAACATCGGTCTCTAAAAGAATTATTTCAGAAAGTGAAGAATTTCATCTGAGAACTCCAGAAGAGGAAGAAACCAGCGTAGGAAACTTGTGAAAATTTTTCAGCCAACCTGAAATCCAGTCAAAGTCCTCTTGAATTAGAGAGTTTATGAAAACAAACTGAGGTCAAACAGTAATAATATTATAAATTAACATCTGAGAAAGAGAGTTCTTTGATATCTTAACTAATATTAATAAAAGTGTTAAGGAATTAATTAATAAAAGAAAGTAGCACCATAAAGAACAAAATGAAAACAAATGGCGATAAAATGATAGCCCCTGGCTATTTACACATGAGGGCTTTTGGAGCAGGAAAAGGAAAACAGAGATGAAGTCTAAAGAGAGAAACCTGCAAAATGCTACTGGAATGATTTAAGATAGAATGAAAGGTTACTTAAAATCTTGACAAGGACATTAACCTGGAGCAGTAGTCTATGCTTTGATGGAGTTGTCATACTTGAAATGAAAACATTTTGTAGAAGTCTACAGTCAAAGAACTAAAACTACCAGAAGAGGAACAAAATATGAATCATATGCACAGTGAACAAAATTAAAAATTCCTTTATGAGAACAGCTTAAGAAAAATGCTCATTCACAGGTTGTGCTTATAACCTTAAACATGAAAAACCTTTGTGGCTTACTGTTTGCATTGACAACATAAGTTAATATGATTACTGGAGTTCCTTAAATAAACTGTTTTGATAGAAAAAAGAGCTCATGTCTAACACCCACGTATGTTGGAGTAGACACCTTGGTGGGGGTGAGAACAGACTGTGGGCTGCATCTTAATTACGGATGTAAAACCTGTGTTAATTCACGAGTTTTTAAGTGTATCTTTAAACTCAAGATTAAATACATACATTTAACAAGCCTGTAAAAGTAATGTAGGGAGAATCATAGAACCATAGAACAGTTTCTATTGGAAGGGACCTTAATGATCATCTACTTTCTGCTTTGGGCAGGGACACCTTCCTCTAGACCAGGTTGCTCAGAGCCCCATCCAACCTGGCCTTGAACACTTCCAGGGATGGGACACCCACAGCTTCTCTGGGCAACCTGTGCCAGGACCTCACCATCCTCAGAGTAAAGAATTTCTTCCTAATATCTAATTTAAAAATTGTTCTCTGTAAGTTTGAAGCCATTCCCTATTGCCCTGTCCCTCCAGGCCCTTGTAAACAGTCTCTCTCCATCCTTCCTCTGGGCTCCCTTCAGGTACTTGTAGACCACAATTAGCTCACACCCCAAAGCCTTCTCTTCTCCAGACTGAGCAATCCCAATTCTCCCAGCCTTTCCCCACAGCAGAGCTGCTCCATCCCTCTGATCCCCTCGGTGCCTCCTCTGTGCTGGCTCCAGCAGGTCCCTGTCCTTGCTGTGCTGGGAGCCCAGAGCTGGATGCAGCCCTGCAGGTGGGGTCTCAGCAGAGCGGGGCAGAGGGGCAGAATCCCCTCCCTGCCCTGCTGCCCACGGGGCTCTGGATGCAGCCCAGCACACGAGGGGTTCTGGGCTCCCAGAGCACATGGCCGGGCCATGGCCACCTCTCACCCACCAGCACCCCCAAGTCCTTCTCCCAGGGCTGCTCTGGGTCCATTCTCCTCCCAGCCTGGATTGCTACCAGGGCTTGCTCTAGCCCAGGTGCAGCCCCTAGGATCTGGGTCTTGTTAAACCTCATGAGATTCCCACGGGCCACTTGCTGAGCTTGTCCCAGTCCCTCTGGATGGCATCCCATCCTTCAGGTGTGCCAACAGCAAATCTGCTGAGGGTGCTCTCGATCCCTCCATCTGTGTCATTAATGAAGATTTTAAATAACACTGGTCCCAGTGTGGAACCCTGAGAGACACCCCTTGTCACTGACAAAGGACTATTGACAGATGGCACACCTGCTGTAATTTCTGCAGACACAAGCAAGTATGCATTTGCTACTCATAACAGCTAAAGCTAAAATGGCAGGAAAGAGTAAATCTTTTCACTTTACTTCCAACTTCGGCACAGAAAACAGAAGCTACTCTCAGTTTCTTCCAGAAAATAAGGTGGAAAAAGGAATGAACATTTAGAATTTAAGGTGTGACACAGAGAAGACGGGGGAGGAGATGCTGAAAGCAACAGCCCTGTGAACCCCCCTGTGGTACCTTGGATGCTGCAGGGCAGGGTGAGCTCACAGGCTGCCTGTGATGTGTTGACACGAGGCTCAGAGCTGCAGTCCCAGCTCACTTTTCTCTCCTGCTTGCTGCCTTGAGACACATGTCCCCTGTGCCCAGCAGCATCCACTGAAGGTCAGGCAGTCCCACGCTGCCTCCCTCTTCCTGCTGCTCCTCCCTGCTCCTGTGCCTTGCCTCGTGTGTGGAAACAGGCTTTTCTCCAGGGAGGCAGGTCAGCACAGTCTTCTGGCAGGAAACTTATTGCTTTAGCAGGTTTGTTTTCCACCAGTGAGCCAGCTGAGCAATTCCAGCTTGCAGAGCCTCCCTTGCAGTTTAGTTAACCTGAATCATTCATTAATTGAACCCTTCTCAGTTTCGACAAAATCCTGATAATGTTATCTCACATAAAACAGAAATAACTATGGCGAGATCCACATATAGAGTGGGAACAAAAACACTTCTGCCCAGAAAGGAGTGAGGCATTAAGAGATGGTAAAAGAAATTTAATATCACCAAACCCACCAGGAGTCACAAACCTCTCAAATAAATTGTTAACTATGCCAACCAGCTATAATGTCAAAGTTTTACTGCTGGATATTTTTTAAGGGGTTCTGCACTGGCCTGACCTCTTTTCTCACTGAAATCTCGCCTTGGGACATTTTAATGACAAAACTTACTCCGGCACAAGAAAATGCGAGTTGCAATACATAAGTGGCGTGTGTAATAGGGAGAAGGTGAGAATGAGCAAATCAATTTGCTGCTTATTGGAAACTGGATTTTCCAAGGGCTGGTCACCTAAGCAACCTAATCATGCTATGAATGAAATCTGCATCCATTGAACATTCAATATTGATCATATTTTTTGTGACTGCTATATACAGACTTCTTCTGGCGTCTAGACAAGTACCATGTCTTTCTAAAATAGATGAGGTTTACTATTATTCAATGCAAGAAATTAAAAAGAGCTGTAATTCACACTCTCTGGTTGACCATTGGGATCTTGAATACTCTCTTCCCTATGGCTATGTGCAAAATATAATTACAACCCATTATTTATTTCCTTATATTATTTTTCCTGCTAGGAGAAATGCAATTTGTCTGAATCTAAATGTTTTTTGAAAATAAATAAATCTCAAAAAACCATTTGCTAGGATACATTCTTGCATGCAGAAGTCTTGGATGGAGAGCTAGGAAAGGACAGGTTGTGGAAAGAATTTCTCAGATCTGAAATAACAATTGCTTGAATAAGAATGGGCAAAAATTAATAAAACCTCTGCTCCAAAGGAGACAAAGCATAGAATCTAGTTCAGCCATCCTCACTCCACACTTTAAATACTCAGCAGTAGCCTGTTTGAAGTCTTTATTCCTCTGTGAAAACCTAGTCTTACATTCATTTTATTGCAAAATGAAATAGGCTTCAAACCTTCAATGTTTCATAAAATTGATTTCCTTTTCCACTTTAATTATAACAGTGCCTTACTTAGATGGGTGGCCAGATTTATGGCATCACACAAGCAATGTCTTCTCTGATAAAATCCTTCCTACTCTATGCTAATTGGAAAGATGTAGCCAACGCTAAACACCCTTCAAGTCAGGCAACAAAAGAAAAGGGGGGCATGCACAGCTACATTTCTGCTTGAAGGTGGTCCTCTGATATTTCATTTATTTGAAGAAATGGTCATTCAAAGAATCATGGTGATCTCCTTAGATTAAAAAAAAATAAAAATAAAAAGGCTTTGGAATAATAGGTAGAATACTGAAGCAGTCAGGTGGGACAGGTATCTTTACCACTGAGCTAATATTTATACACACACACACACACACTTATATATATATATACTGTATATATATACAATACTGTGTAAACTTTGTTGTTTAAACATAGCTATGAGGTCACACAAAAATCTGAGTGGTATTAGTCCACTGATGATAAGACTGTGGATAAAGAAATTTATTGTCTCAAGTTAGAAACTCCAACACAGAAATGTAGATGATAACTTCCATTAACTGTTGTTCTGTACATGTTTACAGTGAATTCTACATCTTAATAATTATGATTCTAAAAGAAAATATTATAAATAAATGTTTTCTTTAACTCAGTTTTTTAAATGTCTGTCAGACAAGTAAGTTTTTGTTGACTTTCACCTTTTTCTGAAAACTGCTGCCTATTATTACCCTAAGAGACATAAGGTTCATGCTATTAAAAGGATCTCCTGAAAAGTTCAAATGTTTATTACAATAATTTCTGCAATAATATATCATAAAAAGAAAGGAAAAAACACATAAATATGTACTCTCACTTCTTTTTGAAGGTTGTAACTAACACTGTTAAGCAGATGTTCTAGTCTAATATGAATGCTGGGGAAAGGGAGTGAGGAAAAAAAGGGGAAAAAACATCTACAAGAATCCTAATTAAAATGTGACAACAATTGATCGCACCCTTTCACTGGGGGCACTTTAACAAATTTTTGCATTTGACCTTCACTGCTGAGCCACACGAGCTATGAATTCATAGCATAACTAATTAATGATCGATCACTCCGTGCTTGAGGAGCCAGGGGGCTGCGGGAGGCAGGGCTGGAGCTGCAGGTGCGCTTCCCAACGGAGCTGGCTCCGAGCGCTGGCAGCTGCCGGGACAGCGCGCTCGGCATAAAGAAAATAAAAATAAATTTTTAAAATATTATTATATATATATTATTATTTATAAATAAATAAATAAATAAATTTTAAAAAGTGAGAAATTATCCCACATGCACAGCAGAGCGTGGAGGGGCTCTCACACAGCTCCTCACAGGGTGGTACAGCTTAGCTACTTTGTCTTGGGGGAAAGAAAGGAAAAATTACAAAACAAAACAACAACAACAACAAAACCCTGCAAAATAAAACCTCTCCTGTCCTCCTGAGGATCCACACCTGTATTCCTAAGGCAGGGCAGGCAACACATCCCCTTTCCTCAACATCGGTGCCCTCCCCTTGTATGCAAAACTTTTACTATTTTAGAACAATATGCAACCTACATGAGAGCCAGGTGTTCCCACCACTGGCCAGGATGTTGGATTCTTTTCCCCATATCACACAGGTGTTCTGGAGTGATGTTTCCTGTTTCTGGGCGCTGCTCTGCTCTGATGAGATGCAGCAACATCAGGTGAGGTGTGTGCTGCCCTGTGATTGAAGGAGTAGAAATTTTGGCACAAGTTACAGGTGTAACATGTCTGGGGAGCAGAATCAGCCACAAATTACAAGTGAAGCACCGTAATAGGCTCATACTCAGTCAAACTTAATCTAAATCCTTATCCTTGAATGGGCTGTCATAGATAGGTCAAAGGAAGGTATCCATAGAATACAAAACTGAAGAAATTGCAGTGATACCTACCCAAAATATGGGCGTGGAATCGATACTGTTCAGTCAGGAAAAGAGGGGGGGTTAGAGGTAACCTAACTGGGGCCCAATAGTACCTGAAGGGAGCATATAAGAAAGATAGCAAGGGACTTTTTGCAAGGGCCTGTAGTGACAGGAAAAGCAGGGAGGGATTCAAACGAAAAGAGAGTATGATTAAATTACGTATTAGAAAAAAAATTCTTTACTGTGAGAGGGGTGAGGGACTGATAAAGGTTGCCCAGAGAAGCTGTGGATGCTCAGTCTCTGGAAATGTTCAAGGCCAGGCTGGATGGAGCTCTGAGCACCCTGGTCTAGTGAAAGCTGTCCCTGACCATGGCAGACTGGTTGCAATGAGATGATCTTTAAGGTCCCTTTCAGCCCAGACCATTCTATTATTCTGTGTTTGCAGATTGAGTTGCAAAAATGTTCTTGCTCTTTTTGTTTGAACCATGTATCTGTTGACTTAATTCTAAGCTCCCATGTTGTCTCACCAGTGAAGATGGCAGGAAATAAATTTTTGCTCATTTTCTCCCAGACATTCATCAGTCTGCAGGTTTCTTCTACACTTGTTGGCTCTTTCACTTTACATTTTCCAGAAAGAAGAAAAGTTGCTTATTCACACCATCTGTTGGAATTCTACAAATAATCAGGAGTCAAAAATGGGACCTTTAATAGCAACAACTTAATGAGCTCCATATCTCCCCAAAGTGGGTCAAAGCACCTCAAAGCTTTCCTGAAAGGATCCTAAGCTTTAGCCAAGATAAGTCACACACATACAGTGACAAGAAGTACAATGAATGCAAGTTACCCAATTTTCAGGAAAGAACAGTGGTTGAGCAGCATAATAATGTATTTGGAGAGATAAATCATATAACTATATAAATAATTATATCTATTTGCTAAAATTAGGAACTTGGGGAAAAAAAAGGAATAAATTTAATCAAAACCAACAGCTTGGCAAATACTAATAGAGAATTAATTGGCAGTTCTAACCAAGTGTATGTCAGCAAAAATGACTGAAGAAATCAGAATATTGCTGTAGGCTGGTTGGTTTTCCTGGTGTTGTGGAAGTAGTACATAGGTTATTAAATGTATTTTCTCAAAGATATGTAGGCTTCCAACTTTCTCTGTTATCAGTAGGATTTAAGCAACTAAATGTGTTTATAGATCCCCTTCTAAGTGTGGTTTTTTTTTAATACTAAAAAGCAGAAAAAGCCCTCATGTACTATTCAGAGAGCTTAGAGGCTGCCTTACCTGCTATTTAGCAATGTTCTCTCTTTTCCCTATAAACAGAAACATATAGTGATCTTATGCAATAATTTATTTTACCTTTGGGATGCAAAAACCTTTCTGCTTAAGAGTTACAAAGCCATCAAGAAATCTAAAGTGACTGGCAAAGATATCAATATTTTTTCCATCTTGAGTAGGTCAAAACAGGGCAGCAAAATGGCATGGTAATGGAAATTAAATGTCAGCCAGAACATTTATAAGGGACATTATTACTTACCCTGAGAAAGAGTTTAAAAAGAACATGCTGACTTTGGCTAACTTATGAACCAGAGCATGCTAATATTTACAAACTAAGTCATCCTAGGAATAATCCTTTCTACGACCAAATTAATTAGCAGCTCAGGATCTTCCTTCCTTGTCAGCCGTTTAGGCCATGGATACCAAGATATTCCAAACCATATCTCTAGGATGCCAGGGCAGGAGAATTGCAGCCACGCACAACTCGGCGTCGTGTCTCCAGGGCAGGGATGTACCAGCCCAACTCCACTCACAAGTTGATCCAGAACAAGCAGACTACATTGAAAAGATAGATTATTATTTCATTAAATACCAGATTCACCAAGCTGTAATACTAAAAATCCTTGAAGAGTTGATAATAAAATATTGGAATATTCTGATGTGTCAGGCTTCACGGATAAAGAATATTAGATTCTCTATACAACACAGATGAGTTAGCCACAGAAATAAATATTGCATTGCTTCGAAATGTCGAACACCTTGATCAGAAATCTATTACAGAAAGGGTTTTAAGAATGAGGCAGCAAAAATAGCAGGCAGCTGTAACTCTCCAGTGTTGAATTCCCTCCAGAGACAGAAAAAAAAAAAAATCATCATTTAATGCCTATTTCTCTAAGTCATGGAAAACAAAAAAAATTAAGCCAACAATAATGGAGAAAAACCCACAAGATCTTACACTGTAAATTAGAGCTTTAGATAAATATTTTCTGAGTGATTGCTCAAAGAGTAATAGCTCTCAACATTATTTCTAAACAATACAGTTTCAGTATTGATCCAAATGATCTCGTTCTTACCTACTACACTGTACAAAAATCCTTTGTGCAGGATCCATATCCAAATTCTTCACAGGCCCCTACTGTGAGAAAATTTTCTTTCTCAAGATTACTCAGCTTATAATTTATGACAAGAAATAAAGGTATGGACTTCTCTCTGAGCTTCTCTTCAAACTGTGGGCTGTGAATCACTGAAGGAAAAAGCAAGACAGGAAGGGGGATGGAGGGAAAGGGGGGAAAAAGGCGTGCACATTTCCACACACTAAGGAGGTAGAAGGTATTTCCTGTGATGGGCACACAAGACACTGCTTTCTGAAATCAAATCCCCAAATTCACTCTCTCTCTCTTCCTGTCTGTCTTTCATTGCATACTGTTTGTCATATTCTGTTTTCCCGTCTGGTGGCAGCTGTGTACATCTAATGAGCATTCCAAAACTTTAGACTTTGTATCCTTCTTTTGGCTCCTCAGTTAATTTGCTGTTAACTTCCTAAAAGCTTTTCTCACAAGCAGTCACTGGGGTGACACGTTTCCACTCTGCAGGTGTAAGGCAGGCATTACTGCTGCTCCCTGTGCTGCTTGCCCCATTCTAAACCATTTTTATGGCTTTTAGATTACAGTAATAAGCACTCATATACGGAGCAATATTCACAAATGACCCCGTTGTTCAGTTTGCTGCATCCCATATGTTTGCTTATGGCAATAAATCCAATTGCATTACTTCAGCTATGGCAGATTTATGCCTGCTTCCTATCAGTCAATGAATTGACTTTAAAATTTTGTTCAGAGTTTTTCATTACCCATCTCAATCATCCCTTTCGTACCTATCAAAATTGGTCTCCATTAATACATACCCTCAGTCCTTACTTTCTAATAATAAATCTCAAATTCATCAGCCCCCTTGCCAGGTCTCTCATCCATGAGTAGCAGAGCATTCACCTGTTATGCCCCTGAGCTGTGGAATTACCTGAACTCAAACCGCATCCCCAAATCCCCTGAATTTTTCTAATCCTTCTTTGATTCACACTTATTAAAACTTACTTTTCATATTTGATCCATTAGTGACACAGGCTGTAGGCTTTACTGACATAAAAATAGATCTGCTTCCTTTATAGATGATGCACTGACAATATCAAGAAAAAAAAATCTCTTTATTGGCTTTATATATAGATTGCAAGACTTTTATCTATCTTTCTTTTCTGGGGTTAAGCATCAGCTCATCTGCTTAGGCTGTGGTGTCCAGACCTCAGCTCTGAAGATAAAAGTAGAAATTCCTATTGCTATTAGTAGCATATCATGAATCAAATGCAGAGTAGGCATATCATAAAAATCTAATTTGTAGTAAAGGCATTTTACAAAACATTAGCACCCAATTATCCCTATGGCCTAATTGGGTTCTATGCTCAAGAAAACTGAAAAAGAGCCATGAAACACTCCAGGAAATTCCTGAAGGGACTCAGGTGTTCCTGTGTCTTTCCTGCACACACTCAGCCTGCTGTTTGCCAGTTAGGAAAAAAACACATCAAACCCATTATTTGAGTGCTTTGTGGTGAAGCATGAGAAGCTCTGAAGAATATTAGGACAGTAACTCCTGAGGGCAGGCATAATCTTAACCCAGGATGTGCGTCCAAGTGACCTAAGATTCATCTCACCCCTTCAGGGTGAAGTCAGTGATAATTTAGAAGGCAGATTTGGCTCAGAGGAGCACATGTGTATGAAAGAGACATTTCTGATCACGTGAAATGGTTGCACTTGCAATTATTTTTTATTCTCTGAGTTTAATAAACTTAATAAACTTAATAAACTGAGAGTTTTCAGTGATTTCTCAAGTCTTGCACACCCCACTGAACCCCACGCAACAGGGCATTGCTCAGCTCTGGCTGCTCTCTGGGCACACACCTGGGAACACTGACCTGGACTTCCCATGGCTGGGACATGGAAAGAATTGCCATGGTGCGCTTGCTGTTCTGTTACCAGAAATAATGAATAGCACTGGTGAAGGGAAAACTCAGACAGAACAAACAGGCAAGTGGTGATGGTTTCTCTTTCATATTTATATTCTCCCTCAGTTACACAGTCTGTAACACGGCCGAACAAGGTATATGTATTTACCATTCTTATCTTTACTGGTTGAGTTCTAAGTCCAAAGCTTGGTCTGAGATTAATAGCAGGTCACCAACTCAATTTATGGCAATGCATTTACACATACAGATTATCTGTGCACTGAGTTTGCTTAAGTGTTCTGGAACTTCTTCACTGTTCTCTCGTTTCTCTAAAATCAGCATCATGGTTCAGAGAGTTTCCCAACATGTCCTTTAAATACTTGGGTCCAAGTATTTAAAGAGCTGCCTTGCCCTTTCTATCAGATGTTATTGACATTAGGCCATGCTCAGGTTTTTTTTTCAACACTTCTGATGCAAAAGTTAATTAGTAGTGGTACGGTAGAAGGTAAAAGAGGAAACACATCCAGGGTTTTTCGGTGAAAGACAGAAAGGCAAAGGTCTGCTGAAGAGACCCCTTTATACACTGAGCCAGAACACCTGCTTTAAACTGGTGGTTGCAGCAGAAGACAATTTAACTTCTCCCTGTATTCTTCTTAAATTCCCACAGCACTTAAATTCTACTTGCTGCATAAGGGAATGCCAAAGGGAATGGCTCCAGTGCCATGTGCCTTAGGGCCACTGTGTCATCCCTCCAGGGTTTGGGTGTTAAACACCCACCAGTATGGGTTCAGGCTTTTTCAGGGATCTAGCTACTTATGCTGTGGATAGTAGGCAAGGGACAACAACATTTAGGGCTTTGAACTTGCAGTTTAGAAACTGTGGGAGGGAAAGTGTCTGTTTAGTTTAAGTTTCTGGATGGAGAAGCTCCTCCAAGCATGACAGGCAGCTCAGGAGTACATACACAAGTGGCTGTTTAAAAATTTAACAAGCAGGCAGTGGAGGCTGCTGTAATAAGTTGATCAAAGGCAAGAGCCAGCATCCTGACAGTGAATGAGTGGTAACAGCTATGATGGGGTTGGACTCTAAAGGGCCTGGAAGGTAAAAGCAGTTATTTCTAATGCAGCACAGGAAAAGGAAAGATGCCAGAAAAGGATAATGAAAGAAACCGATCTTTCCAGTATTATCCACCACAGCTACAAGTGGAACAGAATACTATTTGTCAAGGCCAGAGTGAGGGATGTTGCTGTAGCTGAGAGAGATGAGAGGCTGAATGAACTGGATATAAAATCCTGTATGGAAATCTTTCTTCAGAAGTGCTAAAGGAGGAGACTCTGTGAGACTGAAATGTTGTCCAGAAGCTTCTCTAGTCAAAGACTCGAGGGGGGGCCTGACTGTCAGGCAAGAGTGAGGACACCAGGCAGGGGCTCTTCGATTCCTACTGAGATTTCCTGATGGCTCCCTGAATGCAGGTGTCAGAGGTGGAGACAGAGATGAGGTTGAGGAAAACATGTAGATGCTTTCGTTAGATGAGAGAAAGAGAGAACTAAATGTTTACAGAAAATATTACCTAGGCTCAAACAGCAGGAAGGAGACAAGAAAAATAAGCTTTGAGAAGCACCTGGAGAAAGCAGGAAGGGGTAGAAGGATTAGACCCCTTGTTAGTTTTTCCCTTACTGCTCAAAGCCCATCACTTCAGTTACTTCATTCCTGTGGCTCATCCCTCACCTGCTACAAAGGACTGCAATGGAATAGTGATTTCAAGGTGGGGAGTACCAAGCCTGAGGTGAGGATGACAGAGCAGGAGAGAAACAGAACACGGTCAGCCAGCAGCCAGTCGCCCGCACTCATTTGGCACCAGCAATCACTATAACTTAGCAAAACCCTCTGCAGATTGTTGATAATCTGGGAATCTTCTCTGAAAAGCCAAATCTTGCCCTTTTTTTATTATTATTCTTTTTAATGAACTTCTTAATTTTTTTTTTCTGGTGTTCTGCTTAGTCATTCTAAAATATTCCTCTTCCGATTAGCTATACAACACATGGCACAGTGGGAGTACTCTGTGGTTACAGACTAACTCTAAAACCAATTTAAAACAATGTGCATGTAATTTGCCATGTATATGCCTCTAACATTCCCTAGGGAGTTGTACCCTTTATTACAATCAGGAAAGTCTTTTACTATAGTTCTTCAGTTTTCCACACATTGCTATTTTTAAATAATGTTTTAAAAATACTTATAGTTCTAAGAGAAAAGTGATCCACTTGCATTTCTACATCCTGTGAACATATTAAGTTTATTCTTGCATAAGTTTTGGGGTCTAGTTCTTGCTTATAATTTTTGTAAAATATAGTGTCAGGAGGAATGATGCCAAGAATAATTCTATTTAACATTGAAAGAGGTAGAGGACAATCTATTGAAAACAGAGTGAAGAAGTACAGGGGGGAAGTACAAATCTAAGGACAAATATGGATGACAGCATCAGAGGCAATTAACAGCTCAGGGAACAGAGCTTTGGCTGGAAACAAGACTAAAAGGCTTGGAAATAATTTGGAAAAGGAGATTGCCAGGTACTGGAGCTAAATTTTAGAAAATCTGGAATGGAAACTGTACTGGTTTGAAAAGCAAAACCAGTGAGACTTCAAGTCAGTAATACAATTTTTAATAGGAAAGAGAAAAAAAAAAAGGAAAAAACCAAAATACATGCAATAATAAAAATAAAATCACTGTCAGAGTCAGAATACAACCTGATACCCTGTCAGTCAGGGTGCTGGTGCAGTTTTCCTCCAAAGGGTCCAGCGATGATGTGGATAAAAGCCTGGTTCTTCCTCTGGAATCCAGTGGGAAAAGGCTGCCTTTGGCGCTTTAAACCTCAGTTTTTATCTAGGTAGGAAAGGCTTGGTTCCTCCTCCTGGCTGGAGCATCTCCCAATGGGATGATGTAATTTTATCAGTTATACAGTAGGACTCAATGGCCCATTAACAGAAGATATTTCCCACAGAGATAAGGAAGATCACCCTTATCAGTTATGGCCCATCAACAGAAGACATTTCCCACAGAGATAAGGATGATCACCCTTCTCAGATGGTAATAGAATATGTATGTTGTATTGTAAACCAGGACAGAAACACAGTTAAGAGGATCCAGACAGCGGCAAATCCTGCAATGGAAGGATAAATTGGGAAAGTTACTTTTGTCACTCTTTGCTTGTAATCAATTTGTAGGAAACGTTGCCTAGATAAGTGAAACAAGAATGTAGCAGAAACGTTTCTGAGATCTTACCTTTGGACTATTATCTGACCATCAAATTAGAAATGTTGTTGCAAAAAAAAAAAAAAATACAAATGTGAGTAAACAATTTGCCATTTGAAAAGGAGTGCTACCTTGCATAGAATCATACAGTACTTTATTATTGAATACTTTATTGAATATTTAAGTGTCAATTTCTCTAAAAATGGAGAATTTAGCACACAAATTACCAAGTACTTACCGAAAAGCATGGCAAGTTGTGGAAGGGAATCTGAACTGAAAATGACCTTCCACTCTCCTGTATAGAGATACAATTGCAGAAATATCTACAATTTCCCATATTCGGTTGGTGCTTGATTTCATCATTTCTATCCATTTTATGCTGCCTCTTCTGTCCCTCATGTCCTATTGGATAAGAAGGATGTAGGACTAGGACTTATTTTCATACACTTAGTTTTTTCTTATCAAATACAGCCAATTTGATGTCTTGCTTGTATCACTTCTGCCATCATCCAAGAACATTTCACAAAGGCATTAAGGTATTATTTTCTGAGTCTCTGACAACGTTGTTTGTTCATAAAAAGGTGAGGTTGCTAAAGAAAGGAGATTTAAAAGGCAGGCCTAAATCTAATAGAAAAAAATGCATAACTGGGAGAACTCTACATATTTATCCCTTCAAACAATGATGAGAGTGTCCTGAGGTGAGACAAATGCCTGAGTCAGTGTGCTCATAACCATTACATCAGAAATTAAGTTGCACATAGTACAATCACACTTGAATGAAAAAACAGGTTATCCAAAGAGATAAGACTGATGTGCATAAAGTTCCCCAATGCTACAAAAATCCATTTTCTAGAGTCCCAGACTGTAAAGTATCCTATGTCGTCTAATCAGTCTCAAAGACAGAAAAACTGAGTACTGCACATGATTTCAACAGCATCACTCCTGTGGGTAAAAGGAGACCTTTTTTTTTGGTAAGGCTTAATGACAGCCATTAGTAAACTATCAAAGTTACATTAGGTTCACCAGCTGGACTGGAAAAAAACATTTCTATTTGGTAACATGCAACAACAAAACACCCAATTTAAAATATGCATCTGTATTTAAAATATATCAGAATGAAGATTTAGTTTTCAGGTGTCCTGAGTTCCAAAGTTTTTGGATGCTGTGTCAAAGTGGGCATGTGAACTCTACACACAGAAGATGACAATGGGAAAAGAACAGGTCAAACTCAAACCTTCTTGTACCTTTGTTGAAGGTTACAAGATGCCAAGAAAGTTAGTGAAGTCCTCAACAGCTGGAAAGAGCATTCTGAGTAGATTTGCTTGCATCATCAGAGCCAGCTAGAAGCAGCTTCTGTAGATGGAGGCTAAGATTTATTCAGTCACCTGTCAAAAGTAAGAAGCAGAAAGTAGCTGCAGCCAAAATAAAGTTATATGCATTATTTTACATAAGGCCCTGTACATTATTGGAAGAAGGTTAAATTATTTCCTTTCTTTTTAGGCTAAATTTTAAGCAGCAAAACCGGGGGTTGGGGGGGAGAACATGAATGCTCTCTGATGTAGTTTCACTTGGATAACCTACCTATCTGATGGAGATAGTTAAAAGTTAAAAGTATAAGATTAATTAAGACAGGAAAAATATTTCCTTGAATATTAGCAGAAGTGTTAGGCATGTTTCAGTGTCAGGCACAACTGTCAAAAAAGCAAAACATGCAGAATTTAAATGGGAGAGTTATCATAGAACCCTTGCATTATTTAGTTTCTTGCCTTCTCCATTATGGGCTGTCAGGTCATCCTTTTCATTACCATTTCCAAGGATTTTTACAGAGCAGAGCTACCTGGGATGCAGAGCAAGAGTTTCTTATTTTTCTTTGAATTCTTAGCTTCTAACAGAACAGTTTCTAATGAAAAACATTGAACAAGAATTTCATAGAGAAACATGTCATATCCAAGATGACCTGTGACCAGAGCTCACTGCAGAGTTTAGATCCAGGATCTAAACTTTTTTCCCCACCTCGTTCAGAGCAAAAATCTGAGCGTACACATCTCAGGTGCAAATTTTGTCCAGCAGGAATTCTGTACAGAATAGGGGAAAACAGAAGAGGAAGGAGAAAAAATAACTCTCTTGCAGCGCCTCCCCACTCAACATATCATGTCAGCAGCTCATGAAAGCCAGCCTTCCTCACTGAGGTCTACATGCTCATAAGCACATTAAACAAGAGTGAATTCACAGATATCACAAAGGACACACCAATAAACTTCATCTGCAGTGTGCAGTGGTATGGCTTTCTTTAAACTTTTGAAATGTTTTTTAGAAGTAGACAGAAACAAAACAGGAGGAAAGAGCAATGTGCTTTTTTTTTAACCAAGAACATCCAGCTGTCCCTTGTTGGGCACACATGTTAAAACAGGGTTGATTCTTTTGTTCAGACATGGACTTGAAGAGGTCATGCAATTTAAAGATGCAGACTGTCATCCAGAGTTAATTACATAAAACACAGGAAGCATTTCCCTCAAACCAGTTTTCAAAACTTCCCTTGTGGCCCAGGATCAAACAAACAGAACAAGTCCCAGTGAGCACTCCAAAAAGCATGGAAAATCCTACTGGAAAGTTGTTCGCACAGAAAGGGACGTTTTGTGTGATTCACACACAATTCAAAAATTGAAGATCCCAATAATTAAATATTAGGAGGTTTTTTTTCTTCACTGACAGAAGTAGTAGGTGAAGTACAGTGGGAAGCAGCTATTTCCAGTTGTAGCACTGAGAGCACCAGTGCAATCCCACCGTCCTTCACCCATAGTCTTGAAAATACTTTCCTGCAGGGAGTTGAAAACAAGCAATGAAATCCAGGACATTGAAGGAGCGAAGAGTAGCTTACAGAGAAGCTAGAGGAATGTTTGGGTTGATTTTTTACTATGAATCAGAATAACATTTCCCCATCTCTCAAGTGATTGAGCTTCTCTGCATAACATGTGGTACAATAAAGAACAGGCAGCCAGCACACGTCAGAGCAGAGAAATGCATTCTGAGTTCTTGCTCCCACACAGGAGACGAGAAAAAGCTTGGGTCCCCCACACTGGATCCAGGAATTAAAGTTGATGTTTGTTTGTCAAATAATTTGAATAATGCTTTTTTGACATGTAGATTGCTTCTTGAAAGAGACCTTCTATACTAAATTTTTTTCTCCCTTTTCACACCACTAGAAGTGGAAGAGCAATTTCATATCTGATTTTCTATTGAATTATTTTCTTAGTTAGAGAAGACAAAAAGATAAGCACTGAATTATCCAGTTCCTCATTTCTTAACATTTTATTGATAAGGAAAAGCTTTTTTTTCAAGCTATCCCAATCCAGCCACTTTTCTGGATAAATACCAGCTTCTCTTGGGCTCTTTCCTTCCTCTCATTTCTTTCTCTTAGCTTGAACAACAGCTTGAAAAAAAATGTGCAGGCAAACAAACATTTTCACAGCTAGAATTACAGAAGGAAATAGCACATTTCTGTGTAGGAAGATACTAAGAATTGCTTTTTATATATGTCCAGATGATATGATTAGTTAAAGACCACATACTTAAATTTTCAAATTTATTTACTAATAAAGATGTGTGCTCTGTTTTGTTTCCACACAAACGTAGCACTCCTCAAAGTTATATCTTTAAAATACGTTTACAAATCACTAACAGGAGCTGAAATACTCGCCCTTTGTCATTTCTAGGGAAGAAACTCAACCTGAAAAAAAAAATATTTTGACAATGAAATGATTGTTGGAAAGTTGATATCCTGCTAGGTATTTTGAGTTATCTGGAGAGATATAGACCTGTCTGCGTTAAATAAAATGTATTTTGTGAAAATTACTTGGAAGAGCATTATGTAAGAAGTCCGTGCACATTGTAAAACATATGACCTAGAGAAATAAATGGGAAAGGAAAAAAGCCTTACAGATAATAAAAAAGTCCAAGGCTACGTCTTTGAAACATTCATTGAAAAACACTTTGTTTGCATAAGAATCAGGCTAGTCTACAAACTCCAAAAGTATTTGATTAATGTTATTTGTTTCTTATATCATTTATGACTAAAATTAAATGGTGTAAGTGAAGGTTTTTACAGGAAGTTAGAAGAGCTGCCAAAGTTTAAATGGTCTTAAGTTCAATTAGATGTTTTGGAATAATCTTGGCACGTTGTGGTTGTTTTGCACTAACTAATCAGTCTACCTGTTATCAAGGTTTAGCTAATTACTAGTCAGACACTTGTTTTGTAGAGTCAAGTAGCTTTGGCAATTGTTGAAATTAGGTCTTCTTCCCTTGCTTGAAAACTCTAAAATAACAAAACCAAAGGCTATCAAGTATGAGCCTCTACATCACTGAGTGAATTTATACTTGTGTAGACAATCAGAAGCACAACTTGAACTGCCTATGGCAACAGGGGAAGGGAAAATAAAAGACTAGAACAAATAAGAAAATAATCATAATGAACCCCATGAGGAAGAGATTAAAATTATCTCAGATTGTTCTTCACTAAAGGACCACAGCTCATCACTATGATGTGTCTTGCTTTCTGTGCCAGACAACTCGTGGTGTCCTCTTCCCTGCTGCAGGGAATTCCTGCAGTTCTGCCATGTTCCCCCATGCTTGTGGGAATCCCTCTTCCACCCAGCCCAGCACATGAATCCACCCTGCTTATTGCTCCCACGGGCAGGGCAAGGGGCACACCTTGGTGTCTGCAGTGCCAGCATGTGTGCTGTTGTCCCAGGAGAGCAGAGCAGGCACAGAGCCATCAGTGCAGCATTTCTGGAACTCAATCACAGGCTCCTGCCCCTGCTGAGGAGGCAAGATTTGGTAATGGGGGTAGCAATGGGGTATGGTTAGAAATGCTGCTCTTTGTGTGATGATCATTCACAAGTGGGAGGGTGGAGGGACTGACAAAGCAACTAAATGCATTTTGTTGCCACAAGGAAAAGGGTTTTAGAGAGGGAGAAGAAATTTCCAAGTTTCTTACATTCTTCACTGTTATAATGCATTTTTGTCCACTTGCAGCTCTCGGTTCATTATTTCAGCTCCAGTCCTACCTGCCAGCTTATTCAAGTACCATACAGTAAATTTGTGCTAGGCAGCTTCTCTCCTTTCTACTATTCATATTTCCTAAGGAGACAGCGCTGTTCTTACAAGAGGAGGCATTTAATTCACAGCCCTGCCATGGGCTCCCTGTGTGACCAGAGACAAGCCACTTAACCTTTCAGTGCTTTGGTTTCCCCTTCTCTAAAATGGGAAGAATAAAAATGCATTTCTTACCTTTTATTCTTTTTTTCTGTTTAGACTCTAAGCTCTTTTAGGGTGGAGGTTATCTGCACTAAGTTACAGGACTGCAGCATTTATCAGTATAAAAATATCAGTTGCTCGTGTAAAATAGATCAGAAATTTTATTTTCATAGATGAACTGAAGTTCAGCACTATCTGAGCAAGTGCAAAATGTTCAAATGCTTTCTTTAAAAAAGCAAGAAAATTGCTCCACACTGCCTGTGCTTACAGATACTCTGCTGTCAGCCTCTAACAGCAGCATTTAAGCAGCGCTGCTGTGCCTGGATTCCTGATTTGTGACAGCTGAGAATCTTACAGATGGAGAGGGGATTAGGGACTGCCTTGTCTCTGAATTCCCCAGCTTTCTTGTTCAGTGAATTGTTAATGTGATTTTAATGCAGACATCAGATACATTCTTGCTTGATGCAGTGGTCTCGGTATGCTGAGTAGCCACAAGAAACACAGTATTTCTTGTTTCAGCCCAGAACATGTCACAGTTTGGGGGCTTAAATTGCTAACACTTAAATACAGCCAGCTACTTTCTCTTAAAAAGAGAAAGAAAAAGTATATGTACGGGCTTGCTAAGATCCCTGACTCCCTATTTACAGCTACCTAGATTCTAGCACAGACCTTCCACCTCCAGCAAGAGTATTTGTGACTTTTTTGAGACTGGGAGACACGTTAGTCTACACTGAGACTCAGCATGGAAAATGGTAGAATTGCCTGATAAGCTTGTGAAAATGGAAGAGCATTTGTCTTTTGGGCTATCAACCTTGTAGTCATGTCTGCAGGCTTTACTTCAGATGCCACAGAGTGGCTTTGTTCTCCCCTGTGTGAGCTCCTACCTCACCAAGATAGGCTCCTACCTCACCAAGATAGCAGACGACAAATGCTCCTGGGCTTGGAACCCGTTTTATGGAGTTCAGCAAGGTTGATTCACCCTTCCTAGTAAACTTATACTGAGATCTTTGGGAAGACAGGGGGATAAAGGGAGTATGAGGGGCTGCAATGAAGAAACATATCTTGTCCAACTACCAGCAGTGTTGAATTATTAATGTTCTTTCTAACAAAGGATGACAAGAGCCTCAGCAATTAGATAAGTCACCACTAAGAAAAATATTTTCCCTTATTCTTAAGACAGCTAGGACTTTCTTATAATTGAATGTCTAAAGAAGATTTCAACCTGTACTGAGAAATTTCCTGATGAGTTTGGGTTTATTGTCTTGTGGTTTTTCTAGCATCACACTCAAATTTATTCAGCATACAAATTTCTAACGCAATCTGAATTTTGTGCCCAAGATGGTGACTTTTCAGAAAGTTCCAAATCACAGGGACCGAAATAGCGCAAACCTTTTAGATTTCACTGAACACTGTACATTGCTGATGCTCCAGGTTGCTAGGGAGTTGAGTTTGCCTTTGAAGTCCAGGTAGGAAAACATATATTTTAAGAGTTTCAGATCCCAGCTTTATTTTTAATCATCCAAGACTCATCTTTTTCCTTTAAATCTGTCCGCTGTCAGCTCTTTTCGGGTAGCTTCTTTCAGAACTGATCAGAAATAATCAAGTGACAGAGAAATTCTGGTGACATTCACAAGTATTCACAAAAATCAGAGGCATAGACCAGGGGTATAATTCACACTCAAATATTTGAAATTCTACTCATTCTTTTTAAGATTTAAAAGTGAAAGTGGATTTGCATCAAATTTTTTTATGATACAATGTTTTTATGTAAAGCAATCATACTAAAATAAGAGTTGGAATCAGCTGGAATGCAAAAAAAAAATAAATAAACAAACCCACTTTCTAATGCTATTAAATAAATATATATTGATTTTAAAAGAGAAAATATTTGTTTGTACTTTATATACAGGTGTCTGTTTACCTTGACCATGGTGTGATTCTCAGGGTATCTTGCACAGGGTCAGGAGTTGGACTTGATGGTCCTGATGGGTCCCTTCCAGCTGAACATATTCTATGGCTCTATGACCTCTTCAAAGTTTTATCTTCTTCTTTGTTCAAAGAGCAGTGATGCATAGGAAATAGTTTGGATCTTTTTTCACAAAATTATCAGTATTAATAAGCATCATGGTTTGATACACAACAATAGCTTTTCATGCAAGCAGAGACTCATTATTGCCCACAAAGTTGGAAAAAAAATGTTTTTGTAGGGAGATATCATGAACACAGTCACACAGGAAATATTTCCTGTAAGAAAACCTGTTCATGTTGCAGAGGATGCTGTCCTTAAGTTCTGCATCTTCAGGGCATCCTGAGAGTTGGGAGCTCCCTCCTTAACACAGAATGCATTGTTCCTCTTCTCTTAAAAGGGAGAAAACATGAGACTGCACTTTCCCTCTCTGTGCAAAGAGCAGTATTAATACTGTGTTACTACAGGCATAAATCTTAAACAAGTCCTCTGAGCCATAATCACCAGCACCACAACCAAAATCATTTGCTATCTAAGCAAAACGAGGAAGACAACAAACAGAAGGCAAACAAGTATTTCTAAATATTTCATTGTAACCACAAATTATCAGAGGAAAAGTGTCAGGGCTGTAAGCAGCAGAGAAAAGCTGTTCATTTAGTAAACAGCTATAGATGGTAAAATGTAATTATCACAAAAGCAAACTTTACTAAGGGGATAAGTGTGAGACTGTTACAGTAAAAGGGCTCATTGCATTTCTAATCTGACAGGCTGAAAGTTCTCTGGAGAAAACAGTTCTTAATAACACCACAGAGGCAAGAGGCTCTTTTCAGCTCTTGTTCTCCACTGAGCCTCTGGTAATAAGCTTACAAAACAAATTAAACTTGTTTGTCTGCAGTAGTGACCACGTGTGGAAGATAAACAAAAGCCTCGCTCAGTATTCACTGCCAAAGTAATATAAGCAGATTTTAGAAAATTAATCATTCTTGACTCACAAGCTGAACTAATAATCTGGATTCCAGTTCTTCTTTCAGCCTTTGAGAAATGTGATAACTCTTTAAAGTCACTTTTAAGGATGAAGTAAAATGCTCAAGAGGAGCAATAAAAGCCAAGCTCATTCTGTGACCAGCTTTCTAACCTTAAGCCTTGATACACAAGATACCAGAGCACCACATCTTTAAGGGCCACCAGACACACACAGTTTCTGTCTACATTTTCCCTTGAGAGTAACATCCTCAGAAGTATCTTTAATACTGTAGATAAATTTATTGCAATATTTCAAATGGGAAACCCAATCTACGGATTCTACATTTTTATTTAAATATTGCCACCCCTGTCCTTGCCATATTGCTTAGTATTCTATCATTTACAGCTTTATTGCTACTCAGTTGCCAAAAAAATATACGTATGCAAAATTTGAATTGTGAAAAATATATCCTAACATGGGACCAATGAACAAAAATTCCTTCCCAGGGTCCTCGTATCCTCTGTCCCCTGAGTGGGCATGGAGTTCTCTTACAAACAAAAACATTGTGTGGAAGACTCCCAAACAACATCAACAACCAGAGCTGTAGGTCTCAAAAGGACAAAAAAATTAAAGTTGGTAAGAAATACTAGAAGCAAAATATTCCAAATGTAACACTTCAGGGCTACAAGAAGTTTTGGATTAACTACAATCCATGTCTACTGCCACTTGCTTCCATCCCACAACAGTAATTCTGTAAATCCCTGCTCTACAAAGTCCAGGTCAGCTTTTGGAAGGTCCAAAAGGTCTTTTAAGAGAGACTTGGAATTGTTTCATCAGTTTAGCCTGTTCACTTGGGAACAGGCAGTTTGATGTTCTCAACATCTGCATTTGTTTCTTGTTTTCCCAGTCCCCAACGTCCAGAAGAGCTTTGAACCACAAAATCAGTTGCCTGTGTAATAAAACACCAGCCTGATCTTAGAAAGTTATCACAGCTCAGCAGCAAGTGTCTGGTTGGTAAATCTGATGACACTGCTTCACATTTCTTCCTTGATTCTACTGCTCTTTCTCAGGCAAAGATCCCACTGAATTTAAATAGAGCTATGTTCTGGTAAAGATGGTTGCTCCTAAGTTAGCAGCTCTGCTTATGTCTGTGGATTAGTGGTTTGTTTGTGGCATCTTAATCACATTTTCTGATATGATTAAGGGGCCGACATTGTCTTTAGTTTCAGGACCATAATGCTCTATTGATTTTGAAACAAATTCCCCATTGATTTCAGTAGGAAACTCTACTTATAAAAGCGGGGCGGGGGGGGGGGGGGGGGAAGAAAGTAAAAAAATAATCAATGGTGTATTATGGCCCTTGGAAGGTAAACAGTATAGGTAAAATAATTTGAAAATGTTTCACACATTACAAAGGAATTTTGTTGCAAAACATGAGGAAATAAGACTACTGCATTGTCTGAACTTTCTTATTGATTTCCAGGCTCAAAGAGTGTATAAAGTACAAACATGCAATGTTCATATCTGCCTGAGGGAAAGATAATAAAACCTGCTCAAGTTATGGTGCCAGGCATGTCCAGAGCACAGCTATAACAACAGCTGTGTGATGCAGGACTGTAGTTTTCTCCAGACCAGTTATTTCACTAGACTTGGTCAGAGAAAATCCCTTTTCTCTAACACATAATTTTTGGGAATTTAATGTTTATTTGGGTTTGGATTTGAGGATTTTTTTGGTTTGTTTGTTTCTTTCTTTCTTTCTTTTTTTTTTTTTTTTTTTTGCTTTTTGGGCTTTTTTTGTCTTTTAACTAGAAATAAATTGCTATTAGTGCGCAATGTTTAGGTACAGAATAGATATCTTCAATCAAGATAAAATAAAATAATACCAAACCCTAATAAAAATGGAAAAAGCCTTCAATTTGTATTACTGTAAGATGTTTCCAAAGGAAAGAGGGGGGAAAAAGGTACTTCGTTAAAAATAATCTTGCATGCTTTTCCTGAAACTTCCTCTCTCTTGGTCCTGTGAGGACACTGTAATGAGGAACTGCCAGACTGCAGCACAGACTAGTTCTCCTCTCTAAGAGCACCTCTGAACCTCTCTGTCAAAAACCAGCAAAACTTTATGTTGCATTAGCCTGTCAAATAAAATCCCTAATATATGCTCTTCAATTCCTTGTTCATGTGGTGCTTAGTTTTGCTACACTGCGACTGTCCTCATCAGGTTATTCTTCACACGAGTTCAGGTAATCTATTGTGATCACTGGCGCTGTGAAAGCACCAGGGCCGAAGGGATGAGGGCCATCCATACCACCCAGGAGCAGCGGGATCGTCCCTAACCAGGTGTGGAGAGCCAGCAGCGGCAGCCTGGGTCACCCTGCAGCCAGCAGTGTGTGCTGTATCAAACAGCACTTACACTGAGCCCATGTGGACGCCTCTCCCATGCTCTTGCTGCTGTTTCCACTCTCACACAGCCTGGAAGAGGGGCTGGAGCACTGCCTAAGTCCCTCTTTGCAGCATCTGCCGCCTGACGGGCACATCTAATCCAGACTGGGGTCAGGGCTGCCGGAGCACAGCTCCCTCTCTAAAGGTGAACATTTCAGCTGCTACTGTCTGCAGTGGAGGATCCAGGTCTCTAGATGGGACTGCAGTGGACAGACTCTGGATATTGACATAGGTAGGTCTGCAACATGCTCGGCAGTAGGTTACATGTCACTTCTGACAATGTCAAACAGCTTTACTCTCACTACTTCACTTTCTTTATTTGTGCTTGGATAGAAGATATTTGATCTTCTCCCTTAGGAAGATCAAATTGACATTCAAATTACACCAAGAGAGGGGAGATGTATTCCTTGCATGTTCTGCTATGGTCGTAGCAGTGAAAACTTGGAAGAAAAAGATTATTGTCCCTGAAGAACTTTCTAAAGATCCCATGTATTTGTTTCCCTTTCCCCCATCCACCACTCCTGAAATCAAACTGTAAATTGTAAAATGGGAATAAACATTAAATAGAGGTATTAAAAATTTGGAATGTTTTACTTTCTTTTGCATTGGACTTGAGAGTAAGTCAATAAATATTTCTTTTAATCCAAAAATGCAGTGAAAGAAGAAATGGCTCTAAATGAATAACTGATTGTTAAAAGTGAAAGTTCTGTGGTCCCTGTGATGGTTTCTCTCCCTGCCCCAAGGTAAACAATCCCTGCATCCATCCTGGCACCTTCTCCCCTTTCCAACCAGCTGCTGTGGCTCTCCCAGCTGCTCAGAAAGGACCCTCCACCCCACATTTCCATGGGACAGCTTCCCTAAGAAAACACACAAGCCTCAAAACAGGAAAAAGAGAAAAATTACTTTTCTAACACAATGGTGATGAAGGAACCTTCACAGACCTTTCTTCAAATGCTCTGTGCTGAATGTTCAAGGAGAAAATAGCAATGATTGAGATGTCATTTTGTCTCAAAGTGAGGCTGGAAATGCAGTAACATCTCCAATAAAACGCTCAAGGGGTTTTTCAGCTTGCAGTCCTAGCACATATTCATGATCAATGAATAACCACTGGATTCAAAGGTCTGTAGAAATTCATGAACATGTTACCCTAGGACTGCCCAAAAAAATAAAGAAGCTATCACAGTCTCTTAGCTTACAGATGAGCTTTGAGTGAGTTTTTAATGACAGAGGTACACAACAGATTGTAATTCTAGACATGAAAGCTAGTCAGGTAAGTAAAGAGAACTTACACAATACACATTTTAACAGTTTTTATTTACCTGAGAGACTCAAATGACTCCTACAGAACAATTATGTCAATCCAGAAACAGCACATTCCAGGACAATGGTGTTCTAAGAAAAGAAATGGAAAAGCATGTGTAAATATTCAGAATATTCCTCACACCACACGAACCCAATTCAGAATTCAAACCGAAGCTGTGTCCTGAATGCATTGCCCCAGAGACTGGCCTTTCCTGTGGCTCTGAGATCAGCTGAAAGCCAATTATAATGTGTGATCCCAGGGAAAGAGAAGATTCTTTTTTGTTATTCAAAACAGAATTCCTCTGTAACTGTGGCTATAAAGTGACTTCTTGAATTTCTTTACATTTCAAATGCATCTGCTTCCTTGACTAGTAGTGTTTAGTATTTAATAAGAGGGAGAAAAGGTGATTCCGCTTTTCAAAAGGCTCCTGTTATAGGTGGTGAATTTCAAAGCACTCTACTTGTTTCTGCTGTTATTTCTGAGAGTGAACATCACAGAATAATTCTGCTGCTATTTTTTCCATGTTATTTCTTGAGTTGAAAGACCTGACTGCTATACTTTCCAAGGTTGCTGATTTCCACTGCAATTCTTATGCGTTCAAGCTTACATTATTTATACTGCTTTGTCTGCTGCCTTCATACCTAGCTGCCTTCTCCTTAAATATTAAAGCAATATAAGGAACTTTGAGGTATGCTTTATACTTAAAACAATAGCATATGGCAGAGAAAGTCCCTGTGTTGTCAAGACTACAACTCACCGACCAGCTTTGTCTTCCTATTTCAGTTTGGCTCTATGCTGAAGCACCTAGG
Organism: Cinclus cinclus; assembly: GCF_963662255.1. NCBI lineage: Eukaryota > Metazoa > Chordata > Aves > Passeriformes > Cinclidae > Cinclus > Cinclus cinclus. The sequence continues at coordinate 8,117,818 of NC_085047.1, read as the reverse complement.
CATGTATTGTGTTGTACTGTTTGAATTTGAAAATCACAGAGAAGCACTACAGAGTACAATATGTAATCAAGTGTAATTAATCAAATGTCTCTGTAATCACACAAGATGGACTAACTGAAAGATCATACAAGCTAGTGTCAGAAGCAAAGGACAGGTTAGCAAAGCACAATAAAACAAAAAAGGACAGCAAATTAATCAGAACTACCCCATCACATGGAGCCTGTCACTGAAATGAGGTTACACAGCAGCAACAAAACTGTCTTCAAACAATCCACCTCATTGATTCTCCAGTTCAAAATGATGCCTCTCTTTGGGGACTGGTGTTCAGAGCATCAAAAGTGCTCACTTCAAAAAGAAGAACTCAGGTGGCTGAAACGATTCTGAGACCTCAAAAAGCATTTCAGCCTGGGGAGGAGCTGGATGGTATTTGCTGTGCAGAGCAGGGATTTGCAAGGGAGGCTCCCCTGGGCAGGATAAGTTATCCATGGCCGCGGGCTTGGCCACCTGGGTGCAGGGCACAATAAGGCAGCTCTGCATTGGAGGAGCTTGGCTGGCTCCAAAGACAGACAAGGCAACAAAGAAGTGCTGGCAATAATAAAAAAGTCTCCACAAGCCGAGGTCACGCTTTCAAGGGAGCACTGTCAGTTTTCTTGCTTTTCTTGAGGTGCTGGGTATTTTAAACAGGCTCTGGCAGAAGAATGACAGGTATTGGGTTTACTCTCTTACTTTCCTCTATAATATATGGCAGATTTCCCTAGAATGCATATATTTACAAATAGCAACAAAGCTTACCCCTACTTGGGCCTCATATGGGAATCCCCCTGACCCTTCTGAAAGACAGAGCAGGGCAGCCAGGGGAGATCACCGGGGTGGATTTTTGTTGTTTGTTATAGGATAGGGTAGAATTCTTCTAAATCCATTTCTCTAGATTTGATATTACTCAGAAAACAAAGTGGCAATCAGGTGACAGCTTACAGGTCAGACTATTTCTGGTTATTTCTTATCATATTTTCTGCATATTTACCTGTTACTCAGGAAAGCACACAGTCAAACATCACAAAACTTGTGAAGAGCTGAGCATCCACTAAACAACTCTACTACAGGGAAAGTCTAAAAAGAAGTACCTTATCAAAAACAATAACTTGTAAAGCACCTATCAGTACCAGTAACTTGTAAAAGATGGAAAAAAATTACTTTCCATAGAGAGACTTCTACAGTCTCCTACAAGAATAAAGGGAATTTTTGACAACTTCATTCCCCTTCCCTGGATGTACAATGTCTAGTCATTGCAATGCACATAACAAGTAATAAAAATGTAGATGGGTGATATAAACAAGATAGTCTTTAAGGTATGAATTTATCCTTGTGCTTCATTGACATCAAGACAGAATAAACACTTCCTCATCAACAAATGAAAATTATTTTTGTGACAAAAAGAAGAGGGGATAGAGAAAAATTATTTCTTTTTCTTCAGCAGGAAAGAATTTTTTACCTGGGACAGCCATGTTCCATGACACAAAAGAATACTGAGCATAAAATCTGAGATAGCATTCAGATTTTATTATGGCATAGATTCTAATAAGAATGGATTTGGTCCTGAGCCTGCAAAGCTGTACATAAAACTATCCTCTTCTTTCAAAACAAATTTTAAAGGACGTGGAGAAAATTCCACATTTTAAAATGTTAACTATGTCTTAAAAGAGAAGCTGCATAGGACTCTACCTTTGGGTATAGTTGATTTGGTAAGGCTTATTTCTCAGAATTATACAGCAACATACAAACCCCTGGGGATACTGATTCTATTTTATTTTATCCTTCTTGAGTTCAGTGAATTTTTTAAAGGGACCATTTTCCCAATCAAACTAACAGCAGTTCTGAAAATGTTGTAGTAATCTGCATTCTTTATTAGGCATACATTTGCTGACTAAACAAATGGCTCTTGTTTTATTTCCACAGGATAATAGCTCTGGTGTTATATTTGCCTGCAAGTCTACTGCATGATTTGCTTCCACAGAAAAATGAGAGTTTTGGAAATCAGCAAGATCCAACTGCAGAACCAAACCTCAATGCCACAGAACCCACCTGATCATGCCCATAAAATGACTGTGTTCTGCTGTTCTTTATTAGCAACTCTGAACATTTAAGTCTATTAAGATGCATTTCAATACCTTGGCCAAATGCAAATGCTTTTCAACCTTTTCAGAGCAGTAAGATTTATCACAGTGTTTAAAGAATGATTCTGCCTCCTTTCTTATACAAGCAGGATTTGTTTTCATGGCTACCATTCCCAGCAATTTAGCAGCTATAATTCAGTGAGTTTGATGTACTCCTGTAAATATTTGTGATGGAACTTGAGTAATAGCCCTGGCACATCTACTTTGATTTAGTGAGAGATACTTGCAGGAATTCATCCACAAATCACATCGCAGTTCGCATTGCTAATTACTGAAGTAATTACACAGTTAAAACACTATACAGTGCAGAGAGCAACTCCTGTGTGCATCTCCTGTTGCCAATAAGGATGTTGTTTTATGGTAGCACATGGGGTGACAGTTATGGCAAAAGGTAATGTTTATGGGCACATTTTCATCCCTGCTCCTCCATGATTACATCACAGAAAATAGGCTGCAGAATTAGTAAACTGAATGTGAGCATACAAACGTGCCCTAGCATATGCAGATCTGAGAGGAAGTGAACTTTCAAATCCAAGTTCAGATTGCATAAAAGTTTGTGTAGGTCTTTAAACTTAGAGGATTTTTGCTAAATTTGAGTGAAATTAGTCAGTGCTATTGAGGCATTAAAGCATCCCTCAAATAACAGCGAACACCACAAAACTACAATCAATTCCTCTATTCATCACCATCCATTCCCTGTACCCACCACTACCCCGATATGGTGGCACACACAGTGCTAGAGCCTGTGCCTCTTCCTCCCCTCAACCAGTTCCTTGTGTCACCCTTCATAATGACAGATTAAGAACAGCTCCACCGAGTACAGCTGGTAGGGGAAGCACATATGCAGTAGGTTCACCCCATTACACCAGTAATCACTACACAGAGATGAAGGCAAAACACCTTTCTGGGCCCAAGCAGTAATGAAGATATTTCCCAGTCACTGGTGGGGCTGCAGAGTAGCAAACTAATCCACAAGAACACAAGAGTGAAGTACGAAAATAGTTTATGACACTGATCTCATTGGTTCAGCATTGATTTTTTCCACTAATGGGTGCCCCAAATTACCTGAAGCCTCTAATAATACTGCTCCAAAAATAAAATTCTTTGGTGCAAAAGAGTAGCCCAGAACTGGAATGCCCAGCTACATATCTCTCTAAACCACATGTTAATTTTTGTTTTTGTCAGCCTCAAATCTGAACATAAGCAGAGAATCTGAAAATAGGCAGTCTATTAAACTGAGTAAGGTTGTGTCTGTACCACTAAATCTTTTAGAATTAAGTCTTTCTGATTGGATGAGAAACATTAATCTGAAGTCGATAGGTACCTGGAGGTATTTCTACTACTCAACAGCCTACCAAGCATATTGTTACATTTATTTTCCTTGCACCCTGAAAGAAATATGTCATAGAAACCTAGAGGACAGGCTACATAATGTCATCCCTACAACTCTGAAACCCTTCTGTAAGGTTCAAGCATGGGAATTACTTGAAGATAAGAAGGAAAGATGCATTGGGTAATAAAATGAAGTTAGTGCAATATATGAGCACCAGGAAGACTGTAATTACTCAGCACTTCTTTGAGAAAAATCTCTGCCTTTATTTTCAACTACCAACTTTTGTGAATTGTTGTGGCAAAATTATTCTTGAAGATAAATACGATTAGTCAGTTGAAATATATTTCTGTATTAGGAAGGCTGCAGATTTTCAAAGTATAAAAAATTAACACACAGTTAGGTATATTGCCAACTAGTCAGAAATCATTTCCCTAAATGACTCCCACCCCCAGGCTGACTTCTCCAAGAGAAAGATCTTCAGCTAATCCTCCTAACAGTTATGAGGTCTCTGTGACAAAGCCTAATTCTAGTTTGGGATGTGTATGGCAGCATAGGGCAGTTCTTAGGAGGATCCAGGAATGCCAGGGTATCAAACGGGAGCCTGGGTGCCTTCCACCTAAACCAAAGATGAAGCTACTCCTTCTTCAAAGCTTTCACACCCTCCTTAATGCTTAATGCTGCTGCAATTACCAGCCTTTCCAGAGAGGTACCAGTGAGGGCATTGTGAGGTCCTCCACCCTTGGTACCTTTCTGGAAAGGTTGGTAATTGTAGCAGTATTAAGCAGCATTAAGCATTAAACAGCATTAAGGCAGGCCCCACACAGGAGCATTGAAGGACCTCACAGACCAGTTCAGAACCTGCCTTATTCTCTGCCTTGAGCCTGCAGGTAAAACCAGCAGCTGGCAGGGAATATGCTAAGTCCTTGAGAACTCACCAGAAGGAAACAACTTTTCTTTTCACTGACAGGAAAGGTCTTATGCACTGAAATAATCTGATCTCCAGAGAGGTGAAGCCCCTTGTGGGGTGGCTTGGGTCCCCAGTAGCCTCTATGAAGGTCAGTCACCAAGGATTTCTGCAAACCTACTAACACACCTGTCAATGTGATTTGAAACAGAGGCTTCAGGGCAGGCATCTGGAAAGCTGCTGCCAGAACATAAACACATTTTAACTTGTGCCACTTGAGTTGTTCTGTAAATCTGAATTATTCCGTAAAGTCTTGCTTTGGAGAGCTGGTAAAAAACACGATGCTTTTTACCTGTGTTTAGAATCTGTTAGCTCAATTAACTTCATCATTTTTAGAACTACTTCCATAACACTCCTTTTTGAAGCTTTCCTTTACTGGACCAGAATGTAAAAATTACAAGGTGCCTTATGCTGGGAGCAATTTCAGGAACAGGCATTTTGGCTAAACCTACTGAGGAAAATGCTTGCATTAGATAATTCCACAAAAGAACACTAACTGCATGTGAAGCCGTAATCCTTTGAGGTCTTGCTTTAACCTGGAAGTCAGATTTTTTCCTGGACATAGCTTGCTTTCTTTTTTGCTAATGACAGGTTGTTGTTTTTCTGGTAATTTTTCACGCTTGATACCTAAAACATTTTTTTGCATAGTGGAATAAGCAAGAAAACATTAAATACACATTTGTTTTGCAATGGGATATCCAAGGCTATGGCAAGGCTTCCTTCTACTTTGCATGATTTCAGGAATCTGAGTGAAAAAATCATGCATTGCTAAAAAGATAAAACTTCATACAATTTGAAATTAGGCACTGATACCTATAATGATCTTTTATCCCTCATGCTATTTGAGGGACTACTACTCTGGTCTTTCAAATTATTCTGGTTTTCTAAGCCTATCTGCCCATACTCTATCAATTAGATTGTGTACAGGACTATTTATAAAAAAAAAAATATATAATTATTGAGTGTCTGTGGTCTACTATTGTGGAGTACTATTTCAACTTGAAGTCTGTTTGCACTGCACATAACCAGTGGCGGAATCTGAATAAAAATTACAAGTTCAACATTCCCAAGTTATATAATTACATCAATGAACACTGAGCTAAAGCTACAGTAGCTGGTATTATTTCTGACATAGAAACCCTTGATTCAAGTGGCTCTTCTGCCCTGCAAGCTCTTCCTAAATGTACATTATTCAAGCCCAATAATCAATTGTGCTGGAAGAGTACAAAGCCTTCTGATATCTGCTTAACGCCATTGCAGTCTCCAGAGTAGACATCATATTATTAATATTATTTTTAAATAAAAATTATGGCCATGACCAAAGTGAAAATTTTATACTATGCCCCTCAAGGAAGATTTAAGGGCTGACTCCACATTGATATGATTCCCTGAGAATTTATCAACTTTTATAAAAAGAAACAGCTAAAAACATGTTCAACAAAGATTTCCAAATTCCACCCCATGAACAATCTGAATGCAAAAAGTTCCTGAGTTAAAAAATATTTTACATTGTATGATCTTCAAACTCTGAATATGATATTTAAAACACATTAGTTAACCTCGGCTATAGAGTTTAAATTTTGAGCAACAGAACTAGCCAGTAGGTACCAGTGCATAGTACCAGATGGAGATTTTTACATTTATGCATACAGGCACTGGAAAGATAGGAAGTTTTCCTTGCAAGCTGTTCCACATGCTGACTGCAGCACAGAGTTTTACTGAGGCGAATGTAAGAGGTTATGAAAATGAGGTGTGCTTGAATCCCTTTAAGGATGCCTGAGCTATTTTGCAGACCTGCACTCTGTCAGGGGTATAAAGCTTAACCCTCAGAAAAACAGGGCACAGATCCTTCCCTTACTGAACATCATGAGGAAATTTGGCTGCATTATGATCAGAGTTTATTTGAAGTGCTGCATGCTGAAATATGACCAGTAATCCAAAGTAAGGTTTTGCAGCCTAAAGTCTTGTTAGATTAATTTGTTATTATGTTAAATTATCTTTTATTATAGTCATCACATCACCTAGGTCTCTGCCAAAAAAAAAAAAAAAGAAAAGAAAAAGATCTTTGTGAATTTTTCTTATGTCATGGTCTCTCTTGCCACACATTAAGTACAATCAAATTGCCAAAGTGCAAACAAGCAACATACAGTATTTCAAGCATTGTGTGAATATAAGGATGGCTCTAAACCATTTTACTACATCCTTAATTCTCCTGACATACAAAACTCAGAAATAGAACTACCCAAACCCTATAATATCAGCTGCTGCTCAAAAACATGCAAATGAGATACTGTTTTAAGAATCCAGCGAGCATACTTTCCACCCATCTAAATGACTGCACAACTGGTACTACAATGGTGGAGTGGCTAAACAAAGTTGTATCCTTTAAATTGTAAACGTAATACATATTTGACCTTGGAAAACGTATCAGAATGTAATAGGCACCTCACTAGATCCATTTTTGTGTAAATGTGAATGCCCATTTTGGCTGGGATAGAGTTAATTTTCTCCCTGGTAGCTGGTAGAGAGCTGAGTTTTGGATTCAGTGTGAGAATAATGTTGATAACACACCAATGGTTTGGTTGGTGCTGAGCAGTGCTTGCCCCAAGTCAAGTCAAGAACTGTCCAGTGTCTTATGCTCTACACGTGAGGAGGGGCACAAGAAGCTGGGGGGAGCATGGCTGGGACAGCTGATCTGAACGTTCCACAGCACAGAACAGCACGCCCAGGATATAAAACTGGGGAGTTGGCTGGAAGGGGTTGTCAGTGCTTGGGATGGGCTGGACATTAATCAGCAAGTGGTGAGCACTTCCATTGTACATTCCTTGTATTTCTTGGGCTTATTCCTCTCTCTCTTTCTGTTATGCCCTTTTCTATTATTATTATTATTATAATTATAATCACCTTTTTCACTTATCAGACTGTTTTTGTCCGAACCCTTGGGGTGTATCTTTTTTTCTGATTTTCCTTGTTCTCTCTACTTCCTGTGTGGTGCCTAATTGCCAGCCAGAGTTAAATCATGCCAGTGAGGTAGACATCAATTTGACTTAATCTGTTTTGCCCTTGACTAGATTACAACCCCCTGCAGAATTAAATACTGTTAATGAGTTTTGGATTATATTCAGAAACCCAGGCTTTGAAAAAAAGGGGGCTTCTGTTCAGGAAAACACTTCTGTACAAAGGTAAGTTAAAGTACAGGATGTGAGTGTATTTGGGGGAACAGAGTGATACCTACTGAGCCTTTTCAGGACATACAGGCTCAACAATACAATGCCATGTTAGCACTCTTGCCAGCTAAAATGTAGCCACATCAACCAGAGACCAGAAGACAGAGGAAGAAAGGGAAGGAGAAGGAAAGGGAAAAATAATTTTCAAAAGAGAGGCATTGTTATCTTGTACCTGCCTTGAATATAGGAAATACAGTTTGTAGATGCAGCTGCTAAATTTAGTTCACTGCCAATTCACTATCAGAAGAGCAAAGAATTAAAACGAGTTCCTGAAAATAATCGTGCAGGCCTTCTCATGTGTTTGTATGGTTTGGTTTTTGTTTGTTTGTTTGTTGTTGGGTTTTTTTACATAAATCAGTTAGCATCAATCCAGTCTGATGAGCCCGTATGAAATAATAAATGAAACTCCTAACTTTCCCAAACCACTCCTCTCCAAGCCAATCAGGTACTTTAACCCAAAAATGTTGAAAGGAGGAAAAGATCATGATCATGATCTTTGTAGATGCAATCTAATTGATATATCTTTGTCTTCAAAGATTTTTTTTATTAGGACACCACTCACTCAAAAAACTTACAAAAATACACTGTACTTAAAAAAAAATTTGGAAGAAAAATAGGATGAAAATAAAATGCAACAATTCCAGAACATTATTTTTTTTTTCTTAAGACAGCAGTTACACTTTTTTCCAGTGCCATATTCTGCTCTGTTTCTACTCACCCGTTGGAGAGCTGCTGTCACAAGCCACACCCTGTTGTGTGCTGTCTGGGATCCACCAGCCCTAGCTATGCCAGGCAAGGATGACGCAAAGATGGAACTTCATCTTCTGGACCATGGTTTTCCCTGTCTCATCCTTCCATTCTCAGATAATTGTAATTATGCTATATAACGTATATGTGTATATATCTACACATATATACATATGTATGTGCATATATAAATATATGTATATAATATATACATACATATTATATATACATACATATTATATATAATATATATATACATGTTATATATTATACTTATTATATATTTATATATATAAATATATATATAATATGTAATTATTATAATGGGTAATTGTGCACTGCCCACGTCAATGATACCATTATTGCCACACCCTTGCAAGATGCTGAGAGGTGAAGTCATAAGATCCTGCTCTTCCCACGTTGTATTGCACATGGACTTGCTTTTGAGGTGGGAGCCTTGTGGAAGCAAAGGGACACAGCTCTCTCCTTCATGAGCTGGTGTAGCAAACGGTTAAGTAACTTATTTTCCAGTGAAGTTGCTCAAGGACTGTCTCAGACTCCCACAGGAGAGGTACAGACTGATTTTCTGCCCCTCTCTTATCCAAACTAATGCTGGGTTAGGCTGCAGAACACACATGCAAACAACTGCCAATGTTTTTTACATTACAGCAATAGTACAAGTAGGCTGGGATGGCATCAGAGATAGGTTTATGGATACCTGCTAGTGTTATTGAGGTCCAAAACAAAGACCAACCAATTAAAAAGCGCTTTTCCTTTAAAAATTGGGGAATGAAGTGGCCACTTTGCTTTATTCCTCCAGGCAGCTTCAAGTACAGCTGGCCAGCTGGTGGCAAGAAAGCAGCTTAGCATAGAGTCTTATCCCAAAGAAGACTCCTTCCCTACTGTTTGAAGATTCTTTTTCCTTCTTCCTCAAACCCAACATTTGATAGATTTCTAATTCCTGACTGGGCTGCACACAGCTGCCTCACTCCATGCAGTGTGTGACCCAGATACGTAGCTTACTGCTTTGCAAAGCACATTCCCCTGCACTGACAGATAAATCAGTTTCTTCTGGCTGCTCAAAAGTAGCAGCTTTAGCTGTTGGAGATGTTCTCAGAGAGCACAGCCAAAACACGAAAGGGAGTAATCCAGCATGTTCTCAACAAGCCAGAGGAGAGCCTGATGCACAGGCTATCATCCACACACAACTGGCACAGCAACAGAGCTGCAAAATCCTGGAGGCACAGCAGAGGCTGTCAGCAGCACTAACATGATTAGCTCAGGGGATCTGCTTGTTTTCCTCACGCAGGACTGGGAAAGGCAAGCACTGTTCAGCTGGGGCACTCCCCTTAACTGGGTCGTCTCTGCTCTAGGACCTAATAGGCATAAAAGCTGTCAGCCCTGTCCACCCATGCTAATGCTGTCAATGCCAGCCAGGTAGTCTTGTCACTTCTCCTCAGGTGTCATCAAAATTGGGTTTGGCCAAGAGGTAACTCGGCTACTTGTGTCTATGCCATAGCTTTTGGCTGAGGGTTCTTGTTCCATTTCCCACTAATATCAGTTACAAGCCCCTGAAGTAGACTTGAATAGTTTAAAAAAGCTTGCCCAAATGACAGTTTTTTCCCTCACTGAAAACATTAGAGACTAACAGACTAATAAGTTAGTGAGAAGTGTCTCCTTCCACCTAACCTGACTTAATGCAACATTTCTTTGCAGACATTCCCCCAAACTTTTTGGCACAGAAAACTCTAAATTACAAGGAACATCATAAAAAATCCTCAAGCAGTATGGAGGTGGCTTAAGAACCTGGCAGAGCAAGAGGATCTTAAGTGGAATCTTTCATCTAGACAGTACACCATCTCTGTGATATCTATAAAATAAATAAATACTACCTGCTTTTGGATGTGGGGTTTTGTTTGTTTGCTTGCTGGCTTGCTTGTTTATTGTTTTGTTTTGTGTTTTGAGAAGACTGGGAATGTCATTAAGAAGTTGGAGCTGGTGATGGTGACTGTATAGCATTTGCTGCATATCCTCCCTTCTGATGTGAGAATAAGAATTTTTGGTTATGCACTTTGTACACTGTAAAGCCCATGGTGGATGCCCAATATGGGTCTCAAATGAAAAACCTGAGCTGAGCAAAAAGAAAAAAATCTTCAGAAAGGTAAATACATCCACTGCAGTAATTAGGTCAGAAAGGTCTATGAGAAGGTCAATCATTCTCAGGAAGTGTTTAATCACTCAGGGTCATTGGGAAGTATGTGCACGTTCACATTCTGAAGAAAAGAAAAATACTGTGGTAATTGATTCCCCTGAAAACTTCATATTAGACCCAGACTACTTACCCATTTGATTTGATGTGTGTGTTTTCTAGAATCCAGCCTATTTTCTTTGAAGCCTGTCAAATCTTGAATATTCACAGTAAGCTAGGCAAGGTGAGCTGAAGGCAGAAAAACCAAAATGAAACTCCTCTGACAGGTTAAGTTTTGTGGCACATGCTGCAGACAGGAGGTCATATTCTTATCAGAATAATCCATTCTGACCTTAAAAACCTTTTGAACAATGTGAAAATGCTGGCATGCCAGGATTTTTCTCCACATTACATACTGCCCAGAATAAAAATGTTACAATTACTCTGAACCATTATGGGAATGATTTTTCTACCACTTGCTTGTCCCAGGTATTTGTAAATAAAAAGCTAATTCAAAATTGAGTACAATCAAGTAAAACCATTTTTTTTACTTCATACAACAGCAAAAAATAAATATTCTCTCAGCTACAACATACTGGGTGATATGACAAATGACAAAAGAAAAACAACTTTTTCTGCTACTTTTTGTTTAAGACAACATTTAGTTTTTAAATGTCTTTATAACTTTACCAGCTGCATGAAGTTACCCCATTTACCCTTCCCAGGGAGTTCAGTCAGCAGAACACATTTCCCCACGGGTTCTCATTCCAGAGGCTTGCCCTTCAAACCAAGAAGAAACGAGCCAGCTCTAGTTTGGAAACCACAGTGGCATGGAGCTCAGTCCAAATTGAAATGCAGTGATTCTCATCCAGTTTATGGCAGGGCCAGCCGTGAATTCATGCACTTGTGAAGCTTCCAGCTCATGCTCTCTGAGTGTGGGCTGAACTGTGTCTCTGTCACAGGAATGCCAACTTGTTGAAAAGGATGCTCAGCTCTCACAGAGGCTGCACGTTTGTAGCCTGCTTGTGAGTCAGTTCTGCTTGCTGGGAGCTGACATCCTCAGAGAGTTTCACAAATGCTCCTTTCAGCAGCTCTTATACTCTCCCAGCCTTGTACCTCCTATATCATTCCTGTTGCCTTAGTACCCCCCCGTGTCAGCAATTAGTAAGGCTTGAGAGAGCTGGGCAGTAAACCTCCAATAAAATTGATACTACAATCACAGCACTGGCCTTAGTGGTACCCAGGCAATAAACCAGGAAAGAGGAAGAGTAATTGCTGAAATTAATTGTTGCTAAAAAAAAAAAAAAAAAAAAATAGGAGGTGGGGTGAATAAAAGTCTGCTCACTGTTATATGGCAAATATACTGTTAGCACTGACTTTAGCCCTTTCATAGCTGCTGCTGAACTGAGTAAAATCAGGTGCAGAGACCTTTTGAACGCAGGCTAATCACGTCCATGATGAGGATCATAATTTCCAGTATCATTTTCAGGACAGTTAAGTGGAACACCATGGTTGCTACCACCTTTAACTTCATTTGTGGCAGCGTCTGTGACACAATGCTGCTGAAACTGGTTCCTCTCCCAGGCCAATGCAGAAGGGTTTTCTGCTCTCAGCTGGCAGATGTACCTCAAAGTACCCAATGACACCAACTACCAGGCATTAAGTCAGCTGCAGATCTTTTAAAAGCGAACTCAAATATAAACATCAGATATTTCATTCAAGATTTCTCCCACACAAGGTCATTAAAGTACAAGAATGCCTTTTGTTTCATATGGGGTATGTCCAAACCCAAGAGGACACTTTTAACTGAAATTTTCTGCTACTTTTGATGAACTGCCAGAACCTACATGCAGAAAGCAGAATAGGCAAAAAGTAGCAGTAATTTACAGTCCCGTAAGAATCTTATCACTTTGCAACCTACAATATGTTAATTGCAAACCTCAGCATTTTACGAAATTGTATCAAAAATCCCATCATAATAAAGTGGTCTGTCAGTATTTGTAGTCTATCTGACTACAGATCAACATCCAGCTTTTAGCCAATACAAGGTTAATTGATAAGACTTATTTCTATTCCTCTAAAAGGCAATAATTACTAATGAAACCTTACAATATGTTTTTGGAATCAATTAGTATTCACGTTAGCCTTAAGACAGAAAAAAATGGTACAGTGTCTGAAACTCACCATTTCTCCTTTATTAACCCAAGGTGTAGTGACAGAAGCCCACACCACCATCACATTTTACCAATAATTCTTAAAGCTTTTTATTCCCCTATTTTTCATGCAAATTTAGAGCTTTTCAGGAAAGAGAGAGGAGAGAGCATTCAAAAAAAAAAAAGCTTCAACACATGGCTGAAGTGAAAGCCTTAGTTTGGAACTACCTGCCTTAATGTTCTCTGATGACTTAAAGTTGTCAGAGTTTTAGAAAGGCAAGAACTTCTTGCACTTCAATAAGAGGTACTTACATTTTTATTATCCTGAAGGAAAGGGAAAAAGAAAAAAAAAAAAAAAAGGCAGTGCTGGCTCTGGGGTAGATGATTTCTATATTAACTCATTATAGGTGCACATAAAATCTCCAAATTTTGTAAAACATACAACAACTTAATTTTATCTTTGGATTCATATCTAGTAGAAAACCTGCAACTGTGTCGGTCAGTTTAAAACAAACCTCCTAAAGAAGTGGCCATAATTTTTATTTTTCTGCAGTTCTGGAAATGCACATTGACTGCACAACCCCACTATTACTGAAAAGCTTTAATTTCATTTGTATATGCTGGTTATTCTCCAATGCTAAGCATGCCTCTAGCAAAGCAGAGCTCAGCTTATTAGCACAGATTTTTAATAATTTTTCCCTCTTTATTTTTTTTTTTTCCCACTCTAACAAGATCTCCTGAATCCATGCTATCAACCAGAAAACTGTTGTGGGCCATTTGTTTTGTCTTTTTTCCCCTCTCTCTCACTTTTAAACAAATATAATTGTAGCTGGAGCAAAGGGGCATCCTTGAAGGACAGCTCTGGAATGGCCATCCCTCAAAAGTGTGAGGCAATGCTCAGATGTCATCAGTCAGTGCCCCACAATTCCCTCTAAGATGAAAGGGCTGTCTGTATCTCATTAAAAATGCATTTTGACAGCTAGGTTTTCTTTCAGGTCTCTGGAAAGAGAATATTTCCTGACCCAAAGCACCTGTTCTCATTAACAAGAAAAAAAAAAAACCAAAAAAAACAACCTTAAATCACCAAATGAACAAGGAATTTTTCTTCACTAACTCATCTTCAGCTCTGAAAACAGGACTGCCTCTTTTGAACAGGGAGTTGCATACAACTCAAAAAAAGCATAGACTCTCAGAAATACACTGGTCCAAATTCTTACTTATCCACATTGGGCTTTAAGTGAGACAGTGATTCATATTCCTGAGCATAAATGAAATGGAGGAATACAAATTTAGCTGATCTAAACTGCCACTACAGTTAGAGTTGGAAAGCCAGGGACATTCACACGGTGACTAATATAAATGTGATGGTACTTAAAAGAGAAAGGACAGCAGCAGAGGCATCTAATTTAATATACAGCTAGAAAGGAAAATTTTATGTCATAAGCAATTGGTTGATTAGTTGTGGGGGTTTTTTGTTTATTTGGGGTTTTTTTTGTTTGTTTTTGGTGTGTTTTTTGTTTGTTTGGGGTATTTTTGCCATAGCTACTTAACTTTCCCTATTCTTGAAAAGATAAACTTGCATCAAGTTCCTTTAAAGGTACAGTCTTTGACCTTAATGACACCTTGCATTTGAGTTAGGCTTCTTCCCAAAAAGAGATAAAGATAGGAAAAGAAAAATTAAACCATAGCATTTTCCTTTTTCCACTTCCCGATTTCTATTAACATAAGGAAGAGAGAAACTGTTGTCATCAATAAGGCTAGAAAGCAAACAAAATTTGAACACATTTCCATTGTGAAGGCTACACACGTTTTGAACCACTCCAAGCTTTCCTTTCTCTGTTCTCCATTTTTAGGTTACTCATATGATTTTGTTTCATATGAACAGTTTTTCTACTTGGGATAGTGATAACATCCATACTTTACTAAAATAGAAGATGCCTGTGAGCATGTCAAGGGCTGTCAGGGAGAAATCTAAGAAGGTTCAAATAATTTTTTAGACTTTTAAATTTTTCTCATTGGTATTATTTTAAGTCTGCAAGACAAATCAGATTCTCTGTATTACAATTCCTCCTAGAACTCCTCTGCCCCACTGGCAAGGCTGATTGGAATATCGTTATATTTCATCTGCTAGGACTTGGATTTTTCCTACACTCCTCTTTTTGGGCACATTGAAACATTTTTATTGCCTTTGTATCTTTTAAATATATCAGATAACTACAATAAACGATAGCTGACCTTTATAGACTTGTTGACACAGAGCCATAAATCTTGTTTGGTCACTTACTTCCTAATGGTTGTAATAAAATGGGATAACTCAACTGGCTCATTAACTTGTGGGTTGCTCCAAAATGACCTGAAACTTCATGCACTGTCCAACACCTGCTGTAAATCAACTCATCATTGTTGAGGCTATCTGGTCACCATCTGAATACAAATCAAATGGCCACAGCTGGCAGAACAAGCTGCAGGTGTTAGGCTTGGCTGTCACAGCTGGATCAATTCTGGCCCTCCATGATTAATAGCTTTTCAGCTCAGCACACTGTTCCATCTTCTCTTCCTTAAGATCATCTCTCTGCTTTACATCTCTTCTTTGGCTTCTTACTTGGGAGAAATCTAGAAACACGTATCAGAGGGTGTTCCAGCAGTAGGGACTCAGATATTTTGGTCAGAGATGATTCACTTAATTTCAAAAAGCTCATCCATCTATTTGTTCTGCAAATAGAGGCAGCAGTGCCTGAGGATGTGTTTTATAATAATGGTTTGAGGCATGTGTGCATACTCATACAACACACATGCTCCTCTGCCACAGAGCTAACTTCCTTCCAAGCAACAAAGCTGTGCTAAGTTTATCATGACAACTCAAGAGTCAGGGATGAAAACAGGAAGCTCTAAAGAATGAATTGCCATCTGTCAAGTGGCTGTGTACCTTGCCTTAAAAATTATTGTAGCATAACTGATATTCATCTTTGCATGTCTAGACACAGCATCTCTTTCTCCTCAGTTACTGATGTCGATCAGACAGGCTATGAAAGCAAATTTTCAGATGTTTTTCTGTATCACTTTGAAAGCTTTCTTTGTCACAAATTTCTTCACAATCACAGGGTTTTTCCTTCTACGTGTGTGGCCTGTATAGCAAGGATAAGAATTAACTATGAAGCATAACCTAATTATCAATTTTTATGTCAGGAGAGATGATGAATCCAATGCAACACTGATGGATTTCTCAAAGTTTGCAGAAACATCAGTCATATACAGGCTATGACCTGGAGTAAAGTGGAAAAAAAAATAAAACATGAGCAGAAATCCTCTTTGAAGTTGACCTGTAAAACGTTAGTTGTGATTTTAAGTTTAATTCCTATCTATCTGCTCTCTTATGGGCAGCTGTCCTCCACATGGGAAGGTTTGTCATCAGATTCAGTTGGGACTATTTCAAATTCAGTGTGTGTTCATGGAATTGCAGCAACGTTTTAGTCAGAAAAATGTTTATGAGCACATTTGAAATAAAAGTGAAAGCAAGATAAATTTTTGATCTAAGGAATAATCAGTATGTCAAGAAAAAATGTCTCTGCTCATAACTGAAACGACAAGGAATTTCACCAGCTATTAACATGAAAAGTTACATGTATTGCAAATTCAAGTTATTTTATCAGAAAACATGATAAAGGCAAAATGATTCACATATCACCCTGACTTTTGTGTCATGATCATCCTTTATACCAGAAGAAAACAAACCATTTCCATTTCGGAAGTCTAAAAACTCAAGAGCAATGTCACCTAACATCTTCATCCCCATTTATGCAATTTTGCTTAGAAATCTCCTAATGAGCTTCTCATCCACATCAGCCTGAAAGAACTGAAATGCCAAAGATTTGGTTTAATGTACATTTGAGCCTGGGCAAGTATGCAAGTGTCAAAACAATCCAACTAAGCCCAGGATACCTCTTGCAGGGTGGCCAACACAGATGACAACTTTGGCCCTTTTCTCTAGTGCAGCTTTACTCTCTAATCAAAGGAGCAGAGCACCAAACTGCCCCTTTGGGCAGACTGAGAATGCTGATGGATAAAGAACCACCATATTCAAGAACCTGGCTCTAACCCAGCATCTATTTATCAATACAAATCACCTGCATTTTAAAATTGAAACTAACTCAGACAAACCTAGAAAGGATCTGGCCTCCTATAATGCACTTTGAGCAGCCACTCACTATCATAGAAAGAATTTAAGGCACTGGGATCATAGATCTTATCAATTGGTCTGGATGTGCATGTAAGAGAAAGGAAAATTTCCAAAACATCCCTGGAAATGCAGCTTCAAAATCAAGTTGATAAATCTGTCCTGCATGAATACTAGCTTGTATCATCAGGACAGCAAGCAATGAATTATTTTAAACTGAACCCTAACTAAATAGGACTAAATATAAACTCCTAAGGGGACTGTAAAAAGTGGCAATTTAATTTTAAGTCACTTAAGAGATGCTGAGTTTCAGATACCAAAATAAAATTGCCTGAAAGTTTCTTGCTGATGCTGTACATATTCCAGATTATGACCAAAAAAGCCTCACTCTTATCTAGAAGATTTATTAAATTGAACATTGATCCATGCTCAGAAGCTTGAGGACATACCTTTATCCTCAGTATTTCTAGGAGAGCATTTCCATCTTTGTGTGTTTTAGCACAGGCAGAGAATTCCATCGCCCCCAAACACCCTCAATCTGCAAACGTGTCAGTGAATTAATTCAAGCCATATGGAAAAAAGATGTTTGTTTTCTTTTAAGAGCAGAATGTCTGTACAGAGTGCAAGAGATAAGGTGAAAGCAGAAGTTTCTGTTTAGGTGAAATTCCAGGCAAAAGGATGCACTTCATCCCAGCACAGAGTGTCCATTCTGTTCCAAAAAGCAGTATCTCTATTGTCCAAAGGTCCAGGCTCTTCTGAGGAGCAGCTCTCTTGTTCCTTCATCATCTCACATTTTTCAATAGAAGTCTATTTAAAAGGCTCAAGGCCTGCAGTCTTAGTGGAGGCTAATTACCTGCCTTCCAAAGTAGAGCAGAAAAGCACTCAAACACTTTTAAAGATACCAAGGAGTGCTTCATGAAGAAAAATTCACATGAAAAATAATTTGCAACCTGTCTGCTCTCATCATTCTTCTAACTTCTCTTTTTAATCCAATAGCAAAAATAGACTGACTCCAATAAAAAAAGAAGAAAAAGAATTCTGGTGTGACTTGAATGTCATAGTTGTTTGTAGCTTCCACTTTTCATAGATGGCAAGGAGTGGATATCAATAATTTTATGACATCATTAACACCTTATATTAAGTTTGACCTGAGTGACTAAATCAGTGCTCTTTAAGATCAGAGTTAGGACTTGATCTAGTAGCACTGGCAGACACATACATCATGTCAGGGAGTTGTGCCCTCTTGATCAGTGAGGCTGTGTCCATAAAGAGCACTGCAGTGGTACCTTAGGGACACCCAGGCTCATTCCAAGCACAGGATACACCTGGATTGCAAAAGCACTGTGGCAGTGTTAGGAAAGTATCACACCTTGCTAACCTGATATTCTCTTTCCAGGTCTGAAATCAGGGTACTGAAAACTACTGCAGGGATCTGTTACTGTTTGCTGGGCTCTACATTAAGGCATCTAAATAGAAAAAAAAAAAAAAATCTATTGTTCAAAACCACATGAACAGGCCTTATCTGCAGTGGAAAACTACAACATACTAGAATATGGCTTCAAGAATACTAGAAATTAGGAGAGTTTTAACTGCATCATATCAAGAATTGCTAAATTTAGCAATAGTCAGATAGTCACTGTTAATTGAAGGTTGTTTTTTGCTAACACTGAGCATAATCTCTTTGAAGAGATTGGATTTTTTTTTTCCACAAGAAAGGAGGTTACAAGTAGCAAGTAATGGCTAATTCAAAATATGCTCCTAGCAAAAACAAATGAGCAGTTGTGTTACTATTGGTCACTAGGTCAAAGCACAGTGTAGTCTTCCCTGTAGTGTTTACCTAGACCTAAAACTAAAATTCCAGCCTTTACTAGGATTTGTATTGTATTATTTAGTACATTATGTAGTGCCTATAAAAGCTTTTTTCTCCCTCCTGCTGTGAGTTTGCTCTGTGTGTGCAGCCACATCCAATACTGCCTTCGTTTCTTGACCCCAGTGGGCTCTCCAGCACGATGTGATTTTTGCTAAAGGGCCTGGATTGGGCAGGTCAGACACACTCTGCCAGCTGCTCCAGCTCTCCCACGAACACAGGAAGAGAAGCCTCTGCAAAGGCAGGTAATTACAAATTGTGTGGCACTGCACACTCTTGGGATTGCCCACTCCTTACCTTCCACAAAGCGCAGAAGCTGGTGAAAAGAATGATTCCAAGTAAGAAAGAGGAGACCAAGCTAACAAACCAAAAAATCCTTTGAAGTTTTAGACCCGTTTAGTCATTCTGCACTCTGTAGATCTAGTATCTATACTGTCAGCTTTAGGGGTATTTCATGTCCAGCCTTCCAGAGCATGACAGTGTGCAGTGATTTATATGTAGATTCCACAGCAGTGAAAATCAGGACAAAAGCGACTATTCAGACTTCCAATGGAAGCCAGGCAAATGCAATTATAAATGGAATTAAGAAGAGTTACCTCCTTCTGCCCAACTATTCTAGAAGTTTTTGGGGGCAAAAATGGTAAGGAAGATAACAAGCATGCTGAGAATCTGTGTTCGGCATTTCTACACATCTTCTACTCTGCACTCTACTTTTTTAAAAAAGGTTTTCTTTCAATACTACCTGACTGAAAGAACATTTTTTTTCTATCTTTCTTTTTTAAAAAACAACAGTGTAAAGTTAGGTCCTAAAGGGCTAGAAGAGTCAAACCAGAAATTATAGAGAAATGAAATTATTTACTAGAATTTAATAATTAGATGGCTGAGGTTTCTCCTTGTTGCCACACTGTGCACATATGATGATCCCAAATGAACAGCCTATACTTTCAAACATCACACAAAGGGAATTTCCTGCAGGGCTACAAAAAGATTGGGAAAAATCACTTTGCAATTCAGTTCACTTTATTTTTAAAAGCTCACCAAGGTCACAAGCCCAAGCAAAGCTTAATTAAAGTCGATGGAAGATGCAGAAGCGAGACAGAAAGAATAAGATGGCAAGAAAAATCATTTTTAAAAACATATTAGATAATGTGAAGCCAGAGAGGCTTGACACCATCGATTTCAGAAATGGGTTAAAGATAAGGAACCAAGTATTGTAGGAATTACAATGAGGCAAAGCGTGCTGGGAACATCTGTTTCAAACATCCACTTTCTAATTCCAAGGGATACAAAGAAGGCTAAGACTAAAGGATGTCTAAACCCAACAGGCTTTCATTAGGAGCCACATACTTAAATAAGAGGTCCACAGTGAGGAGAAAACAGCCCAGACCAGTGGTGCTGCTGGGCAAAAATTTTAGTCTTTCCTCTTATTAATTGCTGGCAAAACCCATAATATTTTGCCCCATATAGCTTTGATTTATATACCCTACTCTACCCACTGCCATTAGTCCTGGAAAAGATGTGAGGAGGTTTCCTGCCCAAGATAACAAACAGTTTTGCATCTAGCTGTCTTGGAAAAGAACAGAACATGAAAAAACCCACAATCTCAATTTATTATGCATAAAATTATTGCCAACACTTTATGATACTTTCATAAAGCTTCTCCTCCTCATCATTGCTTAACAACCAAGAAAACTCTCCACAGTTACATTTAAAGCAGCCTTTTATTCAGCATCTTAAACTGACTTGAATGGCACAAGGTCAGTGCTTGAAGGTGTAATCCCTGTCAACAGAACAATTTTCATTATCTGGGTGAAGAGTTTGCATCTTAACCTCTAAAACACTCGACTCCTCTCAGCACTCCTTGTCCACTGGTGCTCTCTGTAGCAGTCAGCAGCACCTCAGAGGGGAAAATGAGGGATGGAAGCTCCTCACGTGTCAGCTAGAGATTTATTAAAAACTTCGGAAACCAGCAGAAAGAAAAGCTTTCTGAAGGGTTTGTTCAGAAACACAGAAGTGTCTGGAACATGCTACCTAACTTAATTTGGTGGTCAGGGGTATTTCTAGAATGAAGGTGGGGAGGGGTCCTCATTCAAGTAACTCCCCAAAATCTCCCAGGAAGTTTTCAAATGAAAGATGAATAGGATTAATCCCTTGCTTTTTAAATAGAAACCAATTGATTGCTCTTTTTGGGAAAGCTTTTGAAAATACAGTTCAGTGTTTTATAATGTAGGGCTAGAGACTCTTGGGGAAGCAGAAGAGCTGTCTGCCTCTAATATATTAAAAGATTTTTTGCTTGAGGCAGTGCTGGCTAAGGGAACACTAGATTTTTTAATCAATTTTACTTAGCCCCTCTGTTGTCTTCTAGATGTGCTTATTGACTATTAGTTTCAAACACTAATACTTAGTCTGAATAAAATATAAGTAGTTAAGAATCACAAAAAATATTTAATTATTTTTAATAATTAGTAAGTTAAAGGGCTCTATGTATGCCAACATCTACTACACCTTTTCTTAGTATGTTGTTTCCCTCTGGAGAATGGGACACTTGCACTATTATCAGAGAAAAAGAGAATGAAGAAATTACATCCACCTGAAAATTCTGGAGGATTTTGGTGTTACCTGGTTATGCTTAGGATTAACTGTCTGATTACTAGCCAAGGAAATAATTTAACCAAATACCATATTGGAATAGGCTCGATACTGCTAAATTTATGAAACCCATTTCACTGTTAGTTTGTGCACCACCAGTCAAAGTATTGCCATTGCTACTGAAAGAAACCAGTATCTCTTAGGTAGCACGTAAACTAGACACCTGCAGTCTGTACATAGACTATGGGAAGAAAATAAATAAATTGTTCACAAAGACGCTTTTATTTTTCTCAATGTTACTGCAGTCTGTAATTATTTGGAGATCTTATGTCAGCAGCATTTAGCCTATGACATGCTTGAAAATTATATTTAGAGAATTAATATTGCTGTTTGTAGTAGGTCACCTTGGGATATGTTTCAGCTCTTCCCTTTCTTGATGATACACTTCATTATATTTAAGTACATCCCTGGAAGAGGCAGACTGAAGCAAAGGCAATCAAGGGAAGCTAGATTAACCAATTAAAAAGTTAAGGGGTCTGGGTTTTTCCTTCGGAAAAATAATTTTTTCTTAGCAACTCTAAGTATGTCTGGCTAGATAATTTAGATTAGGATAAGAAAGTTAGCTACCATCCCTGATGGTCAGACTTCCTCTCATTGCAAGGATATGTGGCTGTGTCACCCAGCATTCAGCCTACCTCAAAGGTTTCTGGTTCAGCTGATGTGGGGCTGTGCTGGAGGTATCACAAGAATAATATCTCCTTGCTGAACCTTTGGAAGAGTATTTAAGTGCAGATTTGCTTGGTTCAGAGAAGGACTTTCTCTCTTGATACATCTTCCTTATTCATTGGCAGATATCGCTGCACAAAAGTGACAGAAAACAGCAATGTCAGGGGAAAGTACAGGAAGAGGGGGGATTTCTTAAAACAGGTCCCCCTAAATCTTATTTATATATTCAAGGACAAGATTCAATTTGTTATCAGCAGCCCATCAAGATAGTTCTGACTGGGTAGAAATGTGTAATGGGTGGGGAAGGAGTGTATAACAGGTAGACAGAAAGAAAGAGAAAAAACCCAATGAAGATAGATCAGTAATCACCCCAGGATGAAGAAGAAATATTTTTTTATATTGGGACTGCTAAAGATCTGTTTGACACAGAGTTTTCTATAATTATTCTATAAAGCAAAATATTACAGAAGTCTCTATATTGGAGACATTGAATTGCTACATGGAGCGTTGAATTCATATATGGAGATAGGTAATGGTGGCAACTGGGACAGCAAAGAACTGGATCATTCAGAATCACAGATTCATTTAGGTTGGAAAAGACCTCTAAGACCATGGGGCCAAACCATTAAGTCAGGATTGCCACATTCACCATTAAACCATGACCCTAAGCAACATGCCTACCTCCATGGATGCTGATTCCACAGCTCCCCTGGGCAGCTTGTTGCAATGCCTGAGCACCTCTTCGGTGAAGAAATTTTTCCTAATACCATGACTCATTTCTACTTGGAGTGTTACCTAGGGAAGGGAGAGGGAGTCAGGGAAGAGAGAGAAAAGAGTCTTCTGACAAATTTAATTGGAAAACCAGAAATCTATTACTTTCACTTTTACCTGAAATGGATTTGATATAGTATGAAACTGATTTCAGCTTACAACCTAAAAGTCTATTTCTCAAAATTTTGTACAAATAGAATTTCACTCACATGAATACAAATATTTGTGAAGGGATGAACATAGAAGTCAATAAAACATGGCCAAATGTTTCCCTTTCAAAATAAGTCTAGCTATTTGTGATTTATTTTTCCTATTATTTTGCCCAACCTTAAGTTGAACCTAAAGCCTAACTTCCACAGCCTTTAGGGGAAAACACAAAGATTTCTCTTCCAAGTAGGCTACAGCAGTGTTCCATAAAAAAGAAAAGGTTTTACCATTAATTTGTTGAGCTCCATCGTCCCTTACTAGACTCCAAATATTGCACCTTTATTAAAAGATACAACCTTTTAAACGCCACCTTAATTTTGCCTCTAAATATTCAGATGGCAGAGTGAACAGAAAGCTTTTGCTTTTTATATTTTTCATGGGGCAGTACTTAAAATCTCCTATGTCAGGCTTAGGTAGCTCTCACAGTACTCCTTAATGTGAAAATTTACCACTGGACACTGCCCTTAAAACAGTAGCTCTTAATGGTGGTGATTAAGTGAGAGAGAAAAGCCACTTCTGCCTTGTCTTTAGTTTTCACAGGATCATGGATACAGTGCAATCTTAGTGAAAACCAGAGATGCAAAGAGTGGTTTGATCCTGAAAGTCATTTCAGTGCTGGAAATGGATGCTTTTTGGAATAATGCCCGGTGAATGGCAACTTTCAGAAAGTCAACGGACTGTCTTATTAAATCTAAGAGGTTGGTTTGGCTGGTATACAATAGATACTGAATCCAAAGTACAAGAGTCAGATTGACTTGAGACATTTTTCTGGTGGGACGATAGCCCACCTTTCACTCTGCTCTGCTGAGCTACCACACTCCTAATCAAATCTTTATGGCCACAGAGGTATATGAGTGACAGAAGGCAAGTGGCAAGTGTCAATCCAGGGAACCTAAGGCACCTGGCAGAGCTATTATCACTTATTTTTCCCCAGTTAGGAACAAAAGGGCATATAGAGTTTAAACACTTGACAGGAATATTCTTTTCTTTCCTGGACTGACTTTTATGGTGTGTGACCCAATCCCTTCTCTGAGGTGAAGTTTCCTACTCTGTTATCCATGGTGGTTTATAGGGAAGAAGGCAGAATGTGATCCAAATTTTACCATAAGCCAAGATATACTTCTATAAAGAGAGGAAAGGAGTTTCTGTGAAATGAGTTATCTATTTTTGATCATCTGCACAGGACTGAGCCCATTTGCAGAAACCCCATCAAGAATGCTGTTTCACTGCATCCTTGTGACTAAGTCTAAAACACTCCCCTCCCTAGCCCTCCTGTTTCTGCAGAAAGGAAATCTGGCACGAGGGACAGCAGACACATCACATAACAGCTGAGCTGCTGACAGAAAGCTCAAGCTGCACTGGGAGTGAGCTCAAAGGTCATCTTAAACAAATTATTTGACTTGGTCTTCTCCTCTCTTACATTACAAAGTCATGTAATTCCTTCTCCTTGGCTACCATCTCACAGAGATAATAGTTGCAGAGTCAGGTATTGCCCTTACTTGTAGTCAGCACAGAATGCTGTTATCTGATTTCACAGATACTGGAGGTGCCACTCGGCCATCTCCATCCTCATTTCCCTTCAGGCTCATATTGAAAATGAGAATGAAACTGAAAGAGGAAATTAGCCCCTTGGTCACAAGTATGAACATGTGAATGGGATCACTGCAAAAGGCTTATTTCTGCTCTTCCTTAAAAGCAGAGAGAAAACTAATGTCAGATTCCCAAGGCCTGTTCTCGGTTTTAATGAGCACAAGGGAATAACACTGAAAAGACTTGTATGTTTCAAGCTGCAATACATCAGCCTGTCAAAAACACTGGAATGCCACACACTCTAATCTTTTTTCACTCACCATTGCACAGTTAGTACAATTATCTTGTTGCAGCAAATTGGGGAAAAAAAGTATTAAGAGTAAATTAGTGCTTAAAAGCTATGAAATCTGCATTGCAGGTTGTCCCATTTCCTAAACAGAGAAATATTATGAAAGCATTAAATAAAGATGTGAATTTTTAAGAAGCCTATTTCTCCTTTCCGCAGCATTGCAAATACTTCTGGTGCACAGCCATGGCATAATCTGTAATAGTATCAGTGACAAGGAAAAAAAATTAAAACTGGATGAGACCTGTAGTTTTAGAACAAATACATAACAGCCAACAAATCTAATGGAAAATGCCATGAATAGTAATTGCCTGTTTGCAAAAGATATGAAGGTCAGGAAAAAGACTGGGTGAAATTTTAAAGATGGGAATGCATACTGGGAGAAAATAATACATTTCAATTCATGCAGATACCTTTCTCAGTCAGCGATAGATTTTCTTTGCATCTTTAAAATGCTAAGTGTACTCCTCACTAAAAGTAATTAATGGTAAATAATTTGAAAAGCCTTTCCTCTTTTCAGGTCCCTGCTGTTTATGACACTTCAAAACTGCCAGGATGAATTCATCTACCTCTGTCTGCTCACAGAAGTTCAAGAGCCACATGCAGTGCTTGGATAGTCCATCACCAAGATTCCCATGCCACATCAGAGGTACAAATCTAAAAGGACATGGACAAACACAGATATAAATTATTAAGGCCCTACTTGGTCTTGCCATTATTAGCAAGGAGAGGAAATTAAGAAGAAAATATTAGAAAAGGAGGCTGAGATGATGCATTTCAAAATTTTCCTAAAATTAGTCAAATGTGAAAAAATAAATAAGCTGTCTTCTGTCAATGATGGAACATTATTTTGGGATCTGTGAGGTGTGATTGTCTGTCTGAAGTCCTAAACATAATTAAGTTCACAATTTCACAAGTTGGCTCTTAGGGAGTGTTGCAGTACATAAAGATTAGTACAGTGTAAAATGGTAGTTACTTTATAATATTTAATTACACAAAGGTAGTAGAAGAATAGAATAAATCCAGTTGTCCAGAGTTTATATCCCAGGTAAGTTTTGGATTTTGTTTTCATTTTGCTCTTGAAAGACTTGGCAGTGATCAGTGGATGCTGATCTGCTAATGATTCTCCATATCTGGAGCCTGATGCAGCTATGGAATAAATTAAATCTCTGCTGTGATCCAGTTTGTACCTCCAAACATCTCAGTCTTCACTGCTGCTTTGCTTTAGAGTCTGTTTCTACTTTTAGTCAGTCCATTAGATTACCAGAGAATCCACACTAACTGATTCTATTATAAAAACTCATCTTCTGATAGTGCCTCTTCAGCTGCAAGACAGATGCAAGTTTTAGGATTATCTTTTTATCTTGATTCCACTTGCTGTTTCCCAACTAGAGGGGTGAGTTTATGTGGCTAAGTTATGCACAGAGAGGCATTTCTCTCCTGTGATAATGGAAGCCATAAAAGACTTAAACACATTTGCTTCTGTAATTAAATCATCCATCTCAGAAGAATCAAGAAAAAGCTGCAAATGGAGAATTTTCAAATTAAGAAAAATTAGGCAGCAAATGCTTAAAACCCACCCAGGTTAAATGAGTTTTCCTTTAATAGACTGAATTTCTTGCTCTTAAAAAGAAAAATCGTCAACAACAATAACAATCTGATCACAACAAACAACAACTGAAAGCTGAAGTTACTCCCTTAGTAACAGTTTATTCTGTCTGACTTGGAATATGAAGTTCTGACATTTAAAAAATTATTTGAATGTATTTTTAAAATTATTATTGATTGGTTGTCTTTCACCTTATGAAAGTCCACCAGGAGATGAATGATAATTATCCATTTTGTTGTTATGGTGGCTGGTGCATAATTCACATGGGTAGAAATTTAGCAAGTGGTTCTTATTGCTCCTGTCCTTTTGAAGAAGTCTAAAAGGGCTTTTCTTAATTCACTCTGGTACCCTCATATACCTGAAAATATATTTTCTACTTAGATAAGGTTTCTTTATATATATATATATATTTGGGAAGACCTTTGATTATACTGGGCAACTCTGCTCAAGGGGCTGCTTCCAGCATCAATGTCCAATTGATTTTAAAGACACAAACAACGAAGCTCTTGAAAACCAAATTCATTCTGAAGTGGCTGAGCCCTTTCTGCTCATCCCTCTAACTCCAGCATTCAATTCCAGCTAAGAAAGATCACATCCTTCAAGAAGTACTTTTTCCCCACACTTTTTTTGGTGATTAGCTATAGAATTCAGTAAAGTGCCTGATGTTCCACATTAAGAAGGATGCTAAGCGGTTTACAAATCTCAGTAATTAATGACTATTTTTATCACAGAGAATATAGGCGACTTTCTTATATCTATCTGAAACTCCATATAAGCCTCTATAAGCCTCCAGGCTGCATAATTGGTGCAATAGAGCTGAAAATGAGATGGAGGATATAATACAGCTCAAGTAATCCTGCCTTTAGCTGAAATGGAACAGTGGAGGCTCTGAGCATCCAGAATGTTGTTTCCACTAAGATTTAAAGCCAGCCAGCTGTCGGATGCTGCAGTGAAAATTGTAGTGTTATTTACTTTCTTTAGTATACTCCAAATACTTAAAGAGACATGGCCATATTTATGGGCATTTTTTTATCTTCAGCAACTTAAGCAACGTATGCGATCACATTTTTTCTTGTTAGGGGCCAAATGTGTGCATATCCTTCATAAAAGTTTCAATTCAAGCACCCTGGAAATCACCTCAGGTCACAACAACTTGGGAACGATGCAATTGGATTTACCTTCTCTGTGCGGGAGCTCCGAGAAATAAAATCTTTTAAAAATAATAATGGGTTTATAAAGGGTTCTGAGAACAGGAGGGAACATTGAAAAGGTTTATACAGTGGTGACATTTTAAGATTGAAAGAGAGTACTTGTTATACAGAGACCTGATGAAATCTGTCAGGTTGGGATTTACTGTTTAGCACATTTGCCTCAGATGTAAAACCACAAAAAAGTATAAAAAAGTAAAATAAAAACCACATCAAACTCAACTTTTCTTCACAGTTTGCACTGCAGAGAAGACTTGAATGAACCAATGAAAATAATGACAAAATCATTAGTATATGTCATTTTAATTTATGTAACTTATATAAATGATAAACACAGTATATTGTATCTCATTTTTTCTGTGAGAGCACTGGGAAAATTCCCCAGTGTTCTGGCTGAAATACAGTCAGTCAGATTAGGGTTTAGGGCTTTTTTTTCTCTCTAGGGAAATCTTGGTTACTTTAAAGTTATAACAGTTTATAACCCATGGTTTGGGGTAAGGATTATCTCTGTTTTTAATTGCTTGCAAGGAGCCTAGCAGAGTAGAGCCCAGGGGCACTGCTGTAAAACAATCATTAAATAAAATTAAGCCTGTGGCAAGGGAGAAGGAATCATTGTACATCTTTCCCCCCATATTCACCCTCAGCTTAGGGTCTAGTTCTTGGTCTGCTGGAAATGACATCTTTGGATTACAACAGAAAAATCCTATTGACGTTTCTGCCATTGCCACAGCCCTACTGTGTTTGTTCTTGCAACAGATTCACTGCCCCATCCCGCTTCATCATCTGCATGGCTAAAATGAGAACACCAATTTTCTTTCTCAGGGACACGTCATGGATTTCGACACTGCTGGGCTGAAAATTATGTGGAACCAGAGAATGTTGTCATTACTGTTTAATAATGGTGACCGATACTCAGGAGCTTCTTGACCTCAAAAGTCTTGCTCATAAAGTGCAGCCACCTCTCAGAAGGGGAGGCAATCTCTGTTTCATGCAAATGGGCTTTGCAAATAACCTGTCCTGTGGGAACTGCTCTCGTGCTGCAAACCATCCTCCAAGATCACTCATCCCACTGAACCTCTGTCCCTAGATAAACACTGTGGGACTGGGGCCAGAGACTGCAGGGAGGAGAAGCTGGTGAAGGGCTGGTGGTAGCTGGTCAGTCTCTGTCACCTCCCTACAAGAGAATGCACACGTCTCTCAGTGCTTTTAACCCAAGCATGGATGGGGAAGTAAAAACTAACTTTCCCCAGAAACCCTGAAATTCTGTATTCTGTGACTTTGGCCCAGGCAAAATATTACTTATCTCATTAAGAGATAAGTACTTAGTTTGAAAAGTGCAAAGATGAAGCACACTGACTTTTATGGATGGACAGAAAGCATCTAACTGTCCTTCCTCTCATGACACAGTTTGGTCCTCAGAGGGAAATCTATGCTCTGTATTCACCTCTTCTGAGTACTGCATTTTTATGTACTGTTTTTGCCTTTATGGATTATGCTGCCAAAGAGTTGCTAGGTATTATGCCAAGAGATAATATAGAAGGTTATGCTAAAAACTGGTTTATCACACATTAAGGTGATGTTATCAAATATGTCTTGGTATTCACTGTGTTAACTTTTTAAAGCCTTAACACCATCAGATTAGAACTGTCTTTTTCCAAACTAGGGTGAACGAGGAGAGAGGGGGAAATATATTAAACTGGAGACATGAACCTCACATTATTTTCTTTGGTTCACAAAGCCCGTATGACTATATGAGCATTCACTCCAGGAATTTAAGACCACTCTTTCTGAGAGGCAGTTCTACTATTAAGAGACAGACTTATGAGCCACAGAATGTTTTGATGATGTTTCTGGAGTTATACATGACCCAGGCAACAGCAGCTTGGTTGAATAGAACACAATATTGCCAAGAAAGCCTTCAATTAAAAAAAAAAAGGGAAAAAAAGTGAGGAAGCAGGACTGAGCATTCACTCTATAATAGGAAAAGTAATAGAGCTGTCCATATGAGGACCATGTTCTCTATTCATGTCTTGAAATAACTAATCAAAATTTTGATTTTACTATTCAGATCTCCTTTATTTTGTTCTATAGGTCTCCATATATTCCAAATTTGCATATTCAAATACACTCCTTATCTTTCTACTATCATCTCTTTCTCTGGACTTCTCATCAACACTATCTTCTGGGTATCACACAATTCATATTTCTATTTCCTTCTCAATATTTTCCCTTTAATTCCTCACCATATTGACTTATTTTCAGGAACAGTTTCTTGTATCATCAGAAGTTGAATGCAGTGTACACATCAGAATTAAGTTCTGAAAAGCAACCTACAGGGGAAAGAAACAAAAAGCCTTCACCTGCCACACTCCCCATCCCCTGCACCAATACTCCAAGAGGAAAATATTGCTTTCTGGATATGTACACACACAGCTACTGCTTTTTGCTGTGTCTCATACCTTTAATTGGAGTTCTGGATGGCACGCAGAGGGACTGCCCAAAGCTTAAGAGACTTTTGTTGCAGGAAAAAAAAAAAATTATTAACAACACATTTAAAAGTTTACTTGACAGAATTTAGCCTGGAAGATAAATGCAGAATAGTTCCTAAGCCTCAATAATGTAGAATCACACACTAAGTCATCCATTCCTTAATGTTAGAGGAGCATTAATGTTGGAAATTGTGATGGCTGCCTGCAATATAACATGTACTAGCAAATTTTGAAGCCGATTGTATTTGAAACGTCAGAATAGAGCTAGGAAGAAGACAAAAATAGTTACCTGCAATTGGGAAACAATAATTATGGGAGGATAGTTATTATATGTTATGTAATATATCAATAAAGCCATAGAATTGTTATCTGCTGAGCCTGTGGGTACATTGAATGCCATAGAAACTGTACAAGAGGGGAAGCCCATGCAGAGTGTGACTAATTTGGCCAGGTAGGTGTGAGAAAGCTGACTCAAGAAGCTCAAAATGTGGGAGGACATTTGAAAAAAACAAATTTGTTTTCCTGCAAGATTATCAGACCTTGTTTGGTGCGTTGAGTCTCCTGAGATCCCATAAATTTCCTCTGTCATGCTGAAGGACAAAGAGCTCCATGCAGAAACCTAGGAGAAGCATTTACATCTCATCAGCCTGACCTTGGTATGTCCACAGTACAGAACCTGGTCTGTGGGTATAGCAGCCTGGGTCTGCCTAAGCTGGCCATCCCCTGCTGCTCTGAGCAAAGGCAGGGGTCTGACAGCTCTGCTGTCCCTCCCCTGGGAGCCAGTGGTGGCACACAGCAGGGACAGCACAGAACCTAGCAGGGAGCTAAAGAGCACTGCCAAAGAAACAGGGAATCTTTGCTTCAGTGACACTGCGGCCTCACAAACCAAGGGATGGAAGAATGGAAGAATGCTGAGATGTTTCTGCTGTTTCCTGTGTCAGTTACATACCTATTTTTGCAAGGTTAGCACCACATTTATGTGTGTGTGTGTGTGTGTGTGTGTGTGTATTTAAAGGGGTCTGGGTTCATCTCCACAGGAGACTGGATGCAACCATTGCCAGAGATGGCAGATCTGGGGCCACCTCTCCAGGAACAGCCATTTAAACTCAGGTCCTGCTGTTAAGGAAACTTCCTGGTGTGACCATTCTCAAGACTCCCTGGCAGCCACATTCCCAATGTCACAGACTGTCACTGCTGGGACTGTCACCCCTTCACAGGTTCAGCTCCAGTGGCTGACAGGTCCCTGCTGGAGTCCCTGCACACCCACTCACAGTCAGACCAGCTTTCCTCACCTCCATCCCAGGTTTCCCAAAGCAGAGTCTCAGACATCTCATTCCACAATGCCATTTATCCATGGCACATAACACACAAACAGCCTGAGCTGGTGCCTCCAAGGAGGGACCCTGAGCAAAGGAACCCCTGGGCTTTTTCCCCCTCACAGCCCAAGCACACCAGTCTGGCTGTTCCTCCCGAGCCATCAGCTCCTGCCATGTATCTCAGTGTCCCTCACCTGGCTGTGCCACAGGTCCCTGTGCCCTTTGCTGAGCAAAGGGTGGCAGCTTGCAGACTCTTGTCTCAGGTTCTCACCCAGAGGTGAACCTGCAGCTCCATCTGCACTGAACCTGTTCCTGACTATTGCCATCACATTGCCATGGCAGTATCAGCCCTGGGCCATCCCTACAGCCCACCACATTGCTCTGGAAGGATATCCCAGGTATCTAGGCTGAGTTCTGATCCTGCTCAGTGCGTCACGTAGGAACAGGGCCCTGCACCTACGCACAGCAATTCAGACATTGAGGTGCTATTTTGATTTTTGTGGTTTTGCTCAAGAAGAGCATTTCTGTCTAGCCTGAACTGGGCATGGTCACATGTACTTTGGAGTCTGGGGTTTTGGACAGAGGGAAACGGAGCTCTGATCAGGGAGAGGGATGAATTGGGTAGCAGGTAGTGAGCCATCCTCTCATGGAGGAAGAGGGCTGAGCTCTCGTCTCCTCTCCCAGCAGATGCCATGAGGAATTTGGTCACACTCAGTATAGCTGCTGAGCAGCGGGCCTAGATACTGTCTGCACACTGACAGAAAAACAGTAAACTGAAAAAGTAAACAACCAGTATTTATTTGTGTAATTAAAGGAGACTAAAACATGATAGAAATATCTAATCACCACAAGAAATCCTGTAACCAATTTCTAACATGATTAAACCCGCATTGTTGCAAAATAAAGCAATCTAATCAACAGCCTGTGCTCTAATTACATCTACCTGATCTCAAAATATTTCTGACCTTGTTTATATCCCCAAGCCCTTTTATCTTGACGTACTGTAAAATAATTTCTAAAATGAATCAGGTAATGTGTTTTTCTTTCCGCGGCAGGTGCAGCAAGGTGAGCACAGGGAGCACTCACGTGAGCACTGCCACAAAGTGATGATTGAAAATCTCAGGCAAGTGGGGGGAGCATTGGAGAGGGAAATGAAAGAGCTCAAGGGGAAGAAATAGTCCTACTCCTGGAAAAGGAAGGAAAACATACAGTATACAAATGAGGATATAATGGACTAATGGGGGGAGAAGAAAATACACAATGCAGAAAAAGAAGGTAGAGCAGAGAGGTGATCAGAGGCACCTAGAAGTTGGATGGAGATAACGGAGAGCATTCAAGACTCCCTTAAATTACCATTAATCATGTTTCAAAAATTCAAGTTTCTATCCCTTTCTCACATAGTACTGCTTTATTCATTTAAGCATTTCCTCAAACCTGATCTTTGCTCTCGTAGCCACAGAGGTCAAGCAGTTAATGATGGCTGGTCAAGGAGGAGATGAGTGGATGAGAGGTGATATATGCACATAGCTGAATAGCTAATATTCTAAGTCACCTCCAAAAGATAGGGAAGGACAGGGACTTTGGAGAGTGGAAAAACTGTGTCTTCCTGTTTCACTATACAGCAAAGGGAATTACAAGTTTTACATCATAATATTTGCCCCTGAATGCTACAGCAGCATGTAGAATTAACAAACATAGTGTGAGTGTGGGAAAGGAAAGGCAACATGCTTCAAATTAGAAAGACTAGAAATTGACCCTTAATACTTTTACCAGCAGACTAAGCACACAAATGATGAAGAGGGAAAAAGAAATGCAGACTTTCAGGGTTTTATTTTCTATTATAAATTCTTAAATAACCCAAACTACTTAAAGAACAACTTTCCCCACACACACACACACACACACACACACACATTTTACTTCCAGTGTTATGCTTTAAATCAAGTTTGCCTCCTGGAGTGATGAAAATCAAAAGGACTTGTAGGACACAGGCAGAGCCCCAATTAAGAAAGACTTCAGACAAAATGCTGCACAGGGCTGCCCCTCATTTCTCAGACAACAGGAACTTACCTCAGGTAAGAAAAAAAAGTAAGTTTCTTTCAATCAGTGTGACAACAGCAAGACTATTTGGACTGGGGGAAAGACAGAAGAGATAACTTTCAACTGAAAAATGAGCAATATTCAGCAGTTATAGTAGAAGCAAACATTACATTTTTTTAAACATT
Source organism: Cinclus cinclus (assembly GCF_963662255.1). Taxonomy (NCBI): domain Eukaryota; kingdom Metazoa; phylum Chordata; class Aves; order Passeriformes; family Cinclidae; genus Cinclus; species Cinclus cinclus. Next base: position 8,083,975 of record NC_085047.1, on the reverse strand, counting down.
CATGAGGATTTCAGATCTTCTGTGTGAAACCCTAGCTCCCCTGGTTTCTTGTTTCTTTATGCAACCAGAAGGATGCAATAATTCAGAAGAATAATTCAGAATATATGTTTAACATCCATGAAATAAATTTCGCTGCATGAAAGCTTTTTACTCCTCATCTATTTCATTTTAGATCTCTGAGATTTAATGCTTTTCCCATTGTTAGTCACTATTAGTGACAAAAACTCTTTTATTGAGATCAGTATCTGAGAGGGTGGTCTGTTCTCACTGAAAAACAGCAGGGTTCTGAAATTTTGGCAGGCTTCCTCTGAAGCACATCTAGAGGCCCTTTAATGCAAAGAGGTATTCAAAGAGACAGCAGCTGGAAAACTAGAGAGAGAGAGAAAAAAAGTTATTTAGACAATGACCTCCATTCCTAAATTAAAAAAGAAAAGAGGAAGAAATAGAAACCAAACAACAGCTCTGCAAGTTGTTACCAGGAAATGTCATGGATGCAGCCTCAGAGCTAGAAGAGAGGAAAATCATGGCGCAGATTTTCACATTTACTTTGTACAAGACGCATATGGAATGTAAGGGCCATGCAGGAAGGTTAAACCAACTCTTTAACTTTTTGTATGGACTAAATTGCTTTGTTTAGAACCTGTTGTGACACATATATGTCTCACAGGAGATCCTTCCCAAAGTCTACAGGGCTTTAGGTGCCTGATCCAAGGGCAAAGCCAGGAAGGGCTTGGAGAACAATTTGTTGTGGGAGAATGCCAGCAGATCAGACTAAGATATTCTCCTCAACAAATAAGAGCCAGAAAGAAAATTAGATCAAAACAAGAAATGTGACAATAAGAAAAAAAAAAAATGCCTAGGTTAAAAAATAAACAAGCCACAGCTTTAGAAGAAGGCTAGCAATCCCCAGGAGCTCTTACAAAACCTGCAGCACAGGCTAGGTTTGCCTTCAAGTATACCAGTGGCTGTATCATAATACAGAGATATTCAGAACACCTTTGTACTGGGACAGGCCCTGATTACAGGCAAAAACCTAATGCTGGCTGCACAGAGTTCAGCATCTAATCACCTTTTTTCCTCACCTCTTCTGCTCTGGCTGCAGTGTTTATATTACTTGAAGTGCTCAAATCTCATTTGTTTGTGTATACCCCCTCTAAAAAGGTCTCTGAGCTTCTGTGGCTTTGCTGTTTCTCCTAACATAGAGAAGCAGAGAAACAGGACAATTATAAACTACATAGAGAAGCAGAGAAACAGGACAATTATAAACTTCCAATTATGCAAAATGTTGATGCAGTTGCTGATGATTTATATGTTGTTTGATCTTTTACAGGTCATCTTAAAAGTTAACACTTAAATTATTTGAGAAATTCTGACTCTTAAATTGGCTGTTTCAATAATGTTATTGCTGCTGACTCCCTCGAGTGCTTGTGCTCTTAGCTTCCTGATTTTAATTATTAATTCACCACCGCATGTTGTGTTTCTCTGTAGCAGCAGAAAGGTTAATATTCATAACCAGTTTTTAGGATATTTTTAAAGGTAGGTGAGGAACAGTGTAGGGGACGATGGAGGAGGGAATTGAGTTTTAATTACTTGTTAATATTGCTATCTAGGTTGTGGAGCTGACAGCAGTTCTGCTCCTTCCCAGGCTCTTTATGTGCACATCCACAAGCACAATTTCAACCCAAGGCTGAACATCACTCCCTGTCTCTCTGAAATTACCTCTGTGCCAGATGCTTTCAGGAGCCTCTGACCAGCAGCTTTTGCAATACTGATCTGCTGAACTAATAAATGAATGGAAATAGTAAAGAATCATCCATTTAAAAACAAACAAACAAACAAACAAAAAACCCAGAAAACTGTACACACACAGAATCTCATCTAATCTTATGCTGCATTAAAATACAAATAAAACAGACTGGCTTCTCTCTTTGGTTGTGAAAGACCAAAACCAACTTCCATGCTGTGAAAGCTCAGAGCCTGCTGGAGACGTGAGCTTCTCTCTGCCTTAATCTTTACTGTCTCAGACTGATTTTTCTCCTGACAAAAATCTGGACTTAAATAACCAGCACAATTTATTCCCTTCTGCCTGAGTCTCCAGAAAGTGTAAAAGCATTTCCACCCCCACCAACCCCCCCTTCAAAGCCACACTGAGAAATCTTCCTTTGTATCAGCAAGGATTTCCATCACAGACTCGACTGCACATTTATTCTCAGAAAGTAATATTTGGTCCTTTCTCCATAATGGGTGCACTCAACTACAACATTTATAGTGAAGCCAAAGTAAGAAATAAAAAAGGAAATGAAGAAAATCCTTTCATGGATAATCTTCACTTCTTTTTTTTTTTTTTTTTTTTTTTTTTCAGAAAAAGGTAAAACCAGTTCACAATTAGGCACATCTAAAACTTGAATCAAAGCTCAGATTTGCCCAAGACAGATCTCTCTACATGTCCCTGCAAAACCTCTCTGTATCCACATGGGGAGGTTCTTGCTGGGAGACTTTTTGCTTTCATTTTCCCCTAAAAATAAAGTTGAAAGTGGACCAAATCATATCTTCATGTCTTCTAAATATAAAAAAGGAAATTGACACACACACACACTTTTGTACTGTTTTAAGTTCTCAGCCCATTGAAAACAAGACCAGAGGCCTCTTGCTTCCATTTCCCAGTCTTTCTCCTCCTTCTGCCCTCAGAAATGAATCACCAGGAGCTATAGGGTATAAAGTCAAGTCTTGTCCAGAATACTGAGATGAGAAAACTGCAATCCGAAAGGTAACCCAGCAGGTGTTTATGGAAAATGGAGTGGGATATATACTACAGTATTAATTTTCCACACCTCACCAAGAGATTCAGAATCATCTTTGTAAAAGGAAAGCTTTGGATCACCAACATTACTCAAATTCAAATTCAAAATTTAATGTTTACTTGGCACTCCTGCTGTATCTAATCACACAAAAATGCATTCCAAAGCCCATTTCCCCAGGTTCTAAGGGAGTGATATGACTACAGCCCTGTCACTTAAATGAAATGCCTATTCTTATCCTGACAAGAAACCCCCATATTTAACTGATGAACAATTGGTGGAAAGAAAATAAATAGATATATTTTTTTATTACCTTGTAGGATTGTTACAAATTACTTTCTACTGAATAAACCGCATGGAAACTATTAGTGCCACTCCATTTTCTTCTTTTTTTTTTCTTTTCAAGCAAAATTTTCTTTGCTTTCAGAATTATTGTTTCACTGCCTGTTAAGAGGAAGCAGTAGAAAGAAAAATTACTCCTCAAGTTTTCAACAGTTTCACTCATCTATATTCACAAGAAGACATTTACCTATTATTCTCTGCTGCAAGGATGATGCAAATATTTATTATGCAGTACCATTTGAAAAACCTTTTTTATGTTCTACATCAGAAAGATGAAGTGAGTGGAAACTGAAAGTCTTGCTGCATACATTGGAGATAAAAACTCTAACCTGTAAACTGCACTCTGCTTTAAATTGCTTTTTTGAATCAGAGAAATGATGAAACTAATCTCAGCTTACTCCCTGCCACCAGTCAAAACACGCAGGCTCGCCCATGGTTTCATGCAGAAAGCTGAATTCTAAGATTACATACAGCTAAGACAAAATGCCTACAGAGGTACTACAGTGATGCTTCTCTGAAAACATTAAAATGCTTTTCTGCTCTGCCAAAGCCCTCTAGATGGCATTCTTTAGTAAACTTTGGTCACTGTACGCATTTTGGCCTCAGTGCAGTTTACAGTGTTTTCACTAATGTTTTTAAATTAATCTACTGTAATGACTGTCAGTTTAATGAGTTATTAAAAGATATTCATGCTTTTGTAGTGCAAAGTGGAACAAAAATAGAATAAATAACATTTTGTTTATTGCAAAAGTTCCTAGAGTAAAATATATTTCTCTGTCTGAAGTGAATTGCAGGCTTTAGAGAAAAGAAAAGCAACGGTATTTTCAAGCAATTAAATATTTTCTGGAACAGGACACATGCCTGCAAAAATTACAGTAACCCATCTTCCTCCTGAAGTAAGGTCTTTATAAAATGAGACTAAGTTTGAATAGTTTCTCTGGTAGGGATTCTCTGAATGGTTTTACCAGCAGAACAACTTGTAAACAACAGGAAAACCTGCTGCTAGGACCCCTGCTTAGCTTTACATCAGAATGCTGCATTAATTTGTAGTAGACCCACAAATGTCAGTCTCATTAGATGAGCAAACACAAATTCATGTATAAGTCAGGCTCTCTGTTACTGCTCCATGGAGCCCAATAACTTTGCAGAGGTAAATCCCAGCAGTGAGGCAATGTGTCTGGAAAAGGGCAAGTCGGAGAGATTCTGTCACTGCCATCAAATAAGGTGGCAATCTCCAGCATCAATACGCACACAACATAATCACACAGATATGGACTGGGACTCTTTCTGTGCCAATTCAGCACATGACCACTGGACCCAAACAGAGGGATTTCTGAACTCCTGACCCACGCAGTGCTACCTGATAGTAATCTGGGGCACGCCTCCAACCCTCCATGCTTTGCTAAAAGGCGTAGGTGTTTGAAGCAGACTTGAAAACCTAACCCTTATACCTGAATCATTAGGTTGTTTGATTCAATAAGTACATAGGTGTTTCATTTAGCTTTTAAACCCCCAAATTAAGCCATGTATTCCTTCTTGTCTTCATTCTACCAGATGGATGCTACCTCATGCCTTATGCAGAATACCACAGGAAAAAAAGAAATGAACAAATGCTATATAAAAGAAGAACAAGTCAAAAATACCCCGGGGTTATTTCAAACTCCAGCAGTTTTTTGCAGGTGTTCTGGGCTTCAACAGCACAGTGAGACTTTTTCATTCATGTTATGCCTGCTTTCTGGAAAACAACACTGATGCGAATATCCAAGCTAAAGGAAACAAACCCCAATGTATATTTCAAAAGGAGAACTCGCTTTATATCCTATGGATTATTATATAGTTGTGCTCACAAACTGTGCCTAGGCATCTGAGGCATGTTGAACTATTCAAGCATAAACTGAGCCAAGAATATTTATAGTTCTATTCTGTCATAGTGGATGTTGCAATTGGACAAATAATAGGGCCCAAGGTGACATACTATAATATTAATAGAGGGGCAGATTGAGAAATTACCAAACGGAAGTGCTTGGAAATCTACAACCTACAGCAAGAACACCCAATGTCAAAAGAAAGTCATTCCACACTAAGAACACATGGATTCAGGTTCCTTTTAATCATTTTGTCTGGTTGTGTACTCTGTTTTGTGATGGTTTAATTGTAGCTGTACTTCAAATGTGATGCACTGATGGGGGACAGCAGGGGAGCATTAGGGATAAAATTTATCTGCAAAGCTCAATGCAATCCTAATTATGGTGCTGCTATGACACCTCCATAATTACTCATTCTTATCCACTGGCTCTACTAAAATAATTCACAAGACAGAAAAGCAAGCTGAGAATGCCAGCACTGTCACTGCAGTCCAGCACTACACAGGACTAAAACATGGTGATGCTTGGCTTTTCGACACCCACATCCCTCCACAAAATTTACAGAAGCCCAATTTTAAGTTCTGAGTTCCTATATAATTCAAAGATCATCTAAACTACATAGAAGGAAATGTGGAAGAGAGAAGTGCTTAAAATTTCATCTTTCTCAGGTGTCTTTGTGTGATCTGCGTTTTTATTCAGTCAGGAACCACAGCCCTGCAGGACTTGGGCACCTTTTTTAACACAGGCAGGCAACTTACACTTTCCTTTTAAAAAACATTCAGAAATAGAAGTGGAAGTTGTGCTGCTATTTTTCTTTTCATAACAACCTAGGAACAGAGCATTTAATTAATGGACAAAATAAATAAGCATCACTGTGCCTTTGTCCCTCTCTAGAACAGGAATTCAGTGACAGGGCTGGCATTCTCAGCTTGCTTCTTGTCTTGTGAAACACTAAGCAGAGACAGTGGATAGGGATGAGTGATAATAAATGTGTCATAGCAGTGCAGCAATTAGGATTGCACTGGGTTTTGCACTTGATAAAGGAAGCATGGATCAATCTTCAGTCCTCTCTTTGCCTGGGGACTGCCCTTATCACGGGGCTGTGGAGACAATCCTTCACATTTTTTAAAGATTGCTCAATCTAGCCTCCAACTTTACAATTAGGACACTTCCATGGGAAAGGACAAGAAAGGGTCTGCCGGCCTCAGGTAGAGAATCAGTTAGGACTTTGACCTTCACATCATAACACAGGGATATGTATCAGGTCAGGGGAACCTTCTCAATGCTTACTCTTCCTCCAAATACCTTTATCTTGTGGTGGAAGATAAATCAAGCTTGGAGAAATAAATATTTGTTCATGATGATAGAAATCTTTGCTACACTATTTAAAGCCACCTTGAATAGTCCAACTAAAACAATATAGGTATGTATTCACAGCCCTTCCAGCATCAAGACAGTTATTCTGTGCACTTCACTCCTGCACTTGTGCCTCATTTTACCTGGTTTATTGTTTTACAGTATATGTCTCAAAAGATCAGAGTTGGAGGAGCTACAGAAATCCTAATAATCTCTAACACACACTCTGGGCTGTGAAAAAGAGGCAGTAGCCTCATCTATCACAGAAAGGTCAAAGAGCACTTGTTTTGGCTGTGAAGAAAAGGTCAAGGACAATTATCAAAACTCCCATTGCTGTATTTCAGTCTTTCTATCCTCCATTTTTAGAACACCTTAGGTAGGGTACAAAATCATTTATTGGATCATGATGCAAGAAATCTTTAGATTTTAACAACAGAGATACAGACTTTGTCTAGTACTAGCAAGTCCAAGTCATAAAAAAGTTCAAGTGCTTGGTTTGGAATAAAAAGCTTTAAGAAGTTTTGAAACAGTGAAAGAAACAATATATAATTTTGAGGGAATTTTTTTTCCTTTTTAAAAGCAAAGACTGTGGAATTAAAAAAAAAAAAAAAAAAAAAAACCCCAAAAACCCAAAAACCTTCAAAACATACCTAAAACCAGATTCTGCAACAACAACATTCAACTGTGAATCTGAAATGAGACACCATTTACTGCAAGCACTTCAAATAAACAGTAAGTTTGCAACACTGTCCCTGCTCAGCTCATTCATTTACTGAGTGCAAGGTTGGTTGATAGGTACTGACAGCAAAGGTTAGATCAACTTCCCAATCTGCTGGAGGCTGCTTAAAGGATTACTACCAAGGGACTTAATAATATTGAAAGTACCTGATTCTCTCTGCTATTTTAGGTCATTGCAGGGAGCTTCTTCCCTCTGCCTACACAACAGCCAAATACCTAATCAAAGGTAAAATCAGGCACATTTTTCATTTCCTGATTATTTCCTGGCTGACTTCTGAAAATTGAAACCTGTTTCACATAATCAAACTTTCAAACCAATCTAGACTCAGGAGGCACAACCACAAATCCATATATATCCAACAGAACCAGAATGTGCATGTTGTCTGCAAAAATTGACTGTTTGTCTCACAGTAATATTCCAAAAAAAACATATTCCTAACCTAAATTTTTTGCTTGAAAGCAATCTAAATCCACTCTTCTCTTATATATGTGTTTATATATATACACACATACATGCATATATATATATATATATATATATATATATACACACACATATATACATACATACCATTAGTGTTCCCTGAAGTTTTCTAAACATGATTTAAAATTCAAAGTTTTCTCTTCATGAACACTGACAAAGCAAGGCAAAGAATGTTTTTCAGTGCTTTACTTCCCTGAAGTCAATTCAGGAGTCATCTGCCTGCCTACCAAACATACATCTATAATGTGTAGGGTATGTGAGAGCTGGTTAAATAAACTTTTATAAAAACACAGAAGTGGAGGTTTACTCAGAGTGTGCCTGATCTCAGCTGAGTGTAGAGGTCTAAGCGAGACTAGAGGTCTAAAAATCCAGTGGGAGAAATACTTCTCCAGTCCATTTGCTGATCCACCCCACAATATGAAAAATGGCATCAGATTTCCATTAAATACAGAGAAAAGTAAAAAATCAAATATCTTCAGAATTCAAACCTACAAAATATTCTGGGTTCAAATCCATCTTACTTTTTCTAAAAATCTAAAATCCAACTATTGCATTGTCCATTAAATTGCATATTTACAGCTCTCCTGATTCAAAATATGTGGAATTTTCTTTACTCTCCAAAACACAGTTTCTGATCTGAAGCCAACCATGGAGCACAGCAAACCAAAAGGGATCTGGCTGAAGGAGTTGTGTAAGATATACGTGAGAATGGCTAATGTAACGAAGGACAGGCCTAAAGAGAATTGTTCTTCAGCAATGCAATATGAATGTTTCAAAAGCAAAGACGTCACTAAGAAAGATTTTTTTTAAAAATATGTCTTTAAAATGGAAAAGTCCTGGAAAATGCATAATATAATTTTTTTTTCTTTTTCTATTTTTTTTTTTTTCCCCTGTAATGGTCTGGGGAATATCCACTTGGTGCCTGTTACCTCTTTACCTCTTATCCAGTCCTTCCTGACTGGCTTACAAGTGACTACACCTGTTGCAAAGAGGATTGCAAGGGAGAGGTTACAGATTTATGCAAACATCTTCAGGTAAACACAGCAAAAAGAGAAGAGGAATTAAAAAGATGGGAAAGGGTTGGGGTTTTTTTATCTGCATAATGAACGACATCCACATTTCATCTAAAGTTTTCAATTTCATTATTAGTGGTTCAGAGATAAAAGGTAAAGTCACATAAGAAAACTCTTAAACCTAAGTTGTTTTGTCAAATGTCTAAATATATCATTCCTAAAGTGGGAAAAAAAGCTTCCTTCCTAGTGTCAAAAATGTTCATGTGTATGGGAAAATGGATAGTCATAGTTGTGTCCTCTGCTATTTATTCAAGAAAGAAAACTAGGTGGACCATATGTAGATAATTTTTGTCTCTTTTGTAAGAACAAATCATCCTTCTCACCCTTTAACAATCCATCACAACTTTTTTTTGCCATCAGCCCAAACGACCAGCTGAGGGGATTTTGCTAATTAACTACGAGTTTCAAGGTGCAAAATTCAGCCATCAGGTTGTTTATTCTTCTCCTAAATAATAACACAATCAGAACATAAAAATGCTCCTGTTGGCTTTATCTTATGTTCTTATGTAAAACAGAGTTATTTAAGAACCAGAGTAAATATTGAGAGTATTAACTAGTAAAAACTAATGGATGATAGAGGCCCCATGAAGCTAAAACTGAATGCCAAAATGCTCCAGCAAACGAGGCCATTAGATTTTCCACCCACTACGCTGCCAATAAGGCAAATACAATGATTTCATTTATCTGAAAAACTGCTGCTGGTCACAGATAATGGCAGCTTAAGCTACTCAGTGTGCAGTAGGCCACTTGGAGAAACAAAACAAAAATAAAGCACGCTGCAGAAGAATAAAACAATTGTGCAGCTACGTGTCTGGGCTCTGACAGAGAGTGCCCATTATTCCTGGTTACCAGAAGGAACACACAGGTGAACGGATAACTGCCTGGATAAACAAATGTTCATAACACAGCTCACATATTGAAAAACTGGCCCACGGACCAAACCTGCACAACCTTGAGCATAAGTAGGCTCTTTCTTCTTTTTTTTTTTTTCCCCTTTTTCATGCCTGCAAGTACCAGATAAAGTCATAGGACTCCCAGCCAGCGACTAGAACAAATGAGCTGGTTCAAAGGGCTGTTGTGAGGCGCTCTCTCACCGTACACAAAGTGCCATTTTTCCTTTGCATGCTCAGTGCCATCTCTAATCCAAAGCAATTGCCCTAAGGTGCCAGACACATACAGGATGAGACAGCCAGCAACAGCAAGTAGCATCAATCTGCCTCCTCCAGATACTAAATGCTGCTGGACGGAAAAGTCGTGCTATATTCCGCCTGTGTCCCACCAATTCCAGAAGAACTCATAATGATCTCAGCTGCTGCTCCTCAAATCACCACAGTAATTCTGTAATGAATGTGTCACTAAGGAGAGAAAAGTCATTTAGATTTACTCAGCAAAGAATATAAAAAGGGAGTTTAATTACAAACAAGATGCTTTATTTTCAGACAGTTCACAGTTAATTTTTTTGCCCTGCCGCTGCAGTGAAGATGTTTTAGCTGATCAACAAGCAGACCTTGAACCACATAGTTTACAGTGCAGAACTTCAGTGTAAATGGAAGTAGTTGCTGATTTACACTCTGCAGCTGAGGGCAATAACTTTCTCAGCCAAATTATGCAAGCTACCTATGCTCATGTAGAAACCCAGGGGATAGAGTGAAAATAACTGTGGAGAGGAATTATCAATAAATGTTTCTAGCATAGTTTGCCAGAAGATGGTGGTCTTCATGTCATGCTCTAAAGTTTGCAAAATAATGGAAAAACCAGCAAATGGAATGGATATTGTTTTCTCAGGCTGCTTGTTGAAGGGCTCCGAAACCTCACTGATACTTCCCTGAGGTTAGAGAAATTAGATGAAATATTGAAAAAACCATTCAAACGTTTTACAGCAGAAAATATCACGGGGAACAAAATAGCTCAGCTGGTAGCTGATCATTGATGAGCAGGTACTCTGACCTCCAGAAGGGCAGTGCAAGGTAAACCTTGAAAATTCTCAAATAGCTTTGGGTTTGGCTCTTTTCTCGTTTCTCTGCCTGGGGGACTGACAGTTTCAGTGGTACAGCAAATGAAATTAACATTAAGAAGCTTGTGAAGAAAGATTAGCATCTAGAATATCGGTAGTCACATAAGATAAGGTTTAGAAGGACAAAGGTAGAACAAAATTATCAAACAACTGTTCTGTATATCACTGAGGAAATACCATCTCACCAGAAGAAGCTACCACACAAGAACAGTGAAGCATTTTCCACCCTCTGAAACAAGCTGGTTTTCTCTCCATAGTAACAGCATAGAAATAGATTAATATAACTGGAGAGAACTTTTCCATACAAAAACAATAAAGACAGGACTGTCTGTCTGCAGGCTGAGGTGCAGCTGAACAGGAGCACCCAGGCATGGAGGAAGGCCATCAGCAGAACCCACAGCCTGGGCTTCTGCCTCAGAGCAGGAAAAATATCTTTCACTCAGGGCACAACTTCGGGGCCAAGTAACAGCTGGTGGAAACAGACATCAGTGCAGCTTCACTGATTGTTCTGAAGTTATCTCAGGAAAGGTGCTCTTCTCAAATATTTACTTTTTGAACTAGCAGAGGCTGTGACCAGATGTAAAATTTTGAGAAGCAGCTGGGCTTACATGTGCTTAACAAGGGAAGGACCAGAAGTCAGCATCAGTGGATGAGAGAAAAGTTCTCATCTCAAAGGTTGTTTTTGTTCAGAAGAGTACCTGATTTCAGTCTTGCATTTGCAGGGCTGCCATCAGCTCTTACCTTGAAAACGTCACTTCCTCGCTGCACTCCTTTGCCTTTCTGCCTGTACAGCACCTGGAAATTATTCTTTTAACCTGCAATCTGTCATAAATAAACTCAATAGATTCCATTTGATTTAAAATTCCATGTTTTATGTCTTTCACATATTTCAGTAGAAGCACGGCTCTTATTTTTAATAGAAACACTTGACTCCTTTGTTGTTAATTGTACAAGGTGCTTCCCCCCCCCCCCATTTGTATCTCTATAATGTAGAATTTAATTTTCTTTCCACAGTTTTACTTTTAATTATTACAAGACTCCTAAGCAATAAACAGAAGAAACATATTGATGAGACAAGCCCTTTAAATGATGAGACATAACAATTATTAATTACAACTTAAACGTCCCTAGCAGCACTTTTTTTTGCTATAAATACTGTCTGACTTCAAAAGCTGGAAAAGACTAGTATTGTGCAACAGACAATTAATTAGATATACTGCAGTTACCTTTCTTAATGAATTTGATTATTAATAGCACTCTCAGATTTAAATACTGACTCAAGTGTTATCATCCATAACTTTTTTTTGCAAAGATGAATATATTAGACTGCATGGGCCAACTAATTTAATTGCAAATTATTTTCTCTACTGTCATGTGGCCTATTGTGCATTGAGTTCACCTTATTGCACTTATTTAGACAGCTGTGTTAGGTGGCGGAACTTTAAATCATCCATTAAAAAATATTTTGCATTTCTTCTCTCTGTTCTCCGTTATTTTTTGTGGAGCATGACAGAATTTTATTCTTAGCTTAAATAAAAGGATTGTAAAATAGCATGCCTGTCACAAGTAAATCAAGAGTGTCTTTCTTTAAAGACATGAAAATGCTTAGCAAGTTTCTGTTTGAATCCCAAGCATGGTTAGGAACCTGTAATTTCTTTTCAGAAGGAATGTCTCTACAGGTAGGGAAGTTGTTTTGTCAGTTCTGTGAAAGAGTTTTTAATTACCTGATTTTAATTGAGTCTTGCACGTACACATTGGGAAACAATTTATGAGGTTTTCTGAGTCTACAACATAGTTCACACAATAATTCATTCTTTTTCTGTACTTAACTCACATGCTGTCTTTGAGCCAGGGTTTGTTTGTATTCTGGGTGTTTTTTCTTTTCAAGGAATATGAAAAGCACAGAGAAACAATCTTCTGGTACCAATAATGTGGCATGGAACAGGATTTGGGGTCAGAGCAGGACAGCTCTCTTTTCTTCTCAGCTGCACCTGTTATACATTAGGAGACTGGACAAGCCATGTCACCCTCAGCTGGGCATTTGCACTGAAGTGGAGACAAGTATTTTCCATTTCTGTTGCAGTTTTCTGAGAACTGAAGATACAAAACCCGCACATGGGAACAAAATACCTCGTGACTGCTTGGCAGAAGTACGAACACCAACGTAGGCTACGATGAAATTAAGCCTGCATTTTCCAGTTTGCTTCTGTTTGCAAATTGGAATAACTTCAGCAAAACCACTGATTTACAACTGTGGTCACAACTTCCTGCAAGGAAAATTAGAAGGAAAGACATGACTAAATGCTTGAGAAAAATTCCAAATATTTGGATTGCAGCAGAACCTAGAGGTCCCAGGGAAAACCAGCAGAAAGCTACCTTTGTTCTGATGTGTTCCTCTCAGGAGTAGGATATGGGGAAAGGATTAGTTCTAGTACTATTGAGTTAATTAGTGTCTTAGTTTGCTCTTTGTTTTACACAAGACTTGAAAGATTTTCTGTGGATGAGTCAGAGCACAGAGTACACCAAGGAGAAAGTGCTAAACATTCTAAAGACCTGACTGCACTGGCTGCTACTGGGGGCTCCAATATCTTCATAAATTGATAAGAGTGATCCTGCAGTGAGGAAGACTTTTGCTGAGTTGTTACTTCACTCAGTGTTTGCCAAGATAAATAAAATTCAGAAATAGGCTACAGAATGAAGTGGTGATGTGAATTTCTACAAACAAAGTCATGGAAATCATTGACCACTCACTCTTTATAGATCTTTCCTCCTGATCCTTGGCTCTTGGCCCTAGGAAATTCTGCTACAAAGGAAGTTCAAAACAAACATATATCACTAATGACAGAAAGGACATTCACAGAGCTGACACAAGAGTGTGGTACCAAGTGTACAGGTAATATCGGTCTCATGAAGAATTGATTAAATTCCTTATGAAAATTATAAGGCCTACTCCTCAGGAAAAAAATAAATCCTATTGAGACAGACAGAGAGACTACTAATCACATTTCTCCTCCATTCTTCTGCCTAGCCATAATTAGTAGGGAATATTTGCATTGAAACAATCTTTTTTCTCCTTCATTCATTTGATCAGCTGCTTATCCCTCACCTGGAGCCATAATCTCTTGTCTGTAGCTTCATAATCTTCTGCACTGCTAAAAGGATTAGGTATCCAGGTGAAGCACAAACAGCAGGAACAGATGATCACACAGGAAACAAACACTGTTCTGATTTTTCAGATGCCGCTTTCCCCCACAGTGATTAAGTAAAAAGAAACTCTAACAACCACTCTGCCTCTTAGAAAGCAAAGAAGAAACCTGTAAACATATAGAAGGAAAAAAAAACAAAAACAAACAAACAAAAAAACAAAAACAAAAAAAACACCAAAAAAACCCCACAAAAACACCAAACCAAGAAACCCAACACAAGCCTTAAGACATAGCTTTTTAAATAATCCTCTCCTAAAGTAAAACAGCATAAAACTACAAAATGCGCAATAATAAAAGAGATTAAGAAGATTAAGGGGGGAAAAAAAAGAGACAGAAATTATTCTAGTGCTTTAACAATTTGCTGCAATCTTTCAATGCAAATATTTTCTATTCTGAAAACAGATGTCACTTTCTCTGGACTCCTAAAAAACTGGTGAAGCTGAACTGGGGTGGGGGGAAGGTTACATTTTCTCTCTGTAGTTTCACTGGGCAAGATTGACTCTGCCACTGTACAGCCCACATTCACATGTTCATTTCTTTTATAAATTCTTAGGGCATTTCCTGCATGTGACTTGTTTTAAAGCCAGGACATCTCTTAAGGTCAAGCACTCTGACTGCATGTGATCATTAAAAATGCACAAGGCAAGCATTTGTAAAATTCAATATGTATTTAATTCAAAATTCAACATCTCAAAACTGTAAGATCTAAATCTAGCCAGTTCATACCCTTTTGACACACCTGGTATTTGAGATTTTCTTCTGTTATTTGCCATTTCACTCTTTTCCAACTAGACTTCTGACATTAGGGTCAACTTCAGCTCTCACTAACACACTGTACAACTAAAAAATTTTCAGTAATTGCTTTGGTTGTCTAAATTTGTGAGAAAAAAGAAAATATTTTGAAATATATTCTTCTCGTTCATTAAGTCTGGGTATACAATAAGTTTTACAAAATACAAACAATGGCAGATGAATATTATTTTTTTTTTGGTTATTCAATAGTGCTTGTTTGTGGGAATTGGATGAAGTGACAGCATCACCTGGAAAATGAAGCCACTAGAGAAGCAGAAAACAATGTCAAGAACAGAGAATTCTTCATGCCTCTCCTCTTCAGTTCAAGTTACAAGGTGCTCCTACTTACAAATCTACCTGTATTGTCCGGACCTAACACTGATTTCATTCCTTCCCTGGCAGTTTAAGGAGCAATAGATCTGCTTGTCTCCATCAGGAGCCTATGGAGATTTACAGGAAGTAAAGCAAGCAAGCCAAAACCTGTTCCCAAGAAATGCAGTGTCCCTTCCATCGATTAGGATAGATTTCAGTAAGTGAGTGGACATAATAGACTGCAAGAGGTTGAAAAGGTTGTTAAAGATCTGCAAAAACTCCAGTCAAATGTAGATGGAGGTAACATAGTTTTGCTGATGGAACCAGACCCTCCTGCCAGCAAGACAGGGGCAGCTTCTAGAGAGCTGTCAAAAGATTCTGTCCAAGCAGACAAAACCCAGCACCTGAGCCAGGGGAGCTGATATTTGCCTGTACCTACATTTCTTCTGAATAGTTACTCAAAATCTGTTATTTAAAATCTGACCATTTAGCAAAACTCACTGAAAAGTAACAGCCAAATAGATTCAAACTTCACCTGGCAGTCCTGTCTACTACGCTGTTACAGACAACTACAACCATTGTTTTCAGGCAGAGATATCTGTGGAAGTGGGAGCAAAAATTCATCAGGGGTTTAGGCGAGACAGAAGATGTGTGCTGATGCTGTGGCAAGGATCGCCTCTGGTGTTACACACTTAATGTCAAGCTGAATTTGAAAAACGCAACTCATTAAATTGAATTATGAAAATAATGCAAAAGGGCACTCACCAGAGGATTCCTTTTTCCTTTTCTTTTCCTCCCCTCCCCCCACCTTTTTTTTTTTTTCCTCCACCCTTTTTGCTTTTCTGTGAAAACACTACCACTCTTCCAGGAGATGTATACACTGCCTGGAGGTTTCCAGGCAAAGTTACCCTACCTAAGACATTTGTTGTGATCTGAAAACCCCTCTCAACTCCAGCTGTGGCCAGAGGCACAGGAACAGCAGTGAGCAGGGCTTGCCATGCAGGCAGGCGCAGTGCTGGGCTCATTCCCCTCATTCCTCAGAGCAGCCTCGGGCCATTGACCTTCCAGAGTGAGCTGCAGAGCTCATCTCTTTCCTTCATAGAAGTGGAAAAAAAATTACTTAAAAGCCAAAAACCAAGACTAAAAAAGCTATGATATGGAACAGCCTGCCTTTTCTTTTTCCTCCCTTCCCATTTGTATTCATTATTCTAATCACAGCATATACTAGAAGAACCCAGAATCTAGGGCAGGTGCCTAAAATGTCATACATAACTCCAATCCACTAAATACCTCAGAAAATTGCAACATCGTTGGTGATTGCTCGGGTACTAATTAACAGTGAAGGACAAAAATCACTGCAAATGTGCTATTTGGCCAAGAATTGACTAAAAGGTGAAGTGTGGAAAAGAAAGTATGTATGTGTTAATGGAATATGCACCATTTGAGGGCTGTAAGCACCTGGGGAGGGCAAAAAGTTATACTTCTTAGACAACCTTAAATAAGAATAAAAATCACACAAATTAGGGTTGATTACTAAATATTAACAAAAATCACTCTTTTTTGAGTAGCAAAGCCTTAAAAATGTATGTATGTAAACACCTCAGAGTTAAGGCATCAATTTCTTCAAAATAACTGACATTTAATTTGGGCTTCATACTAAATATTAACCACTCAAAAACCAAATTCATCATCTATGGTACTCAACAAAGAAAATGTTAAAGATGATTATATCATGTATGTGATCTGTTGACCAAGAACTTGTAAATTGATAAAAATAAAGATCTTTTAAATGTTACAGCTTGAACACCATTTGATACCCAGTTTGATAACTTCTTGGTTAAAAGATAACAAGTGAGAAAGGATTACAATACACTAAAATGTGAAATTGTGGTATAACAATGTGACTTTTACACTCAACACTTGCACAAGATAAATTTACTAGAAACTACCAGATTTATGTTTCTAGAGAAGGGATATTCAGTACTGTAGTACATCAAGTAATATTTCTTCGTAAAGAAGAAAGAAACAGTGTTCCTATTGAATCTCAATTGATTTGTGCTGTGTTTCTGCCAACACAGAAAAACACAGGAGATTAGTAAAGGGGGAAAATGCTTATTTTATATATAACTGGATAAAATGTGATCCATCATCCATGAAGGCACAGACTGTGCATCTCAGCTAAAACTGCTCCTTGCAGCCATCTGGTCTAGACCATCACCTGGCCAGTCTGGGCAGTTTGGTGCCTGGGCAGGTGTTCTGATTCCTCTCAGGTACTGTCTGGGAATCATCTCATGTTGTTTTGGGGCACCATCAGGGAATAAGGTGGATGAAAACAACAGAAGAAAGAACAAAACAGGCACTAGGGGAAACAGCAGGAAGTTCAACAGCGTACAGAGCTACAATTGTCCCTCTTTCAGTGACCCCAGTTGATCTGCCAAAGACCATTTAACTCTTCTCCCTGTCTCTCTCTTTTTCCTTTTTTTTTTTTTTTTTTTTTTTTTTTTGGTGGTTGTGTTTTTAGGGCAAGGGGAGACTGGGTTGGATTTTTGGTTGTTTGTTTCGTTGGGTGGGATTTTTTTTGTGGGCTTTGGCAGTGGGCTTTTTCTGCTTGTTTTTTAAAATTTTAACAAAGGATATGATAGAAGATTTTTCCATTTAATTTAGGTAGGTTCAATTAATGACTTGTCACCTTCGGTCAACTAATTCAGAAAGCGTTCCTCCTTTTCTTCTTCTGATTCTCTCACAGTCCTAAGTACAGTCCATTGTTTCATCAAAATTCTTGTTAACATGAATGTTTCCAATTACTCTTTTTTTTCATTTCATCTGCCTTTTTGTTTTTCCTTTCACTCTAATCTCTCTGTGTTTGCTGTAAGCAGCAACTTAGGTCCTTAAAATCACTGAAGTAGTGAAAGTAAAATCTGGAATCTCTGTTAAAAAACATAGTTGCCCTACAAGGATTGTTAAATTCTGACCAGCCTAGTTTGTCCTGAGAGCACACCACAGGCTGCGAATGAGATAAAAACACGTGTGCTGAGAATGTTGAGATGTAATAACACTGATAATGTTGCACAGGCTAACATTTTAATGAGGATTCAGGGAAATGTACTGGGAGCATTTGAGGAAAAAGCTACACAGGTCAGGGAAAACAAAGAAGAGACCAAGCAGCTTTAGTGCATATCTACTCTAGGTGGAGTAGGAGAACTAAATAATCAAATTCCAGCATCTTAAATCGAGGCACTGGAAAGCTGAATTTCTAGTTTATTACATGAAAGTTATATTGCTTGTTAGCTCAAGTGTTTAAGCCCTTTTCTTTTTTAGTTCAAAAATGTTAAATTTTGTAGTCCATCAATCCAACCATCTCAGAGCTGTTACTGGAGCTAAAAAAACCTCACAAGGGAAAAAAATTAAAAACAAATCAGTGTGAGAAGAGGAGATAAATCAAGTAGTGAAGTCAAGAGTAAATTATCAAAAAGATCTTTTATCAAAAATGAATATTTTTTCTACTTCAAGAGTAACGCATTAATTTTATTCCCCCCACTCTATTCCTTAGCATGATTGTAGTTCAAGCAGCATAATATAAAAATAGGCTTATTAAGATATGAAATGTGTTTAACTCTCATCATAAGCACCACAGTCCTTCAAAATTTAATTTAAAAAATATATATAAATCAGGAGAGCATAAAAGCATTTGCACTTTTCAATAATTAAGGGGGAAAATACATTTATAATTGGCAAGCGGTAAGCAAAAGGGAGCCAGAAAATAAATGTCCTGGGTTGGACTTGGCAACTCTGACAGTACGAGGACTGCTTTCATTGACCTTAAATGAGCTTTTGCAGCATTTCCTACAGAGTAATTTCAGGGATTTCTTTCAGAAAACAAAATACAGGGAGGTCCAGTGTGATCTGATCTGAGTTGGGCAGAGTGATTCCTTGCATATCTGTGTGCCATTTCTATGTGACACTGAGCTCTCCAGTCCTGAAGGAAAAAGGAACACAAAAAAGCATAAAAGAGATATTTCTCTTTAAGGCTTTTATCTCACTGGCATCCCTCAATTAAGCAAGCTCTTAAATTCCTGCCCAGAGTGGCCAAAGAGGAGGGGTGGGGAACGCAGCACCTCCCTGACACAGGGCTGACACTTGGCTCCTTTTGCAGTGGCTTATACCACGTGTGGACTTGTTTATTTTGATTATTCACTTCTGCACAACCCTGTGCATCCCTTTTCTCTCATGGAATAGTTACAAGATGAGAAAGCACCAAAGGGTCCTTAGGCCAGGGCTCCATGGTGCTACAGGAACATCCAAGGCACCGCCAATCCCAAAAACAAGATCCTGAGCGACAAAATCTGACCCCGGGGAGTTGGCTGCAGAGGTTATCAAACATTATGAGATAACTGGAGCAACAGTTTCAGGGTTTTTGGGAACTTGTTGAGAGAGCTTGCAATAAAATAACAAGGTAAATCACAGCAGAGCAGATTGGGGATGCAGCAGAAGTACTGATGGTGAAGGAAAAGTAATCAAAAAGATGAAATAGTTTTCCAGTCATTATCAGCTCTTATTATGTGATTATTATTTAGCTGAGATACCTATATCTCAGGAACTGTAGGAACCCAAATTCCATTTCATAATTCATAGGCAGCCCGAGAGGTAGGCAGAATTTTTTTGGCAAATTTTACAATATTAAAACATTTCTTCAGATCCAGTATACTGAACCTTGAATCCTGCTTTCCACTTCATATAACTCTGATGCTAAGATATCAGTCCTGGTAATTACATCTCTGTGTCACAAAGACAAAACCACAGCTTTAAGGAGGAAATATAATAGTTCCCACCAACCTAGAATCTGTGATCCTAGAACTTTCCTAATTCACTTCCTTAAGGGAACCCAGTTCAATGAAAGATTCAATAGAATCTACTGAATAAACAAATAGCATTGAAACCACTTAAGCAAGAACATTCAGGATTAGAGACTCTATGGCTGCTTTAGCAAGTTGTCAGGGCAACAATTTCACTTAATATTTAAATAAATATAATTAATGTGAAAGAAATATAGAAGCTTATTTGCTTGTCTGTATATTTTCCTTAATGAATGCAGAGTCCATAAAAAAAGGCTCATTAGCAGAATTCCACAAGAGGAAGATCAGTATTTTCATTCTGTTCTTAAAAAAAACTAAAAAAAAAAAACCCAAACCTCTGTAAAACAATCTAATGATGTGTTAAGAAAGCTTTCATTGTTTTTTGGTTATGCATATGTGTCTGGGAAATTCCTAAGTAAACCAGAACTTTTGTGTTAGGTTTGTTCAGGCATTCAAACAGGAGCTGCTCCTTACCCTAAATCAGATGGAATCTGGTAAGTATTGATGCAAGCTTTCACTCAAAGAGAAGAGTAAGAGATATATTTTGTGTGCACATGCCTAGGGCACACACACATCCAGAAATGTACACATGTGCTTTATATGGAGTCAAAACAGCCTTAAAAAAGAGAGACTGAACAGTCACAGTGGGCCAGGTATTCCTAAAAGAAAAAAGAAAATAAAAATAGTGCTTTAGTACCATTTCCACGTAAGGTCCTGGCAAAGATCTGGTTGGGCTTTCCCCTATTCAGGATCAAGGAGCCCATGTCCACCACCTTGCTCATGTCCCCAGGCACATTAAGACCAAGATGTCCAAATTTAATGATTGGGCCAAATTGATTCAGGCATTACAGAACACTTTTTTTTTTTTTTTTTACCTTGGCAGCAAAAAATAATAACTGTTTATATGATTCTTAAATATTTGTATATTATTGGTGTGCTGAAATCACCAAATATGTTCAATTATTTACCCAGAAGGACACTGACATCTGCTTAGAAGAAATTAATTTTAAGTTATTGTTGATTTTTACAGAAATTGAGGAATAAATTTTCCTGGAGGACTGGAATGAGAGCAACAGCTTCAATATTTTCATTTACCCCTCTTAAAAGTTTATTTTTTAAAAACTTTAGTGGAAGTAAAACTGTATTTATAACTAATTCTTGCTCTCTGGAATATCAAATGAAAACATAAACAGGGATTATTCTATAAGCAACAAATCTATTTGAAGTCAGTATTTATTTTTTTGTTGCCACCACAAGATGCCTGGGCAATGCCTGTCTCTGGTGACCTGGAGGTCTCCTTTACCTACTCCAGAAATAGAACTCTTGTCATTTATACCTTCACGTACCTTTGACATACCTTTAGCATAGAACATGACATGCTCCACAATTACTCCATTTGCTGCAAAATGCAACATTACAGTACAGTGACAAAATGCAGCAGAAAAATGAGCAAAATCAATATGTGAAGGGCATCAAGGGCAGTGTTCATACTATCCAGCTCACAGGTGGGCTTTTTTCATTACTGCAATTAAGGAATAATTTAGTAAGGGAAATGCACTGCAAGCTCTAAAAGCAGTGAATGAACATCCTTAAATATATCCTCTTTGTGAGAAATCTGTCAAGTGGGCCTGGATCACTTTTCCTTCTGAGCTTCTGTTGAAGATGAAAATCATCCCCCATGATCCCTTATCTGAATAGAATAACAGAATCGTAGAATGGATTGGGTTGGAAGGGATTTTAAGGATCATCTCATTCCAGTCCCCCTGCCATGAGGACACCTTCCACTAGACCAGGCTGCTCAGAGCCCCATCCAAACTGGCCTTGGAAACTTCCAGAGGTGGGGCAGCTTCTCTGGGTAACCTCTTCCAGCATATCACCACTCTTACAATAAAGATTTTTTTTTTTCCTGATATCTAATCAGAACCTGCTTTCATTCTGAAGCCGTTCCCCCTTGTCCTGTCACTACATGCTCATGTTAATAGTCCCTCTCCACCTTTCTTGTGGGTTCCCTTCAGGTGTTTGTGGCACCAGGAAGTACCAACAACTCAAAGACTGAGAACCAACTCCTGATTTTGAGCTTATGGCTGTACCAATGGGAATGGCAACCCTCAGCTGAAGCAGCCTAGGAATACAACAGGGAGACTCCAGGGAGTGAGGAGAGCTGTTTCACTAAGTGAAATAAATATAAATTAAAAAAAAAATATAATATAATACATATATATTATATGCTATATAAATTAAAGCCCTCCTCACACACACACAAAAAAAACCAAAACAAACAAACAAAAAAAACCCACAAAAACCCAAAGCACACAAGAAAACAAACAAAAAAAACCCCATAAAACTTGTTAGCTTTTAAAAATCTTCTGGCACACGAAGACAAATTAGTCCCAGTTAAAAAACCCTCCCAAGCCAAATTACAGTTGCCATCCTAACATCCTGTTGGTAATGATTTCGTTCACTGAAATGTTACATGCACTGCTTCAATTTATGAATCTGCATTTCAGATGAAAAAGCGCAAAATAAGGTCTAGTAAATTAGATATTAAAGATTTTGCTACTGACTGCAGTTTCTGTTGCATTAGACAAGCACATTATTTGCCATAGCAGGCAGAAAAACAATGACTAAAGGCTGTTATTATGCTGTAACAGCTACATTAAGATAACTGCAAAAATAATTGTAGATTCACAACATCAGCTCTGCGTAAACAGATCCAGAAACATTTCTATAACTTTAATTTGAAGTGTTACATAAAGAACAGGGCTTAAGACAAGGAATGGGGATTGACAATAGTAAAGTCTTGCAAATTAGAAATAATAGTTCTGGCCTATTTCGCTACATCTGTGTTAGCAAATATTTTAGGAACAGATCAGAGTGATGCTGAGCTCCTCACACTGCTATTCCATGTGGCTTTGGCAGTACGCTCTGGATTAGAGACAATCTTACCACCTATGCTAAAGCTTCCTGACAGGAAGATTTATTAGATGCACGTGGGAAGTCCTTGCAGTAGACAGAGGCCATGTATGGAAATACTGGGGGTCTAAGCAAAACATACCAAGGGACATTTGGAGTGCTTTTGGAGAAGACACTGTTCACTTCTACCTCTAAAGAATCTACATTTTTTTGTCCCAAAATAGCTGTGGGAACCGAGTTAGCATGTGGTAAGTGAAGATCATCTGGGGACTCACTTCAAAACTGCACATTACTGCTCTGATCTGAACCACTGCTATAGACACAGACTTGCAGGGCTACCAAACAATTTGCAGCACATTTATCTTCCTGAACTCAACTACCGCTTTCCTGTTATCACTTTAAGAGGTTCAGGCCTTTTAGGTAACACTTCTAGAAAAATGTCACATAGCATTATTACACATCACTTGGTTAATTAAGCAGCATAATTTGCGGAAATATTGTGCTGCTGCTAATGATGCGACTTAGAGATGCAGAAAAGAAGTGGGTACAAAATGCTACAGAATGTGTACTTAAGGCCAAAATAGTCATGTCTCTGCGATGGAGAGACACATAAACAGAAGATTTCAAAGCAGGAGAAACAGCTGCACTACAGACACCTACCAGAGATATCTGGATATCTGTGCTCCACATTGATTCCTCTGTCATGTGCTCTCCATCCCCAAACAAACCTACCTGCCCCAAAAAGAGGATTATCAGACAAGTACTTGCTGCTGGCTCCTTGGGTCTTTTGCCAGCAGCAGTCACTGTGAAAGATGAGGTGAGCAGCTGATCAATTCCAGTAAGAACTGGGAGTTAGAAACATGAAATTCTGTGTGTGAGTTCGGCACAATTGAGGTTTCATATCCTTGTTTACCTTGGCCATTCTGTCACCTGAGTTCTTGACATTGCACTTATAATCCCTGGAGCATAGGCAGTACCTGCACGCTGGTATGGACACAGCTGCCTCCCCTAAAAGAGATGGGAAGAGGGTGAATTTGATTGTACCAATCCAGCAGGTTGCAGCAGGACTTGCATCAACTCGGTCTCAACCATACGCTGGGCATCAGAGCAACCTCAGCAGGTGATGTGTCATCACAAACCCCTCATGTCTTCATACTTTGCTTTGCTTCCCCCAGTGCAAAAGGCTGTACATGGTGAGTTTTGGAACAATTCTCTCAAATTCTGGGCAAGTAATCTGCCACATATAAGCTTTGCAAAGTGAAGATGTGTGGGACACAAAACTGACTTTGAGATATATGCAAAGACATGTTCAGACTTACCAGTTTTCCTCATGGGGAAAATTCCAACTGCAGCATACAAGCATTGCTCAGCAGATGACATGGAGGAATAAATTTAATAAGCTGAAGGTGGTTCATTCACACACCTCTGATTGCAGCTTACATCGGTGCTGTTCCAGTCATTGCTGTGAAGGTAACAGTTGAACCACTACTACTGAACCTTTCAAGTCGGGGACATCCCTGAAAGGGGCCCCCAGACCAGCTCCCCAAAATTTGGGGAAGTTAGGAGGTAGAAACTGGACTTTTAAGGAATAAGTAAAACATGGGCCAACACACTTGTTTGTGCTGCAGTTTCCTGTGTCTCCAAGCTCCTGAGAGATTTGTCTTTAATAAATCTTTTGATGGGCCCAAAGCCTTGCAAATAACCGCACATCAAGATCTCCACCTCCCTGGGAGGTGGAAGACAGAAAAATAGGAAGGGATAGGGACACAAGGACTGCTCAGAAGATCCACGTGGCTCGATGCAATGGAGAGAAAACAGCTAGAGGCACATGGAGCTGACCATGGCACGGTCCTGAAATGAGGCTGGACTCTGCAGGGAGCACAACCACACCAGACACCTGCTTACATTATCCAGAATAAACAGGAAGATCAACAAGCTCAGTTCAGGAAAAAAGCTAAAGCAGACAAGACAGGTTGAAAGCTATGCCTCACATCAAAGCATACCATGTCTTGAAACTCATCAAATCTGTTAATACTAAAGGTCAGTGCTTTTAATCAGTCACAGGAATGTCTACCTGTGAGCTACAGCCAGCGAGAAATCAGCAATTATCTTTCATGTTTAAACAACCTTGCACAGTGTTTTACATAACAAGGTGTGTATCACCACTCAAGCTTAAATGGGACTATTACAATCAGACACTGTAACAAGCAGGCAGTGCAAGGCAAGTGTTTCCTGGCGAGAGCTTCTATAGCAGCAGCAGATGCATAACTCCAGGATATTTGCTCCTTTCATGTTTTGTACCAGCTCTACCCAGCTGGGAAAATCGTGTTCAGCTTGTTTCTAAATACTTAGTCACATTGCTGAATTCCTCAGGAATTTTAAAAATGGAGTTAATTCTCATAAAGGTCTGTCTGCTGTGTTAATCCATGAGTATGAGGAATTGCATCGCACTTGTCTGATAAGCTTGAGGAACATGGGCTGGTAGATCCAGAAGGTTATTGAAAAATAGAAGGAAGAGTTAGTTCTGTGTAATAGCATAACTAGAGCAAAGACAAGTACTGAATGGAGCACTCACCCCCATGGACAGATTCCAGGGAGACTGAGATGTCTATCAATTTATAAAGAGTCAGTTTTCCAGCTCGAGCTACAGATCTCAGCAGCTTATGCCATTCCAGAGAGTTATATTTCCACAAAACCAGTTCCCCAGTCCAGTTCATCACTTGGCATCACCAGCATTTGAGCAAGGGCCACAGCCAGGACAGCCTGGCCCACCTGGGAAAGAAGATGCCGAGGGCAGCAACTTGGCCAAACCACTGCCTGTCAAGCTCCCCAAGAAGCACCAGACAGAAGCCTCACGGGTGACTGGAATTTCAGAAATCCAAGGAGGCCTATAAAAAGCCAACACAATAGACCTATTGCTTTACACGATTATTAATATTTTTCCCCACAAAAATGGCACAGTAATTTAATTACACAATGAATTTAATGAAAAGCCCCTTTAAGCAGCTGCATACACTAACAGAGTCAAAGCTGTGAGTGTCCATGCTTTGCACATAATGTAAGCATTCATTTTGAACAGCATCTTTGCAAAAATAGAACTATTCTGGAAGGGTTTCTGACAAATCTCTTCCTATGAAAATGCCCACTTGTCATAATCCAATATTTTTTGTGAAAAAAAATCCCATTTTGAAGTACTGGAATATTTTTTGCCTTGGGAACATAGGGGATTTTTTTGCACAAAAACCTGTTCTCTATGCCATACAGCTCATCTGCTTAATTTCGTGAAGTGATCAACACTAGGTCCCTTCAGAAAAACAAACCTGGATAGAAAAATTCATTTCAATTTTGGACATGATGTGCTTGCATAATTTGCTTTCTCATTCCAGTCTAAAGACATGTTTTTTTTGGTGCTGCTTTCTGACAAAGACATGCTGCAGTCAAAGATTCAAAATAATTAGTGGAGTTGCAAAGGCAGGAATTTAAGTGGTATTTAACAAACCCAGGAAAAATCTTCAGTATCTCTTCTTATTCCCATCCCAGAAATTCTCAAAGCAAGGCTAACCCCACCTTCTGACCGATGACTGAAAACTGGGATTGCCTCACTAGTAGTGACACAAGTTACAGAACAGAATACAGAAAGACTCAGAGCGTTGCCTTAGGTCTAAAACCACTGTAATGAACAAAGAAAACAGCGAAAACCCAGAAGCAGCCATCAACAGCTGAAAGGAGCTTTGTGCAAAAGTTTAGCATTTCATACATGTTAAAGATCAGGTTTTCATTTCAGTCATTTTTTCCATACCATTTCTGAACCAGAAGGTAGTTTTCTGCTAGAAGCTTATATCCCATCTTCCCCCTTAATAATGAATAAACTTTTAGGAAACATTTTATATTAGAACTTACTTCCATTTTGAAGCAGAAAAATATTTTTATGCTTTTCTACAGGAATAATCATATGCTACTACTGCAAAAGAACAGGTCCAAGAACTTTTAGCATGAAATGGAGTGAATATATAGAGAGCCTGTTCCTTCATACAGGTGATATCTGAACAGCAGGATAATTAACCCACTCCAATTGTCTCTCTCACTCTACAACCCAAGCAAACACAAGATACACACCACACACACACACACACAGTGCCTTGTGAAAGGCAGCTAAGGAAAGCTGGGATTCATCTCCTCCCTTTTATTTCAAATGACTTTCAAATTACTTCAAGTGACTTCATTTACTTTCCTCCTGCCAGCCAATTTCCTTCTGAGGTAGACAGCCCACTCAGTTTTTGCTGAGCAAACAGCCAAACACCCTCACAAGGTGCTTGCTTAACCCCCTCTCCTCCAGGATGGTAAGGGAATAGAAGGAGGGTGAGAATACTTCAACAGGGAGAGCAAAAGGTTCATGTGCAAGCAAAACAGAAATAAGAACTCATTCACAACTTTCCATGAGCAGAAAGATGTCTAGGCACTCCCTAGCAAGTGGCGAGTGAGGACAAGGTAGGAAACAGCATGCCTTCACACTGCACAAGTCCCATTCAGCCAAAATACTGACTGATCAATGGTATTTCAGCATGAACCTACCCCACCAGACCCAGTACCCCAGGACAGCTGGGTGCTTGTCCTCAAGTACTGCTGTGCTGGTTTTGGCTGGGGTAGAGTTAGGTTTCTTCACAATGGCTGGTATGGGGCTGTGTTTTTGATTTGTGCTGAACACAGAGATGATAATATAGAGATGGTTTTCGTTGTTACTGAGCCGGGCTTGCACAAAGCCAAGGCTTTTTCTGTTTCTCATATGGCCATGCTGGCAGGGAGGCCGGGGGTACGTGGGATTTTGGGAGGAGTCACAGCCAGGACAGGTGATATAAACTGCCCAGAGATATTCCAGCCCGCATGACATCCTGATCACTGTATAAAGTGGGAGGAAGAAGGAAGAAGGAGGGGATGTTTGAACTGACGACATTTATCTTCCCAAGTCATTGTTATGTGTGATAACATGTGGGGGTCTTGATCACCTGGAGATGGCTGAACACCTGCCCAACCACGGGAAGCAGGGAATAAATGCCTTGTTTTGCTCTGTTTGCGGGCATGGCTTTTGCTTTCCCTATTAAACTGCCTTTACCTCAAATCATGAGTTTTCCAGCTTTCCCCCTTCT
Organism: Cinclus cinclus; assembly: GCF_963662255.1. Taxonomy (NCBI): domain Eukaryota; kingdom Metazoa; phylum Chordata; class Aves; order Passeriformes; family Cinclidae; genus Cinclus; species Cinclus cinclus. The sequence continues at coordinate 8,056,085 of NC_085047.1, read as the reverse complement.
GATTCTCTCCCTGATCCCTCTGCTGGACAGTGGGCAAGTGGCTGAACTCATTACAGCACTGGCAGCTTGGTTTCTTCAGTGTTTGCAGACACACCCCTCTTCCTAAATGCACTCTATCTCTTCTGTCATAAACCTCATACCACCAGCAAGGACAGAGTGATATGATTTTACTGCACTGAATATTCAGTAACAGACTGTCCTTGTTCTATACATTTAAATTGTCATCTGTGAGGCACAGTCAGAAGAAACAAGCAAGTTGAGAAAGTTTGCTCCTAGTGTTAATGATACTGAGAATTTGGAGTTAATTTGATGTGGAGTCAAATGATATGGATGATTAGCGCTGTATCAATTTGAATACTCTCCTAATACTGAGAAATTATTGTCTTCATCTTAATTTTCTAAGACAATTTTCAGACCTAGTTCAATTAAACACTTAGCTTTTTCTTCAGTGCTCAAAATAGCTTTGTAAATATGCAAAACCAGCAGCTAAGCTCAGACTGATTTCTTCAATATCTACAAATTCTTATGTTTTGTCCTAATGTATTTTAGGCTTTAATTTACCACGAATAATCAGGACTTATTTATATTTACAGGGTACATATTGTATTCACAGGCATGAAAAATATAATTTGTCTCATCTAATGAGTCATCATTAGCTTTTGTTCTACCTTTCTATAAGCAAAATATTTAAAATGTATTCAACTGGAGTTATTTTTACCCAACAAGTTATATAATTATTTTTAAGAAGAGCAGTCATATGTCAGCCCATCACTACTACTGCAGCTTATTTGCACATAAATGAAAAACTGAAAAAGCCTACTTAAAGGAAACATTCCATGAAGAAAAAATACTTTTCTCTCTATATAAAGGCAAACATGACCAAAACTTTCGGATTTCTATATTTTTTTTTTGCTTAAATGCTTGTGAGACTTTGAGAAAGATGCTGCTTCTCTCCTCAAGAATTTTTAACCAACTCCAGATAATTTGGTTTAGAAAACCAAACAGAATTAAAAAGTAAGATTGGCATAAGAAGCAGTTCTCCACAACAGCAAATTACACTCTCAACCCTTTCTAAACATTTGCAGCATACACTCTGAGGTGTGAAAACACACAGATGAGTAGAGTCTTCCTTGGCAAAACCCTTTCAATTAACTGTTACAAAGATGCCACTTACAGGCTGATTCTTATGAAACTGAGATCCCAGCTAAGGTAATGATATATGAAAATATGTTAAAACACTGCTTCAACTCTGTAGTGGTAGTTCAACAATGACAACATCCCCAGTTTGGGAACATCAGTCAATGATAAAACACTTAAATGCAGAATACAGAAATTCCTAGAAAATTAAATTATGAAGGAAAAGACAGGGAAACTATACACCTCAAGGTGTCCTGAAGAGAATTTTTAAAATTAAAAAAAGTCATATTTATTTAAGTTTAAGGAAACAATTTCTGCTGTTCATTCAGTTAACCTTCACTCTTTACTACTTTTAACTACTGAGTTACTGTTTAGGTCTGAGAAATGAGGAAAACAGGCAGGAAGTTCTTTCTTTAACTATTAATGGGCTGTTAAGAATCTGTAGTCATGAAAAAAAAAGAGGAAGCTAAAACTACTTCAAGTTGCTTAAAACATAATTTGAAAGCAGAATTGTGACTGACAGATTTATACCCAAAAAAGTATCACCTTGCAGTATCTGCAAGAGCCATGCAATTGCTTATCTGGTATCTTACTGTTCACACAGCTGCTCTCCCTTTGGCAGGGTATTGCCAGCACCACATTCCTGTCTTTCAGAGCACATGGTTTAAAAAGTCTTTACTAAATTGAATATAATGAACAAGAAAAACTTCATATGAAAAAGAACCAGAAAGCTCAAAGAGTTTTTTCCAATTCATTTTCCAGAAGTACTCACCAATTTTAAGTAATGACTCCATTTTTCACCTTCAAAATAAACCCTGAGTTGTGGGAAGAGGAGGAAACAGCAGGGAAATTAAAACTCATTGCTCATAGAGCACACCAGTGTAGTGGATGCCTGCCTGTTATCACAATAACACCTGGTCTGGAGAGCAACTTGAATTATTAAGTACAAAGAACCCTTCACACATACAGTGCAAGACAGACAGAAGGAAGGTCAGCCCAAATCTTTAGATAAACTGTCAGGTGAAGGTGAGCTTGAGTTTTCATGTGAGTTAGAGAAACCGTAGAGCAACAGCATCCGGGGCCAGGGATAGCAACAATTCTCAGAGGACAGGGAAGTGCATTTCCAAGTGTTGAAATATAAATCCTTATCAGTCCTGCACACTAAGAGGTTATCTTTAAAGTGTGTTCCTTCACTATGTCTGAATATCTGTGGAGAGCTTTGTGCCCTGGGACATATCACCACTTTGTTTACTTCCTTGATGGAGCTAAGGAGTGATGATTTAAGGTGTGGCCAAGCAAAAAAAGCTCTGGAGCTCATCAGCTCTTAGAATGTGCCAGACTTCAACCAGACATGGTGACAACCTCAGCACATGACTCTAAGGAGGAGCCTTGGCTGCACTCAGAGTGTCACTAGAAGGAAGGTGAAAGCTGAATTCCTCTTTGTAATCCATCAATATTCAAAGAGCAGGAGGAAGAAACTGGCTTTCCATGGGTATTTAAAGGGAAAATTTTTCAGTCTTGCAAAACAGGCAGTAACACACTCACCATTAAAATGCAGAGGTGGGCTCCAAAGAGCCCTAATTATTATTATTCTCTATTTACATGTTCACCTTGCAAATTTTGTCATTAATTTTTATTAATCTATCATTACTTTAAAGAAAACATGCATAGGTCAAATATTCTATCAATCTCATCATGAATGCTTCTGACCCAGACTAGTCCCTGATTTTAGGATGCAGTAAAATCTAATCTGAGATTCAGTGTTAAGACTGTAAAATCATTTTACAATGCAAGGAATGAAACCATATATGCATTTGTTTTCTCCTCTTCAGAGTTTATTTTGCATGTGATTTTACAGTTTATACTTCACATCATACATTTATTCCTTCTCTTGAAAAAAGGTTTGACACAGACGCTTGCCATTACATTTTGAAACCTGGAACTGGTGCCAGTAAAAAAGCCAAAAAAAAAAAAAAAAGGCAAAAAACCCTATAAAACATATTAGATCAATACAGTGTAAATATAACACGTATTAGAAGTTGCTCGTTATTTCACTACAAGGAAAACAATCTGGGGGAAAAGAAAGATAAATCAGTTCCAGTTGCTAAAACAGTTCAGTATATTTTATTTAAAGTCATAGCATAACAGGAATGCTTTTATTAGCCCACAACCAAACAATGATCAAACTGGGGTAGAGGAAAACGAAGCATGATCCTGTGGTACTCAACTGCAATATAACATTCTCTGCCACACAGAACATATCAGACTGGGGATGTTCACAAAATCCTTTCAGTGTGAACTCTGCAAAAGACTGTTTTCCATCATGCTGCATTATTCCATCCCTTATTTTGCTTAAGAAGTAAGCCACAAGTAAGCATTCCAAGAACTGTGAATAGATTGTCAGTGTTGGCACCAACCATTCAGTAGTTTACACAATAGTTCACAAAGGAAACTGGGTAAAATTATCACTTGGAAATGGTCACGGACATTCTTCCTCTTTGGCTACTTTAAAAGCTAGAAAATTCTGATTGGTACAAAAGACATTCATTTCAGAACCAATTCAAATATGTGTTTAAATAAATGGAACAAAATAAAGCATGTCTTGTTAATTTGGTATTAATTTTCCTGAATACTCTGCAATACATTTTCAAATATACAAAATCTTACTCTTTACAAAAAAGTTGTAGCTCATGAAGGAACTCACTTGAATTATCTCAGCAGCATTCCAATAATTAACTATCTTAATTTTAATTGAAAAAAAACACCTTAGTTTGATCACTGAATTTAGAGACTGCTTCTTCACGAGAAGCAATGTTTCAAAAGTTATAAAAGTGCAAGAACATCATCATGTTCCAAGCTAAAAGGCAGCTTCTGGAAATAGTGAAATCAGTATTGCAAGGTCCTGATGTTAGCAAAATAAATGCAGTGGGAAGAATGACACTCTAAGTACCTCTTCCAGTGTGGTATTGTTGCATTAAGACCAAAACATGCTTCTCACTGAACATTTTAGTGATCTAAATAAAATTGTTGCATCGTTTTTATCCAGCTGTAGCAAGTGAGATGCTCAGACTAAGTGATTTGGGTGGGAGCAGACAACCAGCACACACAATAGCATCAGCAGGCCCCCACTCAATCAGCCTGCTCATTTTGCTGCCCAGCATTTTTGTCCATCTGTAATTAAAAAAACACAACAACAAACAAACAAAAAAAAAAAACCCGGCAAAGGACAAGACTCTCAGAGGACCTTCTCATCCACTTGGATAAACATTTCAAATTCCATGTTAGACTTCATGGAAGAAGAGGAGCTTCAAATTAGGTCCCACAAACCGTTAAGGCTGCCTTTTAGCCAAAAACTTCTGTTTTATTTAAGCAAACTGCTTACTTTTAGTAAGAAGCATTAATACATAATGACTATTTCAATTCACTATCAAAATGAGGGTTATAAGAAATTACAAACTTTGGAGCAGGATCACTCTTACAATTCCTGATAAAATTCTGTAAACAACAATTTAACTGAGAATACCTGCTGCTTTGCAACACCTTAAGTGTAATTTTGTACTACTAGAACTATAAACCCAACGTTTTCCTTTCTGCCTCTTTGTAAAGCTTCCTCAAAAGAGGGTCTAGCAAGTCAAGAGCTCTGCAATTACATGTGAATATTAATCTTACATTTTAAACACCTACTATTACTATACTCAGCCTCAGAAAGCCTCCTCAGAGCAAGCTTTGTTATACTTAGTACTAGTACAGTGTATCAGCACTTTGTGACTTGCTTCTTCGGTGGTAGTTACAGAGAACTTCACTTTGGGATGTCTGTGTTGTGAAGCACAAGAGCCACTCTGCTTGGAATGTACACCTAGGAAAAACATGACAAGAACAAAAACAGCTGAAAAACCCAGAAACCTTACAGGACACAACTTCTAAAATACGGCATGTGGAGAAAGAAACGTATTTTAACTGTTCAAAATCTGTCACTTGGGCACTGTTGTGGGTCATAAATATCATATTTAAAGAATGATTATTGACTGCTAGTCCCTAGCACTGAAATTGCACAAAATGAAAATTTTAAAGGCAGCCTGATTACAATCGCTTTTCTTTCTCTTTTCTATTTTTCTTAGCTTATTGTGATATATTTTAGGTGGTTACCAGAAGAGGGCCTCATAGGACCATGGCCACAACGACCAGTTTCCAAAACCTGAGAACACCTAGGTCAACAGACTGGTTAGTGATAAATGACAAAGTTTTGCAACTCTCTTTGGCTGTGAATTAAAGCTGTCCCAAGGCCTGAGATGTCATTTCATACAGGTAAATATGACACAGCAGCATATTCTTCACACTCTTGGCACCTTTGGAATGTCAGTGTCTGAGTAATCAAACTCAGTCTCAAGATTGGACAGGATCAAAATTAACCATTTAAATGACTGCCTTTTTCTTCCCTTTCTTTTTCCTGAAATAGAAAATACCCAAACACGTATAATCAAAAGACTCCTCGTAGATCACAAAAACACTTGTGGCAATGTATTTTACATGACATTCCTTCCAAGCTGAGCAGAGTCACAATCAGAAAACAAGACTGATACGTGGTATCTACCAATTACCTTGATACATGGTACTCCATCAATTGTCAGGTCTATGAATGTGTTTTCCGAACAAGTCAATAAAAATGCAATTATAAAAGGTAACACAAGATTGAAGATTATTGGCTTCATTCCGACAACATCCTCTTTTAGACTATCCTTCATCCCTGTGGAATGTCTAATATTCTGTAATTTCAACTGCATTATCTGCTAACGAGATCCTGATGGCATAAAGGCTTTCATTGTTTTCAAAACAGAATAAAGCAATAAAGCAAAGAGCTTTAGGAAAAGGAGAAAAAGGAAAAGAACAGCTGATCTTCATTGAACCAGACAGAGCAGTGTCCAATGCTTCTTGAAAGGCAGGGAGCATAATGATTTCCCCTAAGGTTTCAGTGATAAATAGCTTCTATAAACCAGTGCAGGAGAGGAAATACTTAATGAAGTCAACTACCTCAAAACATATAGATAAAGGAGAGATTCTGAAGTTGTGTCCTGAGAAATTCAGTGCTCTGGGTTTGGATGATGAAGTGAGAAAGGAGAAGGAACAAACAGTAGTAAGATTTTTACGAAAGAATTTGTAAAATGTTACTTCAGTTATGGGAAAAAATAATTAATGTTAATGTAGGACACAGCAATTCTCAATTATATTCTGGTCAATAATGTGTCAGATCCTAGGAGGAGTAAATTAGCCCAATTCCTTTCAAGTCAATTTACATCAGCTGAGAATCTGGGAGCAGAGTGGATCTTCCAACTCCAACCACTTCATTGACAACCAGAATTTTAAAACTGTAGATATATGTATCTGCCAGCTTATTACTTTAGTCACTTGTTTCTTCCTTACCTAGGGAAATTAAACACACTTTTTAAATCTTGGTGGGTTTCTTACTAAATCATAGAAAAGCCACATATGGCACTACGCTTATTTCATTGTTAAGTGTAACCACCTCTGAGGCCATTTGTTACAAAAAGCAACAATTAAGGCATGAATAATGAAAAAAATCAATTATTGATTAAACACATTAATAATTTAAAAAAAGATTATTAATTATTCATTCCACCGGTGTACATTTTTTTTAAATAGGAAAAATGCTACACAACTACTAGATAATACTCATTACAAATATATAGGTATTATTGTCTTCCCCCAGCCCAACAATATTTCCAGAAATACTACATTCTAAGTGTTCTGGCTTTATTAATTGTTTAAACAGACACACCTCAGAACATTTGTGTGATGGAAGGAGGAAGAAAAATAAGACCCATGAGGTTGGAAAGGTCCCTTGTCTTCCCTGAGGCAAGGTAAAAACTGGAAGATTATCTGCCCAGGATTCCAGCAGGGTTTTCAGCCCAGATTTCTCACCTTCACTCCTTCTCACAGCCTGAACCACGAAACTTCCTCAACCTTTCCACTCTAGTGTGATTCCTTTTCTTTCAGCACCTCTCACCTGAATTACCACTCCTGTAGTAACATATCCCTCTTCAACTAAATTTCTCTATATTTTTCCTGAGTGTACTGACTGTTTCAAGCCATTGTACCAAGTCAACTGTGCTCCAAGAATATGCTTCAATCTGCCATCCAGTGAAACTACTAAAAAAGCCAGGAATCCACTGCTGACAGGATAAGCTGAAACACAAGCATTTTATTGTATGAGTCCAGACACTTTCAAATATATAAATGTATGGATTATCCTTAGCTCTAGATGTGTCTGGATTGGACCTTGGACATTCAATTGATCAAAGATTCACTCCAATTCAGTGTCATCTACAACTATGCTCTGTCTCATCGTGCTGGTCACTGCTCCAGACTCCAAACACTATCAGCTCTCTCCCAATTCCTAAGACTTTCTCCTTGGTATCAGTCAACAGCTGCACACATAGCCTCTGACTGCTGAAATGGCAGTGGCCCAGCCAGTTTTTAACCCACCTAGCAATCTTATCCAGCCCTGTAGTTCCTCAGCTCCTGGGCAGGAATGCTGCAGGAGACAAGGTTGAAAGTCTTACTGCACCGACAGGAGCAACCTTGTGCACACAGTTTGAGTAATTACATCAAGAAAGCAATCAAGCTGACCATGCATGCTGTGACTTTGCTAAATCCAGGCTGGCTTTCTGACTGACCCATCTCCTGTAACCCACTTGCTTGGACACAGATTGCAAGAGGAGCTGGTTCTTGTCTTCTGGAAGAAGTGCCCCACAGACCCCTTAGCTTTTCTTTTCAGCCTTAGTTCAGTTGACAGAAATTTCCCCTATGATTTTTCTCAGATAATAGTCACCAGCCTTGAAATCACATCACTGAAACAACCCAAGCCTCTGGGTGTATCCCACTTACATAGAGCCTCCTTAACCTATTGCTCTGCTACTTTTTTTTCAGTGGTGCAGTGTCACACAAAAAGGGTCTGAAAGCAGGTTTTGCCCTTGGAGTGTGAGCCAAGAAAAAGGCACTGAATACTCTCGTATTGTCCATATTGTCCATCAAAGTTTTGAGTCTTCCCTTTTTCTAGGGACTTGCCTTCTTTTTTTTTTTTTTTCTTATCAGGAGATTTGCAGAATCACCTTCTTGCCCTTCTTCTTTATATATATATATATATATAATAGTATATATATATAACTATATATATATATATAGTATGCAGCCTGAGATATATATCTCAGACTGAGATATATCTATCTATCTATCTATCTATAAACACACAAGTATACTAAAAGTACACAGAGATTTCCTGATTAAAACCATTACAGGAAACCTAGGCATTCATCAGCAAAATCCACTATCAGAGATATGAGTTTTTACTTTTTCCATACCCTAGGAAGAGTGCATCAGAAGTTTATTCTTTCATACACTATTGCTGAATTATACGCTTTCAATTACCAGCTTCCGTTCTATTGATCGCTGTTCTTCTAACCTGCTTTTCCTGATCACGAGTTTTATCCCATTCATTTCTCCTTCACCATTTCCCAACCTCACTTGATGAACACGGACAGAAGTGAAAATCCAAAGAACAGAACACTTAAGAGAATTCATTCACAGCTTGACTGTCATCAATCAACTCACCCTCTGAGTCTCTCTTCTGTTTCAAGCTTTCTGCTCATCCTGAACACCCTTTCTAGCCACTTCCTCCCCTCCAGGCTTACCCACACTGGAAAGGGCCTCGGGAGACCCAAACTCCCTGCCAGATGCAGGGTGAGCTCTGAGGTCAGAGAAAGTTACTTAGGATCTCAGTGAATTGTTCCTCTGCTCTCTACACCAAATGATAACTTACAACCTCGAGCCCTCTAAGGCTCACACAACCTCCACTATTTTAGGAAGCCAAGAAAACATCTAAAAACACACACAGGAAGGTTCATGAGGCCTTTTCTGACAGGGGAGTGTAACATGGGGATTGGAGAACATCAGATCTGTTTGAGGCAGGATGACTCAGCTACAAAGACAGTTTTTGACAAAGCTAACTTTCAAATGTTTAGTCATAAAATAACACTGAAAGTCTTTTCATTCTCAGTTTGGCAGGAATGGAATAACTGCTGTTAACTTCATTGGCAGATGTGCTAACAGAGAGGATGGTGGGGGATAGGAATCTGGCTTATAAGTCAAATCCAAAATGGGTATTTGTTGGTACCTCTGACCTCTTTATACTGCTCTACTTCATGTCCATATGAGGCAGCTACATTGTCTGAAACTAGGCAAGTCCTGCACAGATCCAGGATTCTGGCACTAAAAGAGTACTTCTAGTAAAGAGACATTAAAAAAAAAAAATTATAATCAACTTCTTTCCCACCAGCTATATAGCAAGATCATAATCTATTCATGCTGGCTATCTCAAAAACAGGACAAAAACAATTGGTACTACTACTGGTGAGGAAAGTTTTCAGCCAAATTTTTACTCCTTACACTTTCTTTTTTTTTTTTCTGTGAATATCCTGAAAACTCCTAGGGGGAAAAAAAGAGATTTAAAGAGTTAAGAAGAATACAGGAATACCATATGTAGGAAGCACCTGTGAACAGCAGCAGCTATAGGCAGAATGTCACCTTACACATTTCAGGAGAGGACTAAAACACACAGCAATCTCCAAATGTATCTAAAAACCCACAAGCAAGAGGTTCTGCAAATGACAGCTGCTACCTTCATATCTGTCAGACTAATTCAGTACCAGGTGCAAGCACAACCCAAATTGGCTGGAACTGCATTGAAATACTCTTCATCCGACTTTCAGGATTGGAAAACACCAAGCCCTAAAAATAATTTCAAGGTCATTTTGTAACAGATGGGAGAATTACTAGAACTTAGAGCTAGATCAGGCACTGCAGAAAAATACTCAGTAGCACATATTGCAGCTGGTAGATGCAAAAGGCAATGTCACAAGAGCCTGTGCCAACATTATCCCAAACTTTTAATTAAAATGAGGGCTTTAGACATTCTCCTGTCCCTGTATCACCGCTTATTGTCACACATGGACACTATTCTGAGAATATAATTAACCATCAAAGAATAAAATAGATGATAGCTCTTCCTTTCTGAGTATAATTTATTATACAAAGCTCACACATTTTCATTTTCATTTTGCCAGATACTGCATATGACAAAGAAGGTATGCTTAAAATAATGTGAAGTTCTGCCTTCCAATTTGTTTTTCAATTTACAGCTATACAGCATGAATATGCAGAAAATAATTTCTTAGACTGTCTTGCTTCATTTATGCACAAGAAGTCCATGTACTGCACAGGGTGTATCTCAAAATTTCTCCTCTATTATCTTCTGCACTCCTTTTTTAGGTTGAGAAAAAGTATGTCAAAAAAGTCAGCAAAACCTCCTGGAAAACAAGTACACTGAAGATGATGATAGAATGAAACAAAATTACCAACAGAGTAACTTTACATTACATTTGCTGGTGGTTTTAAGAAGTCAAGCCATCAGTGAAGATGAACAAATGAATTCAGAAGTCTTAATCATCAAGAGGTAAAAATCTAAAAGACTTTTGTGGCATTGAATTCTGACTGATTCACCTAGTTTAACAGTTAGATTCTACCTACAAGCATTCTTTCACTTAATCTGTATATCTGTGCATGGCAGGGGAAAAAACAGTTAAAGATTACATCAGTCCCTTAAAATTCAATACATAAATCCTTATCATTAAATTTATTTAAATTAGTATTTTCAAAGCTAAGGTCACTAAAAGCTTTTGGATCATTTCAATCTATGGGAGTATTTTAATTTGTCCAGAGACTCGAGGAAGCAGGAAGTTGCATTTTGATATTGAATAGTATACATTAAGGCCAAGGTTAAAAATTCAAGCCTGTAATAAGGATATTCTTAAAATAAACTATATAATTTCACTTTCATTTAATGTGAAAAGATTATATTGCTGAATGCCAAAAAACCAGAGAAACAGAAAAAAGACAGCACTGGGGACAGGAGAAAAGGAATACTCTGACATCTATTTATTTTTTTAAGTAATTGGAACGAACTACAGAAAAAGTAAATCTGTGAAAGTCAAAAATGTTAAGCAATTATATTTCATAACAAATGGCATACTACTTCTCCAATGACACAACATCCTCTATAATATTCCACTTAGCCTGCTTATTACTCTGTTTCTGTTGGTGCATTAAGTAAGAAAGTATAACTCCTCCATTTTCACATAAATCCAAACTTTTGGTGTGGTACAAAAAAATTTACTAGGGCACTTATTGATAGCTAGCTCTTTCCTACAGCAAAATTCAGTTGAGTTGGATACTTTAGAAAAGACCAACAAGACATTTGAGTGAAGTGTTATTAAAAAATTTTACTTTTTCTTCCCCATGCCCCAAGTCTAAGTTTCACATCCACCCACAAAAGCCAAGTTAGGTACCAACAAATGAATTAATCCATAAAGGGGCACTAAGATCTGACAGGGGTTGAAATGTGTGTGCAGCACTTAATTTACATCTTACAAAGAGATGATGAGACATTAGCAACACTAAAGGTTTATAGAAGCCTTCAAAAAGCACACATCTTTTATAAAACATACCTCCAGAAAGCCTAGTATGAGAATACCAGAGTGGAGTTGTAAACAGAAATGAAGGTGTGGCAAAAAGAGTCGATTCTTACAGTGTCAAAATGGTTCACAGTTTGTTATTAGAAAGTTTTATTACATGGAATGTTATGTACATTTCACCTATTTGTTAACAATCCATTACAGAAAAAACAGTGAAACAGTAAAATTAGTACAGTTATTTAAACAAGTCATATTAGAAAGGGCATTTCTGTGCACTTTCTATGGAGTTTTCAAGGTGTGTCTGATGATTTTGAATTCTGGCCCTCTAAGAGCTTTACTAAACAAACCTGAAAGCTGTACAGTGAAGGGCTCAGCAGTGCTTACAAAGCTTCATCTCCCAGGATACTTTGCTCCAGGAATTTGATGTCTTCTCCTTTTGATATGCGACCTTGAATATTTCTTTTATTAGGTGATTTTTTAGAATGAATCATGTCACATTTAATCCTCTATTTTTGTAACCCATTTGTGTGCTATTTAAGCTTGACTTGAGAAGCAGAATTATTGCACATGATGTCATTTTGTCACAACCCTCTGGGCACATTTTGCTGACAATGTTTACTCGCACACCTTAAGGGAGGTGCATCTCTCATTAAAAAATTACTTCTTTGAAGTTGGTAGTGGAGGAGAAACTAAAAGTTTTGAAACAAGAAACTTAAGTCTCATGCATTATGAATTATTATTACATAACAGGAATAATTATTAGACAACAGGAAAAGAGCTTTCATGAGTTTATTGGCGTCATTTGTTTATTGGGGGCTTCATATGTTATTTGAAAGAAATTGGGAAGCCTTTTGAGTTGGAATTTAGAAACTTCAATTATGACAAAGAAACTGCTAAGCAGGACAAATGACTAACTTGCTATTTGAAGTAAAACATCTTTTTTTTTACTGCAAAACTGTAGTTGGAGGCATTTACTGCAACTTTTGTTCTTTCTCAAGTGAAGATGTATTTGATGAATTTAGGTTTTCCAGATTTTTTTTTTTTTTTTCTCAATTACTCGGTGTCCTTCCACTGGTACTTTACCTTTATTTGGTGCATGGGGAATCCTCTTGGGAGCTGGCTGGAGGTGCTCTGTTAATTGGGTGGCAGAAGGACATTAAAGAAAAGTTTACCTGGGCTTCTTTCTGGCCTAGAGGTGCCATTGCCATGCCACAGCTTATGCTGCAGGAGTGCATTTGCTGCTGTGTTTGCCACATGCCTCATCTTCCACACACTCCTAGCAAACCACGGCTTTGGACTAAATCTAATGGACTAAATGCAAAATATGCATTCCGAATTACGGTTAATTGGCTTGCAAAAGTTAAGTTAGTAATAGATAGTTAAGATGCACTCCAATCACCCAGGCAATGTATTTGAATTGGGTACATGAAGAAAGAATTCTGGAAACAATAATTTGCTACATAACCTTCAGGAATGAAATCTTAGACCTTTCATTTCAAATTAGCACAAATACTTACCCATACTATGAAGACACTGCCACATGCAGATACTTAAAAAAAGCAAAATAAAACAAAACAAAACAAAAAAAAAAAAAAACCCAAACAAACAAAAAAAAAACCCAAAAAAATGAAACAGACCCAAAACCCATTCCAAAGATCCTTCACACCAAGCACAATGAAAGCACAAAAATTCTTTCATGCAATGAAAATGTTTTAAATCATGCAAATTAAAGAAATGCCAATACTCTAGATACAATGAAAGAAAGAGAGAGAGAGGTTAGAAGTGACAGTAATTCTCAGGACTTTAGATCTCATGAGAAAAGTTAAGATGTGATACTAGAAATTCATGTTCTGTTCAGCCATGGAAGGGTAGCAGCCCACACAGATCAGTGCAGATGTTCCATTTTTGCAGGCTCTTAAGGTTATAAATGTAACTTATTTGCAGGAGTTCATGTGTACCAATATACCTGTGCATAGAGAAACACGTCCTTCACCCACATAAATATTTTAGGTATAAAAATCTACTTAGGAATATAAATGATTTCAGAATTTTTTTTCAGTGAACTCTTGCCTTAATTCCCAGCCTTTCTGAATCTTATTTTGTTGTGTTTGTCAGCATATACACATATGTGAATGGATATAAAAAGGAATGGGAAAGATGTGCATATATGCACATGTACATACATAAAGAAAAGGGAAAAAGACATTTTAAAATTGCTAATTGTGATGATTCTGGTTTCAAGAGCAATTAAGAAAGGTAGAGTTTTTTTAGTGAACACCTCAGCTAACAGAAATTGCTGATTTGTGGGAAACTCTTTATCCATTACTCATATCACTTAAGGACTGGAAATCCTTGAAATTCTTGATGTGAACAGAGAAATCCTGCTCCCTTTTGTAAAGCTTTTCTGCAACTGAAGAGGAAAAAGCCAGCTGGCAAACACATGATTGGCTCTAATTCATGTTTGTAGAGTTAAGCACATGATTTCAAGACAGCAAAGGATCAGCTTCTTTAAGATTCTTAAAGCAGAGCTTTAAACAAAGAAGTATGAAGATACAGTTTCTCCACATGAAAATAAAGCAAATTATAATAATAATTATAACAACTCAAAAGCATATTAGCAGGTTTTCATGCATGTTGGCAAGAAACACTGTGTGCCAGACACTGCAAAAGTGCATGGGAATATAAAAATAAGGTTTAAAGAGAAAAATTTGTTAACATTATTGGTTATAACCAAATAATAATGTCATCTATACTGTATTTAGAAAAAGGTTAATTTCAGAAAATAAATGAAAAATGCCCCCTTCCCTCAAATACTAGAAGAGGCTCCATATTTGTCTGAAGAATTGCAAAACCTACACAGATGAAAGTAACATTAAAACAAACAACCCCCCAAAGAATTTACTTACCATAATTGAATTAGGTCGATAATTGTGAGGAAATTCTTCAGAGAAGTACTCTGTATTGTGGTCCAGCCTTTGATGCCCTCCATATTCTCCAGCATCAGAATCCAGAAGGATTTTATACTTAAAGGCAACTGTTAAGGAACTTGCCAATTACCTCTTAAACAGAAAAGAAATCAAAGCAAAAATCTAGAAGAACTAGTAATGGAAGCAATGCAGTAATGGAAGCATGATATATTCAACATAATATATTCAACATAAAGCAAAAAATCACAGCAAAGTCTAAGCAAAACGTGGGAAAATACAGAAGTCAGATGAAGTTTTGTCCTGAAAAATTTAATTTTAGCACAGTGACTCTCCTATTAAAGCAAGTACCTCCCAGTCTCTTATGCAATCTGCCACAAATGATAAGTTTATAGCATTACAGCAGATATGCACAGCAATTTAAGTGAACTAGACTAAAAACGTACCACTAAACAAAATAATGCATTTGAATTGCATTTAAGAAGTAACACAGTTGTGACCATGAAAATAAATCAGTATTTAGCAATATTTTACAGTCTGTCAGAATCTGATCAAGTGTCAATGAGAAAGGCTTGTACTTTTACAGACGAGAACCCCACTACTCCTCTGACAGTCTTCTCAAAAAGACCTGCAATTATTATAGCACAGAGGAACAAAAGAAATAATATATTGTAAGAGAAGGCTTTTTAAGAGACAAATATTCTGACTGCAGTTGTTAAAATGGGGTGAATTACTTAACAAAATGTAGCAATGAGTTGGAATACCTGCTGATACATAAAAGGATTCAAACGGATTTAGAGAAAAACATAAGATGAAATAAAGTTGAAACAATAAAGTCAGAAAAGATAAGGAAATAAATGGGGAAATAAAGAGCTAACTCATATTCAAGAGTTAATATCTTCTTATTTGGGACAACCACAAATAAAATATTTCAATTTTTTATCATTTCAGTACCTTTTATTTTCTTGATTGGACATAATTAAAGCATCTTTTCCCCTCCTGAAGTTACAACAGAAAACAATCTCCACTCCCCACTACCCAAAAAAGAGAGGGAAATAACAATTCTCTATAATCCACTATATGTTTCCCCTATTCTAAGAGGTGGAAGAATCTTAATTTTCTAGAGCTTGTATTTAATAGGATTAGGGGTGAGTGAAGCAACACTCTTTCAAAAAAGTCAGTGTTTCTTGCACTGTTCTTAAGTTTCTGTGTTTGCTCAAACTTCTTAAAACAGGCCTGCTCAAAACATGAAGGATTGTCATATAAATAGAATTATTTTCAAGTCTCTTATTGATTGAGATCTCTGGTGACAAGGAAGGCTGAAGCATGACATCACACAGAACTAACCCCAAATTTACTCTGAGGCGCTTCAGTCAAGAAGATTGCAATGAAGAAAAGTAAATGCACATAAGGAAAACAGAAAAGCTGTCAATCAGCTCCCAAATCACAAATGGTAAATCCCTTCCCCACAAGTGTTTGCAGCAAAATGAGAGAATGGTCCAAAACTGCCAAGTTAGTTGTCCATTTCCACAGGGCAGGCACCCAAAGATCACCACATTCTCCAGCAAAATTGGCATGTTTGTTACCTTTACTTATTAAAACAAACAAACAAACCAACCTTGTAAAATAATACTTTGCCATCTTTAGCCCTCAAAAGTTTTCATGGGCACACCACACACACCTCTCCCCTCCTTTATTTAACCAACACGATCAAATTACCATTCGCTTGTTGTCACGCACAACATGCAAAACCACAAACTACAAGATCCAGTCACTCTCTTCAGTGTCCTTTCAGCAGCAGCAACATCTGCTATTATTCCACTACATACTTTATTAACATGGCAGAAGAATGCCTCCATCAAGCATTTCACACCTTGCATCAGCGACCTGCACGATAAATTACATTTAATAAGTTATCAATGTTGTTGAAACCCTTGACATGTTTAATGATTCCCTGTAAAGTTATTTACAGCAAATGCCATTGTTATGGCTATGCTTTTTGAAAACAATTAATAAAATTCTGTCTGCATTGCCAGAGAGCACTGCTGAAGCTATCACCACATTTTCACACATATATAGAGTATTTTGTGTAAATACTGAATTTACCAGATCCTGAATTATGGGGTCACAAAATAATTTTGAAATCTTCAAAGATCCAGTATTTGTCTGGGAAAAAATAACTAGTTTGGTAAGCATGCGTATTTAACTTACACCTTAAAGACTCACAAAAATGTCAGTTTCCACATTTCAGAATTTTACAAGCATCTAGTTTTCTGAAGATTACTTTCACAAAAACATTAAACAACAGATGTGTATTTTAATTCAATACATTACAGAAGTATTTTTTTATGCAGTGAATCTGTTTTGCTTCTGTGAGAGTGTTGGAAATATTAGCCAGTATTCTCACTGGAAAAAAAAAAAAAAAAAAGTAGCCTGATTTCTGCTCTCATATTAAATTTCCCACCCACTACAAGGGAGGAGAGCAGCAAAAGCAATGAAGCCTTGTACAGACAGAGCTGAAAATGGAAAAATTGACACATTATCTACTGCATTAATTACTGAATTATTATGCTTTTAAAATATATATTTTAACATATTTTTAAAATATAATTTTCTGCATGTTTAGTGACACATTTAGAAAGTAAAAGCAAATAATAAAATAGGATAGTTTGTATTTTGTTCCAACGCTTCCTGCTGATAAAAGAAACCAAGCTGTGCTTGTGGGGGTGATAGAGTCTTAAGTGGTTAGGCCATTTTTCTTTTAATAATTTTTGAATTCCACTGAAAAAACTAGATGAAGGCTACCACTTTTGCTTCTCTCTACACACTGCCAATTTTGAAGACTAAGGATTCAACCTAGAAGTGACGAAAAAAGCAAATGGAGAGTATTTGGCTAAATTTTGTAATGAAGTTAAATACCCTGGCCTGACAAAATTCAGCTCAGGATGTTTCAATGACAGTTGAAGCCATTTAAACACTCAACACATGCACAAGTACTGACAGGGAGGGGGGTACTGTCCCCTTTTAGCTTCCGCCAAATAAGATTTCTGTCTAAACCACATGCAAATTTACAGATATTGCAATTCATGGTGGTTGGTGATTATAAACATAAAATGCAGATTTGCTTTTGAGTCAAGAAAATAAACCTTGCTGAAAAAATGGGGGGGAGGATATACACTACACATAGAGCTTAATTTTAATGAGACTTCCAACACAGATTAAAGATTATGTAACAAAATCAAGTGTGGAAACTCAAGAAAGGAAAAGGAGTAATTGCTGAAATTTTTAAGCCCCTTTCCTGTTCTTTCTCCATCCTTTTAGCCATTTTCCTTTTGAATAGAGGAAAGAAGGTTTCCATATTGAATTTTCACTGCAGGCTGGCCTTGGAATCAAGCACTATCCCACAGGAAGGCCTAGGCAGTATTAAAAACATAAAATTAGAAGCTTATGAATGGTTTCTCCATTAACATTCAAAGTTTTATCTTCAACCAGAAAACTAGAGACAGATGACCTAGATGTTGATCGTTCATCTACCTCAAAACTAAAGCAAATTAGGCAGAAATAATTTGTTGGTTCAAGCTGCCTTTCTCATGAAAAGGCTTCTGAAAGAGCAAAATTTATGAAGTAAAATTCCAGCATAAGCACAGAAATGTTTTTCTTTTTCCTTCACATAATGACTCAGAAACTGGGCAACAAGATACGCCACTCTGATACTTACACAGACTCACAGTGCTGCAAACCTCCTCTTCTCCTGCGCAGATCAAAGAGGCATTCCCACATTAGTATGCTGTATTTCTTATCCACACCTATTAACCTTAAGTACCAACTACCTTGATGGAATTTAGCGTTTGATTGATCCTAAATTAAGTCTTGTGTCTCAATGTGCCAGAATTCTGCCAGGCAGGGACAGTTACACAACCACACTTCAAAGCGGCGCCTTTGCCTTCAGCAATCGCACGCCAGTGACTCAATTAAATGACCTTACTTGCTCATTAGAAGCTCTAGGTGCACGTTGTAAATGTCAGAGAGCCTGAATTAATGTGGGGATTTTCATAAAAAGTATATTTTTGCAGCATTTTGATGACAATATTTGTGATTCCTCAGGTTAAATCTAGCTATTTGCTTATGGATAACTCTGGCTTCAAACCAGAGAGTATGCTGAGCTAAAAGAGAGCCACAAGGACTCAAGTCTAACTCCTGGCCCAGCACAGGACAGCCCCAAGAATCATATGTGCCTGAAAGTGCTGTCCAAATGCTCCTGATCTCTGTCATGCATGGTGCTATGAACAGTGCCTTGGGGAGCCTGTTTCAGTGCCCAGCCATCCTCTGGCTAAAGAACCTTTACCTAATATCCAACCTAAGCCTGACACAGCTTTATACCATCCCCTCAGGTCCTGTCACTGGTCACCAGAGAGAAGATAAGTATCTGAATGTCCTTATGAACCCTAAATTCATGCCACTCTGGTATTCATTCACTCTAGGATTACAATATTTTGATACGTGCTAGGCAAAAATAGCAATATGTAAAACAAAGAAAGCACTCTTTCCCATGACACTTTTTTCTCTGCTTGAGCAGTATATGACAACACAAAATGTCAAAATACAGAGATAACCTGGCAGCATTTGATACTGCTCAATCCACGGACTGCCAAGCTCACATATAAAATTAAGGTCTCATTCCTTGAATACCTCATACCAACGTACAGCACCTTTCTTAGCAGAACAAATTCTAGAACAGAGCAACCCAATGTCAAGTAAAATAAGTTAAGAGAGAAGACTGAAGTATAAGGAGGAAGAAAAAGAGACCACAAACTGACTACTACTTTTCATATAGACATTGACTAGCTGAATGTCCATAGAAGGACTTTCAAAACCATGTGGGACCAGCAGAACTGTAATGTCTACTGACTACAGCTTCTCCTATAAAAGTAGAATTAGGGTTGTTATGCCAACACCCTACGAATACAGAACAGTTGAAAAAAGAATGGCATTTTCAGTGAATTCAGAATGGAGGATTGCCTACAAGAATGCCAGCTAGGCAGGAAACTCTGTACCTTTCAACACACCTGGTAATATATCTGAGAAGCTGTGTATAAAAACACTTTGGATATATAAATCACTACAATATATGGATACAGCAAAGCCATCTACTTAATAAAGGCAAATTTAATGACAAGATGCACTCGTTCATCTACTACAATCCACAGAACAAACTTAAACCTAAGTATTGAAAGGATCACCCCATTTCCTACAATTCCCAATATAATTCAGAAAAATGTTCAATTGAAAACCATTTAATCATTATATTATAGTAATTTGTCTCTTCCAGCCTATAACAGCAAAGGGTGTCAAATTAAAAATCCACTAATTTATTAAAAGAAACAAACAGACTAACAACAAACTTTTGCTTTTAGGTACTTCCTCTTCACTTCTAAATTTCAAAGGGATCATAAATAATTCCTTTTCAAGTGGAGAAGTTGCTCTTAGGATTTAATATCACATTACCATATGTCCTAATAATACAACATCCTTGACTGAAGTCTTTGGTTAAAAGGTTCCATTAAAAAAACTATAAGTAATATTCAAGGTTTTAATTGCAGGAGAAGAGTTCGGAAGAAATCTTAGCCAACATTAAAACACCCCAAACTATTTAAAGAAAATAGATAAGGAAATTCCTCTAGATATGTAATAGCTCCTCTACTCTTCTCTGGTGAGCTCCCCCTCCCACAGAGTACTGTGTGCATCTCTGGGATCCTCATGATAGGAAATTCCATGATTGAACTAAAGCAACTGAAGTTGGAAGGGAATTATCCTGAATGGCTGATAAATAAAGAGCAGGCTACAACTGGAACTGCAGTGCTTTAAACTGACACGACATCACTAGGCTGTGTCTGGCAAAGTGCTTGAGAGAAACTGAATTTGGGCAACTAAAATTCCTCCAGAAAATAAGCATTAATTTTTGGGCTTGTTAAGAATTTGGACACAAATGCAAAACCAGTTAATGATCAAAATAATAATTTACTGCTCAGTTGATGTAAGAGCTCATTCTCAGCCCACCCAGTTTTAAAGTAGAAATGTACAAATATAAAATTCCTGATGAAGGTTTGCTCTAATGCAGTTTTCTGTGTGACTCCATGCAGTGGAGTGGTGGCTTTCTGTCATGTATTTAAGAAGTGGGAGTTACTTGCTTTTTCATTCCTCAACAGAATTCCAAAAAATGGCTTCACAAGTCTTTAAATTGCCTTGTTTTTTTTTTTTTTTAAACTTTTGCATTCTACAAAATTATCTCTTATGAAAAAGACAAATTTATAGATTTTTTTTTCTATACACAAAGACTTAAAGCAATCCTATATTGGTAACAAATAAGCAATTTCTTACCTTTCAACTACAGGTTGAATTCATATTAGGAAAAAAAGACATAAAATCAACTTTCAATTTCTAAAACTGTTCCTCACAAACAGAACAGTAAAGAAAAGGATATTTTCCTGGAGTTTCAATACCCACTCTGTAGTCCACATAACTTTGATATGGATGGAAGTTGAAAATAAAAATAAGACCTGCTCTCTCAAAAGCTATGACCTTATTGGATTCATGCTTTTCACTCACATAGGCCTGGTGGGAAAAGAAAAAAACAAAACTTTAAAAATATTAAACTTCTAATAGAATTTTAAAAACCAAGGAACACCCCATTGCTTCTGTAGCTCATTTCAAGTAATACAGGTAAATATTCAAGCAACAAAGATAAAGGCATTAACAGCCAAACTTAAATAGTTTATCTGTGAAATGTCATAAAAAGTTTTTGATTACTAAGCTGTAGCTTACTTTTTACAAGGCAGCATAAAATTACAGAGGTAGAAGCCTGTTCAGCACAAAGCACTTGAAAAATTCTTGCTCAAAGTTTGGTAACATGGTCTTTTCATCACACTTTCCTTTAGTAAAAAATGGACTCCTTTTGTCAAATGAAATCTTTAGCCCATTTGTTATGGGGATCTGCATCACATATTATTATTAATTCAGAAAATGACAGAAAATGAAGCAGACAATAATTGTTTTTTGTTTTTTAGAAATCTGTGTAAGGAATAGCCTTGATAAGCCACAACAAATGGTAGCGCATACGAACTTTGTTTTATTTGCTAAAGTCATTGATAAATAACTAGACATCAATTTAAAAAAAAAGATTTGAAGCGAATTATTCTTTAAAGTGGACGAGCATGAAATAATTACATATTAAGAAATCATAACACTTGATCTTCTTTCATAAAAATTACAGTGTGATACTAGTGTGAAAAATGTATATACAGAAGCAGCAGGTTGATGACTAAGAGACTCTACCTTACACTAGAGTGTGCTGAAAGCTTTTCCTCAGAAATGGAGTAATTATTTTTATAAAGTGTAATGTCAGAACGACTTATACTTTTTCAAAGCTATGCTTGGATTGGATTACAGGCAATTTTATGGTCTGCTTTATCCAATCCACAGTTACTAAATAAAAATAAGGGAAATAATAGGAAAAGACCTTGTTATGAAGCTAAAAGAAGAATGTTTCAGGTTTCTATTATCTGTGGAAGACATTACAGCGCCATGTTTTGACAACTTGAAATATATGGTGAGGCATTACACAGTTATAATAAAGTACTGTTTGAAATTTCAGCATGCAAATTTGGAAATGTTGTTACTCTACACATGCACCCAACTGGTGACTAAAACTTATCATTTTGTATGTACAGCTTACCTGAGGAGATGCAAGCCAGCCAAATCTTTCCTCCAATTTATTCATATCTCTGTCAAAGGCATTTAGGAATTTATAGCGAAGAAGATCATCCTCAGTAAGATTAAACTGTCTTCTAGCATAGTGGTAGCTCTCATTATTCCCTATTCTGGGGAAGTCAAGCCATTCTGGATGCCCAAATTCATTACCTGCATTTAAAAATATTAAGGATCTGTGAAATCACATGCTAAGAATACACTAAGCCTGCAAAAACAAAATATATTAATATGTATTTCCTTTCTACAAGTTTTAAATTTCACAGAATCCACTTCTATATATAAACCAGACATTTTATTATTATGTCTCTCATTATTAATATGTCTCTCAGAACTTCCATTTGTGTTAGCAGGGTGGATTGGCCATTAAAACTACAAGAGCAAAGTACCCATGGACTCCAGGGGAAGTATAAAGTGATGAATTATGAACTCCATGTTATCATGCCATGCTTAAAAATTTCCCCAAAATTGTTCTCTGTGTCTACATGCCATTATATCTCAATTTTCTACAGCAGTAGCTTCACAAGTCTGCCAGTCTCACCCAGATTACACAGGCCAAAAAACTACTGAGCAGACTTGAAGACAAAGTATAGGTTTATTTAAATTTGGATCACATTTAAAAAGAAGGAAAAAGGCCAACAATTAGCCAAGAAAAAGTTTAGCTTCTCTTATGTAGAATCTCCAAAGAAAATCTCAGCTGTCAAAGCTAAATATTCAAAGTAAGACCTTATCTGGGACTCAATATTTTGAGTGACTTTAATGCATCCAAAGTTTTCTTGGTGTATATATTGTCAGTATTACAGCTTGAGACAACTCCAAATGCACTTAATAATTCTAGCTCATGCTATAACCTGTTGTCCTGCAGACTCTGTCATTTTGGACTATTCATTTGACACAGGATTAAAGGGTATCAAGATAAACGCTCTATTCAAAGCCCACGACATTTGATTTACAACAAACATTTATGACTACACAACACCCACTCACCATAAAACAGAGACAAAAACATGTACCTGGAAATAAGTGTGAGAAGAAATATGATGACATTTGAGAGGTTTTCTACTAAAACAAACAAACGAAAAAGAATCGTAAAAGGATCTTCACGTTTCCGCAAATTGTTCCTCGAGTTTTGTCAATGATCTGGAGCTTTGTGGGCTGGCAAAGGGCAGGGATGCCAAGGGGAGGCAAGAGATTCCTGGCTGGATACCCTGCATGTGCATCTACCACCCATCTGCTGTCCCACCCAGCCTGCACTGCCTAGAAGGCCTGGAGGATACAGGCAGCAGGGATAACTATGAACTTTGATTTGTGAAATGATTTCTATAATTCCATGCTTCATGGGAACAAAGAAATGAACAGAGGACAAAAGAGAAAAGCCTCATATATATTTAGGAGAATCCTTCAGAGCGGTATCCGCTTTGTAAACGAACTGACAAGTTGCAAATTAAATTTCCTATTCAAAAGCTAAACCACTACATTTCATATTCAGCTCAAAACTGGAGACAAATATAAAAGAATCAGAATCACAGCAGGACTTTCAAAATGACCTTGGAATAATGCTGGACCAAGCTCTTAAACTGTGCTAACAATATAGTTTGGGAAATGAGGAAAGATATTGCTACAAAACAGACACTGTATCTAACCAAATTCAATATTCTCTGAAGAGCTAGGCAAGGTATTACCTTCCTTCGTGATCTGCACACTATTGAAAAGATGAACTGCATGAGATAGCTTAGCTAAAGACAGCAAAAACATCAGAAAGTCAGAGATGACACGTACCTTGAATTGATAGGAAAGGAAATCATACCTATTTGCTCAAGAAAGAAACAAAAATGGGGGAAATAAGAAATAGAAGATAGCACATAAATCAGACTGATCTAGCCCACCATTTCCATAGATTATTCCACTGTAAGTAGAGCAGTCTTCCTTCAGGTTTATAATGTGTAATGACTCCCTCACCTCCACTTGCTCTGCCTATTTCCCCACCACAGTAACTAGTGTGGCTCCAATGCTGTTTTGTTGCCTGGGCTTTTTAAATGGAACAATATAAGTGCAGCAAAATGCTGAGAGCAGTCTTAATTTCCTAACTGTTACTAATGACTACCAAGATAAAAGGGAATTCAGCACAGCGCAGCAATTTGACAAAACACCAAGATATTTTCTGTTGCCAAAAGCACAAGCCAAGGTCTAAACTCTGCAGTACTTTGACAGTCTTCGGCTATGAGCATCTTTGGGGAAATATGATCCTGACCCTATTGTACTAGTTGCTTGACTGTAAAAGGGTCACTTGATTTTTCTTTATTGGAAGAAAAATAGTTCATAAATTGTAGCAGAATGAATCCAAGAAGTTTTGGTTGTTTTAAAACTGTGGTATAGGGAAAAGAAAGTAACACTTAGGATGCATCTGCATCTTGCAATGCCTTAAGGCCATGCTTCCTATAAAAAGCCCCACATCTAAATGCTACTTTTTTAAACTGCTATTTTTTTTCTAGTTTAACTTCATAACAAATGGCAGGAGGGACTAAGAGAGAAAAGGCACAGCTAAGTGACACTGATTTCTACAGATAACGATTGATTTGCTAAATGTGAAGAATGATCTGCCTCCTTCCCCATATTACACTCCTCATCTCTGACAAAATCAGCAACATTCACTTCTATGCTTAGAGGCTTACACAGTTACCAAGAAGTACAACTAGGATTTCTTTTCCTCTAATTAATTTGCTGTTTGATATAAAGGTCTAAACTACAGATTGGTAAGAACCCAGCTGCCACAAATGATGCAAATCAAGACAATGGAGCTAATGTGGGGGAGGAAGAGAACAAAGCTGAAATTAACAGAAGTTTTGATTAGAGAAACAAAACAAAGACAAATCCTTGAAGTGCAATGCATGCTAATTTTATCTAGGAATTAATTGAAGTTTGCTATTACCTGCATATTGTGCACACTGGACAACTTTATTATGTACAGGATTTCAAGACCATGGTTCCAACAAATAAATTAACTTTCTACGACCATAATGAAAATTTATGTCACCCTTGTTTATGAGGCTAGAAATGCATTTACACCACAAAGACTGCTGTGGATTTTTTTTAAAGTTGAGCCACACAGGTCATTAAAGTTTTCTTGATTTCTATTCTTTAGACCTCTTTAGTAGCAATTCTCTCTCAAAGAATAAGCCTAAGCAGAACTGAAGGGATATTTAGAAGATGGAGCAGGCAGTTTCAATAGATGTTATTAGGAGTTATTTGCATTTTGCATTAAGTACGACACTAAATACTTTAAAAGCAGTTAAAACAAGTAGTTTATTCTATACAAAAAAGGCAAGAAGTTTAATTAGATGCATAAGGCTAAACAATGTTTTAAAGTATCCAAAACACTACAAAAAGATCAGATTTAAAGCTGATGAGCTGGAGACTGGACGCATTGGGACAAAAATTCCAACAGTTCCAACTTAAAGCACATTTATCAAAGTATGTGGAGTTACACCAATTTACAGAAGCCAGATAATAAAGTTGTAACTGCTTTGAATTTAACTTCACTACCTTTGTGAATAATGATGACAGTGCAAAAAATCTGCAGGCTATAACTAGAATCAATGTAAATCAGATCAAGATAGCATATGGTATTTATCATTATTTCAAACAATAAACACTTCGAACAATGAATCTTCATTCTCCCCATAAATAAGGAGTTGTAAAGCTCTTGGGTGTTAGTTAACTAATTCTGATACTGCATTTACTCATATTTGTACCAAAACTTCTTGTTAACATTCATTACTAACAAACCAAACAATAAACACTACACTGCCTCTGAATGATGAGAGAATGAGCCTCACTGAAAGCATTCCTAAAGTCTTGAAATCCATACAAAAATAAACAAAAGTGAAACTGCAAATGGACACCTGAAACACCTGGGTTAGATGAAGAAGAAGACCTTATTTTTTTTTTTAATCCTCTAGCATTGGTATTCAACTACATATTGGGCCAGAAAAGACTAACAAAATCAATTCAGACAAACAATTACATTTTAACTTCTGCATAAAACACAGGCTAGAGAAAATATCTAGCATGAGGTAACAGTACAGAGGACAGTTGGTAAAGACGTTTTGTGAAAAAATGCACATTTCTCCAATTTTCTGAAAATACCAGATATTGTGTCCTCCCAAGTTATGAAAGTTCTTAAAGTGTGCAATGACCCTTGATAAGTTCAGTCTCAATGCTGTGGCTGACAGTGTTAAGACTCCTGTGATGCAGAAAACCTATCAATGGTATTTCTAAGTTCATATAAGTTATGCTTTGATTCAGATAAGGAAATGGAGCTACTTGTTTTCTGAATGTTGTGTAAGTGATTTGTGAATTTGGAAGGTACAGTCTGTGGTTTGTTTGCAGGACTCAGCACTGTTTCAAAGCAACCTGTTACTCTAATGTCTCCTTCTAAGAGCTTGCATATACACAGATATATATATATATATATATATATAAAAACATACTGTTAAAAAAGCAATCAATTGGTGTATTTGTTCCCATGCACAATTCTATGCAACAGCTGAAATTTTAGGTGGAACTAACACCTAACTGAAGCCATACTTTAGATATACAAGGATATTTGCTTAAGAATTAGTTGTCCTTGGACAAAACAAAAAGAATATTCTGGAACCATAATGGAGAGTAAAATTCAATATCTTACTCTCAAAAGTTTATAGAAAGAAAGGAGTATAAGTTTTGATATCAACTTATAGAATTATCATGCAGAAAATCTTGAAGGTCAGCAGAGAATTTTACCACACTGAAGAAATAGCAAAATGATTTTGAAATTAGCCACACATCATATTAGATACGAAACTTTTTACATTGAAATCATTTCAGGTTCTCAATTCAGCAATTAAACATCATAGCAACATGTATTAAAGAAGGTTTTGACCAGAACTGTGTCTTCCAATTAAATACTGTTAAGAAAATACAGATTGGGAACATACAGATGTATTTTCCAATTTTTCAATTATTATGGGTTCTGACAGCACCACTCTAGCATAATGTGTGTTGTGCTTGGTCAGTAAACCCAAACCCATCATTAAGGAGAAAGGCAAATACTGTGATCCAGAATTGCATATTAACAATGTCTCACATTAGAAAACAATCTTCCAAAATGAGAAGAGCTGCAAGAGCTGCTGTTTTAAAGTCAGGTTTCTCTTACAGAATGTCCTCAAATAATTTGTTTAAAGAAACAGACTCACTTTATTGAGCTGATAAAAGACCATAGCCCTGGCAAAATCCAGCCTTCCTACTGTTCAGTAGTGCAGTTTTTTTTCTACAATTACATCAATTTCACTACTTAGCAGGAAGGCATTCAAATTTTTATTGAGCTTCTACCTCACAGCAAAAGAATGTATGATGCTAAATAATCATGCATTGAGAAATCGAGGTCATATTAGGTTAAGGTTCTGGGGTTTTTTGTTTGCAGTTTGGTTTTGTGGTAGATTTTCAGTGCTGGTTTGAGTTTCTGTACACAACAGATGAAAATAAATGCCAAGGACTGACACTGGGAAAGATTAGCCAACTACTCCTTTGGCCTCAGGGCTACTGCTGACGGATGAATGAAATACGAGCCATCTCTAAAACTCAAACATACTGCAGAAAATATAAATGCAAAATCCACATTTTGAGAGTCACTTCATTAATAGTTTAAAACAGTCCTGAGAGAAGACATATCAGCTAAATAATCTTTTCTATAGTTATTAAAGTAAATGTTATAAGGAGATTCATGAAGAGAATTGATAGAAAGTAGAGAAAGAACTGAGTGTGGGCAACAAGTAAAACCAATCTTCTTATCTTGCTACTTTCAAATGCTCATACTAAACCTGTTTGTGAAATCAATACACAGCATGAGCTGTAAGAGCAACCCTGCATAAGATATTTTCTTGGGAAAGAGTGATGATAGCTACACCTAGCAGCCAATACAAATGATGGTTTGGTGTTTTGTAGCTCTGTTCAAAGACGTACCAAAACCACCAACCTCCATATGGAACACAACACAGCATTATGCACTGCTTTTTGGCATTTCCATTCACACCAACATAGCATGATTGCTATGGGTTTTAGAAGGAATTTTTAGCTAATGACTCAAGGTAAAATATGGGGATGCTCAAATAAACATCTAACAGGAGTTCAGACAAATTAAAGCAGAATGGTTAGAGAAGAATTACATTACCTGAAGTAAAAAATAACTGACTATTTAAGCTAGTGAATTATAAGTCTGGCAAAAAACACCTTGTGAAAGTGTGAATAGTTTGAGCAACCTGAGGAAAAAAGAGGAAGCCTCAAAAGTTACAATTTCTCATTGGGCCTATGCCAAATTAAACAGTACATTGACATTATGATTCATTTCCTTTTGCTTACTAGTAACTTAACAGATTAATCAAGTACCATAACTGGTTTAAACTATATTAAGTGAAAATAATTTCCTGATCCTTCTTCTCACAATAATTTGACTCTTTATCTGGGGAAAAAAAATAGCTTTAAAATACACTGATATTCCAAAGAACAAAACTGCTGCTTTGCTGTGTGTTTCAAAAGCAGTAATCTCAGTGGACGGTAAATATTTATGCTGGCATAAACATAATTTATGCGTATATCAGAAGAACACCCCACATCAACTTATTGACTTTTTGCATTCATTATTTTAGGAGTCATTTGCTCCCTCACCCCCCTTCAGCTTATTCCTTGTCAGCTTCACAGTTTGGGGCTTTTTTGTTTGATCATTTTTGTTTTGTGGGGATTTATTTTTTTTAATATACTTTTACATAAAAAAAATCAAAGATGATAAGTAGTTTATGTAAGACTCTAACCAGACACTTGAAAGCCATTTTTACTAAGTAATGTTTATTTGTTTTAGCATATTTAAAAATCCTGGCATAATATTCTTATGGCAACACCATAATCTGTTGCAAGATCTCTGGTCATTAGAGTCAATCATAAGGAGGATGTCTAAGGCAAGATTTTTTGTATTGTTGGTGGGGTTTTTGTTTGTTTGCTGCTTTGGCATTTTTCTTTGTGGAAATGGGTACTGAAATTTTCAATTTCAATTTTTTTAAAAATTTTTTTTTTGTTTTTTTTTGTTGTTGTTTTGTTTTGTTTTTTCAGAAAGAACAGTTAGAGATCAGGAATTAGGGTCTCTGGTACTTTGCCATGCTACAAAAGAGGCTGGTTTTAGGAAGGGTCTCATTTGCCTGATAATCAACTAAACAACTTATGACTATTACTCTGTATATTAAAGTCAACTGTTCTTGAACAGAAAATGCATGGTTTAAATTGAAATGCCTTGTCTGTAAATGAGATCCATTAATGAAGGTGCACAGAGGGGTGTATTAATGACAGAAACCTCTGATAATGCAATTCTGACCTGTTCAAGGCAGCAATTATCCTGGTCTTCTCTCTCCCTCTTACTGGACTAGGGACCAAATCTCATACAGTTTTCAAAGAGATATTCTGAAGTTTTTGCAATATACAGTGCATCTATTAGACTGCACCTGAAGAATGTTAAAAATGAGAATTCATTTAGAATCACTGCTGCTGCCACAGAAATACTTAGTCTTAGAATGCTCCCTGCATCAGATTTTTAAATGTAGTATGAATTTGCAATTGCTTCATGTAGACATTATGCATATCTTATATGAAAGGAAATGACACAAAATTTGGTTTTTAAGCATCTTAAACCTGGTCCTTGAGTCATCTTTAGTCGCATCTCAGAGTATAAGAACAAAAAAATGAAAATTAAAATATCATTGCAATATAATGCTCGTATATTATTCAAACTCTTTTACATCTGTTTACAACACCAGAAGAGGATAAAGAAAGGCTGTAATTAAGAAACAGCCTCTGAAGAGCATCACCTTCTAATACTAATCTATGATTAGCTATACCAGAAGAACTGCTGGTCTTCCAGTATGAGTGGGCATGTGGAGACTGCAACTACAGTGCAGGCTGAGGCAGACATTTTCAAGTGGCCAAATGGGCTGGATTCACAATATAAAGTCAGTCTTGACTCACTGTACATTAACCAGTGTCAGCAAAGCTGAGAAGCAGAAGAAGGGGGGGGGGAGGGGGGGAAGGGAAAATAAAGCAAAACAGATGTAACAGACAATAGTTTTGAAAGCTGAAGCAAAACCATCACTCAGATAAAAAAGTGACTTTAAGGAATTAGTACTGATGGCACCTTTGCTGCAAGCAGCAGGTGAATTATAAAATACCCACCAAAATCTATAGGGACTGAGCACAGTTATCCAGGAAGACATTTATTTTATTTTGTTTTGTTGTTTCTTTTTGTTGTTTTTTTTTTGTTATGTAAGGAGACAGGAACAAATAAATCTCACAGTATTAAGGGAACAGTAGTTTGTTGAAATTTAAAATATAATACAGAACGAAGCTAGACTGTAACTGAATGTTACCACAGCCTTCCAAAACAGCAGTCGTGGCCAAAAAAGCCCTTTCTGCACGTTTAGTTTCTCCTTCACATTCTCATTCCCTTGTACTTCTGAAGAGGACATGCCTTAAAAATCAGCTTTAAGAGACATCAGAAGTGCCACAATATTCAGGTAATCATTCTCACCACAGCTAGAAAGACTAGAGAAAAGATTATGGACATTTGCTCCCTAATAACAGGTCATTTGACAAAGAGATTTTAAGAGTACTCAGAGTATCATCAGGCAGAGCTTTTGCCAATTTTTTTTATTTGGTCTTCCAATTTTCAGGGTTTAGTACAGAAAAAAATTCAAATCACTGGGAAATCCAAGAGCCAGGACTAACACACTCCATTTCTTGATGATGGGCACATTACATAGGTAACTCCAGACACATATGAACAGTACATTAAAAACTCTAGTATGGGGCATATCACTGGAAAGTGATCCAGTGCTTTTCCCGACTGTCCCTATGATGCAGGTGGGAGGAAAAAAAAAATTGGATGGTGTGTTCTGGTGGCAGCTGAGGAAGGGATGACCCTGAGCAAATGTCTTCATAGATAAGAGCGCTGACCCTTGTCTACAGTAATTCCCATGAGAAAGGAAGGTATCATGAAGTCATATTGGTTCTCTGTCTTCACACAGGGGTTTTTTTTCATATAACTTTGTTCAAAAAGGTTAAGAAACAAATAATTAGTTGTAAAAGAATGGTCTAGAACTGCGAACCTTTCAGATTTAACTAAGAAAAAGAGGTTCACCATGACGCATCCCCTCTGTTCATTCCATTAGGTCATGCCTCTCTATTTGCAGAAGACAGCTTACCCTTCTGGTTTTTAAATTCAGTGATTTTCTATACACACAGAGGCAAGCATGACAGTATCCATCTTGTGGTCAAAACATACTCAAATTGGCGCCAAGACCCGAATCAACTGAAGGCATAAAAAAGCTGTGAGCCTTTCAAGACATAACTAGCTAATAATTTGAGATTTTTCTTGTGAGACCAAGTTAATGGACAGAAAACAAATTTACACTGATAAACGAGAATCAGAGCAGAATTTGTTCCCAGATTACATTATGGCTGCTTAAATCACAGTAACATTTTAATTTGTTTTCAGTTTTTAAATAAATACCCCTGAACTAATGTACAAAGTAATAAAAGCAATCTCGTTTAGGTAGCCACCTCAAATTTTTTTCCTTGAGCAATTTTTTACTAAAAACATATGTTCATATGAACTGCTCCTTTCCCTACCCCAAAGATTCACATAACTGCTGGAATTAATTCTGCATGCATTCATACATTTTTTAAAAATATGATTGCAAAAAACAGTGTTTGCAATTCACTGAAATATGAATGCATTTAAAGTACTACACTTCATGCTGTCACTGCACTGCACACAATGAAGAGATACAGCTTTTTTAGAGGTCAAGATAAAAATATACTGCACAGAATGCTTTTTGTGCCTGTAAGACAAAACTTCTTTGTCAAGGAAAAAAAGTAAACTTTGATCTCAGGAAAAAAACAAAAAACAACAACAAACTCCAAATCTCCTTCCACGTTTGAAAAGTGTTGTTACAACTGTTTAAGGAAAGGCAAATATGTACAAACACTAAGATGATTTCTCCTCTCCCCCTCCAGCAATGCTGTATGGAAATTCAAAATGACAAAAGCAAAACACAAAACACAGACAAGAAACCATTAGAGATTACTTGCACAAACACATTTTGAATTGGACATATGAAATTTCTCAATAATGATTTTTCATTCCTTTGTGGGCTTTTTCTTAAAAAAAAAAAAAACTTGCTCACATGGATCATTTATAAAAAATGGGAGAAGAATCCTCTGAAACAAGTAAAATTACACCTTTAGCTGCAAAAAAAAAATTGCCAATGTCATTACTCATTTTGTTTTGTTACATTTCATTCCTTTACACAGCCACATTATGGTTGTAGCTTATTTCAATACTTGTTTTCTTATTTAAATTTTAATGGGAACATTTTGTTGTCAGAAAACAACATATCCTTCAAAAACCTGATACATCATGGTAACAGCAGGAGGGAAGAAAAGAGACAGGGCCCTAACAGGAGCCTGGTAAAAACTTCTCATGCCCCTGAGCCCAGCCTCACAGTGTCTCAGACATGGATCATACCATCCCTTTATGAACTAGGAAATGAAAAAAAAAAAACACAAATCAAAAACTTACTGAGAGAATATGACGTATACACTGCACCTTTATTAAGAAAAAAAAAATAATTTCTACAAGCCTCTTCCTGCATTTCAGTTTCCAGAGGCAAGCAATGGATTTAGTTCTATGTTCTTATGTGCAGGTACAAACCGAGAAATAGCCTTCCATGTAGGAAGTCTTTCCTGCTTACAAATATAAAGGCAACTAGCAAATACAAAAAGGGACTTTGACAATTTCTCTGAAAACTGCAATTATGTCTAGGCTGAACTCCACAAAATGAAAACTATTTTACATGAAGATACTCCCTGCTTCATGTTTAATTAGGACACACCTTTCCAACACATAACTAGGAAAGCAGGATATTAATAAATAGCTTACTATATTCCTAAGACTAGTCACAGACAGAACTGTAACAAGCCTAGTGGAATACTGATCTTTTCTTTCTGTTTCCTATTTGTTCCTCTCTCCAAACAGAACAATAAATTCCACATCCTGAGGAAATTTGCACAAACAAGTCAAGTTTTCTTTACATCTATTGAAATTAATATGTCAGTACGCTGGCATGCTTATCAGTCTGTAGGCTTTGAATAGTCATAGACTCATTAGGGTTGTCTACAAAGTCCACCACTAAACCACATCCCCAGGAGCCACATCTGATAAATACCTCCAGGGATGGTGACTCCACCACTTCCCTGGGCAGCCTGTTCCAGTGTCTGACTACCCTTTCAGTAAAGAAATTTCTAAATATTCAATCCAAATTTTCACTGGCATAACTTAACAGCATTTCTTTTTTTCCTATCACTCATTACCTGGCAGAAAAGACCAACCCCCACCTGGCTACGACCTCCTCTTAGGTGGTTATAGAGAATGATAAAGGTCACTTCTGAGCCTCCTTTTCTCCAGGCTAAACAAAATGTATTGAAAAATACAGAGTTTTAAAGAGCTAACTATTCACATATTCAAGAAGAAATAGAAGAAATACATTAAAGGTGTTAAGTACAGCTAAATAGTACACAAGGAGGAAAAAAACATAGCAACACAAGTGAAGACTTATGGAAAGTGGAATATACATTCACATATTATTTTGGTATCTATAAATAACTAGCACTTGGACTATGTTAGCTTAGATGAAAAAGAAAGGGGGGTTATGGAAGTCCACCGAATTTCAGATTTCTGCACTTCTCCCTTCAAGCAATATTTTGCACAATTCATGACTTGCTAAAATGGTGGCAGCCACTAGGAGCTTCAATAAATAACCAATCATGAAAATATACAAACAAGAAAGCTCAGCTTGAACCAAGTTTTCTGTTTTTTAGTAGCTCAAGATAAATTGTAGGAAAGCGTGCTGCCAATTCAGCAGTGTATGTTAACACTGATTTTTTCCATCAGATATCCTTTTTTTTCTCCATTAATATTTTGAAATAAGACCATACATTTCTCCATTATGAAGATAAAGGTTGTGATCTTAAGCTGCAGAAAGAATTGACCTATAATACAACCGCTCAGATGATCCAGGCTTTCCTGCAGTATTTTGTATTAACAGTTAGCTGGATTAAAAAGAAAATACGAGAGGCTTAAGGGAGCTGTTTCATAGTCTACAGATTGACTCTTAAATCAAGAGTGAGTGTATTACTGGACTGCTTTTAAATAATCTCTCTAAAAACACCACTTGAGAGGATATTCTATGAAAATACCTTGCTTGCAGGACTTGCTCTGAATTTCACAAAAAGAGCAGAATACTTATCCCAACTGAGAAAAAGTTTTAAGCTTCTGGCTGTAAAAAGAATTCACTAGTACTTTTGGCTTTGTGAATAATCCTGTTCTCCTTGAGACATTGGTCACTCATCCTGTTACTTCTCCTGCCCTGCACTTTTATATAATACATTAGGACAGAAGTAGTGGTTTATATTCAACAAGGCATCCCAACTCAAAAAAAGTACCTGTACTATTTGGAAACAAATCTAACAAAACACCAAAAACAATCCCCCTCCAAAACTATTACTCTGCTAGAAATTCCACCAGTATTTAGCTCAGACAGTACTAAGAAATTTTTTGCTGTGTGGGTGGTGAGACAGTGAAAAAGTTGCTCAGAGAAGTTGCAGATGCTGCATCCCTTGAGGTGTTCAAGGCCA
Source organism: Cinclus cinclus (assembly GCF_963662255.1). Classification (NCBI taxonomy): domain Eukaryota; kingdom Metazoa; phylum Chordata; class Aves; order Passeriformes; family Cinclidae; genus Cinclus; species Cinclus cinclus. The sequence goes on along the minus strand of NC_085047.1, from coordinate 8,020,945 downwards.
GGTTGGATGGGGCTCTGACCAACCTGGTGTAGTGGAAAGTGTCTTAGCCCATAGCACGACGATTGGGACTAGATGATGCTTAAGATGATCTTTCGGTTGTTTCCCTTCCAACCTAAAACATTCTGCAATTCCACAGAATTTTGAATTGAAGATCTCAATAGACAAAGAAAGAACAGGTCAACATTTATAAAAGATGTTCTCATGCTAATATGCTTTGCTCTGCAGACATTACCACTTCTTAGGAAAAATACAAAATACCTTGTCTCTTGAAAATCAATGCAAATTTAACTACAATGTTGTTCAAATTCTTATTCTAGAAAATTCCTCTGTGTGTTGGATTGATGGCCTCAAAAATTAGGACAATGATAAGATTCTAAGTTAATAACATCTTGTGAAAAGAAGCTCTTGAACCCATAAAGACATCTCTTTTTTTATTGCAATGTCATCACAAAGTGTTATCGCAGCTTAAGCTACATTGATTTGGGGAATTAATGACACTAGTGAGATGAATTCATTTCAAATTACCTCAACTGCATGCTTTAAAAATCCAAATTAGAATATACGCCTAAGGATCTATTGTTCAGACTTTACGAATACAAAGTTTCACCTATGCAGTCACGTCTCAAGGCAACAATTCCTTACTGAATAACACAGGGGATTTAAATCTGTTTGGCTGTGCATTGCCCAAAGAAACCAGTCCTAGAAAGAGCAGTGTGTCACCAAAGGCAGGCTTGTGATTAACAGACTCATCTGCATGCTCCTACACCTGCTCACTAGAGCCTGATGTTGCTAAATTAGTTGATTTGGATCACCTTTCTCTACCTCTTTAAAAGCCAACCTACAAAGTATAATCAGGAAGAAAATTTCTTCTCTTTGGTAGATGTCTTTAGAGAAAATAATTCAATTTTTCTCTCAGCCCTTTCCAGACTAGTGAGTACAGACAGACTGCAAAAAGTAGAAGTAAAACACAGCTGGGTGTGGTTTCAGATATAAGTACCTTAAAACAAGTACTGATAAATTATCAGCATCAAAATTGCATGTAACACAGTGTGAGCAGTAGGGAGAAAAGACAAAAGCTTTAACATCGTCATCGTATTTACCCCTGCTTGAACGGGCATGCTTGCTCTTTTTTCCTGCTCTTAGAACACAAACCTCTTGCACAGATTTAGTTTTTATCAGACAGACCACTTCTGTAGACACCTGGCACCCAGGAAATGAGCGACCTCCTGCAGTAAACATTTCATTAGTGACACTGATAAACTCAGAAATCAACTTTACTCGCCTGTTCTGTGACATGGCAGAGGCCAAGTTCTGAGTGAAAACTGTGTCTTATTACATGAACTTACTGAACTCCAGAGAGAACATCCCCCTCAAAAGAAGTCTAATCTCTCAAAAAGGTAAATTATAATGGAGACCTGAATGTTTGGCTTCACTTTTATTCATAGATCAATTTAATATTTACTTGAAAACCTGAAAACACTTTTAATTTCCTTTCAGTTTTGCATTGTGTCTTTCAGCCATGGAGACAGCACAAGAAGCAGAAATCTGAGCAAAATCATCTCAATAAGGGATTTTACATGTCTTACAGTGTGAAGGCTCTTCTGAAGCACTAATTACGAACAAATTCTTCATAGATTGAACTAAGCTTCATGAAATTTTTCAAGCCACTGTAATATGTAGCAGTTTCAAGCACTTCAAGAAGTGTATATAAACAGAAGATATTAAAAGCATTTTGCCTGAATCAAAGTTAACTACAGCAAAGGAAGTGTAAGATGGCTATTTAATTGCTTAAACAATGAATCATATGCAAATGAACGTTTATGCACATATAAACAGAAAAATTTGCATATGTAAATATAAAAATGTTTCTATACATTATCAAATTTTTAAGATTTTGCCTAGTTTCATACTACTAGGCAAAAATATTCTGTCTTTTACTCAAATCCTCATTTTGGACAATGTTGAATGCTTAATCAAAACAGATTCTTATGTATAAAACTGTGCGTTTATATGCACAGCCTCCAAGAAATTTAAGACGTATTTTTTTAAAATTTTTTAAAATTTATTTTTATTTTTTAAATTTAAGACAGAGCCTTTAGTACAGTGCTTACATTCTGAATAAAGGAAGCAATAAAATCTAAAAGTGAGGTAAATCTGTTGATTTTAAACTCATTTGAATTTAAAGTCACGAGAATGAAAACAAAATATAATTCAGTCTTTGAATCTATCTTTAATTATTTTATTCCATAAATGTCAGCTAAGTAAAACTAATTAAGGTCATGGGTAAATAGTTTAATTATAATTTATTGTAAAGAAATTCTGAATCTTATAGCTGTGGAGAGAAAAACAACAAACAACAACTATGACAGGAGAGAATAACAGCAATGTCTTGTAGAGTCAGAAATCTAGGTGTGAAAAAAGCTTTTAATAATGATATGAGTTTGTCATAATTTCTGTATTATATTGCATTTTTGAACAACTGAAAAGAGAATTTCCTCTATAAAACCTGTGCTGAAAGTTATAGTACAAAGTACAGTTATGATATACAGTGTAGAGTTATATAAAATTATAATATATAGAGACCTATTTCTGTGTTCTTGAAAACAACAACAAATAAAACAACAAAACAGCAAAACTGTAGGCTGCCATACAAACAGAATCAGAAGTTTTATAACTATAATAACTTAAAGATTTATTTTACAGTTTCCTTCATAATTCTTTGGTGAGCCCTCACATCACATCATGCATTATATTAGCAGACAAGGCTGCATGCACTCACACATTGATAGTGGAGATGTCAGAAGTCTGAACTGTGAGCTGTACAAGCCATACAATATGCAAGGCAACAGATGGAGCCCTAGGAACAACGCTTGAGACACTAGCAGAAGTTCCAACAACAGTATGCCATGGTTAAATGATGCTACTAAGCATAACAATAAATAAAAGAAATAAGATTTTAAAATAGCAGTCCCATCCTTAAAAAAACCCAACACCTTGTAACTGATGTGCAATGTCAGAATGCCTTGATATACCATAAATCATCTGCACTGGCAATGCAGTCATAGCCAATAGCCAGCATATGTGGGTACAAACTAAGGAAACATCAGCATTACTCATAGAAAAACAGTGCCACTTGTGCACTCAATGAAGAATATTTCCTCTACAATCCTGGAAAATCCTACCTGGATTTCACTCCATGAACACAGCTGCACCAACTGTTGGTTCTCAAGCAGTTCTGAGGACGCTGCCGACTGTGAAGGTTTCTGTTTCAAGGTTTCTGCCTTGAGAGGTCATAGTGTGGACACAGATGCACCACCACATACAGATTACTGCTGCTGAGGATTTTATTTATGTATTTAAATAACACACACAGACATGTATAGTGCTCTGTTCCCTACACTTTCAAGAAGGATGTACAATAAACCCACACAACAGATCCCTAATATTTGGACATACTTAATTTGTGGAGGGGTGGGATCAGACAGGTCTCTGTGTGATTTAGTTTTGAATTATGAGACAGTTTCTCTTTGTTTTTCTCCCAGTCACTCTAAAGTGTTTTGAGCAAGTGTAGAAATGAAGCTTGCTTCAATCAAGTCTAAATTAATAAATATTAACAGTTTGAACCTCTAGAGCTTGCAGAAGAGACTGTCAATGTGATTTATGAAGACTAATATATAAATTTGGATTCCTCCCACTGCCACTGCCCAACCCAAGTTTTGAGTGGGGTTTCACATGGAATATCATGCAACAAAGTTGTAGGTGGTCTATCACTAAGTCTCTGAGAAACTGTAGGTGAGATTTCAGATTACATCATTGTTTTCTACTTTAAAGTGAACATAATTGTCTTCTGTCAGGCTGCTGTGGAATTAAAGCACCTACTGGAACTGGCAGCACATTTTTCTCCTATCCTAGGCAAGCGTATTAAGAAGGATGACTTCAAACTACCTCTCCTACAGCTGCATTCTGTACCAAGTGAGCATTTCAAGGTTGCTTATCCAGAGGAGTTGGCTGAAGTGAGAGACTTTGGAGAGCATATGCTCTCCCAAGGCCACAATTTAGATGATGGCCTTGATAACAAAAAAGCCACCCTGTAACCAGTACACAGATGTAAGAAGCATAAGAAAATGAACAGAAAAAAAAAGTATAAAAATGCGATATGCCAAAGAGAAACAAACTCCTTTTGGCTTAAACTAAATATCCTTGCTCTTGATACAATTCATTTTCATATAGAATTGACAGCAATAGAAAGAGTAGTTCAGGTTCTGTTTAAAGCAACATTCTTGTTTATATTTTCAGTTACGCTGCACTATTTTTATTTCAGGTTTTTAATTGATATTATTAAAGAAAATGGTACACGGTGTTCTCACACTGACATTGGTACTACTGATACAGTTTTCTACCATTTCTTTTCTTTTTTGTCAGTATTTTTTCCAGGAGCCCGCTGTTATGAAATGACTTAGTTTAAAAGTAAATAGCTGGAAAAATAATCTAAGTTTCTCTCTCTAAAATACTCAGAGGAATAGATGATGCATAGCATTTTACTTTTAAGGTCAAAGAAAAACAAGGTCTTATCATGAGAACTCTTCTGTTGCATGCAAAAAAAAACCCAAGACTAGAGAAGGTGGATAAAACTGCTTTGTAAATGATCTAACAAGTGAGAAAGAGGAAACTTAACAGACAAATTAGATAATAGTGAAACAAGCAAATGTCAATCCAAACAGTAACACCATCAGTCAATGCTCATGATTGCAAAACATGTTCTAGTTACTTCAAATAACTTCCTAACTATATATATATATGTAGTCTCAAAAGTTGCTTTTCAGGGAGTGAAACTTGGTCTCTGGAGTCTCATTAAGAGTTGCTTTAATACGGGAGAGTCATGAAAAATAGTCCTAGAGGTTCACGTAGGAACTAATCGCCACTGAAATCAATAGAAATTAGCTTAAGCTAATTTCAAACAAACAAAAAAAAAGAGCTAAGGAAATTATTATGGATAGCAAGATGAAAAGCAAGACCCAACAGTGACAGAAAACAGTAAGTGTTTGCGCTATGAAGGGTTTCATGAAACCACAAGTCCATTTAAGGCCCTTTGGGTATGCATATTCAGGGCAATAAAACAACTACCCTTGTTTGCCTAAATCTAGACACAGAAATGTATCTTGCAAGGTAAGGAGAGACCATGGAAACAAGTCCAATGAAGAACTGGCACTGCTTTTTTACATGTCCTGTAGGGTTTCCCTAATTGCAGGGCACGTGCAATGAACAAGAAAATACAAAAGAAACATTCAAAGAACAATTACCCTTGTCTACAGCTTGTCTTCAGGGATAGAATGAAAAATGAAGCAAAAAGAAAATGTAAGGATGTAGAGACATAACAGTTTTGTAATGGTGAGTTCAAGTATTATTTTCAGAAAATATGTGTGAGTCTTTATGCTGAAGTTACACATTGCTGGGTAACAACAGTGGCTGCTTTATTTTCAAGCTGAGATCAGAAGATTCCTGTAATACTCTAGAAGCCTTAAAACAACTTCTATTAGTCCTTGTTTACTGCTTGAGGAATTATGCCCAGTCTCAAGCCCTTTTGTTATCTTGTAGGGGACTAAAAACAACAATTAAGAATTTTAGTCAGATACAAGTTTTTTATTTTGTATTTGTTTTCACATCCTGATATTAGGGAGGGCAGAGATCTACTAGCTAAATATTTTTGCATATAATTTTCTGGTTTTAAGTTAATTAGATGCGTATGATATTTCAATATTTCTGTAACTATAAACAAAAATACTTGAGTAAGGAGAGGTTTTTCTTTATTATTTACAATTAAAAAGACTGCTTTCACTATTTAATATAAACACATTGTAACTGCTTGAGTCTGTAAGTGTCATTAAAGCTCAGACACTGAAATGTGTACTGTCTATGTCAAGGCCTTCATAGAAATTCAGTAAAGAAAGAAAAGCCTTAAGAAGCAAACGTGCTCCTAACTAAAGCATTGTGCAGAAGAACCTGCAATTTTTGTGACTTCCAAAAATTCTGTGACAACTTCTGACTCATAACTGGCCTGTCTCAGTATTACAATCTGCCTAAAACAGGAGCTGGGTTGCACAATCTACAGCCACATTAGGATTGTTGCTCTCTACCAGCTCTGAAAGAAAAGAATTTAGATGCAGCAAAAGTTTCAAAACAATTGCTACTATTTACTATTGCTAGAAAACAAACTGGCCTTCCAGAGAGTGCATTCACTGCTGCAGGACATTTATCATTGTTATTCTCATTTTCAGCCAAGCATATGGAGTTTTTCCCTTCCTAGGTTAAGTCTTCCATGCCAAATGCACACACGAAGCCCAAGAGATCACCTGGAAAGCTGCACATAAAACCAAAACAGAGACTGAAGGAAAGAATGCTCCCAAAGGTTTTTGTTACAAGGGAACCAATTTACTGAAATGACTTTCCTATTAGCATTTAAGTCTGCATACAACACTCATTGCCAATACTGGGGTATAAGCAAATGGGAAGAAAAAGAAAAGCCTCCCGTGAAAATTAAAGACCCAGAAACATGAAAAATAAGAACAACAGCTTTCAGGATTTTTACAGTGGTTTCTCAGAAATACAAGTAAGAAGGACAGAGAACTATCCAGTGTGAAATGTGAGAAAGATGAGAGAAAGCTACAATCAAGTGTTTGATACACAACTTTGGTCAACAGGTATCTGCTTGCAGGTATGGAGCCCAAACGATGCTGCAACATGTGTGTCATTAAAGGTTATTCCAGATCTTCAAAGAGAGATTCCAGGATATATCTGAGAATACAGATTTCTACTCCTGACACAACACATTTTTAGATGAGGTTTGTTTTTCCTTAAGGTGAGCAAAGCATGCAGAAAGCAGGGTGTTTCTTTGCTGGGTTTTCAGAGACAGAAAGTACAAGACTCTTAATGCTCTTAATGGAAGGTCTTAGGGAAGCTCAGAAGCACCTGGAAAGCCTTTTCCAGGTGTTGTGAAAGATTTCTACTCCTTCCTCCACCCTACTTCCCTTACCTTTGGCATTCACACAAACCTGCAAGTTAAAGAACTCGTTTGTCACTGTATTTGCTTAATTAGATAGTATGTTGCAACCTGAATTTTAAGTCTGCAGGATTGCCAGCATTCTGAATTTATGTTTTCTCCTCCAACAGTTATTACAATCTTTTCACCTTTTCCATCTAGCAAACTATAATGTAGTTACTGAACCACTTGCAGTACTCAGAGATACCCAATATTAATTGCTCAATCAGCCAGCATTGACACACTGGATTTAACACGCCACATTGCATTACTGATTATATTTCTAATCTGACTAAGTCAATCTGGGGCAAAGACACCTGCATTTTAACTGGAGTATTAAGTAAACACCTGTTTCCTTAACTATTGTAGCATCGCTAGTCTGAATGGAAGCGTACACTTCATACCTTGAACATTTTGGTGCCTGATTGCACACTTCATAAATATTTATTTCACTAACTCTTCTTCACACTTGGGGGAAAAAAACCCCAAAACAAACCAAAACCAAACAACAAAATCCCTGCATTTTAATGGAAATAATAATTTTACTAGTATTGCATACAGTGAATTAGTTTGTTCTGCGCTAACAGAAGATTTGCTTCAATTCTTTTTAAGAAAATCAACACAGTGTTTTCTGAGTTTTCTCATTATACAAAGTAAGAGAGTATGTACCAGTACAGGCAAGCTTAAATCCAGCGTCACCACTGTCTTATGTTCTCCAGGTTTTAATCAGAAAGTATGATGTTAAATACACTACTATGGAAGAAGGGCAATACAGCTCCAACAGTCCCCTTAAACTTTGTATAACAAAACACTTAACCACAAAAGTAGAAGAAAATACTAAGCTAAGACTTCTGTCATCAGAAAATTGTTGGTGATTTTGTAGCAGGCTTTCAGTTTTTTGTTCCCCATGAGACTATCACAAATGCTATACAGAACTTGTCAGACTATATTACAAAATTGTTACTGTAAGTTAAGAACTATTTTGCAAAGAAATTAAATGAATGAATGTGGCAAAGAACATACAGCATAAATAGCTTTGGAATTTTTGATAAAGCTAAGAATATTCAACTTTTAAGATGACTACATGAAACTGTCATTGCTGATTAAATTAGACTAACAATTGAACTTACTTGTAGCAATGTGCTTAGGAAGCAATGCAACAGTTTTATTTTACAGTCTACGAACCAGAAGAAAGTACCACTAACTCTTACAATTTCTGTGCTTTGACAGAAGAATGTGCCTCCTGAGTCTGTCATTTGCCCTGGCCTACCTCATTAAGCACTAAGAAGCAATGAAATAGGTCAACTGATTCCAGACTATTTCCTGACAATTAACAGCTGAAATAAGCACAGTGCTATCTTCAGTAAATTTATTGTTACCCTAAAAAATGTAAGGGAATAAAAGGATAGAGATTAAATACAACCCAGCTGTGTGAGCCACTACTCACCACCTGACAAACTTGCAGAACAATTAAAACACTAGTCTGAGTTGCAAAAGTTATTTCTCTTACAGTTAGAAACCACCTTTATTTTATTTTCTTGTCTTACCACACATACATCATCTTACAGACAGAAAAACAACGCGTATTACCATTTGTCATAAATCTATAGAAGCATTTATGCTCCTAATTTCAGAACTGTGATAAATACCGTGGATATAAGACAATGTCGGGTCATTTTATTTCCCTGCCATGCATTCTGTAGATGAGAAAATGAGAGACTTTTTCCTGAGATTACTTACCCATGAAGTTCAGATAGCTCTCTCCTCCGAGTGCATGAGTAATGAGACGAATCATTTTATGAAGCTGTATCCCACGATCAATAACTGGCGTCAGAGGCATGAGCACACTCATGTTTGTGTACATCTCTGCATCCATCAGGTGAAAGGCCAGTGTCTTATCACCAACCAGGGCCTAGAACAGTTCAAAAAGACATTGAAGAAAAAACTTGGGTGCAATATAAGTGTTTCCAAGTTTTGGGGCTTTTTTTAAAACATGTGGTCTGTATCATAGCAGGAGGACTTGCAAGATCAGTGAGGAGCCAAGGACATGGCTCAGTGTGCATTATCCAGTCCCTGTTCCTGAAGGAAACGTCCTGCCACCGCCGATAATCATCAGGTCATGGGGACCCTGCATACTGATCATGGCATCTGTGCATTGTGTGATGTGCAATATAGATCTGGTCTGCTGCCAAAAACTGAGGCAGGGATATCCATGAGCTGAGCCCGGACTGGATGTCAGCTCCAATTGTCTGTTTTCCCCTTGCAACCCTCCCCATTGTTACTGGGTTGAGTGTATATGATAACAGACTAGCAGCTCTATAACCCCTGGTCCTACATTTCACCTACTGGGATCCAACTCCATAACTACTTCTAAGAACTTTTTCACCTACAGATATCAAATGTGAAATATCAGCATCAACTCAGTAAGTCACAACTGACCCACCATTTGGGAATTTGTATAGGAAACAGGAAATAAAGAAAGCGAACATCTAAAGTAAAAGTTCCTGGAATGTAAAAATAAATGGGTATAAACAAAACTCTGATTCAGACATGTAGACTGAGTATGAAGCATTCACTTATATGCAATCAAGAATGCGATTGGTTTTCGGTGATTTCACACAAAAGAAAAAACTGAAATAGTAATTTGCTAGCTAGCGCTCACTGCTACTTAAAGGCCACAAAATGCTATGTAATATATTATCAGCCAGGTAGTGGAAAGCATTTTGGAGCATTTGTATTTAAATTGTTGATTTTTGTTCAATTAGCCCAAATCTTGTTTTATTCTCTTGAGCGGAAGTTTACAAAATTCCAGAGATACAGATAAATTGAAAACGGGTTTAGCTGAAAAGCACCATCATCCTTTCATTTTCCAGCTGATAATATAACAGCATACATAGATTATTCCCTTAAGTAAAAAAATACTCTATTTAAAGAAAAAAAAATGCTATGTGACAATGACAAGACTGCAGACTGCTATGAACAACTATTTTCTGGACTCAGAATGTGGCATTTGTTAGTGCCATTTAATATCCCCTAATCTTTCCACTGGAAGAGCAGCTAAGTGTTTCCCTATTCATGTTTTCTGTGGCAGCTGTGATTTTATAAATGGATATATTTCCCCTTTCAATGATCTCTTTGCTACCCCAAAGAATCTTACTCTGTCCAGTGTTTTTTCTTATGAAAATCAATCGTCACCTGCTATTTCTCTCCATGGTGTTTTTTTTTTTCCAGTTATGCTGTATATCCTTTAAGAATACAGGACCAAACCTGTCCTCAATACTGAAGATGCACACAAACCAGGAAAGACTGCAGTGGCATGCTGATCGTGCTCTTTGCTCTGTTCCACTCATAATAGTTCCAGGACTGTATCTGCTTTTTTTGACAGCACAAGGCCTTCTATTATGACTGGCAACAGTCAGCTCATAGCCCATTGCAACATATAAGAAATCAGGATTGTACCCTCACATGCATTTTTCATACATTTTCAGACTGAATTTTATCTACACTTGTTGTTTCTCTATTCTGCTTTTCACATATCGACCTGACACATGCCTGTAATAATAGGTTTTTTTTAATTAAAAATGAGATCTTTTTCTGTAAGTATGACATTGTAAACTGAAAATGCAAAGTGATATGGAAAACAACTCAATTGCTAAAAGTCAACATGGAATAAAAGAACAGCAACAATAATGTTATATGTCATGCTTTAAGGTGAAGAATTAGCTTTGATGAAAGCAACTTATCATGGAATAACATAAACGTCCAAGTAATTTCTTAAGTTCTTTATCAGGATCATGCATTACATGAACACTGTAACAGACTCTGACATTAGAATGTAAATAGGTACACAAAATGGATATAGTTAATAGCAAACTCAGAATGCTCTTTTAAAAATATACTATCAAATAGACTATATACTATATAATAAAAAAACATTATAAAATAGACTTGTTTTGGACATTTCTGTTGACTTTTTTATAGAAAGTACAGGGAAATGGAATATCAGCCTCTATTATATAAAGGAAAGATAGGTTACTTAAATCACACATCATTTTTTAGATAGGTTTAAAAGGTTTAAAGTTGATAATTTTACAATTCCGAAATTATGGAGGTTTTTTCAACTCTTCAGAAACAAGGGTTAAAAAGATTGCAGGACATAAGTGTTATCCAAACTCATCATAACTTTTTAATTTTTCTATACACACAACTATCACAATTTATGTACTTTGAACTAAACTGTTACAGAATATTTCATTTAGATCTCAAAAGAGGACAAATTCAATCCTTCCAGAGAGGAAAGACTTTCATGAAGTAAAAAGAAGTCACAAACAAATTTCTTAAATTGGCATATTGTTTATGCTTATCAGAAGCAGTGCTCCAGTTTCCTTAATGGAAACAGGATTTACAAAAGCATGGATTATACACTTCCCTATGTCCTATGGCAGGCAAAACAAGAAGCTATGACTCATTTCTTTTTGTTCAAAAACAAAACAAAACAAAACTGAAAGCCAATATTACGCATGCACTCCAGGGACAATTCTTTTACTAAAATGAAGGATCATAAAATAAAAGCAAAGCAAAACAACGCCCCCCTAAAAAAACCCAAAAAATACCAGCTGAAAATACCTGGTCGTGACTCTCTGCATAAGCAATGTATTTTTCTTCATACCGTCTGTTTGTTAATGTATGTACAATATTGCCCATATTCCAGTCTTCATCTTTCAGCTCCTTAATTATCTACAGAAATAAAAGAAAGATCACTGAAAAGTTTCTTTAACTAAAAACACGCAACATTATCTTGGCATAGGAATTTCCAGTGTATTGTGAACTTTATTCTCACACTCCCGAGTTTTGAAGTGATGAGCTTTCTCTGATGATCCAAAAAATTGTTTCATTATTTTCAAGTTTACCACATAAATATAATACCTAGAATACTTTATTTCTCCTCTACCTCCCTGGGGAAGTACAGACAACAGGTTCTGCCATTTATTATGTGAATCCTCTGGTGGATAATGTAATTGATAGGACCTGCAAGAGAGCATTGCACCAAAACCAAGGAAGAAATATGTGGGTACAAACCTACCTGGTTCACAATATCAGCTATCCCTGACATATGGGAGCTTCCAAATAAAGCTTAACCACTGGGCAGTGTGGTACTACCTCTTGATTTTTAGCAATTCAAACTGAATCCTATTAACTGGAATTTTCTACCTCATATCACATTATTTCCTTCCTCTGCTAAAGCTAGCTCGATCTCTGTGTTAGTTTGGTCTTCTTGTTCTACACCACTTTGTAGACCTCCGTTGATCACTACAACTTAAATGCATGTATGTAAATACACAGACAAAAATAGAAGTGAAAAAAAGGCAATAGCACCAAGATGGCCAATATCACCCTTCAAAACTTATAATTGCAACTACCCATATAGTCCTAAACAGTCCTTTTCTCCCCCCTTTTCCTTGTTGATTTTCTTTTTTTTAAGTCCATAAATTCTGACTCTGAACACATTGAGGTCCCTATGTAGCACCATATTAGATACTATACCCATCTTGAATCTGAACTAGTACAACCACTGTTTTGAGAGTTTATCTTTCTTACTTTCACAGATTCCTCAGAATTAGTTCATGGAATCTCTTAGAGATTTTTCAGTTTTCAAACTGACTTTAGCAAGTTGCCTAGAAGATTTCCTATTAACAGGCATGTACTTTAAAACCAGAGAGAAATGAGAGTAAGCAGTCTAGGTGAGTTTGGTAACAGCTAATAAACTGTTTATCAGAACCTCTCCTTCCCAATCCCCTCAGCTTTATTTTTCCCTTCAAGAAATGTGGTAAGAAACTCTGGCATCACCTCTTTCTCTAAATCCATGTCTCTACCATGGCCACTCATTTGCAGTTTCTTTGACAAGAAATTTCCCTGCCTGCATCACTGCAAGCTCTTTTACGAATCTCAACCATAACTGACTTGCACTCAACATCCCATTAGTGCCCCATGTCAAGTCCATGTTATGTTTTCCCAGCTTAAATATTTTTCCAGCTTAAACTGGAGAAAATGATATTTTCTCCAGTTAAAGAACAGAATTTACTGCAGCACAGTTATGTTTCCTATCAAAGTGGTGCAAATTAAATGAAGCAGACCACATCAGAGACTGCTAAATTAGATTGTAAATCTTTTGCACTCGTAAAATTCTACAGTCTGTTTTTATTCCCATGTAACATGAACTTGGTCACTTGCATTTTGCTTGCCTAGGAAATTGCTCATCTTGCCTGCCCTAAAGTGTGGTAAGGATAAAAAAAACAAACAAAAAACCCCAAAAAAACTAAAAAAGCCAAAGTTCAAGAAAACCACAAAATATCACAATTAGGTATTTGTTGTTTAACAAATGTGCCCTTACTGTATTTCAGTACCTAAATGTCTAAATTACACATTCCAGATTTTAATAATGGTGCCTCTGTTGGAAACACTGTCAAGTTTATCTTCTGAAAAGAGGCTTGAAATCTGTTTTTCAACTGGCCCTCTAACTCCTAGTTACAAAACTGAAATACGCTGAAGGTAGGCTAATTTTTTAACTTATTATTCTTAGCTACACACTATATTTATTGAAGCATTAGTGGTCATAGAAAACATTTAATGTTTTTAGATCATCATGCCAGCCTAAAGGATTTGGGTGTAATCTTCTATGGACCTGAAAAATGTTTTCTAAAACATCAGTAGAAGCATTTTCAGAAAATTTAGTATTTTATGCCTTTTCTTGTGATTCTCTGTATTAAGGAAAAGGTGATATAAATCCTTATTGTAGTCAGAATTTATTAATATTTACAGATTTATATTACTCCTTTTTGTAAGCCCCACCCCCCTCTACCAATTGCAGGTGTTTGTGTAATTCAACTAGGTTTACTTTGCTTAAGCTTTCAGGTCCATATATATTTAATGCCAATTTCTATGCTCCATGTCAGGAGGGTTTATTGCATGTTTATGGAGTGATTTTTTATTTTTTTATTAATATTTATATGAACATGATTAACTTTTTATCTACCTGTTCACATTCAGTATAGATTACACATTCTACAGCTGTTGCAAGATACAGGTAATTTCAAAGACATTGAGGTTATGTGTATTGTATGAAGAAAACTATTATCAGCTGGAATGTGAAACCCAGCTTCTGAACTTCCTCACCTGAAACCTACATAGCATCTGACAGCTCATTTCAGCCTCTAATACCTGTGCTCAAGCCTGTCAGAATTTATTTCAACGGCACATTAACACAAGAGAAAGCAAAACTTGTCAGTAGGATTCCAAAAGTGTTTGTGTGTACGCAGTGATAGAGAAACATCCCACTTAGAAGAGCAGAATGTATTTTTTAAGAAGTTCTCACCTGTATCCACTTATCTGGAATGGCCATGGCAAGTCGATAATCAAAACCTCCTCCTCCCTCTGCAACAGGCCGACAGAGAGCTGGCATTCCAGAAACATCCTGGAACAGACAGAACACCCCACAACATAATTTCCACAGCACTGCAAATATTACTGTATGTTTTCTACCATACAGCAATACTGATATACAAACACTCCATAAAGAGCTTCACAGACTGACCTGGTTAAGGGAGAAAAGCATTAATTTAAATCAGCTATTACTACACCCAGATGTGCTGTTTGAATGCAAAAGTTACAAAGAAAAGCATTATGACCTTTCTCATCAAATATTCTACCTCAGAATATTTTAATAGTGTAGATATTTGAATGGGAAGAGTCTGCAGTAGATGCAGAGTTTGAAATAATTAGCTCTCTTGAGCTCCAAAAAATCAATAGAAAGTACAAAGTAGTCAACAAAAGACAAATTAAACCTTCATTTTGTATATTGATATTTTGCATAAGGATTGGCAGGAAAAAAAAGGTTAAATATAAAGTACACTAAGGAAGAAAAATACAATCTCTATTCTTTTCCAAAAAACCGAACCTATTGATCCAGCTAGTCCTGGAAAGTGACTTGTTCTTACTGTATAATTTTCCAGTTTTATATTGATGGATGCTGACTATTCTTAAATTTGTAATTCCAAGTTCTCAAAATATTTGTTTCACCATGTTGTTAGGCAATTTTATCACGCAGCATTCTTTTCTAAAGCTATCTGAATAGAAAATGCAAGACTCCAACAATTGCAAAATATCCATCAGTGCTCAATTTTATTAACTTTTGTGGGGGAATGGCTTCTTACTGACAACAGTTATGGATTAACAAACACCTCTTGCATCTACACAAGAGAATTTATGGAATTAATAGTGACTAGAACCAGGG
Organism: Cinclus cinclus; assembly: GCF_963662255.1. NCBI lineage: Eukaryota > Metazoa > Chordata > Aves > Passeriformes > Cinclidae > Cinclus > Cinclus cinclus. The sequence continues at coordinate 8,005,619 of NC_085047.1, read as the reverse complement.
CTTAATTTGGAAACTCATTCTGATTTGCTGGATTCAATTCAGTTTTCAATCCAATTGCTGCACTGGAATAGTGGAAAAGATATTTACATCTCAAGTCATACACATACAGGCATACACAGACACTGACATAAGGGAGGAGATCAACCAGATCACCAGGAAGCTCATGGATGGCATCCCAGGGGTGGAAGGCAGGGCTGCCATCCAGAGGGACTGGCTGGAGGAATCAATCAGCAGAAATGTCACCATGGAATGTCACCAAGTTAATCCTGACCCTGGGATGGACCATCTCCTGCATCCATACGGGCTGGGCCAGCCAGGCTGGGGAGCAGCTCTGCTGGGGAGAAAGGGCTGGGGCTGTGGGCCAGCAGCAAGCTGAGCTTAAGCCAGCAGCCTGGCCTGGCAGCAGGGATGGCCAGCACATCCCAGGCTGTGTGAACAGCAAAGCCAGGAGATCAAAGCGGGGCATTATTCCCCTTCAGTCAGCAGCCACTGGATCACACAGAAAATTGTGTCCACATTCCACACGCTGTAAAAAACAAATAGTGAAGTGGAAATTCTTTACGAACTTTTAGATGTGATTAAAAAAAAAAAAAATCAGTAACTTTCCTAAACTAGTCAGAAAGGATAGACACAGACTATTGGTCTCTAGGTTATACAGGACATGATGATATGCAACAAAAGCCTTTTCCTGTGATGCCTTGATGCCTGCCTAGAGGAGGTCCAAGTCCTGAGATTTAAACAGCTCCCATCTACTTTAATCACAACAGTGAAAGCCAGATTTTTGGGAAGTAAAATTCCAAATTTAACAGTATTTTTATCCAAGTCTACAAATTTTAAGTGGACATAAAAAAAAAAAATCATAATTTGTTTGTTTAGTAGATCTTCCAACAAATGTACTTCTACCAGGAAAATTCCTAGCCTAGTACAGCCCTCAGACTATAACCCAGTACTGATCCTCCACACAGGGAGCAATGAAGTGACAACATGTGATCCAGGAGGATCAGAAAGGAATTCAGGGCCTTGGGACAGTCAGTAAGTGAAGCTGAGGCAGAAGCCCTATTCTCCTCTATAACTCCAGCTGAAGGCAGCAACATCAAAAGAAATGGTTGGACTGAGTCTATTCATCCATTGCCCCATGGCTGGTGTCGCTGCCAAAATGTTGGGGGTTTTGACAGTGGAATGGCCAGGTGTGCTGGCTTCAGACAGGAATCACATTTCTCATTGACTGTTGAAACCAGTTTAAGTGGACCCATGGGAGTCTCACGAGGTTTAGCAATACACAAGTCCAAGGGGCTGTACCTGGGTTGGGGCAACCCCTGTTATCAATCCAGGCTGGGTGTGAACAGCCCCAGAGCAGCCCTGGGGAGAAGGACTTGGGGTTGCAGGTGGATGAGAGGCTGGACATGAGTTGTCAGCATGCTCTTGCAGCCCAGAAATCCCAATCTGTCCTGGGCTGCATCCAAAGTGGGCAGGAGGAAAGAGAGGGGATTCTGCCCCTCTGCCCCGCTCTGCTGAGACCCCACCTGCAGGGCTGCATCCAGCTCTGGGCTCCCAGCACAGCAAGGACAGGGACCTGCTGGAGCCAAAACAGAGGAGAGCCACGAAGATGATCAGGGATGGAGCACCTCTGCTATGAGGAAAGGCTCAGAGAATTGGGATTGCTCAGCCTGAGAAAAAAACCCTTCGTGGTGACCTAACTGTGGCCTTCCAGTACCTGAAAGGAGCCCACAAGAATGATGAAGGATATTTGCTAGGATATGTACTGTTAGGACAAGGGGGAACGGCTTCAATTAGGAAGAGAATATGTTTAGATTAAATATTAGGAAGAAATTCCTTACTGTCAGGGTGGTGAGGCACTGGCACAGGTTGCCCAAAGAAGCTGTGGATGCCCCATCCCTGTTCAAGACCAGGTTTGAAGGGGCTCTGAGCAATCTGGACTAGTGGAAGGTGCCTCTGCCCATGGCAGAGGGGTGACATAATTTTACTTAACATTTTTTCTTCCCATTATAAAGAATTTTAATCACCACTTTATTTAGAAGACCAATATGAAAAATAAGCATATACTTAGTAACACCTAAAAAATTAGTAATTACTAAGACAGTGAATATAGAGAATATTAAAAAGCTGTAAAATTGTCAATTAATTACATTAATTAGGGACTATATTATAATTAGTTATGGTCAGAGAGAAACATTTTTCTCATATGGCACTGATTCTATAGCCAAGCAGACATTCTTCATTGCCTTTTGTAATTTTCAATTATGTCAATAGTTTCTCCTCCTGAAATTCTCCTTTAACTATGAAGCACATTGATCAATTCTATGATTCATGTAGCAACTTCCCGAGGCAGAAAATTATGTATTGAAAAAGAAGCAGCTCTCAAGTTAAGCAAGAGAAACCAAAGATAGATCTTATTTAAAAAAAAAAAAAAAAAAAAACAAACCCAAAAAAACCCCTCGTAGGCCAGGTAAGACAAGACAACTAAACTCAGAATTTCTTCAGTAGGAATGCTTATAATGTAGGACGACCGAGAAAATTGATTTAATTTCAAATAAGCCTACAGCTCAATGAAACCACCTCAAGTCTGCTACTGTTTGCTTCCCCAGATGCTGTTTTGGTAGCTTGCCATTTAGCTCTTACCAGTGGTTGTCTATGATAAAAAACTTTACCCTAAGTAAGAAATGAAGATCAGCAGTATTTTGCTTCCTAAAGGTAAATAGAGAACTTCTAAGTATTAGAAACTCCTTTATTAGAAATCCATACAGTCCCTAATGGTATCAGATAGATCCCACTTTTTCTTTTAAGCAAAATGAATTATTTAAACATAATGACAAAAAAAAAAATCCTCAGTGTTTAAATTATTTTTCTTCTGGATAAAGAAAAAGTATCAGTGAAAATATTTATAGAATGCTGAATGCTCTGCTGTTTCATACTCTTAGAAGCTCCATGTGCCAGAAACATTTTTCAGTCCAAAAAATTGATCTCCATCAACTCAATTAATATAGTCTGTTTACTCCTTTAGAAATCTGGAGAAACTTAATAATAAATGTAATTAGCCTATATATTCAACATTTTTAAGTTTATTGCCTTTAATTTGAAGGGTAATTGTCAGATATACCAATATAATTCAAAATATGCAAAACATCATTAGGGCTGTTAATCTTTAGTACCACAGAGCACTACTGACAAATGGCTATCATGCACAAGCAATAAACTAATAAAACAATTCTCATTAAAAGTTCAAGGTGATGAAGGAAAAAAAAATAAAAATAAATTGCCATATTAATTAATAATCTATTAATGCAGAGAAAATTCCCGGAGTGCATATTCAGGTTGTTTTTCCCCACCAGGCAAAGTCTGTCCACTAATTAATATTTTTCAGCTTGTGTCACTGCTTGAATACCCGAAGTGTGACTTGATAATTAACAGGAAATTCACATCCTAAAGCAAACTAATCAATATTAATATCACTGAGGATGGCAAAATTATCTTACCTCTGCTATGGTTATGCATTCTGGGTGCAAAGTATTAATCATGTGATTGGCCAGCATCAGGTAACACAAAGCATCTTCATCCACATGTAGGCCAAAATACTCATTGTAATCTCCACTGAACCCTGTGCCTAATAAGACAAGAAATTTTAAAAGCCACAGTCAAGTTTTATTTAGAGAACACAGGTATTTCACACAATATTTCATTTTATAAGCAAAAAACATATTAATGATTTTCCACCTATCCTCATAGCAACAAAGCAAGAAAATTAGCAAACCTGGAATTTTTTGATCATTCATGGAATATCCTGAGCTGGAAGGCACTCATCAGGATCACTGAGTCCAACTTCTGGTCCTCTGGACCATCCCCCAGAATCACACCTTGTATCATCCAGGTGCTTTAGGAATCTTCTGAACCTGTTTGTGCCAGCTGCATCGTGCTCCCATCCAACCACCCACTGTGGCACTCCAGCCACAGGACTCATCCCACCAGTTTTGCTTATGCCAATGGTGTCACATCCCTGGGACTGGGCTAAAGCTTCAAGCTCCTCTTGTTTGCTCTCATGCTACATGTGTAGCAGAAACACTTCCAGCGTGGTTTGTGGTAGCTGACACCTCGTGGAGCAGATTGAGGGATCTTCCTAGTGCTTCTGTCCTCAAGTTTTGGGTGTGCCACCCCTTTGCTCATCACTAGCAAGCCTGGTTTTGTCCCTTTCCCCTTCCCATCTAGTTTCAAGCTCCACCTATAAGTCCCTCTAGCTCCTGTGCTAAACCCCTTTGTACCCTGAGAAACAGTGAATTTTAGAGCACTCTTTCCACAGCACCAGAGCTGCAACAGGAATGCTGAAATCAGAGATGACAAATGCCTCACCAATGCCGTGGTGGTGATACAACATGGACGTAACACCATCGAACCGGAATCCATCGAAGCGATAGTCTTCAATCCACATCCTCAAATTAGACAGAAGGAATCTCAGGACTTCCCAGCTGAAATAGCATGAGCATAGTTTATTAAACTTTAAATACCTTGGGATCAACTAGAGTTCCTCATACTATGTTCCTCACTTGCATATGTGGTACTTGTACCGTACAATTTACTATTTTAGTGACTTCTTCCCTGCTTTTCATTAACCTTCCCCTAAAAAAAATTGTCTTTAAGTCTTTGCCTTTTTAATTCACAAAATCTTAAGACTGGAGATAGGAGGTTGGTAAAAACTGTCACCTATCTACATAGACATGTAACAGGGTAGTGTGTGAACACTTATACAATATTTTACTACCCATACTTGCTGGTGTAATTTTCCTTTCCCTCTCTAAAGATGGTTACACTCTGTGGGAAAAGGTGTCAGAGAAAAGGAAATAAAATTTTAATAGGCAAGATCCTCTCCCCAGGATTTTATGGGTTTACAGCAAATTTTAGGCATAATTGCTGTTAAAAAGCTGCCTTTCCCAATTAATAACAAATCACAAGTCACCAGTAGAATACCAAATCACCTACTGTGTTGCACTTTCACACATTTGAAAAGTAAACCAAGTGGAAGTTGAGGAATATTTTGAAATTCAGAACAACAGGAATGGGGTATAACACACACACATACACAAAGCATGGAGATTAAATCAAAATATAAAAGAGGTTCCAAAATGAACAAGCATGTGGAAACATTAATGAAAATAATTTGATATTAAGGAGTAAAATAGTGTCAGGAACAGTTTTCATGCTATTCATCACCTCCTCTCCCTGGGCATTGGTCTCTGTAGCTTCAAAAGATACCCACACCTTGTTTATGCTGTTCACCCTCCATGGCACAGCCCCCTCTGACAACCTCACGTGCATCTCCTGCAAGCCACGGCTCTAAAGAGCTCACCCATCTCAATCAAAAGATGCAGTGAAACTGCTTTTGCCCACATCGTCAACACTTGACAATGCTGCGATTTCTCCCTAACCAATTTCCCAAGACAGCATAGCTAAAACCCCACTTCCTATCAAGTTTCTGTTCAGACAAGAGCCCAGGAGCAGGCAGGGGCTCTCCAGCCACCCTCTGCTGGGCCAAACAGAAGGGGTAACGTTGCACAAACATCACAACTATGCACACGGTAGGCATGGGTAGTGAACAGGACCCTTCCTACATTTCATTTCCCAGACATCAGAAACAGTAAAGTCAGGAAGAAATTATGACACATGGAATAACCTCTGTTTGAGAAAACAAATGTCATCACTTTCCTTCCTTCAAATTCTTCTTCATATGAAGGATGCATTAAGTCTTGAGTAAGTGGTATTATAAGAAAAGATGGGAGGTTATGGACACACTATGAAGTCAAATCCTGATCTCATTAAATAGCCAATTCTTATTAACATTCATAGAATTGTAATATTTCTCCTTCTTTTTGTATGCACTGCACAGAGATACACACTTGTGCATATAAAGACAGAAATATTACCAAATCAAAACCTGCAAATTTAGGAAATGTGAATCAGCTCACTGTGAATTCTCTCAGTCCAACACCTTTCCTGGGCATGCATTACATGACAAGATTTACGAATTTATTTTTTTGTGTGTGTGTTCCATTGCTACACTCCTCTGCTTCAAATCACCCAATTCACAAGTTAACACAACACTAGGAAGATCTCAGGGGCTTGTCTGAAGAACCTTTCATGTATTTATTATTTCTCAGGTAAGATGGTTTGCAGTGAATGAACAAGACTGAGATTGTTCTGATATTGAAAGGGATAGAAAAGTATCAAAAGTCCGACAAACTGGTAAACTGGTCACAAAAAAGCAATTCTGTGCAAACGTTTGCTGTATCTTTTTCTGACTCAGCATGAAATTCACAGAAAGCTATTTCCTGTAAGCCAAATACTGTGAGAAAAGAGCACAGTATTTTAGCAAATAAAAATAGTATCTCACACAGAATTAATACAATGCATGCACAAAAAAGTAAATTAATTACTACAAGCACCATCCAGACTTTAAAGTTATTTCTTCTCACTACAAACTGCCTGACTTTACAACCTTAAAGTCCTTAAGATGGTTAAGAGGACTTGTATATTTGTAAAACATACACAGAAGCCTCAAAATGGATAACAAACGTAACTTTTTCCACCATGGTAGGCACTGAAGATTGATCTTTGGGAAAAGATGAAGAACCAGCATAAACATAAATTGTAATGACTTTTAGATGAAAAAGTGACAACAATAAGAACAAACAAGATGAATTTGTTGCACCAAAGCACTAGTTAGAAAATTGATGAGATCAAAAAACCTGAGTAGGAGTAGCAGATGTTTTCCAAGCATCTGATTGCACATGGGAGAGAAGATCATAAATAAATAAATAATCATATTATCTCTGATTTTAGTCTAAAATTGGGAAAAAAAAAGCAACAAAAAACCCCACAGCTTTTGGATAATTTTTAAGAAGTATATCAAATACTAGCAACCATTTTGACTTTTAGAGAAATAACTACACAGCTCCAAAACATGAGCCAAAATAACAGATTTTTTGAGACATGCAAATCACACAAACCATACAGAGGTTCATTTTTTCATCCGAGTCAATTTGTTCATGGAAGCAACGTAGAAGGCATAGAAGTTGACAGAACAAATAACTTTGCAGAAAGCCAGCAGAGGCCAAAATTGAAGAGGCATAATTGAGATACATCCACCAAAGCAGCAGCAATTCAGGAACATTTCTAAAACAGCACATTCTTGTATTTTACAGACAGCTATGGAAACAGGATAGCTTTCATTAAGAATGTAATTTCTTCTGGAAAAAGCCATATCTTAAGTTATATCCTAAAAATCTCACAGTTTTGTAATTGCAAAAACTGAAGAAGTTCTTTCATTGCATGCATCATCAAAGAGAGGAATGTTATGCTGGTTCATCATTAAGGAACAGAATGATTTACAGGGTAAGAAATTTAAGTAATTCACAATTCATTCACACATGCAAAACAAAGAAGGTCTTTGCAGAGAAGTATTGATGATTTTTTGTCCCCTCACCCTTGGATCCCAGAGCTCATTTATTAAAACCAGATTTTTTGTTTGAAAAAGTGAAATGAGCACATCTACCTAGATGACCTGGTTTCATGAGGTGATGAGAAATTTAACAATTTTCCTATACTAAGTCAGCAGAAAACCTGTGAAATTGCTTGCAAGACACACTTGTTATTTGCTTTTTTTCCACTAAACTAATAAAAAAAGCAAAATAATGAATCACCATAAGCATTTCAAATTCCAATCCATTATGAACATGAAATATTTAGATGCAAGCAGTGCATTTAAACCAGTTAATTTTGTCACTATGTACAAAAAATAATATTGGCTGTGTCTAATACAGTTTGAAGATGTAATTCTTGAACCATATTAATGTTGACCTTCAGGAATTGCATTTATTACTATGTGTTGGAGAACTGCTGACCTTGTTGGAATTCAGACTTTTGTGATGATATACCTGTTTCAGTTCTTAGTGCTTAATTAACTTAAGACATAGTAGCAATGCATTGCTCAATTATTATTTCCCAAACTAACCCCAAACGTTTCAACAGCTGACTGGCTTAAATTCAATCAAAAGATTGCTAAACAAAGAAATTGACATTCAATCTAATGAATACATTGCTAATTATAATGCCAACTTGCAGTGAATCTGGTACAGGTTATCTTATGGTCTAAACATCTAGATCTAATACAGAGATATTCATTTTTTTCACCATTGCTTATGAGCACAGAGCAGTTTCCCTGTTACTTAGATGCACTTTGTTTGATTAAAGTTATGCAAAAGGGTAATCAGTCTTACACTGTTTGGAAAACAACAACAGCAACAACAAATCCCTTTGTATTCCAACCTCCTCAATTTATCACCATTCCCTTCTGCCATCTGCATAAAATCACTGCCAAGACCCTAAGTCCTCTTCAGCCATAAGGGGTGGAGAAGCCAAAGCGGTGCAGCAAGTGCCTGTTTAAACCAAGGGACAATCCTGACACACAGCACTCCAATTGCTCTGAACAGCATTCCACAGCTACACACTCAGCTCTGTCAGTCACTAGAACGTGATAAAGTCTTCAACAGACTCAAAGAACTTTTGTTTGGCAATCCAAACTGCACTATGTCTCCAAAATGGACTGTGCAGACAACAAACGAAAGAGCTGTCCACTTGGGGCCTATGATAACCTGGGAGCAGAAGGGGTCAGCAGTAATATGCAATTTCCCCGATATCGGTCCCTGGAAGGGAGAGAATCAGTGAATTAACTTCCAAATCCAGGAAGAGGGTTTTATTCTTAGCCAGAGAAATTGAGGATTTATTGATGCCAGCATAATTACAAAGCCAATAATATTACATAATTACAGACTATATCAAATAAATTACTGAAAGATTTAAAATGTTCTCTAACAGTTAAAAATAATAGATACTTTTAGCAATAACTGTGGTAGAAGACACTTTTCTTAACACTTAACATTCTATTCCCTGCATTACAATGAAAAAGCTCAAAAGTATTTGAGGATTTCAAGGCCAGCCTTCAGGAAAAAAAAAAAGTCCTTAATTATTTAAGTAGCACTGTGAAAATGTCATGAGAAATCCAAGTGAAAGGAGTACTTTCAAATTCTGAAGCATTTGTTCAGTAAAGATCTGAAGTTCTCTCACAAGCTAAATCAAATTGATTTCATTTAGGCAAAAGTTAATAGTGGTAAATTAAACAGATGCAGGCCTGCAGAATTACTTCTGTGCCTTTTTGTGCACAAAACTCCAGCTTCTCATAAACTACAGACAAATATACAGATTATATGAGTGATATACAGAATCATAGATCGGTTTAGGTTGGACAAGATGTCCTGAGATCATTGACCACAACTATGAACAGCACCGTGTTCACTACTAAACAATGGTCCTGTGTGTGCCACATCCACATATTTTTAATGCTGCCAGGAATGGTTTTTCCACCACTCCCCTGGGCAGCCTGTGACACATGCTCACCCTTTCAGTGAAGACATTTTTCCTGATATACAATCTAAACCTCCCCTGGTGCAACCTGAGGCCGTGTCCTCTTGTCCTGCCACTTTGTACCTGGGAGAAGAGACCCACCCCACCACGCTACACCCCCCTGGTAGAAAGCTGTAGAGACCACAATGGTCTGCCCTGAACCTTCTCTTGTCCAAACTAAATAGTCTGAGTTCCCTCAGCTATTTTTCATAGGAGAAATAGTTTGGCTTTATATGTATGTGTAGATATATATACATATAAAAAACACAATGCTAATATATATGATACATGATCCACATTATGTTTTATATATTTACACTTTTCTATTAAAAAATTCTAGTAAGCAGAACACTGGTTATTATGTACCTTTTTTTGTTATTGTTGTTTGGTTTGTTTTGAGAGCAAACGAGCAACAGTTTTGAAGATGCAGAGGGTTTTCCATTTTAGTTAAAACTGTAATTCTGGAGTGCCACACCAGACAACAGCCCTTCTGGAACCATTAATCCTGATCCCATGCTGTAAACAATGTAATAGCACTATGCATTTATTAGACTTATAGACTCATGCTCAGTAATTACTTTGGGAAAACGATTTCTTAGAAATAGGCACATTGTTTATTACATAGAACCAGTAGTTCTGAAGTGCTCATGAAAGTATTTTAACTTTTTCCCCCTCAAAATTCTGCTTCCTCTGTTGGTACAAAGCAGTGCCACACAGCAAGGTAAAACAAGAATTTCCCAATTTTCAATTGCTTAGACACTTGATCAGTGCTTTGAAAAGACACCTCATTTTAATCGTGTAGGTTAATTCTGCACCAGCTCTCTCATTTTGCCAATGAATTAAACACATCTATGAATATATATTCACACTTTTCTGAAATGCCATTTGCACAGAAATAAGTTTTCTTCTCAATTGAACTATGGACTATACAAGGGTTTAAAATAACCTGCAAGTAAGCAGCAGTATCTTAGGTTTACATTTTTCTGGCTAGTCCTACCCGCATTTGGTAAGAGTAAGCTAAATCAAATAAAGCATTCAGCTATTTGCCCTATAAAATGGAAACAATTCAAATCAGAATACTCAGAAAAGGTTATGTCCTGAAAAATATGAATATAAGAACAGCCTTGGAGGCAAAGCAGGTAGGTACATATTGTAATGAAATTTCATATTCTTGATGCTTTTTGCTCAGTGGGCTTCCTGAGGTAAATAGAAAAAAAAAAATAAGGAAAGAAAAAAAGAAAAAAGTAAGTATTGAAGACAATTACCTGTCATTTTAACAGAGCCTGCAGGGCATACACATTTTAAAATAAAGTATCAAAATTAACATTACAAAACTCTTTTAAGTGCTGATAAAGCCTACATGGATTACAGCTCCGATTTGGATAAATTAGTGTTTGTCCCACTTATAGTCTACACAAGAAAATGATACACTAATAACAAAAATCTTCGAGATTATTTAAAATTCTGTTCTCCCAAAATAAACTTCTTAGACAATATTAAATTTGTTTGGTCATATAAACAACTCTGCAAGTTAACAAACAAAATTTGCTGTTCTACAAGGTACAACTAAATCACAGCTTTACAGATGTACTGTCAGAATTTGCATATACTTTAATACAATTCACAATTTCCATAATTAAACAGTAGTTTACTGCTCAACACTGAGTTTGCTTTCAAAATAAGTCTTAATGTAGTGCACAAATAGCTACAAACTATTACAGATCAGGTGACTTGGTTTTAAATAGACCATCATCCAGAAAATAGCACCAGAGTTGAGACAGGGACTGGTAAAGAATCAAGTGTCAAGGGAGATTTAACCACTTTGCTGTGAGGTGCTTTTCTCCCCTGAAATAGTATGCTGTTATATATGTATAAGAATAGGAAACAATTATCCTCAACTTTCTTTATTCTCTATAAAAGAAAACAAAATTATACTCAAAATCAATTCATTCCATTAGTGATGACAAAAATATTAAAACTGTTAACAGTTGGCCGGGTAGTTAAGCTCTACTTTCTCAAAACCATCCTATTAAAAGCCTGAATAGTGTTTTCTATAAACCTAATTTCATTTTTTTTTTAAACTTTAAAATACTGGTTCCCTAATTTATGCTCACACAAGAAACCTTAAAGGGACAATGAGAAGGTGTCTGGTTCACACACAAAAATGTACTATGCCTGTACCTTCAAAATGCAAATACAAACTGAGTCAATTTGAATTCAGGTGAATTTTTTTTTTTTTTTAATGCTAATGGATAGCAAAGGTATTTAAGCAGCCAAGAAGCAGAATTCTTCACAAAAGAATTTCCACATTTTGAAAAATCCCAAATAAAAGCACTAGAGAAGCGAAGCAAGACCAGATCTCTGCCATTGAGAAAATTCCAGCATTAGTACAAACATATCATCGATTACCTGTTTTTTTTCCTAAAAGTTAGAGAGTAATCATGATTGAAAGGTTTTTTTTCTGTGTACAGATTATGACAGATCATACTTGCTGCAGTGCTGTGAGGCTCAAGTTTATCTGTACCATGATACCTTGAACAATACCTTATCAATACACCCTTCAGTATCCACATGCTGCTATAAATTATGTTTTTAAAGTAACTACCTTGAAATTGCCAAATCAAAACTTCAATCCTCTAGCAACAAAGCATGTCAGCTGCTTTTTATGTTAACATGGCAAAATCAACCTCATATGGAATAGTTATTATCACACAGAGAAGACTGAGAAAGGGGAAAACTTCTGTATTTTACCAGCCTGGGACATCATCTTAGAAGATATTATCTGAACATCCTGAGTCCCTGGAGATTTAGCTGCCTGTCTCTATTTTATTGACTGAAAGTCTATCCTTCCACTCCATCCCAACTAGGCAGTTAGTAGCACTGCCAAATCTACAGAAGGATAAGAAAATTTTAAGATGAGTGAAACTGTTCATTATCAGTCATCATCCAGTACAGACAACACAGGAAGCTTCTGAGATACTGACTCCATGTCTTGAATGGTGATCTACAGATTTCCAACTCTGGGGAAGCAGGGGCTAAAGGAAGTTCACTCTTCATGCCAATATTAGTAATACAAGGCTTAGATTGCTTCCTCTCACGCTTCCAGATTTAATCCTCATCATCAGCAATTGCTCTGGATGCAGTCCAAAATGTTCCTTTCAGCACCGTGGGATGAGACTTCTCAGTTACATGACAGACTTTGGCATGGAAAGGAGAAAAGTTTGTACGATAAACTATTACCTTCACAGAAAAAACATTTCCAGGGGAAAGCTCAAAGAGGCTGAAGACTGTCTTAGATCATCCCCAGCACAAGATTCAAGGCATCTGCAAGGGGGAGCAGCCACCTGGCAAAGTGGACCCAGGTGTGCAGCAGTCCCCATTGTCTTTGAGTAAGCACCGAATACAAAGCTGTTGCATTTGCTCAAACCAGCACAGGAGATCTGAAGTACAGGCTTCATATTAAATATGAACCCATCCTTAAGCACAGCACAGTATTTCTGTGTTTGCTGCACTTTCTGAAGCTACATTCTTCAGAAATGCAATTAAAGAAAGATTTGCTCAGATTGAACTGTGCCAATAGAGTTTCAAACACACTTTCTTTATATGTTTCATATTTTTTGATCTAAGAGACCTGAAAAACAGGCTTGTATTCAAAGGCACCTAGTTTTTAATCACAATTACTTACTAGATATTGCCATTTCAGCTATATAATTTGTACTTCATGAAGATAAATAAGAGAACAATAAACACATTTATGATAGATTGTTACAGTAGCTTTGCTTAGTAAAATACATAGCAAAATTGAAATTATTTGAAATGTCTCTAGAATAAATACCCAAAATGTAATTCTTGTATTGATTCACAGCTATACTTTTTATCCATAATTCTATTTTTCAAGCATTATGAACCTATTTTAAAACCTCTTGTGACCTGAAAATGTTTTAACATACCCACTATCTTTTCTTAACCACCAAATTTGTAAGCTTCCACAAAAGACACTGAGCCAAAATGTATTCAGTCGTATTCCTACTAATTCACTGCAATTAAATTGTGACAGTGGAAACCTCAGATAGTATCTTGAAAATATTGACAGAATAATTAGTGTCCTTAGATAGGTATTACAAAAAACCCTATTCGACTGCCTACAGCTTACTTGGAAAGTTGTTTAAAAAGAAAAAAAAAACAAAAAAACACACTCCTCCACTTTTGAAAAAGCTGTGAGTACTGTATTTACATTTTTAAGTCAGCTGATGCCTAGGAGAGGCTACCTGGAACAGAGGCTAGACGGAGTTAAAGGAATAAAATAGGAATTCATTAAAAGTCCCTCAAAGGACACACCTTGGGCAGTACAAGAGCCTGGCTGTGTCTCCACCCAAGATGGATTCCAAGTCACGAGTTATCACACTTTTATAAGTTTTGGTTTATTTACAGATTGGGGTTAATTGTCCAATTACAGCTTCAGGTTATGCAGTCCCATCCTCCCAGATTGCTCTCCTCAATTCGCTGCTGTTTGCACTTTTGGGGCCTGAAGCTGCATTTGTGTCCATGGCTTTCAGGCTGGAAAAACATTGTTTTGTCTGACTAAACTGTGAGGAGAACTTGCTAACACTTTATATGAAGTTCAGAGTTATATACTAATGCAGTGCACAATCTGTAAAATACAAAACCTAAAACTTAAGGCATCCCGACAATGGAATGCCAGCTCACACAACAAGGCAATAGAGCCCTTTGATAGTTTTAAACCAACTTTTGTTCTTCTAAGATAACTGGTTAGTGCACAAGAACTTGTACGAAATCACAGAACACAGAATGATCTGTGTCCAAAGGGACCTTACGGATTACCTGGGCACAACCTCCCTGCCACAGGCAGAGACATCGCCAGCTTGGAGTCCTGTGCTACCTGAACTTAAACATTTCTAAGAATGGGGCATCCACAGCCTCTCTGGACAACCTCTTTGGTGTCTCATCGCTCTCACCACTGAAAGTTTTTTACTTATGTCCTTCCTTATGATCTAAATCTACCCTTCCAGTTTAAAACCACTGTCCCAGGTCCTGTCACCTGTGTCCTGTCCCACATCCCTTCCCTCAAGCCAATCAACCGTACCACACAGTTTGGTGCCATCCACAAAGTTCAACCCCAGTAAGTTCCTTAGGGACACTACTTGTTACTGATCTCCAATTGGAAATATCTACCAATATATTTCATGCATTGGAAATATGTGTTTATTTTTAACAGTAAGGTCTTTTACTGAAATGCCATGATTTTTAACTGAAATCAACTATTCCTACTACAGGCATCCTCTATTTCAGATCATGTTTCAGTGCAACTATTACTTATCCTGGCTTACATGGTAGCAGAATGATACCAACTTTTAATTAAAATGCATCTGAAGTGGAAACTTCATAATATTATAGAAAACAAGTTTCATTCCCCAGACCAGGACAGAATACAAAGAAAAAGCTAACATTCTCTGAAATAGTTTAAAACAAGTTTGCCCTTGCATATATTGACAGTCTAGAATTGCTGGCAAATGAGTTGTTCAAGCCTCAGACTCTAATTAAATGTTTCTGGTTTTCCAAGTTTCAGCGAGGATGGTTCCTCACTAAGGAACTAAGAGTAACTTAGATGAAAGTTAAGAGTATATATGCTAAGAGTAACTGTTGATGAAACCTGCAAAACATTTCCTCCTTCCAGCAGACAATTAATGAGTTTATAAGAATGCAATTTTGCACTGCTTTCTGTAATTCACTACTTTTTATTTATTTTTTTTTTTTTAGCCAATTTGTTAGCTGGATAAGGATGGGAAAGAACATCCAGCTGAAAGCTGCTTCCCACTTCCACTTGACAGACTTTCAGTTTCCTCCCCAGTTTACCCAATGACAAAATAATTACCTTGAAATTTCCTATAACAAAGTCAAAGTAGATTTTCATCTTTTCCAATGCCTTTATCCAAGAAGGTGGTGGCAAAGGAAGCCTGAAAACATTGATAATGTAAATTTTAGTGTTTCGTAGTTGACTTTTTTCCTCTCCAAAAAGGTTCTCTTTGCGAATCACCTACAGGGCTTAAGCATCCACCCTAGAATGGTTATATAAGCCTCTAACTAATTTGTAGGAAGGGAAATAGAGAATTTTAGATTTCAGGGTAGTGAATAGTCTAAAAATCCAAGATAATAAACACTAAACACTCAAATCAGAAATGGGGAGAAATAGTAGTGGAAATCTTTTGGGATATTTTTTCCCTGACTAATTACTCCAATTCACTGATTCTTTGAACAGAGAAACTATCTTTGAAATCTTAAAGGCAAGAGTTACATTTCAACATGAAAAGGTGAATTTCACCAAGTCATTATCCCTAAAACCAACTGCATATGAGCATTTTGAAAGATTCTGTTATTTGGTTACTTAAACACCAGCTTTTAGAATTTGTTTCAGAATGTACAAGTTTAGTCCATATAAAATTAAACAAATTAAAAGAAATCTGCTATAGTTAAATGCCATAATTCAGAATGAGAAATGTTTTTGGCTTGTAGCTGTGACTACATTGACAAAATGTTGTTCAGACAAACTTTACACTTGAAGCCATTGAAGTATATATATGTTTCCTTTGTGTGAAAAATTCTATTTATTATTATTATTTATTATTATAATTATTTACCAGCCTAACTTGGTGCCATAATAAGTGAAACAATAACTTAATTTTTTGGGTTTTTTTTTTTTTTTTTGTTTGTTTGTTTGTTTTTCTTTCCTTGCCTTAAGGGGAGAAGGGAAGGGAGGTAAGACAAGGGGGAATAGGGGGAATTAGCACTGCCTCCACCTGCTTGCAAAAGGTCAGGGTATGAAAATCTAACACTGTACTCATCATACTCATAAGGATGACTCCACTTCTAGTTGTGGCTTAATAGCAAATGGATTCTTTCCTCAAAAGACACCAATTGTTCTATTACTCTACTGGAGAGCTGTCTTAAAAAATTTACACTTCTAATAATAAGCCTGAACTGTGTTCCAAAATATCATGCCCTAATCAAAGGTGTGCTACATTGCAATCAAAATGTTGCTAAATACAAACAGCAAGAGGGGAAAAAGCTGAAAGAACTGAAGAAAAAAAATAAAGGACAGCATCAATTTCTCTGAAGCTTTCTTGGTTAAAACACAAGCTGTAGAGTTCTTTGTGTTTTTGTTTGTTTGTTTCTGTTTTGTTTTTTTTTTTTTTGACAGGGAGAAGGGAAAATGGCTTCACTCCACATCATGAAATGACAAATTCTATGGTGTTTACATAAATCCCTGCAGCCAAGAAGAGGCAATCTTATGTGTTTATTTAAGCAGGAAAGTGACAACAGTCATTACTTTACTTTCTACACATATCTTAAAGGAATAAAGAATAAAAATAAAGACTGCAAAGAGCATTCTTCTCTTCATTGTGAAGCCTTTTGATAAATATACTCAGTTAAACACTCCTTGTGCAATGACTAAATATATTATAGACACCAAAAAATCCATACTTTTGCTTAACAATTCTTCAGAGAACTTCATACTCAGCTCTTTGAACAAATTAAGTCATCTCCTACAGAAAAAATTACCAGAGCACATAGCGACTATGGATGTGCTTTTTCATTCTTGTTTATTTGTTCACAAGTATCTATCCTTAAAACTACACTTGACAGGACTTAATTATTGTGCAGCAACACTAAATAAATCAAGGGGTAGGGTCTAAAAAGTATTACTTGCACACTTCCTTTCCTCTGCCTGAAATAAACTCATTAATTACAGTAGAATAACTTAGAAAAACTTGTGTCAACTATCTAAACCATTAATTAACAACCAGAGAAATTAATTTCTTTTTTTTTCCCCAAATAACTTTATAGCAATTTTCAAGAGCTGACAAGGAATTTCAATACAGATACATACAAATATGAGGTAAAGAGTTAGCCCCTTTATCAAAGAGGAGACACAGGGATGAACCAGAACAAAGAGATGTTTGATTGCAGTTCTCATGGCAAACCAGAAAGATTTCTATAAAGATTTTTTTTGTTTTTCAACAAGAAACTGCCCAAAGCAAATCCATGGGGAAAACAGCCAATGAAATACACTTTTTAAAAACCCAAAAAACCCCAACCCACTCTTTTTCCTGATGAAATGAAAGTCAACATCCCTCATTTCATTTGTGGATTCTTCTCAAATTTATACAACCATCAGCCCTTTGTCCAGCACAATCTTCTATTCACAACAGATTCTGGTCATGCAAACTGCTGCAGCAATCACTTAGGAACACTGTGGAAGTTGTCAATTCAAGTGTGGATTAATAAATGCAAGATCATTATGCATATTAGACTGATGCAAATTGATTCTCTGCGATGTGTTGAATCTTAGCTAATTTTAGATATTTATTGAAACACCATAATCTACTTCAGGTAAGTGTGACTGCATCTGTTCAAGATATGATTTAATTTAATTGGCTACAAGTGGTCACCTCTGTATTTCAAAATGTGCTATCTGACAATATTTAGACCGATTGACTGCAACTTTTCAGTGTGCCTTTCCTCACATCTCAATATCTTGCTCTATCACTGTATCACTATCTGTGCAGCTACATTTTGGAAACCTCACACAAAGCTGTGAATGCTATGTTGGAGGTTAGTTTGGGAAACTGGACACTTCAGAGAAAGCTACATGGATTCTTATGTGAAGCTCTGAGTTTTTGAGCACCTATGGATTTAAAGCTTCACAGTCTGTTATACCAAAGCACAGTACAACAATTTTCAAAACAAAATACCATAAAACAATTAAGCTTGTTTAATTAAAAACTTTAACAATTAAAAAATAAAGCAATTATACAGCAGCCCTTGACTGCATATACTATAAATCATATGATCATGACTGAATCTTCTTTTTTTAACTATTATTTTAATTTTTCTGATTACATTGCAGTAAGTTCCTATGTATCATCCCTTCTGTCAACGATTTCAGCAAACATTCCCTTCAAAAATGGCAATTTATAAACTGCAGTGTCCCCATACTTGAAAGTGTTTACTTACTAGCATTTACAACAATGACTATAAAGAAAAGAAAACAAAAAGAAACAAAGATTTTTAGGCATGGAAGGTCTTAAACTTTAAGGTTTAAATTTTAGAAAGTATTTTTATACTGTCACAGTCACCATCAAAATCCAGTCTATTAGAAACAGAGTGCTAAGGAACATAGGCAGACATTGTTTTTAAAGGCAATCTTTAATCAAAATAATTACATTTACAGGGATGGTGGGAAGAATAAAAATCTCACTATTATTCTGCAAGCAGTGCTTCCTTAAGACAGTCATTAAGAAATAATCTTTGCCAGCCAAATGAAATTCCAATGCATATTACGCAGATCTTTTAAGTACGGAGCTTTCCTAAACTAATTTGGTAGAAGAAGACTGGCAGGAAATGAATTAAAATTGGCACAGCTTTATGTTCTACATAATGAAACACAGCTTATATCCCTGTTCTACTGTAATTACCCTAGAATCAACAATATACCAAAAGGACATCACATGACTGAGAATCTCTCTCATTGTCAACTCTCACTGCATTACCTTTTGTCTAGATGGAATTATGGCTGAAGATTCTCCCCAGTGAAAACATATTTTGGCAACTATGGCATGGCATTGGATGCCCTTACTAGTGCCTAAATGCAGCTGGGAGAATGCCACCTGAACCTTGATAAATCCTCAGAATCTGCAGAAGGAAACACTTCAGTTCTTACACTCTGGGAGGTCAACTGGATATGATTAACCAATTATGTGCAAACTACCCCTGCTTGCTTTTCCCTCTCCTCTTCCTGTGTCCCAAAACTTGCACATCTTAAGCTTCTGAGAAAATTCCTTAGCTGAGAGAAAAACTGAAAAGTCTTTAGATTAGAATTAGACAAGATAAGAAAGGCAAAGTTTCAAACAGACAGAGAGGATTGTTAGGAGCACTAGGATTCAAAAGGAAGAACATGGCAAAAAGAAGGCAAAAGGAAACAGTGATGAGGACAACCCAGTACCACCAACAGTCTGTGACAAATAGTGGTAGTCTCATTCCTCCCACCTGACTGACACCTGCCTGGCCAGCAGAGTCTGTTCAGGTGTCATCTTGGAAGCAGTGAGTGTCTTAGCAGCCTGTAAATCCTATCTATCCTTTGTGTACAAGAAGCTTGCAGTCAAATCTTTGCACTCTAAAATGTGTGTCAATATAGGGCCCCTGAGGTGGATGGCAAGAACACACACAATGTGTTACCTGCAGTCTCTATCTCATGCTCATGTGCCAGTTTTCCTTAAGAGCATTAGGCAAGGAACCAGAATCTTTAATACCATGGTACTCCATAGAGCATCAACTTAGATCTATTTAAAATGCTAATGGTGTAAGCTATAAAGAGTAGCAGTGAATCCGTTTCATCCTAAAAACTGTTACAAACCATGGGGATGCTCCTGAAGAAGGCAACAAGTCTTTCCCTCCACTGATACTTAGAATTCATCTGTGAATTGAAGGAAAACAAAACCAAAAATATTCTGAACAGATATGTTCAGAAAATTATGAACTCAGACAGGTACCCCTATCAAATGAACACTAAAGTCTGAAAGATTTATGTTCCAATTCATTCCACCTACTGTCATCACCTCAGTGTCAGATAAAGACCGGCAAAGCAGGCAATCAGAAGAAAGAAAAACAATTTGGGTGAAGAACAGCTGTTTAAGGAAGCTTAAACTCAGAGCTCAACAGAGGCTGCTGTAGACATTAGAGGATAAACATGTCTTTAAAGAGTCAGATCCTAAAGTCAAGCAAAATCAGTGGACCTTTTCTCCCCAGAAAATACAGTATAAGTTTAATGCAGGATTTAAACACTGGGTGGCAGAAAAGGCCACCGTCTCAGCACCCAAACATAGATGGATGTTTTAGATGCAAGAGAGCACCCGAGATTCCTGCCCGAGGCTGGACCACAGGACAAGGGAAAAAGGCTTCAGGTGACCCATCCCACTCTGGAGAAGCAAGATGGGGAAGAGGCCACCTACACCAGAACAAAGACACAGGTTTCAACACCTGACAGCTGGCCTGTTTCTGCAGCACTGACAGCAAGGTTAAAAGCAGTTTCTGAGCTATGACAGTTTATAACATGCTTTAAGAAAAAAAAAAATAAAGAGGAAAAAAAAGCACTGAGCTATAATCAGCTCTTCCACCAGCAGTTCAGAAGACTGAGCTGGAGAGAACATCTGGACTGGTAGCAGGGGATTAGCAAGTCATCTGTTGTCCTGATGTAAAAACTGTGGCTCATGGGACAACGTGTTTATATACACTAACCCCTACCTGTAGCATTTCAAAGCACATTTGGCATGGATATCACTTGAAACTTCATAAACCTGATGAAGAAAAAAAAAAAAAAACTTAGGAGATTTCTCCCCATTACATGGCTTAGTTATGATTTTTAACTCCAAAAATATGGACACAGCATCCAGTCTTAAAAAAGCCTTGAAAACAGGCCTTTAAAAAAGTCCCAAAGGAGATGCTGGGACACCAGCTGGCCCCAAACCAATATCACTTCTTATTGACCATACTGATGCATTCAAGGAAGCTGGACTAATTAAAATTAAAACTGCATTGTAAATCAATCTCTGACTTTTGTACCAATCTCCTAGACTGTGAAATAACTTAAAATTTTGCCTAAGTACTCAGGTGAAAAAGGTCATAGTATTAAAAAACTAAAACAAACTAAACACCCTCCAAAAATCTGCAAACAAACAACAAACCGAAAAAAAAAAACCAAGAAAAAAAACCCAAAAAACAAAACCAAAACAAAACGTGAAAGCATCACATGATTTCTGAATTTTAATTCCAACATTATTCCTAAAGGCTCACAGAAATATCAGTATACCTACTGACATTCAGAATTGGATTAAGACAGAATAGAGTCCAACAAAGTTTAATGAAAAAACAGGAAAAGCCTTAAAAGTCAAAACAATACTCTCAGATCTCAACAAGTCTAGAAGGGCAACATCATTTTCACATTCTATTGATGTAGTGCTGTGGGAAAAATCTTTACTAGGTAATATCTTGTTCTCAATTATTTTTAAATTGTTTTGCCTGATTATTATTTTAGATACATTTGATATTTGGAAAAATGAATTTAAATTAAAACACAATCAACCACTAGTTGTGATTCCATCTGGTCTCCAGGGTCTACAACATCACTTCTAATGAACCTGGTACCTGAAAAACCTTTGAATATGTTTTTAGAAGGTAAAACAAAATACATATATATATACACTTTGCTTGTGCAGAACTAATTGCAAGTAGAATCCTTACTTAAGATGGGAAGGTGTTTACATGTATTTCAAGAGAGCTACCTGTAAGAGGAACCCAACAGGGGCCATTAATTTCCTCTAAAATTAACTGTACAGTGCCAACTAAGTACCAGTCCAGAGCTTCTGGCACCCCTTTTAGACTAAAGCATTTCCCTGTCATGAATTCAGGGTTAGAAAAGTCACAATATTAAAGTAAAGTATATAAAAGTTTGGTTTTCAACAGGAGAGGAAGAGCTGCCAAATTAGCAGATTTGAGGAAAAAAAGGCCCAGGATCTAGATTTTAGAAAAACCCACAAGAATGTGCAAGAACTATGAAAATTATGAAAGTAAAAGTTTGCTTTTGGTTGATTCTCAAAGCACAGTTTATATGTGTTATTGAGAAAAGTTAAGCAAAGAGTATTCCATTGGCCAGTTACCTTACCTGGAACTTTTCAATTCAATGAAACAGAGTTGTTTTGTTTTTTTTTTTCCTCCTGTGACAACAACACCATGAACAGAATAATTTCAAAATGCTGTTCCCAAATTACAGAAAAGCTGTCTCTTCATACAACACTTGTAGAAATATGGATTAAAAAAAAAAGAAAAATGAAAAATTTGCCTTTATCTTTTTAAGTAGCACTGTGGTGCGAAGATGCAATACCCAGCATGTCTGTGAAACAGGTTTACTGTTGCTTTTCTAGGAGATACTCTACTTATATGCATTTTACTAAAAAGTAGTATTTAAGTACACAAGAGATAGAATCCTTTTTTCTTGGTTTTTTTTTTTTTTTTTTAGCATGGGTATAGATATTTTGTCGCATTCTGTTACAGCAAGTATTCACAGTCCCCTTCACAGACAACCAAATAATCTTGCAAATGCTGTGAGATAAACTTACTTACATTTTGGCTTTCAAAGAAAATGCAGACAGACTAAACTGATAAAGCAACTGTTCCTTAATCTCTTTCATGGTAGAGAATTAGTTTCTCTCAATTCCAAAGTGAATTGAGCATTCTTTGCATTTGATGTTTAAGTACCTGTAAATTTAACAGTTCTTCCCACTACAGAAGGAACAGGATTTAGTACAAGCTCTGCACAGGATAGAAGGCTGTGCTAGCTGAAGAAATTTCACTCAGCAAGCAATATTTTCTGTAGACCATTCAACAGACTGTGTTTGCTGTCATTTATTTTGAGCAAACTTTCAACATCTGCCAGCAACTTAAGTCTCTCTCACAGATTTTTACACTCGCCTCATCCAGACTAGAGCTGCTCATGCACTGGTATGGAAATTAGCAGAATGCAAATATCGACTAAAGAGGGGGGAAAAAAAACCTCAAACCCAACATTTTCAATGAAATGTCAGTTTGATTCTTGCACAATTTTGCTTGGAACCTGCACACACAAAGAAGAGGGGGAAAACTGCAAGCTGTTTTTAATCTGTTCTGTGAAACTTACAATGACCATGAGGGTTATATCTTTTCAACCTTAAAACTTGACTATAAACACTTAGAGAATATTTACTGTCTCAGGAATTAGGATGAAATAATCCCTTAATGACTAAAAGAAGTTCACAGCTTCCAGTGCTTGAAGAGGAAGGGGAAGAAAGGGTTTCCACAATTGTTTGAAAAGAGAACTCGAGATTTGTTATTGCATATCATGAGAGGGCAGGGGATAGGAAATGGCCTTCAAGAGACCCTCAGTTGTCCAATGCAGAGCTTCAGGCTCTCTGGTCTTTGCTATTCTCTAATCTCATCTCTCCCTCTCACAGGTCTTTCTAATTCCCCCCTGCAGCATTCAGTCTGGCACCTATTCCAATGCCATAGCATGAAAAGAAATTCCACAGTACAGGTACATATCACTGACCCAACCAAGTCACTGAAGCAGCTCTTCAGTTCTGGAGAAATATTTAACATTGCCAAGGAGCAAACCAGCAAAGGAGCTGGTTGTTTCTGTCATTTATAAATACCCCCAAACACTCAATACCAGCACCACTTTCTTTTAGAGGAGGAAGAGCCTGTGTCTGCTTGGAACAGAGGAAAGTCCATAACTACATTCTACTGTCTCACTAGACACATTGGTACTCAAACACTTGTTGGTTACTCATAAGCATCAAATGAAATAAAATATGTATTACTACAATATTGATGCTAAAGCTTTAAGATAATTTGAAATACAATTTATTTGAGTATGAAGTTAAAGCTTAATAGGAAGGACTAAAACGTGTTTCTTATAACAATTAAATCACAATTCAAAAACTCCCCCTGAAATAACCTGTTGATTTTTTCCTAACAACAAGTAAATAAAGAAAGAACAGCTTATCCTACTAAGTATTGAAGCGCACAAGTCAGTTTTCACACTGGTCACTTGATTTATTTGACACTATGAATTCCATTAAACAACTGGCCTATGCTATGTAGCATGACTTTTGTAATAGTGCAACAATCATATACATCCAGTCCATGGCAATTCAATGCAAGGGAGTAAAATGGGAAAAACAGGAAATTGAACCTGCAGCACGAAACTCCTAAGAGACCAGAACTCTACAGCTGCTCTGTGGTGAGCCACCACAGGAACATTCAAATGTAGCCTTGAAAGGGTTAGCACAGAACTTTGTAATTGATAAGAAGGTTACACAAGATTATGCATCTCAAGAGGGAAAATAAGAGAATTTATCCTGGGATAAGTGATCAGTTTTACATAGAAGTTTATTAAGACATGCTTTAAAGAGATGAAGGGAAGGGAAGGGAAGGGAAGGGAAGGGAAGGGAAGGGAAGGGAAGGGAAGGGAAGGGAAGGGAAGGGAAGGGAAGGGAAGGGAAGGGAAGGGAAGGGAAGGGAAGGGAAGGGAAGGGAAGGGAAGGGAAGGGAAGGGAAGGGAAGGGAAGGGAAGGGAAGGGAAGGGAAGGGAAGGGAAGGGAAGGGAAGGGAAGGGAAGGGAAGGGAAGGGAAGGGAAGGGAAGGGAAGGGAAGGGAAGGGAAGGGAAGGGAAGGGAAGGGAAGGGAAGGGAAGGGACAAGGTGGTTTAGAGATGAACAAACAAAAAATGTGAGGAAGAGACCGAAATAAGCTGGCTGCTTGTGCCTGTTTCTCTGTTTAAACCACTGAAACATTCATTGTACAAGATCAATCTCCTTGCCCCCAATACCTCAGAATACAGAATAAACAATACTAAATACTGATAACCATCTGGCATTAATCTGACATGCTTTGACACACACTATATTTATACTAGTTAATTAAGCTTGCCCAAACTGGGTCTCTAGAACTGTCTACTGAAAATGACCCCTTCTCTATATTAACTGTTGACTGACCTCCAGAAGCTCTTTGAAATGGAGTTAGTTGTCCTGGGGGGAAACTTTTCCCACATTTAAACAACCTGACAGTTTGTCAATAAATTTACAGAACCTACAAATTTTCATCAGCTTTTGTTATAATTTTATTTTTATATACAAATATAATCTATTATATATATGCAACATACTATACATACCAGGAAATATTAATATATCCTATAATGTATAAAATACACAATTATATATTCCTATATAGCAGACATTTAAATTGATATTTACATAGAAATATATTTTTAAATAAAAATAACTACACCGTTATATAATACGTCCAATGCATATGGTATATAACATGCACATAGATAGTCATAGATGACAGGAAAATAGCAAAATTGAAATCCTATCATTTAGTGTTAAATTTTAAGCATTTAGGCAAGTAGAGGAATACGTACTGCAAGTCAAACAATCCATATTACTTTACTATTACAGTTTGGCCAGGAGTGTAGTTTTAACAGAATTGTTATGAAATAATAACCACTAGCACAGCTGATGTGATGTTTTATACTCACTTTGCATAGTCAAAGAGCCTGCTGTCCCAGAGCTGGTGAGTGCCTCTATATCCAGAATGGAAGAAACAAGAATCTGTACCATCAAACTGGTTGAGACCATCTTCTGAGTTTTTTGAGGCGTGGCTGTGCACCACATCAAGCAAGACTGTGATGCCCATGGAGTGAGCAACGTCAATCATTTCCTTCAGGTCGTCAGGAGTCCCGTACCGGCTGTGAAAACACAATGTGGTACAAGCAGGATTTATCTGGCAATACTGAACATTCATCATGGAAACCACATCAAAGTCAGCAGTTCTTCATCACCTACTTTACAGATGTACACAGGTTATTTTTTCAGCCTCCTAAACAGTAGCTATTGCTTACAAAGTAACATTTGAAACCCTCTTTCATTAGCAAAATTCCATAACCCACACAATGTTTTGCAGAAATAGATTCAGTTTTATTCTTCCTTTTTTAACAGTACATCGAATTCAGTATAAAAGATAACACATACAACTTAAAACTGTTATTTAATATTGAAAACTTCCTTAGCACATAAGGGACAAGAATAGACGCATACTGCTGGAATAAAGTAATGATTACAAAATAAAGAATGATTACAAAAGTAAATGTATATCCACATGATCCACAAAATAAACCATCTGCTGTTTTCCTGCTTAGTTATTTGGTTTAGGTACTACGCAATTTTCTTATTCCTAAAAAAAGATTTTTGTCTCCTGTCCGACATGCTATTTTTTCAATTAAGCCAGTTTAAAACTGCCAATCTACATTTAGCCTGGTTGCCACTTGAGCTGCTCTAAAAAAAAAAAAAAAAAAAAAAAAAATTAAAATAAACTACGACTTCCACATTTATCATAATTTTCTTAACAACTATCTACATTCATTTTTCATGTGATTTTACTCTATGCCTCAAATCTAAGTATAGTCAATTACAAGCCTGTTAGGGATAGGGTTGCCACAGAACACACAGAACCATTATTTTAATCAAGTTCATTACGAACAGTGTATAGTTCTGTTTGCCATGAAAGTCCTACACATCCTGTTTGTTACTGCCAAGAATTCCACAACCCCAAACCCATGCATAAAGACTGCTCAAAGTGGATTACCTGGAATATGCTACGGCAGCTGAAGTTACTTATAGACTTTTTGTCTGCACCCTATCCCAAGTGCTTCACAGAGCAACTGATCACTGTGCCAAATTGATTTCAGATTTAAGAGGAAGGTAGAGCAAACTCCTAAGCCATTGCTTTCCATTATACATGTTCTTGCAAACACACACCTGCACGCAATATTGATTTCAATGGATGGGAAGGAAGGGAAAAGAACAGAGAAGATGCTGGAGCACTTAAACTTACCTTGATGCTGCGAAGAAACTTGTCACCTGATAACCAAAGCTGGCATAGTATGCATGTTCCATAATAGCCATCAGCTGGACACAGTTATAACCTATAATAAAAATAACAAACAAATGCCTTAAGGATAGTTAAAAGAGTATTCAATACCTGTAGCATATCCATTCCAGTCTTCACTCATTTTAGCTGCCTCTGGTTAATGGTTAACAACTAAAGATTCAGTAACTTTCACAAAGCAATTCTACCTAACAGTTTATACTGTTGATCTCCATTACAAATGAAACAGTCAATTTGTGAAGTGATTTACACATATTGAATCTCCCAGGTGTAGACAGAAATAAGTGTAATCCTTATTTAATTTCAGAATACTGGTTATGCCAACCCACATGTCCTGAACTGCTTCAACTTTTGACACTTACAGTCAGGGGGTCTAGGGTTAGCCACTGGCTACACATACTATGACAAAATCACAAGATGGTTTGAGTTGGAAGACAACTGAAAAGATCCTCTAGCTCTTACTCCTCTGCTATGGACAGGAACACATTCCACTAGACCAGATTGCTCAACATCCTTCCAGGGATGGGGCATCCATAACTTCTGAGCAACCTATTCCAGTGTTTCACCATTCTCATGATAAAGAATTTCTTCCTAATGTCCAACCTAAAAACACCTTAAGGCCACCCCATCCCTGGTGTCCACTTGGACATGAAGTCACTGACTGAAACTCTGGGTGTGACCATCCTGCTAATTTCTCATCCACCAAGTGGCCCATCTGTCAGATCCACGTCTCTCCAGCTTAGAGACAAGACTATAACTTCACGACATATGAAAACTTTTCTTATCCCATCAAAATCACTTTAGTTATTTCTTCCCTCTATGAGAGTCTTCCAAAAAGAAAAAAATAGAAGGTAATGAGCTTTTATTCCAAGTTCACCTGAGAACCACAGCAGTACAAGAGGGCTGGGGAACACACTGTTGTATCACCTAAGATAGTTCAGTACAGTCTTCAGGAAGGGAACTCTAAAGAATCAGGTTTTATCGACAGGCTATTAAGACTCACACCACCACCATTATCACCATAATCACTTCATTCCTTAGTTTCAACAAGATGCTGCGAGATTTTTTTATTCTTCCTCCATTTTTTATAGCTGTGACATTTAAAACCAGAGCTATTATTAGAAGACAGTTGGTGTGAGCTCAGCAATTTGTCAGATTCATTGCTGATTTACAATTCAGGGTTGTTGCACTTGTTTTTATTTACAGCATTTTTATAAATAAACAGCATGAAACTAATCTCATTCAATTTGCTTGCTTCTTATTTTGCTATTTGTCATGCACATATTTCTACAAACTAGATATAAACTCTAATATATTAGAGTTTGCACACAGCAATGTCTTCAAGCTTGTCCTAAAAAGTAAGACATTCCAAAACTGAATCTAATGGACCTTACAAATATATTTAAAAAATACTTAATTCCCACAATGGTTACTTAGCATAAACACCAAGGAACATTACTTATAATTTCAGTATATCCTAAATTTGATACTGCTTTTATGATTTATTGTATCAACCTTTTCACAACATTTCTCGACAAAGCAAAGATTTAAGCAAAGCAGAATGTTTCCTAACTCTGTAAATTCTATTAACGTCTTGGGACAAGTGAAATTCCTTGGCAGTAAGGAGTCACAGCTCTACAATGTCAAATCCAAAATTGCTTTTTATTAAGGGCTTCCAGACGTGCAAACTCCCGTGTCTTGCCTGCAAGCTCAACTTTACCGAAAGGCGAAAGCCACAAAACATTGACAACAGGTAAAGCTACAAGAAAATGTCTTCTTCAGGCACTCTGATGAATAAAATAAAATCTAAAAAATCAAACACAGCCACCATCCACAGAGGTTTCAGCTACAGATGTCACGATTATTTCACAGCAATGTAAAATACATATTTCATCATAAGGCAATAATAGGCAGTAAGTTTTAACATGGTCCATTACAGAAACACTGCAAAGATACCACAGGAGAAAATAATTAAAGTGAAATTGAGGTGAACAGTTTTGCTGTGTTTTCTGAGATAACGGTACCAGCTCTTTTCACACATCCTCCCCAACATACTAGAAGTTCTTTTCTTGAAGAAGGTCTTTCATATTTAAAGTACCCTCGTTCTGATACTTCAGAGCTACTGTTCAGGAATAAAAGAAGTCTAGCATGCTTATTCTGGCAAAAAAAAAGAAGAAATATCCAGGTATTTCTTTTGTCTTTTCTCAGACTTAAGATTTACACTAGTAGAATCAATTAAGAATGAAGTATTTTCTGAAGATTGTCACAAAACAGGTCCTGTTTCAAGCTGAAAGCAAATCATGCCAAAAGCAAATTACCTTGCAATAGTCATCTGGGGCTTTAACAACCATATTTTACTTAAAAATCTGGAATGAACTTTGATTCACACATCCTATTTCAGTCTTTGTTTGTTCTCCATAGATTTCATTTGTTTATAATTTTTGCTCACCTAAGAATCTATTTTTACAGTATGTGTAATTGGGAAATGCAAAAACACCTCTAGATACTTGACAGTTATCTTTTCTAATGAGCCCAGGCACACAAAAATTATCTCTGCAAGCATTTCTGGTATTACTTACCAAGATCCTTTATTCTAGGTAGTACATTGTATGTGAAGTTTTTATAAGAAGCTACTTTCCCTTCTGGGGAAGCAATTCCCACATGAGATTCATAGATTCTTAGACTTTTTAATCTTTTTGGAGAAGGATTCTTATGCTGTAAAAAAAAAAACAAAAAAAACAAAACAACAAAAAAAACCAGTTGTCATTATGAACAGCTAATGAGTGCTGTCATAACCACACGATTTGCACAAGATGAAAAATAATTTAAGGTTTATTTTGCTTTCCCTCTAAGAGCATTCTAAGCATTTTAGAAGCAATTGACCATTTTACACTGTTAAAGCAAATGTCTGTTTGAAATCAACATCCTTTATGAACAAGAAACTGGACATTTATGATTCACCACTTTTTTCATACTCTCTTTAAATTATACTTCATTGTTCAAATTCATAGTAGCCACTCCACTCGATGTCCTTCTGAATCACTATGAAGCTTGCTTGAAAATAGAGGGAGAAAATAGTAAGATAGGTTTTTATGTTTTAAGCAGACCTGTTTTTTGCGGGTTCATGAAATCACTGCCATCTCTTAACAGAAATTTATAAATACTTTATTCCTAAAGAATACAGTTCCATAACACAGAATCACCTATATTCTAATTACTTAGGATTAAAATATGATTTAAAAATCCCAAGTCTGGAGGTCAGTACATAGCATTTCTAGATGAGTAAAAATATTTGAACAATGCAGCAGCTATTGAAGTCAATATTGTATTTGTTAATATATTATTTAGGTGAAATTTTGAAAAGGTAGAACAAAACTAGATGAATACACACATGGGACTAGAAACTAAAGGAAGAATGTGAAGAAAAAAACTTCTGGTTGAGGCATATGACCTCTGATTTATTTCCACTGGACACCTCTATTATTCATAAAGAACTTTATTTTTCCAGTATGGCCTTGTCTGCACCTAAAAGTTCTGGCCTCTTTTTCACTCTAGGTCATCCCAATCCCTGCATCTCAAAATATCTACCCGTTCTTTTTCTAGATGACATTGAGATATCACACAGCATCATACACAGAGTAGGCCACTAAATTGATAAAAAGACTACACACTTTAATAAGAATTAATGCACATTGTTATGTATCTTCAAAGAAAATATTTTCCATGCCAGTAACTTTTTCTCTGTCAAGCAGTTGCTTCGTAATTTGAGGCGGATGCAAAAATTGAACTCAGAATAGAGGTTACAGCATCTCTAATATAAACCATACCATATAATGCATACCATTTTTCAGGAAAAACATGAAAAAGTTTAATATGAAACAACATCACTCAGTCTGAATTTTCCAAATGTTCTCCTAGGGTATTCTTCATATATCATGCAAAGAGTGCTCTCCCTTATAGCAGTGTGTGAGAATTAGAGAGGGCTTTAAATTCAATAACAAGATTTTCCAGATAGAAAGAAAAAAAGATTTGACTGGAACATTGGCACTTTATTTTGGAAGTTTTTTTTCTGACTTCATGAAATATTAACCTAATGTTGAGTACTGAACATCACATTTGCAGATAACCAATCTTTAAACACAGCACTGATACTTCCCTGCTCTCCTCCCTACCAGGAACAGCCATATTGTCACAGAATACCTGTCAATCTTGCCTAACAGATGGGAAACCAAGATTAAAATACTACGTTAATAACTATTTGTATATATTCTACAGGAGGCTGAAAAAGCAGCTCAAAAACATCCATCATTAAAGTAGTTTATTTCTGTCAAAGCCATGACTAAAAGCCCTTCATTTCACAGCTATTTTAACTAGTTTGTTATCTCCTCTTATTTTCTTCCAAACAGGGATGCAAAGATAACATTATACACCTCTTGAAAGTACTAGTGAAGCCTTACTATATATGACTGTGGTGGATTCCAGTGAACCCAATCATAATTCACTTTGTCTTCATCACGGACCACATATCTTGCCCAGGGTGAAATGCGATAGAGGAGGGCGCCGTTTTGAGCACGAATCACCACCTATAAAGTAACACAACACAAGCAGGCAGTCACTTATAAGTCACAGAACGCCTTCTATGCAAACCACAGCACAGAATGAAATAGTAGGCTACACAGAAACTTAATTTAAAGAACACACAAACACACAATGCAAGTCAAGAGAAAGAAAAAACGACCCTGCTCACAGGGATGATTTGCAAAGGGACAGTAAACGAGACATGTCAGACAGGAGTGATGCTCACCAGCAGGAGCTGAAAGGTGAGGATATACATAAGCTTTATATAAGTAATGGGAGAAGAAGCCTTCCTAAATGGATTTCTGTTAGGTTCCCTAATTACTCCTGTCATTGATATTTCCTTTGCATATTCTTATAAATTTAAATAGACATGCAGTATAATGCCATTAGGATGAGAACTGTGATTTGTTTAACTTGGCAAACAAACAATCTAGTAAGGCAATTTTAATATCTTAATTCCATCTACTTTTCCATGCTCTGTGAGTCCTTAACAATGCCACATAGCCCGGAACCACAGATAACACAAGAAGCACAGGACAGTTTTTGTGTCAAGGCAAAGAAAAAGTTCCACCTCTCCCCATCCCATTGCATTCCATCCCATCCCCTCAGCACAGAAGGAACAGCACACCACTCTGGTTTTGCTTGGTAACTTGGTTGCCACTAAACCAGTAACACAGATGGTTTGCAAATTTAAAACCTAGAAATGTACAAGCAAGTGAAGGCACAGAATTCCTAATTCTGCTTTTTTTAAGAAAGCGATGACTGAGATTTCTTAGGTTGTTGGTTGTACGGGGCTTTTTTTTTTTTTTTGCTTGAAAGAAAAAATATTAAATTATAAGAAGCCTCAAATGGGAAAGGGGTTGAGTGTTTTTCTGCTCCTTTCTCTGTTTTTGTTGAAAAAAGTAATTTGTCTTTGCTCTCAATTTGTAACAGGTAGTCTGGAAGAAAATATTATCAAAGAATTGCCTTTTCACCTCTGGCAAGTGTCTTTCATTGTTTTGATAGAATATTTGTATCCTTAACCCAGTCATGGAAGAATGCAGAATCACAGAACCATGTTTAGTTGAAAGGGATCCTTTAAAGGTCATCTAGACTAACAGAGAGGAAAATATGCTCATGCAAATGGTTAATGGAAATTGATAGAATAAGGCAAGGAAGTATGAATGGTGTGCCTCAGTACATAGTATTATAACTCCAAAAACTCAAAATAGGTTTTATAAGATGGAGTAATTGATACCAAAAACCTCACCAGAAAAAGCTGAGAGAATTATTGCAAACACTGTAAAGTTGCATGGAGAATTTCTTCCGTTAGCTGTGCTAGCAAAGCTGACCCAAAGAGTATTTCTGCAAATTATACCGACACTGCGAAGATCCTCCGTGCTGATAGCATTGACAATTTGCAAATTACTCTTAAAATAATAAAACTTATCTCCTCTCTCTAATATCACACTTCTGATGGTGCTATTGCTTATTATTTTGTCCAAATTTACTCATCACATAAATGATTACTGCATGTAATAATCTACTCATCTTGGCATTCCTTTTTTTCTAATATTTTAGCATAATTCATACTAGACAGGCTTACGAAGGGTGGGCACTTTTAAGAAATGTGAAGTAATTAATCTACAATCAGAGCATTAATTAGCTGTAGTACTGGTTTAATCCAAAAATTATACCAGAGTGGGGGGAAAGTAAATTTCTTTATTATGATATATTAATCCAGTTATGCACTGTCCTTTATTAAAACTATTAAGCAATGAAAAAGTTGTGAAAAAGATATATATTAGAAAACCACTTAAATGACCAACCAGTTAGTTCACTTTTTCAATTTATACTTCTACAGTTATACTGCACAACCAATCTTTGTATCCCATCCTTCTGACAAAGTGTAAGAACTTCTACTGTTCTGTAGTCACTTCAATTGACCTTATTTTCCCTCATTTGTGAAACACCAGTGCATTTGATTTACCATTTATTCAGGAGTAATTTTATTCAAGTGTTAATTTTGCATTTATTCAAAATACATACAAAAAGACAAATTTAAGGTTTACACTCTTCAGGAATTGAGAGACTTAGAGGAAGTTGTACAAGTTTCTAGCTACTTTCACAGACAGCATTTTAATAAATAAAACTGAAACTTCCTAGAAATACATATGTTTATTTGTCTTATATTATGATAGCAATAGAGCTATAAACAAGTGGTGGAAATCTACAATTCTAAGGGTTGGGTTTACACACTCAAACAGTCTTAAACTTTAGAGTCTGCTTTATTTTAAGGCTCATAATCTCAATTTTTTGTGTTCATTCCTTCTAAAATGTCTGTTTTCACACATAAAAGAGAACTCACATGCTCAAAAGAAAAGGGTATCACAGAATCACCAGGTTGGAAGAGACTTTTGAGATCATAGAGTCCAATCCAAGATTTTATCTAACATTTATCTAACAACAGAAGTAACATAATTTAACCACATAAATATCAAAAAATTCTCAGAAAAAGAGTGGGGGAGAACTTATTTTAAACAAGTAATCATAAAATTTATTTGTTGCTTGCTTTAGAGTATAGGTGGTCTTAAGAAAGATTTTTTCAAGTATATCCAGTCATAGTTATGGATTAACCTCACCCCTACAGTAGAAACCTCAAGTTTGCTTATTTGTCGCTGTAATTTTTGAGTATTGGCACTGTGCTCAGAGAAAGCAGAGTCAAGAGAAACAATTATTACAACACCAGAGATGGTAAAGTTGAATCCTTTCCTTCTCGGTTTTATAGAAGCACAATCAACACAGTGTCATTGTGGATCTATCAAGTGACCCCTGGCAATTTCAATTCTTAGTTGCTATGCTGATTTAATACTTTCCTTCATTTTATGTGAATATCACTTACCAAGTCTTTCCTAGACTTAATTATCAAGCTCGGTATTCAATCATCTTATTCCTCTCTCCCGACTTTGTATAAAGTTTTTTAATAAGTTAGAAATAAAGAGACTCCAAATAGTGTTTTCTAAAGTTTCTTGAGACAGGACTCTCCTATCACCATGCTTACCTGAAGCATGAGCAAAGGAACTGGAAAAAAATGAATGGTACAAAACAAATAGCAATTCAGCCTTAGACTGACAAAAGTAATTCCAATGCAAACAGTCTGACAGCTTTGACTCCCACATTTGCTTTGCTGTTTCTTGAAACAACTAGATATAAGTAAAAGTTGTAATAAAAGGAGAAAAAATATAAAGTACACATAAAACAAAGACAGGTGAAAACTCTTGCTCCACTCACCCCAAATTATGACTTGTGGTTCCTTCTCTGCAGTGTCCAGACAGAAAGATTAGCTGCTGTGTATACTCTAAATGTGCTGTTACAGATTTTACATGCATAAGGAATACTGAATATAGTCATTACATAGTGCTTTTGACAGAGTACCTATAAATCAGTTTAACAGATACTGTACTTTCCCTCCAAATTCGTTTGAAATGAGTAAAAACAAATTCATAAAAGTTGCAGCCTAACTAGCTACTACTTAGCTTATCAAGACTTTATAGCTAACTTTACATTTCTAATCAACTCAAAAAATTGTTCTCTAAAGAACATATATAAAACAATGATGTACTTTAAATTAGGCTTTTTCAAACTGGCCTTGAGATTTACCTACCTCATTTTCACAAGGCATATCCTTGATAACTTCTCGATGTATATGAGGAGGCACATCCCACAATTCGATATAAAAACTACAATCCCCATTAAATAAAGATTTTAAAATGCATACTGCTGTAGCATGCAACACATGTCAAGTGGACCAAGCAAGCTGACAAAAGCTTAGCCCCTCATCAAAAGTAACCTGTTTTACAGTTACTTAGATTTAATTGAAAGAAAATCGTAGGCAAAAATAATCCCTGTATTTCTGATCCTATTATTACAGAAAACACTCCAACAAGAGGACAAGAGCAGGGGAAAAAAGGAAATCCTAGTTTCTGACACTAACTAATACATCCTCCCCAGTTTGTTAAAAAACAGCAAAAACTGTTTAAGAAGAAAGAAACTGGTATCTCAAAACAGTTGCATTTACACTGCCCAAATTTAGACAGAATGAAACAAAGACAAAATAACAGATGTAAAGAACTTACCACCATCTACATTAACCACCTCTTTGTGTGAAACATGAACTCAAGTGATATATTATTAAACTGTATAGTACATGGACATAATGATATTTTTTTTGTGTCTGTGTGCTGAGAGGGGAAGTGTCTTAAAACAGCAAGCTTGCTTAGAATTATCAAAAATATGTTTTTCCGTCCTGTTTCCAGAGTCTCCATGATGGCTTTCCCACCGGAAACTTCTAACACTTTGAATTTCCTACTTTTTTGTAAGTCATGCTGAATTTGCCTACATCAACTTTACAAATTGCTCACCTAAATAGTTTAGGGGTTTTTTTCCCACCTCCCCTAGTGGTAAACATTCAAAATCATCATGAGACCTTTGAATGTCACATGAATCTGGCTTCCAAGTAAGATATAAATACATGTAAATAAATGGCCTCTCAGAAATAAGCGTCAGGAAGACAGAATGAAAATGTCCTTCAAAAGCTGATATTAAAAAGTCAATTTGCAATAAAATGGACATGACACAGACAAACAATTTATGTAAGTACAACTGCAAAACAACAGAAGTGAAGACCTTAACCTATGCTGTACATCATTCACATGCAAAGGTTAAAAATTTGTTTGGCATTCATTTTCCATCATAAGGATGTTAGGTGTGTTTTCAAAGTTTCAGTCTGAAGTGTTCAGCATCTTGAAGTTTAGCATCCCAAACCACTGTAATAAACTATTAAGTGATGAATTTTGATGAACTTTCAAATCTGAATAAAAAGCACTATAAAAAAAAAAAAAGTACAACTGTAGTCAGAGAAAACATAACCAACAAAGGCTGGCTTTGAAGGTATGCACAAGTGCATTCCAATTTTCCAAATGCTGAACTCCTGGAAGACAAAGCAGGACCTAAACCTCCCAATAACATTAGTACCAAAGTAACAATACATTTCATTGTCTGTCCACTAGAGGATAGGAAATTAATGGAATAGGGAGTAGGCTGTAGGATAAAACTAAATATAGGGGTTATGAGTCTGTTTGATGATGTTTAAAACTCTCAAAAGCAGTTTATTACAGTTAAGGGGAAACCATCACTCTGAGGTCAGTCCAGTATCATAAAGAAAAGCCAATAACACAGAGGAGCAATTCAAAAGCTGAAATAGGTCTCATTTAATATAATGATTCTGCCAATGCAGGACAACTGAGATTGAGAGGCCGTGATTTTTCAGACATTTGAGACTCTTGGGTATCCCATCATTCTGCCTTTCCAAAATAAAACAGGCCTTTTATATCATCCATAGTAGAGCCAGCAACTCCTTCTCGATATCTTGGGGCATTTAAAGGAAAACTCTGTGCCTACATTCAGGCAATTTTCAACCTAGTACGACTAGGGGAAATCTGATGGCTTCTTATGAGCAGACACCACACATTTTTTCTTAGACAATCTATAATGATAAAAAGTATGAAAGGGTCACAATAAATTGTAAAGCTTTGTCACAAATATGAATTGCAACGAAATGCAAATCCACGTGTAAAACTGGAGCTTAATGTGGCTGTGCTATTGCTATGACAGATGAAACACCACAGCAACAGGCCACAAGCTACCACATTTAAAATTCATATGCTTATGAATATCCCTTTTTCTTTGCATTTGCCTACCTTCATCTTCTCTTCACATCAGCTCCATTTAGCTACCCCAACTCCCAGTGTACACACACAGAGATCTTCAGAACAGTGTGAGAGAATAATTCAAGGGACAGTTGAACAAGATCAGACAACTTCTCTGCTCAGCAACCACTCCTTTAGCTTTCAGTGCCTGCATCTAAAGCAGACTTCAAATCCATACACGAGCATTTCATTTAATTGTGATGTGCTCCCATAAGGTGTCTGCCTCAGTTTCCACTAATTAGGAGATAGGCTCAAACATTAGAAATAAAAAGCCATGCTGTTGTTCCTTATTTTTCAGATATTTATTTTTATTTAAAAGTAAAATCTTCTGGACCAGTTCTTTAAATATATATATATAGATATATAGACATATATATAGACATATATATATATATATATATATATATATATATATATATATGAATTTAGGCATATTTCTGTTTGAGAAATTTATTATGTAGTGGTGTATCATTTATACTTGAGCTGGAGAAAGGAAAATTACAAAATGATAACTAACTAACTGATGAATATATGCAATCCAATAAATTGTTCTGAAACACTGTGTTATTATTTCATTACTTTAATAGCTTGAAAACACTTAGAATGATTCTTGGTATATGTGGCTTTTAATACAATGATAAAATTAAATTGGCCATCAAACCAACAATAGCTAATAAAATGAGAGAGTGGACTAGCTTTAATATAAATATGGAAATGTCAGCAACTTGTTATATAAGGGCAATAAGCTATTATTTCAGTCTTTTACAATCTACAGGATTTCATTAGCTTCAGTTCTATTCATTTCTGACACAAAATTATCCAAATATAAAAGCCACAGGAATACATGTGGAAACATCTTATCTCAATAACATGCATCTGACTTAAAAGCAAGTTCAATGCAAAACATAAAACATGAGCAGGATAAGCACTTAAAGACTCCCTAGAACATTATATCAGATGCTGTGATAACAAGGTTTTTCTACTACGTTAAATTTATTAGAAATCTAACATCAAGGTATTTCCCTCCCTCAGTTGTTCTAAAAGTATATAAAAATGGAAAACAACTCTGCTCGAATACCAAAATTTTTTTAAATGTGCACCGTAGAAAATAAAAGTTTACATTTTTACTTTTGCTGTAGATAAATAGAGTAACCAAGAAAAAAACACTACAAATTTACAAGTATACAAAAGAATCTGACCCAACATACTTTGGACACATTGCTGCTGTAAGAAGACCTGGTCTTAGATTTTATTTCATAAATGCTGTTCAGTTTCAAAGACAGGTCCTGAATTTCAAGATGCCAATATAATCCTGCTATTCTCTTTTTTCTTTAAATTGTACATCCTTTTCTCAACACCCTCAAGTTGCTCCAGAAAAAGAATCATAGATTTGTTTAGATTGGAAAAGACCATAGAATCCCACAGCTAGCCCAGCACCGTGCTCACCACCAAACCACGTCCCTGAGTGTTGTATCCACATGTTTTCTTGAAAACTTCAGAGGATGGCAATTCCATGAATTTCCTCTTCCAATGCATAACCAATCTTGCCTAATATCCAATCTACGCCTCTTCTGGCACAACTGGAGGAAATTTCCTCTTTGTCCTGTCACTTGTTACCTGGAAGAAGAGACCCACTCCTACTGTGCTACACACACCCCTGCCTGTCCTATTCATCTTTTGGAACCCAGAAGCCTGGGAGTTTTGAACTCTCTGTGCTTTCTGGCACTGACCCCCTGGAGAACACTGCTTTTGACTTGAGGCTGTGGAGAAGGCTTCCAGATTTGGAATAACTGAGTTAGAGTCGCAGGTGTGTAGTTAGAATGGAAATGTGTGATTTCACATGGTAAAGGGTTTTGTATTTGAGGTTATTAGAAAATAGTAATAGATGTGTGCCGGGATCCCCTCTTTACAACAGATACGGGACAAGATGGAAGTTTTGGGGTGTTGTCTCTTTCAGTCTTCTTTCTTCTTCTTCATACTTTCAGGTAGTAGTTTTTGTTCTGACAGTTAGTGCAGCACTGCGGGTCACAGACATTTGGTTATTGGGTCAAAAGTATAAATAATATAGGTGTTAATTCTCTATTGGACTGTTCAGCTTTAAAAGACCTTGTAACTAGCTAAATTCACCACCATTTTGCTTACTTCTAGCTGGTAGCTAGAAGTGTTGCAGAACTCTCTGTACCTTAGATAAGATTCAATAAACAGCCAAGTCCGAACATGATAAATTTGTCTCCTTCATGTTTTTAATCCTGACTCTGAGTGAAGACAGAATAAAATGAAGACAAGCCACTAATTAAGTGGCACAGCTAACCCACTTACATTCATCCACAAAAAGAATCAATCCTGACTTTAGCACCCAGGATGGAACACACGGTTCTGAGGATCTTTTGCCAGTGGACAGTGTAAACTGAGGCCACTTAAAACAACAAACAAAATCACAACACCCCCTCACGAACACAGAGGAAACCAAAGAGCTACTCCTCTTTCTACAGGTCAGCACTGGTTTGTAAGAGAGGCACTGGAATCTAAAGGCAATACTTCAGTATGTTTGGTTCTTAATGTATAGGTCCACAGCAGAACACTGATAACACACTGAAACCTGCTGCAGAGCCCAGGACTGGAGGTTTTTTTGTTTGAAAGTTCACTTTAAAGCAGCTTTAGATTAAAAAAAAAAAAAAAAAAAAAGAAAAAAAAAAGAAAAAAAATACAAAAGCCTGATAAAAATTTGGGATCAAACAGCATGGTAAAGAGCATTATTCTGTAATTGTCTCACTTTACCTGACAGATTTTTAGAGGCCAGATAATTTTTTTCTCTTTAACACCTCAGAAATAGAAAGCAAGAAACAAAGAAGCAAGCCCAGCTGCTGCACTAGTGCCTCACTCTTGCCCCTGCACAGCCCTATAACAAAGCTCAGGAAAGGCAGCAAGGAAGCGAAGGAATCAGAAGCTCTTCAACACTTCAGCTTCCCCATTTCAGGAGTACCTTCCCAAATGAGCCTTCACCCAAACTAGTAGGGCAAGAAGCATGGAAAATGGAAGATCTTTACAGAACTCAACTTCCCCTGAAAAACTTTACCATACTTTATTCATACTGCTCCAAATAACCAAGAAATCAAGTGTATCTGTCAAGATATTTGTAGACCGAAGTTATTTCCTTACAGTGAATTGATATAAACCTTGAAATGAAATTTTGGAAAGAATGGACATCATGTTGCTTCTTCCAGGCTGTTCTTCCTAAATTGCAAACTGGTTACACTGGAAAGAAAAAGTAATGAAACACTAGTCACGTTACTCCTTCCCTCAGCTTTATTTTCCTGATCAATTTATGATTACTACCAAAACTAAATCAGCTGATGCAAAGCTGTCTCATTTGCTTTTTCTTCCTAACTGTTTTTTGAAAAAACAAATCTGCTAAAGGGACAAGCATTTGAATCAAAAATTGAAAAAAAATGTTCCTTAGTTATCAGACACAATAGTACTTTTTTGGTGATTTACATGTTTAACAAAGTTCTGCTGACAAATCTGTGCCATTCAGAAATCATTGGAGAGAGATTTATTTGCTCTGTAAATATATCATGACATCAGCTATTACAATCTAAACTTATGGATATAAAATATTTATTCACAATTCCCCCTTCTTTCCCCTTCCCTTCTCCCTCAGAGAACGAAAATAAATTAAGATTAAAATACTATCAAGATATGAAAGATGCAAAAAAGCCTATCTTCTAAGCCAAGTCATGAAGTCATGCTTTGATTTTCCAAAAGAGGGAGATGCAGCTCCATTTGTGATTTAAGTATTTCAATTGCATTGCAGAATTTCTGAACATCTTTAACTAGTTTACTAGATCAGATTAAAAAAGGAAATCTTTTGTTCATTTTTCTATTTCTGTGCTTCTCTTAGAAAACTAAGGGAAACTAGTATTAACAAGAAATACAGAAGGCACTGTATTATCTATTTGAATAAAAAAGCAATTCAAAAGACAGAGCGAGTAGCTTAGTATTATATAGTATCTACACAGATAAAAATACCATAGGAAAATCAAACTGTCAAAATCCAGGAAACCATAGGAGAGTTGTTTAAAATGAAAGCAACATCACACAGAAACATTCCCAATTGATTTTAACAGTCAAGTGTATAGAAAATACTTAATCATCCAAATACATGGATTTATAACTGTTACCTACACAGGGTAGGTATGAGGGACAGATAGTTCATTTTCACAAAGGAAAAATGTATCTGTGCTGAGGGAAAGCACTCAAACTTTTCTTTCAGTCTTGAATTATGATTTTGAAAACCTTCCCCCCCCCCCAAAAAAAATATTAAATTGCAGGAAAACTGGAATCTCTGAAAAACACAATTGAAAAAATATTTTCCCACCCTATGATTTAACCAGAAACAAGTTACTATAATAACAGTGACGAAGCTCAAAATCTATAAAAATTTATATGCATAATACAGAAGCATTCCTGTATCTATTGTTAGCCTCTTAGTTAAGAGTCTTGGGGTACAAGAGCATGGTCTGAAAAGCAATCGCAACAATGAAGCACATAATACACACAAGAAGCGCAACTTATTAGAGTTGTTTCAAGTCATGTCAAGTAGAAAAGAACCCGATGAAGTATGTAACATGGACACCTAAGCATTAAGTATCACTTATCCTCAACTACAAAGCATTTGTATCAAGGATGACTGCTGCAGAATTCACCTTGCAACTGGGTGGCTGTGCCACACTGCAGGGAATGTCAGGAACTTTCCCTAGAAAGTGCTCCTATCCTCCAAATAAAACCAATGTACATGAGAACCACAGTCATGCTTATATATCCTTAATATGGACTCTCAAATTCTGTTTCAATACCTTTTTTTTTTAGATGTCTCCCTCTTTTCCTCAAGGAAACAAACAAAAAAAAAAACAACCTCACATTTTGCTTAAATGTACACCTAATAGTAATTGAAACAATTAGTCTT
Organism: Cinclus cinclus; assembly: GCF_963662255.1. Lineage (NCBI taxonomy): Eukaryota > Metazoa > Chordata > Aves > Passeriformes > Cinclidae > Cinclus > Cinclus cinclus. The sequence continues at coordinate 7,963,304 of NC_085047.1, read as the reverse complement.
CTGTATGGATAAATTAAAGTAAAATACCTTGAAGTATTTTTAAATAGCAAAACCCCCTACCAGAGAATCGTGCAATCTTCAAGTCACAGGAGAACTAAGCCTGTCAAAATAACTGAACAACAATATTCTAAAGTACTCAACTCAGTCTTCAGCAAAGGCTCCAAAGAACAACAGTCCACTGCACTGCAATGGTTCATTGGTGCTACAACCTCTCCTATGAGTCCATGAGGAGTTACACATTGTGTACTAAATCCAAACAAGCAACGTCAAGACACCATTTACCTCCCAAGGAGGAGATAGCTCTTCCTGTGGGCAAACCTCATCTGTAACCCAAAGAAGTCTGCAATAACTTGCTGAAGGGTCATGGCTCAGAGTCACATGGTGAAACATGAGGGGTAGCGCCACAGAATTAATGTTCTACTTCCCGTCAGCATGACTTATATCCTGAAATGCATATGGCATGTGACTGAGTCCTGTTCAGTAACTTCAAAATCCCAGGAATGCATGCCTGTTTCTCCTTGCACATTGGGTATGCACCATGACGCTGCAGAACACTTGTTTCATTCGCTGTTCAAATTTGCAAACCTGATGATTGGTTTTTGGGTTGGATTTTTTTTACATCCTACTGACCACTTAATACATGACATTTAAGTGATACAGAACTTAGCAGATTGAGCAAGGATATTCCCTCTTCCCCCAAGCTAAGGTAAAAACCAAAATAATTAGAACTGTTTCTATGTGTACATGTACGTGAAACAGCAAACATTTCTTCAGGAAAGTTTCCACTGAAATCAACTTTAGCATCTCTGCTCAGGGTACCCAAGACTCCCTTTGTAAAAGCTATCTGACTGCACGTTACCTATCTCATAATGACAACAACCTCCCCAGGGAAGTGTTGGATTCCCCAGCATTGGACACTTCAGATTCAGCTAGACAGGGTGCTGGGATATCATGACCAGGCCATGCTTTTAGCAAGAATGGTTGAACCAGAGGATCCTTGAAGTCCCTTCCAACGAGGTAGTCTATGTTTCTATTTATATCTTACTCCCTGAAGGTACACCATATCTTTAACACTCTGTCCCTAGAACCCTAGCCACCAGCCTGCCATTATTAATCGATATCCTGGGTTTTCACATTCTCATTATAAGCATGTTTTTCATTGCAGACTGCTTGAAGTACATAAGACCTGAACTCCACACCAATCTGGTACAATGCTTCTGCACCTCCTGAGCAGTAGGGTCAGCTGCAACACCATCTACTTCATCAGTGACAGTAATTGCACTTGATGAATTTTACTAGCAGTGGTTCCCCGACAGAGAAACTTACCTGCTCACCATATTTGATTCCTTTTCAAGGTTTTTGATTCCTTTACAAGTTTAACACAGAGCATGCAGATCTATGAAGTATAGGATAGAGTGGTAAAAACTGTAAAGATTAAGTATTAAAATTATTTTTCACAGCTAGTTTTCCTCTACCCACTACTTCATGAATACAAATGTACTTTTAGGTACTTGAAATAATGATTAATAAAACTGTTAATGTTCTGACTCAATGTAGTTCTTCCTTTGCACACTTGAATATTAAAAAAGGGTAATACATTTGAACTGGAAAACTATTAAAACCAATCGCAGTGAACTTTGAAAGCATTTTGTACAAACTGATGAAAGAACTGTGTGGTTCATGCTTGCCTCGATCTTGTACTGGCCTTGGCACCTACAGCTGCTCAGCAATCACTGAAACCACTCAACATGCAAGAGTATCTGTAGAAAAATATTGTGTTAACAAGTGCACAAGTTATCAAATCTACTCACCTCATTACAAGTACAAGATACTCCCTCAAAAAACTATAAATGTCACCATTTAAATACATAGAATATATATACACACAGAGAGACATGGGAAGAAGAAAAGGATACAGATGTAACAAATAATGGAATACAGAGTGTTTTAAAAAGTTTCTACCACTTTCTGAGGTGCTCTGTCCAGGAAAAATACATTAACTACATTTCATGAATATTCAAGTGATATTTAGTAACATATATAGATTCATACACCTACCCAACTAAAGTGTCAGATGAGGTTATTAATCTAAAAAATTATTGCTCTGGTATCTATTGTCATAACTAGAAAGTCAGGCAATTACTTCTATTTTACTATATCCTCTCCAGCTCACAAAAGAGAATTTAGTGGTTCTGCTACACAGATTCTTTTCCTAGCTCATGTTAACAGGGCAGCAGGTAGCTCTGTCCAATTTGCAACATTTTCCAAGTACTGATCTTGCCATTTTTTTCTTATTTTAATGTGTGAAAATATTTTAGAACTTGACTGTGATGTTGGAAATTATTTTCAATTAGGTTTAAATTCTTAAAGGATTCAATTTTACAATTGTGTTCCATTTTCTGTGCTGTTCTTAGATATTACTGTAAATAATATTATGCAAGTTCCCTAATGCAGATTCTAAGACCTCAATTTTTACCAATACTATCCCTAAACTCCACTGACACTATTTCAAAATTAGGATCTTGCCAACAACTGTGAGAGTTTAATTTACAAGGACATTTAAGTAGTTGGAAAAAATAATTTATAAATAAACAGTAAAAGGACAAAGTGTAACACTGATTAAACTCCTGCATTAGTAAGGCCACACATGATGAGACTTGCTATAAAAGTCTATCCATGATATTATTTTTTTAAGCTTGCTGCATCCTGTAAAAAGTAATTAAGAAAACCAAAAAATAATGAAAAAAAATCAGTCATTTTCCACCACAAGTGGTAAATACTTGCACCCCAACTGTTATCACTGTATCATGACATACATGCTGATGTTTAAGGAAAACATGTTTCAAACAGGTAAAAAGGCTTCTTTTATGAATGAATAATGTTGGCTTTGGGTTTAAATCTGTGCTCACTTGTGACATCTGTCAGAAACTTAAAAGCCAGCACTAGCCTACCACAACAGCAACAATACTTGTCCACTGAACTCACTCTAAGCTCCCGATTGATCCATGGGAGAAAGAAGATACCCTTTTCAAGCAAGTAACCTTATTTTGAAGGTGGATATCAAAAATCACAAGGGAGTCACTCAACTATCATAAGCACCCATCTCTTGACATAGAAAAGTGTCAGAAGATTTACAGAAGCTTTCCTAATTACTCATTTTCTGGAATGTTTACATTTACTTATGAGAAGACTGCCTGAAGAGCTACAGTAGACAGCCTGCTTCTGTAGAAAACAGGCAAACGCTTGACCTCTGTGCCTCATTTATTTTAACACGAAAATATTTTGTGACCTGATCTAAATTAGTGTCACCGACTACACTCCATCCATTTCCCATTCTGGCTTAGATATTACTTATTTAAAAGAAATGACCTTGTTACCATTTCAGAACTTGGCATTCACCCATGTGGAACTGAAGATCAAAGCAGAGTAGACAGAAGCTAAAGATAAGGACCTTCTGGAGGAGACATTTCTTCCCCTAACAGATTAATCACCACAATAATGTCTGAAGTTGACTATATTAATTTAAGTATTTAAGAATCATACTGGTAAAAGAAACTTTCAAAGCTGTGATTCCCTTAGGTTTTTTTAGTAAAGAAAAATGGGAAATACTTTCATTACTAGAAAGAAGTCTGTTGCCTAGTCTAGTGCAGACACCAGTGCCTGTGTATTTCAACATTAGCTCTGCAATCTGCATAGCGATTTCTATCTGCAAACAATCAATATTCCCATCTTATACATGAACAAAGAACAGCAAAAGTGTGCTCTAACACACAAAATACAGACATGTATGAGTAATCATAAATGTTTGAACCACGTAGCTCAAGGCAAATGTACAGAAAAGCAGAAGCCTTCTGCACCCATTAGTAGAATGGGAGAGGATAAGATCAGCTGTAGCATGAGATTAAGGTACATGCCTACCATGTGAATACTCCAGAAGCTTTTGTGATAAACCATCTTTGAACACCTTAACTGGAGACTTTTTTGGTTTTTTGTCTTAGTCACATCATCTGACTACATCACAAATACACACTGTGAAGTGTTGGATCCAGTCCTGAAGGCATCGCAGAACAAAAAGAAAGTGTCGCAAAAGATTATTAGCAAAGCTACAGATGAGGCTGGGAGTAGCTCCATATGGATGGAGCCATCAATTATGACTACACACACTCATGAATCAAGTTTCTAAATAGTTGGTCCTTTTCTTTAAGGAATATACTCCAAATAAAATTAGTTTTACATGCAGATAGGCAGTCCTGCTTCAAAAGCCTGTTGGATCACAAAGTTTATTGAGTGTCAGTGACAGACACATAACTTTGTCTAAAACTGACCATGGAAAGCACAACTAAAGTGACAGGGCAGAAAAAGCCTAAAACAATAAAAAAAAAAGAAAAACTCACTCACATCCTACTCTGCCAGCAGGTATCTTCTGGCTTTTCAGAAAACTCAGAGCAACTACAGAAGTACAACAATTCATCTTGGAAGTACATCATATCAAGTACAATCAGCAGCACTTCCGCATACTAAACAAATTATGCATAATGCAATCCTTACTTTACAGAGTTCATATTTCAAAGAAAATGCTGAACAGGAAGAAAATACTATCAGGACCTGTACTTCAAAATAAGGAGATATGACCAGTGATTATCAGAGAAAAAAATCATTTTACGTTGCTCCAAAGGCATTTAAGAATCTATACTTTTTTTGCTACTATGCTAATAATTATCAACACTCATCATCATACACACCTCTTATCTTTATAAAGAGCATAGAATATTCTACAGTAGATGAGTCAAGAGTTTTGTAGATGAAATACAGAAGGCAAATTTAGCAACAATCAAAAAATCTAACCTACTTGCATCTCAAAACCATGGAAAATATTAAATAGCCATTCTGCACTCTCATATCTTGCAGCATAATCAAGGCATTTCTGAGTTGCAGACAACAGTTTTCTCTCCTGCTCTCAAAAAATAAAAACAGCTTTCCCATCCTTGAATGATAATTCCTAAATTTCAATTTATCCGTATTTATTACCAGGATGATTTCACAAGCCATAACAAAAAGTACAGAGATAAGCACAAACACTGAGTAAGCATTTCCAGAGCATTTTTACACATATCTTTGTTTTACAGATTTCTTGTTTCCCTAAATTGATTTTCAGCAGAAAAATGAGGATTTTTTTTTCCAGTATTTTACTTTTGCTGATGGGATCTCTGAAAATGTAGAAGCATTATAAAAATTTACAAGTTTCTTAATTTTTCTAGTCTATAGGTAATTTCACTACATTTCTTTCCTTTACTACCTATTACTGCCCTCTATTAGCACCCATTATGTCTCAAACTCAAGCTCTGAATGCAATAAAGCACACTCCTGATTTAAATCAATTTCACCTAGAAATCATCAACTCTGCTCTTAGTTGTCATTAGCTGTATTTGCACTAAGTATACAACTGTGGCATTTGACAGCTCAAAGAAAATTTCCAGCAATTTCTGCAAAAAAAGCATTTTGAGCTCAAGGATGCTCATGAAATATAACTGTGGTCAGTTTCAGTTACTTAAGCCTTCCACTCAAGATTCTGAAATCCTAAAGATTAAGTAGAAGTTATTTATAAATCTGCATACACCATTAAAGCAACAAAAAAGTCATCTGAAAAACCATGATTAAAAGTATTGTAAAAATTACCAAAGTATTGAGATTTTAACAGGATCTTAACATGTAGTTTCATCAAATACAGAAAGATTTTACCTATGCATTTCATAAATCTTCTTTTTCAGATTATCAATTTGTAAACTGTTTTCCTCTTGTAACATGGTGCAATACCCTACAACTACCTTTCAGCCACATATGCCTGTTCCCAAAATCTCTCTTTGTGATGCTTAATGTTTCACTCATTTAGGTCACTTTGCACAACTAGATAAACTGATTCTGCTTCTTAGAAAAATTAGAGGATGATAGTTACCTAAAAGAAAACCAAATGGACAGTAAATGAGTAAGAAGGGTTACAAGAGTTAGTCTAGAACCAACACCTTTAGCTTTGATCCATGGGGCACAGGAGAATGGCCATCTTCAGGTGGAATGAGCAACTCCCACTTGCCATATTCCAACTTCTTATATGGATGAGAAAATGGATTCCAGCCATCTGCAATATAAGAAATAATACTAAGTGTTCAGCCTCAAATGCATCCAGTTACAATTCAATGGGGTAACTCTAGAGTTCCATCTTTCTCAGAATAAACTTCTGTGAGAGCAGACACAAATACTTTTATACCTGATACAGCACACACATTCAAAAGGGGTAAAATAAAATGCCAGAGTTTTAAGTCTTCAGGAAGATTCCTTCGCAATTAAAATAAATTAACTGAAGCAAACTTAAATCCCATAATTCAAGATTCTTGGTCCTCTTCAGATTTACTGAGCACTGGAGATGTGCAGGGATGCTCATTATGGCCTGTCCAACTGAATAGACACCTAGCAAGGGAGTCTGGAGTGTTTTTAAGCACATTCAAGGTTAACTCCTATGAATGGAATGAAGATACCACTTCTGAACTGACACACCATGGAGCATCAATGGAGTAATTTCTAGGCTAGGAGGAAGTAACAAGGTAAGTTTGAAAATTACTTCTTTATTTTTTTCCTTGAAACATCTATTTCACATAGTTCAAGGCAACAGATTCAAGTTAAATAAGAACCAGTCAACACAGAAAACTGAATTACAAGACGTTAGAGCAGCACATATTTATATTCCTTCATCATTATCTATTTGCATGCGCAAATGTAGTAATAGTAAAATAAAAAACACAAAAAAAACCCAAACCAAAACTTATACATCATTGAAAGAAGAATAAACAGCCTTCAGTTTAAGAATATTGTATAACTATGAGACTTGTATAAGACAACATCACTGTTAAATATGTCAAGGTTAAAAGCATTTCAATAAAAAACTGGACAGTTAAATTGAAGCTGGATCATCACTTTTGCCACCATGGAAATCACAGCAAGGGAGATAAAGAAATAAAAGTTCTATTCATCAGCACATATATTTTCATAAACGTCAGTAACCACAAATATCTGCTGCGCAACAAAAGGATGATCTTCCCTAGCAGTGTATGGATGTGTTGAACTTCAGAGAAAGACCAGACTGCTTTCAAAGTTGCTGGTTGCATTTGCACAGCTGTCTAAACCCAAGAACTCCCAATCTTTAGTTAAAGAACACTGGAAAACACAAATTAAACAAGGCCACACAATGTGAAAAAAATAACTATGCCAGACAAATATTCTGGTGCCTACTCATTTTACAGTGGAGAGTAAAACAAAAATGTAATTAATTCAGTATTCTATTTAGTTTATAGTTTTTATCATGTTTTAAGTATTTGGATAGTGAAGCAAAATTACACATATTAGCAGAGGGAGAGTACTTACTAACTACTGCTTAACAGCAGAAGAACTTACATATTAGTAAGATTTAGATGGTTCTTCTCTCTTGGCTTTACACTTAAATTTCAATAAAGAAAAACAATTAAACAAACACTACTAATATCTACTAGGACCAGCATCAAACAAATAATGCCTTGACAATTAAGCAATACTCCTTAATAAAATGTCTAACTACAAACTATAGATAGCATCATTACATTAAAATATAATTTTGCTTTTTTTTTTTAAATTTCAGGGCATGGTAAAAAGATGTCGAATACAGTACTTTAAAAAAAGTTGGGAATTTTTTTAATTATAAGCAGCTAGACAGCCTCAAATAAACATTCCAGGCAAAAACAAGAAAACCTAAGGAAGATGAAAAATATAAAAAAGATGTTAAGAAGTTTCAAGAAATTTGCTTTGAAAACTGGTTAGGATTTATGATAGTCAAAAACCCATTTTGGGGGACTTACTATAAATTCTTTCCATCTGCTTCTCTCCCCTGATATCCCACCATCCCCATGGCTTCTCATGAAACTCTTTCCAATGGGGCTACACCTCAAGGTACAATACACAAACTGAACCACACATGTCAGGTGATGAATACTGAGCAAAATTAAAAGTTACAGCAAAGAAGTCTTAGGCCCAGTTTTTATAAAACTCACCCAGGATTACCTGCACAGTTAATCATGTTCACTAAAACCATTACATTCTTACAATATTAAAGAAGATTCTCATGACCTCTACCTAAAACCACATCTTTTCCCTACTTTAGAGAGGGAACGGTTACAATTCTCTACCTATTTAAATATTTCTGCTCTCCATAGACAGATTTGATAATTTTGCCAAAGTTGCCTGAACTCTCCCGTTCACCTGCCAGCAATGCCAGATGCTCCTGTTAATCCCTCCTGTTTCCAGCCACAGTCCGTGACTGCAAGTCTGTGGCTCATGATTTAAAAATAAATGCAAAGCAATACCCATCTGCCCCAGATGGTCCTACTCAAACCCACTGTTTACTAATTACGCCTGGAGAGCAGCTCACTTAGAAAGATTATAACAGAAAACATTGCTTTGTATTAATGCCAAAGGCATAAAGAACATAGAACACCCTGAAAACTGAAGATTCCCTTCAAAGAGAGAGTAGTTCATGCTTCTTTCAGTTTTACTGCTTGTTTTTCTGACTTGTCAGCAAAACTTAGCCAAAAATGCCTGAGGGAAGAAAATAAATAAACTCAACTAACCAACAAGTGATTAGTAGACTATTATTAAGACGAAAAACAAAAAGTCAAAAGAACTGTCTTAGTTTGAGAATGGAGACTTCAAAGATTCTGCCAACAACACAAAGAGGAAATGGCTGAAAAGATTACCAGCAGAAGTTCAAATAATCAGCTCAAATGGGTATTGGGGAAAAAGGATATCATCACAGAGTACCCATAAGCCATACACAAAGGCAAAAGCTTCTGTGCAAAAGTTAAAGCTGCAGCTATGGCTAAATCCAACACAGAAGACATCTTTGATAGCCTGGTACTTTGCTTTGTCTCATCCCTCTGATTGGATCTTCCAAACCCAGCCAATTACTTAAACATTACATCCTACCTCAGCAACAGGAGGCACAAGGGAAACTCTTGCTCAAAACTACACACTTAGCATGCCAAAGAATCATGAACTGAGCTTTAATATAGAACAGAATTCAAAGCTATAAAGGTTTGGGTTCTACTATTTCTGACAAAACCTCAATTTAAATGCACATTTCCAGCTAAGTGACAATTTGTCTGGTTTCTTGCTCAGTCTCCTGATTTTGTTTTCACATTGCCAAGGATACAGCCATACACCTCTGAGGCTCATGCATGAACTTGGAAGTTTCACCCAAGAAATTAACATTTCTCACAGAGGAAAAGAGTTGTTCTCGCATATTAACCAAACAATTGACTTTGTCCAATATAAGAACTGTAGCTGTTTTTTCCAAAACTGAAAAATCTTTATAAACTAAGGTTGAATTCTCAAGTGAAATCAGTTCTCTTATAGCAATTGTATTTCCATATACTTTCTGATCAGCTAGATGCCTAAAATGAATAGATTCCAGCAAACACATGCATCCTAGAATAAAGTCTATCAGACAAGTAGCAGTTCAGATATGGCAAAGAGCATCAAAATCCCAGTATCCCAACATGATACCTGTATTCTACTTGATTAGAATATGAAATCAGAACAGAACTGGAGAGATTCTCCAAGGACACTATTCTGTTCTACACAGTGGCCAATTAGGTCTTCCTCTCCCTAGTTAATAATTTTTAAAGCAGATTACCTTAATGATCCTGCTCTTGAGCTGTTGGAAATTGGAAACAGCTCAAACACTGACATAAAAACAAGTGTCACTACTTCTCAGACAGGATGTTTCCCTGCATATTAGTGCCACTTTATATTACACTCTACTGCTTTCAATCATCTGTACCCAGAGAAATATAACACTGACTTTATTCATCAAACAGGTATTCTCCTATAAAAATCTTGGAAGGAAGCAGTAAGAAATTCAGTATATCATGCCAGTACCTAGAACACATTTCAGTAAAAATCTGACACGCAAATTTTTAGTCAGCTGTCAAATACCCAAATTATGAAGTACACTGCCTTAAGGTACTCTTTCCACTCTGAAGGGATCCTGTCAGAGTTTAACTAAAGAAAAATATCCTCCCAGAACCAGCTATCCTACCCTCCCTCCACCCTCCAACCACAGCAGAAGACTTCCACACCTGTGTAAGAAAAAGGAAGCAGAAACCAAACCATACCAACATTCCAGATGGACCAACATTTTAGATCAACGTTAGCTGAGAAGGAGGGACGAGAAGATAAATAGAACAAAAGAAACCACAAATATAACAAATCACTATAGCAAAAACTGACTTCCAAATTAATATATGCATACTTAATATATGCATACCTACTCTCAAGCATTTTAAAACCAGTAACTTTCTCTTTAAAATTAAAGAACTGTTTACAGATAACTCACTCAGCCTCTGCATGACCAAACACAAATGTGAGTGTTCCAATTCTCAAATAAATTCCATGGGTTACTCTCAATCCTCACAGTTCAGTGACTTACTTTGAAACAGTCAGTTGTAAAGAAACAATAAATTGCCAGTAGTCACTGGGCTCCTCAGCAATAGAGCACGCAAATGAAATATTCAGTATTATCACTGAGAGCTTTTGAAGGAACTATAATGTTGATAGTGCCTCTACTATTGGAAATTCAGCTGACTAATTGCCTCATACACTTGATTTACTGAGATGCTGAAAGTACTAATTGACAAATCTTAATGTTTTTGCATGTTCCTTTAATACTTCTTAGAGCAAAGCATCGTACTAGTACACCAACAGATACAATACTTTTTATCTTCAATTATGGAACTTTAAAGAGACAAAAATAGCTCTGAAAGCATTGGAATTTTACTGAATTCTTGTTTTTATTCTCCAATCTTACTTACAGATTTGTGTGCTATTACTAGTTTCTACCTTTTTTCCCCCAAAATGCACAGTGATAGCTCCAATTTACAGAAATTCTTAATAACTCATTCATTAAAAGTTTCTTAGAATAAGGTATTAAAAAACACCATAATTTGGGTCAAAATACCTCAAAAGCAAAGCTTTTATTGTTTGTTTTTACGGCATAAAAGTCATTCCCAAAAAACCTTGCATGTACAGAATTAAGACTTAACACTTACATAATTACAAAAGTACATTATTCATGTTTATCTTAATAATAATTCATAATAAATATATTATCAAATATCAGCTTAATTATAAAATTTGAAAAAAATATTGGCCTCTGTACACAACCTGTACTTGCCAGTCTAACTTCCACTACTTTTTGATCCTTATAAAACTTAAGATGAAATAACAGAGACTAATACTTTGTGTCTATACATCAAACATTAAGATATTCTCTACCAAGGAACCATTGGTACTCATCTCAAAAAAAAAAAAAAAAAGCATGAATTGACAGTTTTTATATTATATACCACCATATTTCAGTTTAAAACCTAAAGAGCTTCTGTCATCTAAATTCAATGCTTATTTCTTTGTCTAAGATTTCCAGTTTCTCCTGATGTGGTTACACTGTGGTTCTTTTTATAAAACTGTTAGATTAAAAAAAAATTCTTATTAAAAGCAATCTCAATATCCAATTTAAATACAATATCATCATAAATTTAGTCTAAGACTTTAACCTGCTTGAAAATTTAAAAAAGTTAAAGGGATCCAGTTTTAATTAAACATATCTGTAGCTATCTGACTCTAGATCTTAGGGTTTTGCAATCCAATTGCTCCTGAGAATATTATTCAAGATCATATTAATTGAATGACAATCTTCCATTCCTCTAGTCTTTCCAAGTACACTATTGTCCCCTTTGGAAATGAGTGCTTTACTATGACTGACTGATACATAGAAAAAAACCAGTTTTTCTACATTATAATGGATTTTTTTTTTCTTATTGCCATATTTCATTAGTGTCTAGATACAACTACTCTAAGATATTAGTTCTAAATTTCTGTTTCACATGATATATTACAGAAGATACTTTAAATGAAGTAGGGTGTAGAAAACTATTTCAGTGTTTAGCTACCCTATTCTAATATACATATGCTTCCCCCTTCCCAACCTGAGAAGCCAGTTTGCAAGTTATAGCCTCCTTTCAAAATATTAAAAACCTTATTAAAATTGTGGTTATGATATTATCATCTCTTAAAATACGTATTTAAAACAAATGTACTCTAGCTGTGTTAAGAAATTTAACCCATCCCATGAAAACCTTGAGCAATGGGTGGGGTTGCTGCAAGTAGAGGAGGGACAAGGGGAATTTTCTGAGGGACAAGGAAGAGAAATTCCTGCATGTTTATACATAAAAAATGACGTATGAAAATAACCTGATCTAGCTGCCTTGCAGTGTATATTGATACCTGAAATCATTATTATCTAGCATTAGGTGAACAATACACGACTCATTATTCAGTGTTGAATTAGAAGACATATCCAATTTCAATATTAAAATTCAAGAACTACACTAACCTATTTATCAATGTCTATTCCAATAAAATGACAAGCAGTGCTTCAAGAAAAGCTCCTTTATCATTCACTATGTTAATCATATCAAACAGGATCATGTCTGAAAACAGTGCTGCTTTAACTTTTCTGTTCAACTTCTGCATCGAAAACAAGATTTTTGTTTTTAAATCAAAACCTTCCTGAAATAAAGAGACTTTCCTTCCAATAGTTTCCTCAGACAGGAGTAAGGAATGGCCAACATTTAGGTTTGTGTTTAAGGAGTAGTTAACTTCTTCAAAGGACTTTTTTTTTTTTTTCATATTGCTTCTTTGCAATATAAATACATTGAACACTCCCTAGATCAGTATTTAACTGATAACTGAAACACAGTTAAATTAACAAAATAATTTCACAGGTAAAGTCCCTGTTCAGTAAGAACCAGCAATGCAAGACCTAGTACTTTGGCAGACCTAATTGAAGAGACAGTAGAGGTGAAAAGGAAAAACAATAAAAAACTCTCCAAAACTCTAAACCAAAAGGAGAGCAAGGAACTGTACTGCAGGATTGGAGAGCAACGATGAATGTCACTTTCATCTAAAAATTTTAGAGCACAATTTGAGTGTAGCTAACATTCAAATAAGAAACAAATTTATATTTTTGTTTCAAATTCAAGGGGAATAGTATTCCTGGTTCTCAGAGCAAGCAATGCAATTCCTCCATGTAATACTGCCACCTTCCAATTCTGCTAACATTTCCCTTCTTCTGTGCTCACAAAAACAGAGTAGCTACTCTTTCAGGAATATTTAGTTTGATTTAAGGCTACCATTTTCCAGCAGAACTTTTGTCTAAACTCTCAGGATGGGTGAGAATTCTTAAGGGCCTTGGTCCTCAGACAACACGGTTGCTTGATCAGTAAACGAAGATGAACCAAATTATTTCACTGTTATTTTTGCTTCTCTGCACATAGTGTTATAAAAGTCTAGCTATAAAGCTTTAAAAAGAACTTCAGGAAGTTTAGATACAGCCTCAAGTTGCAGTGTGATCCAGTGTGACATGAGTCATTGTCTTTGGGGTATTAAATGCACAACACTGACCATGCAACAGAAACACATCTTCATAACCTACTGCAAAACAGAGGAAAATATTATTCATTTAAGCCTGACATATATTTTTGACTATCAGAATTCCATCGTTGTGACAAAATTTTCTTTTAAAAAAGAATATTGATGTAAAACATTGTCCTAAGAATACTTACTGAAGTCACCTGCAAGAAACACTGCTTCTGCTCCTGGTGCCCACTCCTTGCAGTATATTCCACCATCTGCAAGTTGGTTAACTCCAAAGGTTTTGTAACTTTTCGTAAATTTATCAAGGCCGCCTTCACTTTCCTCAATGTTCTTCAAGTGGTTATAAAACAGAGAATACCTTGCAATGAAAACAGAGAAGAATTTTTAGAAAGATTAGCAAGTGTCTTTCTTACGTTAATAAGTGTAAAGACCTAAAAAATAATTAAATGAAACACAGCAACACAAGATTCACTGCTCTCTACTGGAATAGAACAAAAAATCAAATACAAACCATACAATTTTTTCACGGCTGTTACACAGTCTAATACTGCAATCTTCGTGTTTGTCAGTGCTTTCTCTACTTCACAGGAACAATTTGCACTTTCAGTCTAAAACTACAGCTCCTGATTGGCAGCCAAGAAACCCCAGTATTACTACACAACAGGAGAACTTCACACTCTGAACAGCCTAGCACTTTTCCTTCCATCTTATTAATATCAGACACAAGCCTCCTAGGGAGAGCTGGATAGGCCTGCCACATCTCTCACAGCCAGTTTTAATAGACAGACAATCTCAGGCTATTGAAAAGTTTGCAGTTCAGCATGTCAGCATGGACAAACCCATCTGGTCCTTGCAGAAAGGGGCTCATTAGGCAACCTCTTTACAGAGACAATCAGCAAGACTTTGCAGTCAGTCCCTGACACTGCAACAATTTGGGAAAATAAAATAAAAATTACACCTTCATAAAAGTAATTATTTGGACCATGCCCTACTTACACCAGTAGGAACTGAAATGCCCTAAAACTCTAACATAAAACTTCACCTGTAACAGCTTAGTTTTTTGACATATTCTGCTATGTTTTTCTCCAAGTAGGTTTTTGGAATTGATGGCAATGTCAGGGGTACAATATAAACGAGAGAGTCAACTTTGACCCCTAAATTATGAGCTTTTTGTGCAAAAGCACAGATAAAAACTGTAGTTGAGCCCTTAATTAATGCTACCTGTACAGGTTTTTGTTGTTTTTTTCTCAGTAAGACACTATGGAGGTAAATTAGAAATGTGTGTCTTTTCTCAAATGTTAGAGTCTTCTGAAGTGTATGAAAACCAGTAAGAACCCCAGCAAAACCAAACTTGTCTGCCTTATTACACTTCCTACATTTTGCAACAGGAAATGGAACAGCACATTGTTGCTTAAGGAAAAAGAAGCAGCAGCCTATTTGCAGGATTTAGAACGCTGATATGTTGCAAAGGTTTTATATTTTTTGGCCCTTAATTAGTTCAAAGTAGAAGATTAAAATGTCTAATTATTAGTTAAGGTAAATAGCATTACATGGATTAATTTAGAGTGCTATGACTACTTTTAAGGTTAATCTCCCAGTGAGTTTTTATTATTTTATTTTTAAGACTGATGATCATCTTTAAAGGGAGAAAGATTTGAAAATGCCTCCAGGATACACTGTAGCAATACACTCATAACTTTTTTTGCCCATCCACCTGTGTTATTCCTTTAAAATTTGCTCATGGGTATAATCCTCAGAAGTGCATTACTAACTACTAGTGCTCTGATAATCAATTTCATTTATGTCCTTGAGGAAAAATATTTTGTCAGATTTCCAACTATAAATGTATTATACACATATACAAACTCAGTTGACTGACTTACATTTTAAACAACTGCAATCACAAAGATTTATATAAAGCTTAAATACAGAAACACAGAGCAAGTCACAAATAGCCTTAGAATTTTAACATTTATCATCTGGTAAATTCAAATTATTTTTGAAGGGTTCTCCTCGGGGGGAAAAAAATAAAACAACCACTATAGCTTTGAAATTTAAGTAATTCTTTAAAATATTGTAGGATACAAGAAATGTAGTTACATGCATATGTATATACATACAGATGTATGTTTTGTGTGTGCGCATATGTATATTTAATTGGTTAAGGGAAAAACATATAAAAATAATAATATTTGGAGTGTAATCTGCATATCCCTATTTCTCCGCCATGCATAAGCTGTTTCAGAATTGCTGCCTGTCATATGTATTGCTTCCACCTTCTTCCATTCTGGCTGTTTTACCATAGGTAGCTGCTGTAACTTCAGAGCTCTAACTAAAGGAATGAGCTTGACACAGATAAAACAGAAGAGGGGGTTCTGAAATACGTTATCTAACCAAAATTACTCTTTTCCTTCCCACTCTTGCCACAAATACATGGTCACAGCTTTAAGAACATGACTATTTGGATGTGGCATTTCCCATATTGAGCAGAAAGTAAAAGGAGTGGTGAGCTTCGTTTTTAAACAGAAGTCAGTCACAAACCCTTGAAAGCTGCAGAAGAAGGAAATGAATCCTTTATTGCCAGAGAAGACCAGCAGGCCATAAAGAAGGACTGAAATCTCAGTGCAGCAAAGAAAAAGACTACGATTCACATCACCTAGAGGTGCAACACATGGCCTACTCTTCTTCAACACAATCCCTCCCTACAATACAAAAATCCACCTCAATACAAAAAAAGAGAAAAAAAGAAAAGAAAAAAATCCAATCTAACAAAACTAACTAATTCAGGATTTGAGCATGAGGTGGAAGAAGATGGACTTTCAGAAGGAGATTATGTGATTCTGTATCTCTTCAGGAAGAAACCAGTAATACAGACATCATAAACTCTTGATTCTTGTCATAAAAGCAATAAGAACACCCACTGCTTCAATTTTTGTTTTTCAGTAACTTCAGAGTTTAAGCAAACCATGACACAAAGAGACCATGGCATTTAGTATATTAAAATGATCATGAGTATTGTTAAAAAGGCTACTCTTTGCTCACTTTGCAAAGAGTGGTGAGCAAGATCGCATGCTCAATAAATTATTTTTGGGGGGGAAAGGGAGGGGAGGCTGGAAAGGGAACATATCAAGAGAATTGCTGAGCAAGGATGTACAACATTTTTACATTAATTGCTTTTTATACAGGACAGACTTTGAACCAAGCAACAAAATATCATGTACATCGAGTAAAAATGCTCCTTCTATTTGTACAGAAGCATGCTGCTTTTAATAGAATAAATTAATACAGGTATTTATTGCTGCATCACATTGCAGAAACAAAGATTTTTGGAACAACTAGTGTTCTCTGTAACTGATTAAAAATTATAATCTAGAAAGAATTTATTATTTTTAGCCACCTCCTGAGATTATCCAGTAAGGAACTGTAGTTTGCTCAAAGCTCACAAAAAAAAAAAAAAACAAACCCAAAAAAAAACCTCACCAACTCCTGAAATGGATCAACTACTTTTGCTATGAACTATTCCAAAAACTCATCTCAGGACATGAAATACATCTGGACACAGAACAACATTACAGAAGGCCTTGTAAAACAGCAGAAAGGCTTTGTAAAGCAGCAACTGCAGCCTGCTGCTCCTTTGAAGGAAAGGACCGAGTTAAGTACATGCTCATGTCCAGATTTAGGGAACTTTAAGGTTTTGCTTTCACAGATATTTTGGCTTTCATTTCTATACTACTAAGGCTTTCTAAACACTGGGGATTTTTTATCTTCCAAAGTAACACCCCAGGATTACACACAAAAAATGACAGGAAATATTTTAGTTTTGTTCAACCAATTCCTAATATTTATATTGTTCACTAACAGCATACAAATCTTAAAACCAGAGATAAACACTTGATTAAGACTACATCTTGTGATCGCCTCTTCAACACTGAAAGTTACGTCCTGTTCAGCTATGCCTATATATTTTTGCATGACATATGAGAGACTCTGAATGCATTTGGTAAGTGAAAATCTCAACATTCCGGACATGGGAACAGTCAACCTTGGCATCTGGAGCTATAAGTCACAACAAAAGACTGACTTCTGCCTTCATACTTTTCAAGTTCTCAGAGACTGCTAAGTCTCTTAATAGTTTTCAGTTTCCTGGCATTAATGCTGATGCTGATGAGGATTACAAGGTAAAAAAGAAATGTACTCAACTACGACTTGAAAGGTAAGACCATTACCTTTGGGACAAAATAAACCTAAAATGAACAACAGGAGCATCCACAAAACTTCTGAACAGAGAACCTGAAGTGACTAAAAGAAGTTGCACAGTCCTTTACTACAATTACAACAACACACATCTGACAAGCATAGGCAGCAGAAGGGAGGCTGCTTATGGTGTATTCCTGGCTCCTGCAGTTTCTGTGAAAATGCAAGGTTTTCAAGTCCCATATTCATTCATCTAGCCTCTGTTAATAGATCAATGCTTCTTAAAACTGAAATGCTGGCACTGCTGTCTTTGGACTTACTAAAAATATTTCATTCTTAGCATCAGCCCAAGAACACTGAACACCCAGACTGAAACAAAGTACTACTCTATTACCAAATGCTTTCACACCAATATTTTTGCCCTGCCCTCCCCATCATTATTTCAGTGTGAAACACTGGCAATTGTAAACATACCTGAAACACAGTCTCAACAGTCCTTTCCTATTGTTACATTCATAATTTTAACACAGCATTGCTTTAAATCCCATGCTTTATATGCAGCATTGTTTAAAGCCTTACAATAGAAGTGTAGGAAATGGCTGACTTTCCATAGAAGCAGGATTAAAACATCAAACATGAATTACTATAATGGCTATCCAGTAAACAAGTATCCTGCCAATAAAATAACCTTCCGAGTGAACACACAAAGACAATATTACATCAGCAGTCACTTGAAGAATTGGCACGTCAGGTGAGCACTTACTCCTCACATTTCTATCACTGAAAATTCCTCAAGTATTTTGTCTTATGGATACCTATAAAACTAAAACTTTTACAGTAGAAGTATAGAGTTCTCAGTTTAATGCAAAACTATACAGTCTTATACCAAAAAAGACATCGTGTTTTTATTTATTTCATAACTTTGCTATACAAACAACCCTCGTTCTGCAGTTCCTATAACCACTGAATTCATTCAACTATTGAACCCATTAAAAAAAGTCTCAAGCATATGTTAAAATTGTAAACCTCAATATGGAATGTAAGAAAAATAAAGCTAAGCTTCTCCTTCCTCCCCAAAGTTGACTGTTTTATTGAAACAAGACTTTGGGCAGATTATTGAAGAGACTGATGGTAAGTCAAAGCACTGAGTTAGAACTTCACATAAAGCTCTCACATCTTTATTCTTCTGAGCAGAAGAGGTACTAACTCCTTCCTGGCCACCTCATAAAATAACAAGGAGGTATTGTAGTATTTTAAACTTTTAAATTTAATCAGAATAGCTTTAGTTTCTTAGGCATCACAGGAATCTAAACAGAAATTAATATGAGCAAAAAGGCCTTGGCATTATATAAGATACTCTCAATTAAAGAGGCTGGTGCTGAACACCAAGATGGCTGCAAACCTTCAAGACATTTTTATGCCCATTCTCATGCTTTTTTACAAAGCTGTTGTTATTGCAATCTATAGAACAGTCAGTCAGCTTACTGAAAGACCTGTGGTAACAACACTGAAATTAATGATTTTAGCCCCTCTTCTGTTTATGATGATGGTTTTAGTAGCTGTTCATCTTTTAGATTTTTGTCCACATCAGATTTTTTGTCATAGCTTACTTCAACAGTATTGGCCCAGTATTAATGCTAATTTATTCAAAAGATGTAAGCAAGTAGGAGAGACTTTGGTAACTGTATCTGTTATCCATATGGAAAGCCCAATTCTGCATATACCAAAGGGAAATGGGAAAAAAAAAAAAAACCACCCCGTAATGTACTATCTGTAACTAAATCCTCCTTTTTTCCAGCCAGGACAAACATATTAATGTCAGTGGCATGAATCACAGTCCATAGCTTAATGGGGTTGTTCACAAAATACCTCTTTCTAATATTGCTGCAATCACTTTGAAGATGCAGTTACAAAGATTTTCACTGACACCAAAGCCAGTGCAGAGTCCTTGCTCAGATTAGTGAGGCCCCAATTCTCATCTTCCCCTTTACTCCATAACCAGTTATTCCCTCAATCTCTCATCATTCAATTGGTTAGAAAGCAATGGATTGAAGGAAGACCAAAGTAGGAGAGATAAAGCTCATTTGCAGCTTCTTCAATTCCATTCGTCACTAGTGAAAATATACCCAAACAGGAGCCTTGGGTTTTACTTCCTTCTTTTCTCCACTCCCTGTCATGCACTTTTCATTTGGCTATTCAGAGTATATTACACAGAGTAACCATACTTAAGGAAAATAGGAAATAAAGACACAGTAAACCTTGCGTAGGTATGACTACTTGACAAAATAGATTTACTGCATTTTTAACTTTTACCAACTTTATAGTTGTAGTTGATTGACTTGCACTTTCTGCAAGCAAGTCCTGTCCCACTTAGGAAATATTTTTAATACACATTTAAATAGATTAAGGAACATCAACAACATGTAACTCACACAGCCTTTGAAGTGTTAGAACAATTCTGAGAAAGGTGCTTTAGAAGCACAAGATAGCAGTGGATGATGATTACAAAGATCCAGGAGATGACCACCTAATTTTGCTTTTCTGCAGGTTAAAAGTAAAAGTTGTTATATTATTGTGAAATCATGATCTTAAGAAGTTTCCATAGTTAAATCTGAATTCCCCAAATGTTCTGATTGCTCCATTCACAAAATTGTTCACTACAAAGCAATTTGACCCTCTCCTATATCAGAGAGAATGTAAAACGCACTTTTAGCTGAAAACTAAGGTTTTTGCAGGTTGACCAATGGCATTAAGTAAAAATGACATTAAGTTCCTTTAAGGAGTAATAAAATCAACAGTTACACAAGTAAATTGAGGATATAGTTACTCCAATAAGGAGCTTACACAGTTAAACCATTTATGCTGTAATTCCTACCAAAAGCATGCTTTTTTACCAGCTACTAGAAGACCATTCAGCAGAGAACTCGTAAGAGTGAGCAATAAAGGCAAAAGGCTGAAAAACAATTTTTTTTCAAATTTTCTCTACTTGACAGATAATGAGTAACTCCCAATTCTCTTTGGATGTTTCATGATTTCTGAATGCTAAGGCAAAGCACTTATACATAGAACACTAATGTGGTCCACATCTCAAACTAAATGCAGCATCAAAAATTAAGATATATTTGCTTGGGATAAATAATGCATAATCACTTGCTCTCTTGAAAGCCATCAGCACAAGACAAGGCATCTGATTCAGCATCACTGCCTTGCAAAATAAAGTACAATGACATGCAAGTCAAGCCCCAACAAAAAGTCTGGTACATAGAAGCACAACAAAAAATGGCCAGAAGAAGGGGAACTACAGATTTTCTTGGCATCCTACCAGTGATTCCTAGCAGAAATGTAAAGACTCATAAGGTGTGAGGTCTAATACAGATAAATACCACTCCATAGTGTTTTAGCAAGATTATTTGTTGTTGACCAGAAGCATCTTCCCTGCTTTAACCATTAAGGTAACTTAAGTGGCTTTGGCAGCATTTGACAGCTGCAATATTTTTGCCATCAGCTTCAGAATGGATATACACAGTTCTCAATTCAGAACTAAATGCAGGAGAGATTACAAGATGCACCGAATGCAAATTTAATGCAATTATTTATTAACAATTGCTCCACTGTTTTATATAAACCAATCCCAATCCTAAGAACAATCCCCCTCCCCACCCACCTCCCCTGGCCGATAGTTAGAGGCTCTCTTACACACACTCCTGTTCATCTCTCAACCTCTTCAATTCAATTAAAAACACATGCATGCACTTCATAGGGTAAGTGTAACAAATTGCTAGTGTTTAGAAGGACCAAGAAGTAGTTTCTTTCCATCAGAAGCCCAGCAAACTACTTAGAGGCATCAATTCCAGGAGAGAAGAATAGAGAACTGTGCATGTATCAACACTTTCTACAAGAAAGCCATTTACTTTAACCCTCTAACAGCTTCCCCAACACAAGGACACAGTCTAAATAAAACAGCAATTACAAAATAATGAGAGTTCCATGTATTTTTTCTTAGCTTGTAAGGAAGCAAATTTACCAGAAGCATACTTTATTTAGGTGTAGGATTTCTTCATTTAATAGTCATTGTCTCACTATTCCTCTGCTGAGTAGTCTTTATTATGCATGAGTTGTACACTAAAGCCCCACTTTTAGCTATAATAATTTGTTTCACTGTTGTGATGATATGTGAAGTTGATGGAGTTTCTGGAGTTAATGTAACTGCAGAGAAACCCTATCACATCTGAGCAGAAAGCTGCAGAAATGCAGCGACAGATTTTCTCGAAATCAGTCGAGAGTCGAATAAGGCTGCGTTAGCTCATGTTTCATATTACACAAGAGAAAATAAACTGAAAGGTCAGTTGAACAGTTACAGCATTGCCCTTTTCCAAGGTAATCAGCAGAGCATGTAGCAAAGACGTGAACACAAGCGTGACTGGAAGAACAGTGGCTGATAAAGAGGCTCTTGCTGCCAAAAGTAGTGGGACAAGACACTGCTCTCTCTCAGTGACTGTCAAGGAGTGGGACACATTGCACACCTTACTTCACTAACTCTGATTTATTGCTTTAATTTGAAACTGTGTTCTTGCTAAACATTCAGGTTTCCATATTGCCAAAACACACTAGAAAACATAACAATGAACATTAATCACATTCACAGATAACCTACGGGGACAATATAATTATTAATTTGTGTGTAATATGGACACAACTGAGTCAAAAATTCATCTGGTTTACTAATGCATTTTTAAGTTCACAAGTTCTTCTTGCTATTCAGTACTATTTAACAGGAAATCAAAGATTAGATTTTCTCTCCATGCTAAAAGCAGCTTATTGTTCCTTTCCTAAGTGTGTATTTATTAGTGGAACATTCATAACTGTTTCTACTCATTGTATCAATAAATGCTTAAAAGCATCTTAATCTGGAAAGATCTCAGATGTTTTATTCACCAGAATTCATTTTAATGAAGCTGTAAACAACAGCTTATCCATTCCCATTTGATTCCACTGATAGACCACCTTTCTGTGTTAACAGAAATCCAGGTCTAGTTTGAGGGAAAGAGTCAGGGATTACTACAGAACTACTTCAAAGCTGCAATTGAAACAAAGTAGCTGTGCAAGAGACTTCAGGGGAAAAGCAAAATTTTTGTAAAAATAATTTGTAATTCTCCTTTTGGTGGTCAAGTGTTAATTCTTGCAGGACTTCAGTAACCTGAAAGCACCAGTTGGTACCATTTCTAAAATACTTATTTGTGCAGTGAGAACCAGGTCACACACCTCCTATGGGCTGCAAAAGCCTTGCACAGTGACAAAATAATGGACTTCAATAACCCTTTAATTTTGCTTCAAAGCTGGTTTGCATCTGGTGGGTTTGGGTTTTCTATCAGCTTGCCACAGCAGCAAACATAAGACATGGGTTTCTTTACAAACTTGGATTTCAAGTCTGCTGCATCTGTTTGACTTCCATATGGAAAAGCTGCAAGTAACATTAATTGCAATAAAGAAAGCTCAACACAAGGCGAAGACTTACCTTTCTAAATAAATTCACAAAAAATTAAAACTGAAAGTTTTGCCTACCAAACAGATTAAAAAAAAAAAAGGTTTTAAATCAGAACTCCCAATTTATTTGAAATAAAACACCAGATATTCCTCACTGTCTTTGCCACTCATCCCACTTTGGCAGAAACACGATGGAGTAAGAATTTTCATTTGAATTCCCCGACAGAAAACTGCCCAGCTGCTCTAGCTACAGCTTCATTGCTCATTTCCACAAGTCTTATTTCACCTCCCTTAAAAATATGCTCCATAACTTAAAAATAAAGTCATGATATAATGGATCAGATCAACAGCTTGTATATTCAAACTATTGTATAGGTCACTATTTGAAAGATACGTTAGAAACTTAAATAAAAATTCTCATCCTCAATAAATATAAAAAAACCCACAACCTCCCCTATACTATAGGATGGTTTCTGCGTCAAACTTGAAGCAGATTTAAATGACAGCTACTCTAAGAGACTGTCAAAAAGATGGTTTGAGAAAAGGTGCCTATAGCAACACCTAGCTTCTTTACTGCCTCCTCCAAACCTCTCTCTGTAATCATTTTCCCCTCCATAAACTGACAGTATTCCACCTAATTAAATAACCCCTTACATTCTAATAGTTCTAGAATTTACTCATGCATCATCTAAAAGACATTATTTGTTTTCTTTTTGTCATCACAAACATATACTCTCAATCCCTCTGTCATGCACATAAATATCCTGGCCACTGTAGGTTTCTTCCTGGCCTTTAAGTGTTTGTGATCATCCACTTTTCATTTACATCTGTATTTTATCATAACAAACAAAACTTCATGGTACTCTAGGACAGAAAAGCCTGCGTGAGATTTTTGCACAGCATCAAAACTAGAAAAACAAGTATTAAACATGGAATGAGAAGGAAGGACTATTGCTTTTATTACTGACCACTATGCCAGCTTTGATCAGCCATCACTGGTTTGATCAGGGAGTGTTGTCTCTGCAGGCTCAGGGGCAGTGGGGGCTGTTCACACAGACCACACATTCAACACCCCCAGCACGCCTGCTCTGCTTGCTGGGTTCCCTGTAATGCCTGGGAAAAGCAGCCTTTTGAGAAGGCCATTTTAATGGAGGGAAAGTCACTCTTGTGATTGGAAAATAAGATCCAGGATATTCGGGGTGAGGGAAGGATCACCATTACCACACGAGCTCCGGTCACCTCTTCAGAGGCACCACTGTGGCTTCCCAGCACAAATGTTTCTAAATTTAATTCTTAACTGCTTTCACTGCAGACAGGACCAACAAGAGAAGCCAAGCACTCCAACATTTATACAATGCCAAGTCTTCATAATTTGCTGTCAATGTACCAGAAGTATAATTAGAAGTTGTGTACTTGAGAAATGTCTGTAACTAGTCCCAAGCAATCAAGTCTATTCCCACAGAAGATAAGCAAGCAAAAAAGCAAGTATTGTTGTTAAGGGCTGCTGTGAATAGTTTATACAACAGTTTGTGTCATTCACAGCCAAGCATTTTCAGGGTGCAGGGTGCAATCTAAATACTGTTTTTTCGCAGACTTCAGTTAGGATGAATACTAAGATAAGAAATATTAGTCGTTAACTAGTTTGCATTATCCAAAAATGGCAAACATCAGATTCCCCAAGTTGTCATACTAAATATTTTAACCTTTATAAAAAAAAAACAAGAGAGTTCAGATTTTACACAGTCTGGCTATTCTTGTGAAACATTAAAGTACTTTATCTCTTTGACATAATCTCTAATCTGACTAACACTATATGATTTGCTGCATCATACAAATCTGTTAAGCATGTAACTGCAGAAAAAACAATGTCCAGCAGCTGCTGGATTCATCCCACGTAGCCCCTTCCACATGGGTTAAGCTCCTAAGTACATGTGACATAACTTCCAAGACACCTCCCTTCTGATGGGATTGCAGCTGTACTGGACGTTAGAGAGACCCCAATAATTTTAGACATAATTTACTTTGCAGCCTCCAAGCACATGAATCTTGTCTACAATGTGATTTGGCTGTCACAACATAAAGTTTGATTCCAGTTTTGAATTGAAATGACTAAAGAAAATTTCAAACAAAATACAAGGAAGAGTATTAACTAGTACTTCATTACTATGCAAGGGTCAAATCTCTTAATAACTCAAGGCACATCAAAACAGTGAAGTTTACAGTGGAATTTTAAATATCTGAAGTGATGAGGTAACTTGGGACGCAGAGAAAACCACTTGCAGCAATTCAAAGCAGAACTGCAAACTTAGAAAGTCTTGTATTGCCAGGGTTAGTCATCCTGATACACTGCACATGCAGGTGTAACTAGTCTTACTATGAAGTAGTACTGGGAAAACTTCAGAGATCATGCCGTAAACACTTTTCTAATATTAGCAGTTAAGAAATAGAAGATGAACAGTTTACTTATTGTGTAGATAAAATTGTCTTTCTGCAATTTCAGATTCATCTTGTCTGCTTAAGACTATATGCATCTTCTAAAACAACTACTTAAGCTAGAGGCATCTTTCATACAAATTTTTTACACAGGCTTTGTTTATACAAAACCTTTTTTGTAGAAAATTAATATTACTAAGCACTCACTGCAGATGGAGAAGCTCAAACAGCAAACAGGTTGAGCAACATCGTAATGGATTATATATTGGACAGAATTTCCCTTTTTAGTAATTTTCCACTCATTACGACATTCTTATGACTACTTAGTATATTTTTTTTCTCTTGATAGAGGAACTTAGACAATTTGCACTGGCTGACCTACTTGAAAATCTGTATTTTAAAGTACCTGTCTATTTTTAAAGTACAAAATAGAAAAAAAAAAAAAAAGCAGTGCACTATAGTCTTGACTTAAAAATATAAATATGTCTAGTATATGATTATCTGCAAATCTGATTGTTTACATCCGCTTTCCCACCCAAAACTCATACAACAGAACATAAAAGTAATACCTCTTTTACTGGAACTAAGCCTACAAAATACTACTAGCTCCAATTTCCAGCCTGCAGAGATGCCAAAAAAAACCCCTACAAACTGAAGCCAAGCAGGACAACAGGCTAGTCCCAAAGCTTCAGTCAGCACAGCCTCCTTATTTGAGGTCAACTTGATATGCACCAGCACAAGGGAATAATAAAGCAGAAAAGGCATGAGCCAAAGCTTAAGGTATTTGGAGTTATTTAGGAAATTAACCTCTTCATTTGTGAGCTACATATGAAGAATAAAGCTGGTAATAATACTACTAATACTTCCAAGGCATCAAGATTTAAAAACAAAAAACAAAAAAAAAAAACCAAAAAAAAAAAAAACACAAACAAACAAAAACAGTATCGTTAGCTATGCAAAGAATTAATGTGTTTAAGTTTTTTACATGACATTTTATTCTTTACATCAAGGTAGCTTGGCTATTCATTATTCTAGAAATAAATGTATAACCTGTAAACTGTATCTAAGCCTCCCAAAAAGCCATACTTAAACTTTTCCTTCTACTCTTGAAGAGCCTGAACTCACATTCAGCTTTTACAAAGCCACACATACATTACCACCCATAGCATATTTTTAATCTCCCATTCTTTTCCTCC
Organism: Cinclus cinclus; assembly: GCF_963662255.1. Lineage (NCBI taxonomy): Eukaryota > Metazoa > Chordata > Aves > Passeriformes > Cinclidae > Cinclus > Cinclus cinclus. The sequence goes on along the minus strand of NC_085047.1, from coordinate 7,936,485 downwards.
TAATACACACAGTTTGTGCACAGCCAGTCAGAAGCCTTTTTCAATTGTCATCTGAACTAGTACAGGATGAAAGATTGGTGAGTAAAACAAAGGCAAAAATTGACAGGGGATGCCAACTAAAGAGAAGAAAGTAAGTATTTAAAAGAATACCAAGGACCAAGGCCCTAGAGAGGGTACAGAATCTCTATTCCTGACATGCAAGAAAACAAAATCCTGTAAAATTCAGTCCCAATTCAACAGCGACCTAGTCCTGAGCAGGAGGCTGAGACACAAACAGCACTGAGAGGTCCCCTTCAACAAGAATTGTTCTCTGAACACTTAGTACTTCACATCTACTGTAGCTAGACAGCTCTGCTTTAAAAGAAATAAATTTAAAAACCACCACAAAGAACGTAAGATATATAAAACCAACAAAGGATAGCAAAACAGAAATACCACAAGCACTGCAAATGCCAAAGCATTCTAATATATCTTGGATTCCTGGCAATCACATCCACCTCCCCTAAGCTTGCACTAATTTCCTCTGTTTGTGTATCTGCATCTATGCACATAAGAATTCCACAACACTAAAACACTCAAAACCACGGAGAGAAAACAGTCCAGCTACTAACTTGAAAGTAGTTTAGCATGTGTCTTCCTCTGCAAAGGACAAAACATACCTCTACATCACCAAGAAGGGAGTCAGACAGTTTAATTCATTGCAGTGTGATGGCTAGAATTAGTGTAATGCCACATATCATGCAGCCTCTTACACAGCAAAGAGCTGTTAGTACATACCTCTCTCATTTTAAATCTGAAGGAAGACTGAATTCTTCTAGTCCATCATTCATTTACGCTAAGAAAAATACATAATTATTCTATTTTTTTTTTGAGGTGAGCATTCAGTGCCTTTAAGAATGTGCACACTAAATGAACTCTTAATTTCTTTTAAATGTTAAGCCACAGAGTGGGTGATTGTGTGACAAAGTTTGCAGACATCTTTGTTCAAAAGCCCTGGTGTGATGTCCCATTGCACCACATTACACAATACACTTTGTTTATGACAAAAAGCTTCCAGCAACACACCAGACAAACAAGAAAGTAGCAGAAAGGCCCTTCTCCCTCACAGTCCTTAAGCACAGGTCAGACAGGCAAACACAGCCCAGAACCAGAATGTGGGAGCCTCTCTCCCAAATCCAACTTATCACACAGCCCGTGCAGTTAAGCTTCATGTCCTACATGGAGCAAAAGCTCGTTTAAGGTTTCCAGCACAAGATGCACATATCATGTGAGGAGGAGAACAATAAGCAGGGTTCAAATTTAAATGTTCTTTTTTCCTCTACCTGCACTGGAGGGCACCCCTGTGCATGGCAGTGGGGTTGGAACAGCATGATTTTTTAGGTCTTTTCCAACCCAAACCATTTGATGATTTTAGGAAACACAGCTGAAAAAAAAAACCATCAACTTGCCAGACAAATAGACAAGCTTCTTAAGTTTATCAATTATTCCTAATCAAGCATAAATTTTCATATTGCTTACTGAAGTAAAATCCACAAAAACTAGATTCATGAAGGCATAGTCAGTATATGTAATGAACAATATAAAGAAAAAGTGATCTGGACAATACCAAAGGAGTCCAAACCAGCATTTCATCCCTCTTTCTAGTATTAAGAGTCGCTAGAGCTGCATTGCACTCATGTGTAACACCTGACTTTGAGGGAGGCTCACATCTCCAACACAGATCTCAACTTGCACACATGACACAACTCTGTTCCATTAGACCCCTTAACAGCACACAAGACTCAGCTTCCCCACCAGCCCTCCCACTTAGTTCTTCAGCACTTTCCAAGTCCAGGACAAACAAAAAAGCAGAGTCCCACAGCCAGCCCCTGACTTGTTCATTGCTCACAACTTTCCCTTTTGGCAAGACCTCCCTCCTCCCTTTACCTCAGTTTGGAGCAAAGGCAGGCTGTAAACTCCCCGAGTAACAGGGCAACTTTTCTCCATATAGGTCTCTAAACAAGTCAGTGTCCATAATACAATTTTATGAATTTGACATTTCAAATAGCTCACACATAGACAAGACACACAGGAAAAAAAAAAACAAAACAAACAAGCAAACAAAAAACTACGAAAACAAAACAAAACCCATTCTGTTAACAGTTTAAGATATCTTGAACTATTGTTCTTTAATTAGCTCATTATTTACATATGAAATTATTGGGCAAAATAGGTAAGTACCTTCGAAGTATGTATTTTGGCAGAGGCAGATGCCAACAAACATGAATGACAATGAACATGACAACCTTTTACTAAAACAAACAGAATGCAAGGCCTAAACTGAAAAACTAAATCTTGTTTCATTGCCAGTCAGCTAGCTCTTTCTAGACCAAATTTCGGTGTCAGGCACCCTCCATTTTTTCTTTAAGAATAAATTCCAAGTAGCAGCTAGTTGCCAAAGGGCTTTTTTTTTTGGGGGGGGGGGGGGGGGGGGGGCGGGGGTTGGTTGGGGTTTTTTGTTGCTGGTTGGTTGGCTTTTGGTTTTGTTTTGGGTTTTGGTGGGAGGGTGATGAGGAAGCAGCACTTATGGGGGTAAATGCAACAGAAACCATCTCAGCCTACTTAATTATTGATTTCCTTTTTGTTTGCACTCCCAGAAACAAAAATAAACTTAATACTAAGTTTAACTTGCATCAAGGACAGCTATTCTAGGACACTTCAGTGAACTTCAAGCTTTACTTACTGCTAGAGTTCAGAAGATGCTCACTCCTTGAACAGTTCACAGCACAATTCAGAAAGGAAGAGGAGAAAAAAAAAAAAATCACAGAAAGTGACAGAAAATACACATGTACAAGCAGTGCCCCCCAGCAAACTCATGAATAACACACCTTGCAGAGCTGAGTCGCCAAATCATCCCATTTCATTAACAATTTTGAAGACTGAAGAACAAATGCTGCCACAATTTTGGTTTGCACTTGTAATCTCCTTTATTTTTGAGCTGTATGATCCCATGCCACCAGCTCCACCCAATATCCTCTGCTCCCTCAGCTCTGAGGTCACCTGTGAGTGTTCATGAGTTTCCATGAAGACTTTCAGTAGCATGCAGCATATTTCAATTGAATATTGCAGTGTTATAAAAAATATAACAATGACAGAATCAGACAGATTTTGTTCCACAATTACTTTTATTCTGAATGTTTACAACAGATACACCATAAACATCACAGGAACAATAAAAAGAGTTCTAGATTACTACTAAGCAGTAATGCATTGAAGTATCAGATCTCCATCTTTCTACAACATATTCCTTTCTTTTGTAATTAATGCTCTGAAGTTAATTCCCTCTACTACCTTGTAAAGTAGCCCAACTGCTGTATTTTTTTCAAAAGAAAGATCTATGTTATCAGCCTCAGAACCCCAAACTTCTTAAAGACCTTGAAGTGCTGGTTTCCACACCCATAATACTTACTCCAGATTTCTCCCTGTATAAAAAGAACACAAAGGCTTATAAGCAAATGGTTCTCATGGCAGGCAAAAGCAGGAAAGGTAATTAAAGAGCAAACAGAAGATGTGGTGCAAGCATTTTTTAAGGTCTGAAAACACAAAGTCTGTATATTTTACCCATTCATAATACTTGAATTCAAGACACCTTTTCAATAATCACAAGGGTTGTGCATTGTCAGAAATGTATTGATGCCTTGAGAGGCTACCTGGAACAGAGGCTAGACAGAGTTAAAGGAATAAAATAGGAATTCATTAAAAGTCCCTCAAAGGACACACCTTGGGCAGCACAAGAGCCTGGCTGTGTCTCCACCCAAGATGGATTCCAAGTCACGAGTTACCACACTTTTATAAGTTTTGGTTTATTTACAGATTGGGGTCAATTGTCCAATTACAGCTTCAGGTTATGCAGTCCCATCCTCCCAGATTGCTCTCCTCAATTCACTGCTGTTTGCACTTTTTGGGCCAGAAGATGTAACAGCTGCACTTGAGTCTTGGGCCAGAAAAGGATTGTTTTGTCTGACTAAATTATAAAGAGAACTTGGAAACACTTTATATGAAGTTCAGAGTTATATACCAATGCACTGCAGAATCTGGAAACTATGAAAGCTAAAACTTAAGGCATCAGTATGATTACATGATTTTTGTTTGGCTGGGTTTTGGTTAGGCTACAAACATTTCCCACAATATACAGCATTCCCTGGAGTACTGACACGATCATATTCAATACAAATTGCATCATGAATAACGCAGAAGCTGGTTTTTTTTGTTGTTTTGTTGGGTTTTGTTTAAGATTTGACAGTTACCTGTATTTCCAAAAATTCAACAAAAAGCACTTACGTGATTCTATCTACTAATAAAAGCTTCTATGTGATATCTAGTCAGGATGTCAGAACACCAAGAATTAGTGAAGACACACACTGAAATATGCCATTATTTCACCTGAAGGTTGATAGACATCTTGCTCACATAGACACATGATAGAATGATGCAATTATTTAAGCTCCCTGCATTTGGCCATCTCCCTTGTCAGCTATCACAGCAGAGCATAAAAGAACGAACAGGCAGAACCAGTAATGCACCACAAAAGTTATTGAGATTTCCCGTGATCTGCAATTGCCATGTCACTGCAATAACCAACATGAAAAGCTGTACTACAGGTTGCAATTACAACCTGTTTGCTCCAGTCATCTTATGACCACCCTAACAGTTATTTAAAACCCTACCCAGACAACTCCCATATCACACACTTCCTCTTCATAGCTGGAAAACAGAGTCTGGACACTTTCTGAAAGAGATGTAACCCAAGCTTTCATTATAACCGTTAGAGATTGTCCACAAATCTGCACTTCTTATTTTCTTTTCCTTCGGCTTCCAAGTTTGCCTTGGCTCTCACAAACACCCACATCCTTTATTTTTGTTGAGGTAACGAAGGTTTTTAATAATTGCAAAGTGAAGTTATTAGAAAAGACAGAAATTCAAATTTATATTACAGCAGCCACTTTGTGTGTACATGCATGAGAGTGTATGAAATCCCACTGCACTCATCCAGTCCCAAACTTGCTTTGGCTATATTATGAATGGTAGAAGCAGCAAAGTATATTAGAATCTTATGGCAGCACATTCAATGGTACTCTAATATTTTATCCTCATCATGTCACCACCTATCCAGGCTTCCAAGTCAATATGAGTTTTGAAACACTAAACCTATAATCTGATATCTGCAACAGACTAGCCTGTTTGCTGAGGATATACACCATTTTAGAATTGTTTAATAAATAGATCTGTCATTTAATTAAGGTCATACATGTAATCTGCATTTGGCAAGATCTATCACTGTAAAACCTCCCCACTTTATCCCACATCACAAAGGAAGCTTTCCTGAGTCCATCTGTCAAGATCACAATTTTTCTCTTTGTTTCAATTTCTTCATGGTTGCTTTCATCACTCACAAGTGAGTGGATCAGTTGACGAAAGAGTATCAATAGAAACAGCAGGTTAAAAGAATATCTTAAACCAAAGCTTTTAGCCTAAGAAATGATGCATTCATCTCCAAAGCACATGCACAAGAGCACTTCCATCTCTACTGTTTTCTAGATGCCTCTTTACATCTTACAGGCTATTAGATGTGTACCAGGTAAAAGCTCATACCCCACTGAATTCTGAGGTTTCTACAATGCCTCTTGTCTTCTGAAAGGGAAAGCAAACCACAGCAGGAACACCACCCTGATGAAGCACAGCAAGATCCAGAGAGCTCTCAACCAGCACTTTTCAACTCCTTCCTATTTTCTCCAACAGAGCTGTTCATGCAACCTGAGTCTTGGTCAGCCTATTCTGCACAAAGCTTTACAAAGCTAGAAAAGTAATTTACAAGCTGCAGGGGATGGAGAAGTTTCTTTACACTGACATTTGAGAATCAAAAACTTCAGCAAAATAGATTCAGTAGGCTAATTTACCTTTTTAGTTATTAAAAAAAAAAATAAAAAAACACCACCAACAACCAAAAAAAACCCTTCTAGTTTGAAATAAAAATATTCATACATATGAAAAATTGTATAGGAATACACCATTGCAAAGTATGCAAGACATTTTTAAAAAAGCCACAAATGACTGTTCATGCCTATTTTCCTGTTACAGTTTCATTGCCACATGAATTATGGTCTTTGGAGGAAAAAAAACAAAAACAAAACAAACAAAAAACACACACAAAAGAAACCTAACAAAAACAAACTTATTTGTCTACTCATCACTTATGCTTTTGCATGATCAGAAATATCAAAGCTAGGGTTTGGAGCCATCAGATCAAAATTTTGTTTCTCTGTGCCAGGAAGAAGCTAGTGTCAGCTTCTAACCACTCCAAAAGGTGGCAAACAATTTAGGAATTTTAACATTTAATACCATTATTTCTCTGATACACAGCTGTCTTATCTTGATCTAACTAGCAACACTTACTGAAAATACCAGGAGTAATGCTAAAAAAAAAATAAACACTCAAACATCAAAACACAGCACAAGCTGCTTCTGGTCTTTATTCTCCTGCCTTTTCTCAGCTAGTCATCACCACTACTGCAATTCATGGAAAACCAAAAGATAAAACATACACCTGTTCAACTCAACAATATCTATGTATTGTCTGTATCTAACAACACTGTAACAGACATGACTGTAAGCACCATGTTGTCTGACACCTATCATGGAATAATATTGACAGAATGAATGCCAGAAAAGGTTCCAGAGGCTAAAAGCCTCAGCCTCCCTTCTGACAAATCCCTGAATTTCCTACAGTTCCTGGCAGACAATCCACACAGCCTAGGAAAGAGAACCAAGATAAACTTAAGAAACAAAATAAGGGAACAGCGCACACACACACACACACAAAAAAAATATTGACACACTTAGCACATCTGTTCTTTTGAACAAGCAAAGACTGGACAGACAAACCTTAGTTTAGAAAAAATGTCAAAAAATAAATACAAAAACCACTACAGTTTACTATTATCACATTGCTTTCCTTCACACAGACTAAACATGGTTTGTATTAGACAAATGTCATGAAGCATTTAATAAAAACTTATGTGTGGAGAAATCTCAGTGGCATTTTTACAGTTATTTAAACAAGCAATTACATACAGAGGCTGCTGACAAGAGTCAACAATACCCAGAGCAGCCTTTGGAACTGATAACCCAGAGTAATCAGTGGAGTCAGATACCTGAAGCTCAACCTGTTACCTCTTGGTAAAGTCCACAAGTTGCACAAATGTGGTGTCAGACCTCATAATTCAAGTCAGCCCCAGCACCATCTAAAGGAATTATGCAAGTGTACCCAGGAGCTGTCTCTAACCCTTCCAACTGTGAAAACTGCTGTTCTAAAACCAGTTTTACATTAGAAATGCCTGCCAATGCATTAGCAAAGACTACTGGTAAGCAATGTCCTTCTGGCTGCACAAGTCCTTAGCAGGTATGCCATTAGATGAGAACATTCATCAGGACAGTTTTTGTAATGGGGTTGGACTGGGCACCACCAATAATTTATATTATGAAAAGCATGCTCTTACATCATAAACTGTGTCAATATTGTACACTATATAGATAATATTTTTCTGGACATTTACTACTGTCTCTGGATTTTTCCACTTCAATATCTCCCTTTCTTGGTTCCCCTGTCAAGGAGTGCAATTATTATCTAACCTACACTCCAGAACTCACAACCTGTTTTTGAGGAAACACTGTTAAAATTGAATAACAGTGATTGACAAGTATGGGTTTACAGTAAATTATGCTGATGCTGATCTCCACTGCATAACGACAAACAAACTCTTCAGTGAGATACCTGGAGAGGAATCAGATCTTTTACAGACTTGGCACTTGCTGCATCTGGAGGGCTTGGGAACCGCTTCTGTCAGAAGCCATTATGGTCCACGTGGTCTACAATGACACTTAATGGACATAATTGCCACTTACAACTACCTCCATTTTAAGCTGGAAATCACTCAAGCCAACTCTGACTGCTACTGAAAGCTCAGTCTGATCTCTACTTTGATGGAAATACGTTATTTATGCTATTAGGGAAGGTCATGCCTCACTTCTTGTTCTGCAACTCAAAGGCTCCCGTCTCAGATGAAGTATTTGCTTCTGCTGTAGAAGAAAGTCTGCTTATGTCATTGTTTATACTACTTACTGCTAAGCAAAAAGCCAAATCGCTTGGCCAAAATACAGAATGCCTGATAGTCACACTCAAAGACATCGTTTGTTATCTTGTAATACTCAGGCCATAACTTCATGGTCCAGACGAGATCCTATTCACAATGCAAAGACACTTTAATCCAGTCATTGTTATTGTGCGGTAACAACATTCCTGCTTCACTGGCTGTGCTGAAGTGGTTGATATCCAAGCCCTATTTCAGTCCAAATTTAATAAAATTTCAAGTAAGAATGATCATTAGTTGCATCCAGCCACCTAATATTTTCAGTAAAGCTTTTCCTGTCTTTCCCAAATTCATAAGTTGGAGCTGAAATACACACATCTCCAAACACAAACTGAGCGTGTTAATTTTACTCATTTGGAACCCACAGACACTCTCTACTCTCAATTTAAGGTATAAAGGACTAGGTTAACTCCTGTACTATGAACACTTTTTCATCCTATTATCATTTCATGAAAAAAGCAGGAGATTGCTTTCCTCAGAAGAAAAAACATATTTTTCAACAACTAGGTTTGTAGACTGTCTTTCATTGTCATTCAAGAACCTTGTATTTTTTATTATCCAGTTAAAAAAAGTTAACAGAAAACCCACTGTACTGGAAGCCTTGCAGAATAGGAGCTGGTGACCCCTGTTCTGTTTGGAGTTGTTCTTAAGGCTTGAGCAGCTTGAAGGCTCACCTGAGTAGCAGTCATTGCCTGAATGTAAGGACAAAGTGAATTTTAAACTAGCTTACGTGCCATCTTCAGTCCCAAAACATGCTCACACCTATCTCTGGAACATTATGATCCAAGGACGCTTTCCAAAAAAGAGTTAATAAAAAAGTGCCATACCAATCATTAGGGTTTTGAATTTCTTAGGAAAGTTCTACATTCACCTACATACACATCAACAGCATCATTTAAAACTGAGGGCACAGGAGGGAGATGAAGAGGGAGTATTCACCTCTGAAGTGTTTTTAACTTCAAGCATTTACAGTGTTCAAGTAAAACAGCAAATAATCTGATTTATGAACTCATACACATTTATTTTAGGACAAGTAGCAAATAGAAAAAGCTCTTCTGTCCAAAATTTTTGATGAAACAAAGAAAATGCAAAGAAGTTTGGCAAATATCTCTAAATAAACACTTCTTATTCATAAATTTATGTCTGAAGGAACTAATCACTGTAATCACATTCAAATTACACTGCAATAGCAAGCAGAGTTTTTAATAGTAATCCGCTATTTAAAGACTGTTACAAGCTTGATTTCTTTTTCCTTAAATACTTTCCAATTATTGTACACAGGATTAAAATAAAGCAGCAATATTTTGGAAAAAAAACTCAAGATGTTTATAAAATTAGGCATTAAGGAACCCTTAAAAGAATTTGTAACAAATATGCCATAGATTAAATCAGTGAAGTCCACAAGCCATAGCTAGAACTGCCAATGAACTGTAGTGGAGATAAAATTTACACAAAGACCAGCTAAAACGCCTCAAACAAAGCCGTGTCTATACACACTTATACATTACATATATAAAGTGTAATTAATAAAGAGATTTTATAGTCTTTGGGGAAAACACATAAAAAAGCCATACAAAAGAAAACCTAGTATTCACACTCAAACTTCACACCACTAAAAGCTAAGATAGAACTACTTCGAATTTTGCACAGACTAGGAACAGCTTTAGGGATCCAATTTCTCCCCATTTTTAGCAGCAGAGGTATGTGTTTGGGGGTCGCACGTGGAGGCAGAGCAGAGAGGGAAGAGTTAAAACACAGACCATTCTGATACTCCTACCAAAGCCAAACTCCTGCCTCCACTGACCTTTTTAATCCCTTTATCACTTTAGACTTTCCCCCTCACCGCCTGGCAAAGCAGCCAGCTATGCCTCTTTGGATTTGCTTTCTCCAAGAAAGGAGGAAAGCTGCTCAGACAATGGACACAGACTGAAGTGTGTAACCCAAATGCTACACTTTGCTGCAGCCTCTCTCCCACCACTTTGGGGCTTGCCAATGAGGAGATTATTTTTCTACTCATGCTACATGTTGAAATTAGTGCAGTAACCCAAAAGCACCTGTTGTTGCTCAAAACAACTGATTACCAGCACCAAGAAAGTAGCCAAGGGCTGAAGAGAAACAGAAGCACAGACACAAAGAGCACCCTAACTAAAAAGAACATGGCAAAATTGGTACAATTATTGAAGCCTCATAAAGGTTGGGCCAAAGGAAGAAGGTAGTACACCACATTACTTGCAAGATGAAAGATCTAATGATATTCTGGTAACAATATTTTTAAGCTGTATTTTTCCAAATAATTTCCTCTTTAACTGACAATAAAAATGTACAGGAGACGTCTGATCCCTTTTGAAATGAAAAAGACTTTTTCCAACAGACTATGTTTCACTGGAAAAAACCCTGACATACATGTTCAGAGAGGCCATGCCATTGGCAGAACTAGACATGTACTGTTTACTTCCAGGAGGGAAATATTTTATTAAAAACAATATCCATCTTTTCAACTTGAAATGTACCATGATCCATGGGCTTTCCAAAGATTAAAGCTTGGGAATTCACATCAACTGAGAGACAGGATTTGGTTGTTCAGACAGTAAATTTAAATCACCTGGCTCATTCAGCATGCAGAAGCTTTACCTTGTTCTCCACTGCTTTAACATTCTCAAAAGGAGCTGTAGTTTAACAGCCCCTGAAGTTGTAAAGCTTGTCTTTTTTCAGCTCTGTTCCTTCCTTTCTTACCAAGGAGGGATTTTTCCTCATTACTTCTGTATTTCTCTTAGGGGTGTCAAAGGTTTTCAGGGAATGAGAAGGACAACTGCAGAAGGGTGGGACACAGAAGATAACACAAGATGACAAATCCCATCAAAATAGAGGCTGAGAAAGGAACTGAGAACCAATACAAAGTATTTATTTGCTTTAAGTCTTACATTGATGTACCAAGTATAAGATTGTTCTCTAATTTCTAGTTCTCAAAAAGGCAGACCTTAGCTCTGAGCTCTCACGAGCCCATGTACTAACTCCTGTCCCAAAGCATCACATCTGCTATGTCACAAATGCTTCCATGGAGTCATTGCTATTGTTTGTGTAACAATACAAACCTACTGTGCAAGTATTTACACGCTGCCCAAATTTCCTCAAAAAAGTGCGCAACCAAAGCAGTATTGCAAACTCCCAATTTCTATTAAAGTTTCAACAATTTCCTAAAGGACTAGCATTTTTAAGAAAGAAGTGTGTATGCAGGTCAAATTAAACCTTGCTGAAAGTGATCAAAGAGTCATAATTTCTTATGATGGAAATGGAATTCTTTCTCTTAGACTGGAAAGCATCCATGACCTTGCAGTTTACCAATTCCTGTCATACCAGGAACATTTATAGTGGGGATATATCCTACAATAGGTATCAAACTATTAGTTATGTTAACTATTAACAGGCATCAGATAATAATGTTAACTTACTTAATCCTGACACAAAAAATAGAATTTATTAATTTTTTTTTTTTTTTTTGCTGGGATAGCAGGTATGGTACAATCAGGATGCCCCCTAAGCTCCTAAAATGAGCTGCTGACTCTTATGTTCATGCAGTGAATACATTTTAGATGGGCAATTTCCAAACAGTTGTGGTAGTGCAGCATGTTTTTATTTACAATACACAGTAAGTCAGCATCATTTTAATAAAAGTCTTTCAGACAATTCCCCCAGCCCTCCTGCCTTTCTTCTGAATCATCTTATCAAATGCTTACACAACAAAAAACTTGGATCTGATGATGACAGTGCATTCACACGTGACTACAGGGAATGCCTGGAGGTATATAAATGTAGTCTTTCTCTCAGGGACACATTAGGAAAAAGAAACTGCCCTCAAACCAGCAATCTGACCCACATACAATTGGCACAGTTTAGCTACCATCTAATATATTTTTTCCCCAATTAAAAAAAAAAAAAGCCCCCAAACTAACTGTAATAAAGTATCTACATCCATGATCAGCACTAAGTTTATTTTTCACTTGTCCCAAGGCGATGTCTCCTAAAGAACCTTCTTTAGCAGCTCCCTCTTGAAGAGAAGGATGAGAACAAATGAAAATCAGACCCTAATCAATGCCCAGAAATAGGAAAGCAATTATCTTACAATCACACAGATTAGCAAGCACCCTTCAAGATCCACATAGGCTGTTTATATAAGCCAACTTATCCACACTTCCAGAAGACTTTGCTTGACTGAAAAGTTAGGGTATGGTATGGTTTTGAGTGTAAGAAATTAAAGAAGAAATACTGATAAGCTTGAAGTGCTCACTCTCCTAATGTAATACTTAGGCAGGGTTCCTTCACATTTATATTCCCACCATAAAGGGCAGCATCCTTACTTTGGCATGTCATACCTTGCAAGTGGGAGAAACCAGATCCCCATGTCCCTTTAAAGACTATGAAACACACAATTTCACTGAGTGAGCACAACACCAGTTCAGGCAGCAAGGGCTAAAACTCACATTTTCTACTCCACGAACTAAGGAAACTGACACATCTCAGTTAATTGTGTGTGACTGAGCATCACTCCTTTTGTACACCTAAGCAACATTTTTCTGAACTTGGCATAACCTTTTAGCATCAGCAGTCCTCCTCTGGAGGACGTAGGCCCACTCTTACTTCATGGAACTTTATGGTCCACTCTGAAAGTATTTTCTCTCTCCATCATCAAGCACAAGGGCAGACAAGCTAAGCACTAATAGAGGCAAAACAACACACCAGGACAGCAAGGATACAAAGAAAGCAAAGTATCCCATGCCTGAACAACAGCTTCAAAGAGAAAAGGAGGGTGTCTAACAGAAAGATTAGAGCTACCTCTACCTGCAAGTAATACCAGTCAATAGCATCACAGATGAATGACTAAAACTGTCAGTAAGGCTGTTTTGTTAAGGATACCAGGAGAATAAGTTCAATTAAGTTTAGTCTTAGAATTTCCCAAATTCATGGAACAATTTTTTCAACATGTTCACATAATAGAACTAA